>NC_135889.1:45604674-46216638 GCF_964194155.1 Cetorhinus maximus
GCCAGAGTGAGTCAATCTTCTACTCACTCCAAACTCACACTCTCATAATGGCATTATGCACTCAAAGGGATCTCATACAATATTAGCGGAGGAGGTATCAACATTGAATGTCTCACGGACAGTTTAACATCACCTGCATCTCTTCTATCATCCTGCACAAACAACATCTTCAGCCCTTTACTGGGGAGGGCTCAGCACACACAGTGGGCAAGCATGCTTCCCAACCTCTCCTCCATCCCTTCTCATCACATTTCATCCATTGTCTTCATGCTGGCCAAGTTTGCCCACAACAGGAGGAGAGACCCCAGACCGAAGGAGGGATGGCCGACATCCAGGAGATAGCTAAGTTCAAGGAGGATGCTGATTTGGCAGGGGAGGACAGGGATCGCTCCTGTGGCAATGGTGAGATTGGCCTCTCCCAGAAAGCCAGAATAGATGAGCCCTCTGTGAGTTGATTACATCCTGACATTCACAGTGAGTGATATGCAATGTTTCATTCTGGCTGTTCATGAACTAAATCTATCTTAACTCTCTTGCAGGCACTAGCAGGCCCAGACAGAGGTCCAGCCAGACCATCAGCCCCAGCCCCAGGCCACCTCAGAGGAGGATGCTAAGGCTCATCTGATGAAGTCCCATCCTTGCGTTCACCTGCACCCTCTGCCAATGCAGAGACACACACCCTGGTGCGTCTTAGAACTAGATTATTCTCAGCATCACATCCTGGAGATCACCTCACTGACACATTTTCGCAGCAGTCAGAGGCAGTGACAGCCCAGGTCTCGGAGGACTGCTGGAGAACAGAAGCCCATTGAGTCCAAGTCAGATGATGAGACTGGAGATGCTGGAGATGCAAAGACAGGCAGTGGGACATTAAACAGAGTTGTGAGAGGTGGTCAACAGACTAGAACGAAGGATGGAGGAGTCCCTCTGTGTTCTGTCTGATGTTGTGTCTCCAACATGCGAGCACCTCGAGGTCAGCATAGGAAGGGTGGCAGCTGCCTCGGAGACCTTGGTCCAACAGATTCTACCGTATTTGTGCTCGGAACTGCACTCTATCACTCTAGGCATAGGTGGGATCCATCAATGCCTAGGCAAGGTCGGGGGGGCTGGGCACCTCAACCTCACTGCAGGTACCCCTTCTCCTCAAGTAATTAGGCATGGGCCCTCGGGTGACCAAAGGGAGGAGGACCATCAGCTGGACAGCCCGAAGCCATCCATCAGGTGACTCCGAGAGCGTCCAGCCGATCCCAAACCCTTCTGCCTATGACCCCATCAGCTCCAGTTCCACAGGCCGAGGAGGGTGCTCCTGCCTCACAACAGGAGACCCAAAGCAGGCCAGTGCCCTCCAGGCCTTGGGCCTCCAGAGGGCTCTCGCCAATGTCATAACAGACAACAGGGTGTAGCAGTCAGCAGAGTGCCTCCACCTTTGCTGAGAATGTTGGAGATGCACCTAGACATAGCGCTAGGGTAAGAAGTTGTGAGAATACTGTGGTGGCATGGGTGTTCACTCACTGTAGATATAATGCACTTTAGTTAAAATATTTCCTCCTCATGATAATGGTCTCACCATTTTAATGCATTGTGAACATGCATTGATGTGTCACTTATTGTTAGGGTGACCCAAGCTCCCACTCTGTGATTGCTTCCATTTGTGAGCCTCAGATTCGTGTGATGTTGAGCAGACTCATGTTAGTCACTTCCCCCTTGTGTGTGAATCTCTTCCCTGAAAGTGACTGCACATTGAGTTTTAAATCTTTAAGCCTTGCAATACACCATAGCATTATGTGTGCTCATGTGCCTTGGAGGGTTGAAAGTTATGTTGTTTCATCAACACTGTGCTGTGTTCGTGAAAGCACATGACCTGTACCCATTATGATCTCGACAGCGATGTGAGAATCCCTGTGACTGCATAAAGTATCTCCTTCAAGTAGCAACAACTTCACAAAGTGCAGATGACACAGGGTTTGTGCTGGTGTGCTGTCTTTCACTTCCCACAGTGGCTATATACAGCTTTGACTGCTGACCTTTGCAAAGATTAGACCCTCGTGATCTTTGAGGGTTTCAGGTTCAAGGCGGAATGCTGACTTTACTCTCGATGTCACTGCTTGTAAAGGCCTTTCCATTCACTGGCGTGGCTAAGGGACAGGAAAATGTGCTCGGGTCCCCTTGCCTGCACCTTACTCCTCCTGGAACCTTTTGGCTATCAGTCTGTCGCGGCCACATGGAAACTGACCATCATCGCCCTCTTCAGGTGTCTGCCTTTTCCAGGTCTTCATCGTCTGAGGAATCCTCAGCCTCCTCCATGTCTCCCTGTGGCAAGTAATTTCCCTGTGAAATGCCAGGTTGTGCAGGGTGCAAGAGATCATGATGATGCAAGACGCCCTTTCTGGAGAGTACTGCAGAGCCCCACCTGACCGGTTCAAACATCGGAGGCTCATCTTCAGGATGCCAATGGTTTGCTCAATGATGGACCTTGTCACAGAGTGCGCCCTGTTGTATCTTTCCTCTGACGCACTTTGAGGACGATGCATGGGTGTCATGAGTCATCCCTTCAGCGGCGTACCCCTTGTCACCCAGCAGCCAACCCTGTGAGAGCCATGGCTTTCGAATACCTGTAGCACCTGGGAGTGACTCAGGGTGTAGGAGTCATGGGAACTCCCAGGGTACTTGGTACACACACGCATGATTTGCTTCTGATGATCACAGACCAGCTGAACGTTGATGGAGTGAAACCCTTTCCTGTTAATGAAGATCAGGGGCTGCTGCCAGGGAGCTCTTAAAGTGACATGTGAGCAATTGGCCACTCCCTGCACTTTTGGGAAGCCAGAGATTGCCACAAGTCCCAGAAATCTAGCAGCCTGGCTAGCTTTATCCATTGTGAACTTTGTATAATGATGAGCCTTATTGTAGAGAGCATCATTCACCTCCTTTATGCATTTATGTGTTGAGGGCTGAGAGATGCTACAAAGGTCCCCTGTGGATCCCTGGTACAAGCCACTTGCAAAACATTTGAGTGCGACGGTGATCTTCTGGGGCACTGGCAGGGGATGGCTTCCCAGTCCACGTGGCATCAGATTCTCCCACAGAATGTGGTAGATATGAGCCACTGCATCTCTTGACAAACATAGATGTGAGTGACACTGTTTCTCGCTCATCTTCAAATAGGAAGGTCATCTTTGATAGACCCTTGGTCGCCTCCATAGGATGGGTCTGAATTCCTCAGCCTCTGGTTCTTCCTGGGGCTCCCCTGGATCATTGCTCTTCCCTAAACTGTGCTAGATGGCACTGGGCCTTTCTCCTCCTCAACCCGAGCACTGCCATTAAGAAGGCAGGATTGAGCACAGCCTCCATTCTGCAATCCTTCTCCCAGTGGACAGATATGTCCAATAAATGAATTTAGCTTGACCAACTATTGCAGATCTCCCACTCCCAGCCAGAAAGCCACTGGCATGCCCTTGTGCTGTGTCTGCACGACTCACCTTTCCCTGTTCCAGCCTGGTAAGTGAGGTTCTCCCTCACAGATCATAGATGCCTAAGAAGCCACCCTAAAAGCTAGACATCTCAATCCCGTAGAGGATGGAAGAGGATTCAGCACTGCCATGAAAAGTTGACCCTCACTAAAGGCACTCATGCGCTGCCAGATTAGGACTAGAGATTACCCCTGCCCTCCACTTTTGGAATGACTGGGTGCCTTGTGGCCCGTGACCCATGTAAATTGGACAATGCTGTGTGTGGGGCACTAACCACACCCTGCACACCAAGCTGTGCATGACCCCCAATGAGCACACTGGCCTTGCTCCTCCCAGGACCAGACCATGATGTGCGTGCCATGCATAGTCCTGTAGGATGGTCCACCAAACCCGAGTACTGCCTTTAATCTCTCAAACTAACAATGTGGTCCACAAAGCCCCAGGACAGCCTTTAGTCTCTCAGCCTGACCTTTTGGCCTCAGTTCCAGGACTATGACTGTCTGTCTCTCAGCCTCCCATTTCCTTCAGGACTGAACACTCCACTCTCCACAGCCCCACACCACTGTCTAAGTCTGTGTAACCCTTCCCTCTTGTGCAAGCCTCACCCCAACCCTAGTCATAGGCCTGTGTGCAACCCTTTCCTCTTGTGCTACACTAATTCCCCCCTCCTTTCCCCAGCTTTGGGTCTGCGTGCAACCCCCTCCCTCTTGTGTCATTCAAAGCCCACCTACCCCATCCCAAGCCTGCGTGCATCCCATCCATGTCGAGCTCCAGTTCCCCCCTCCACCATCAGCCCTCTGCCTGCCACCTTTCCCCCTCCCCCAAACCCCTCCCCTCCCCTGCTCCCCTCACCCTCATGTCTCTGTCAACTCCCCACACCCACCCCTCACCACTCCCGATGCTGGTCTCTGTTGGTAGAGTGCAACTCTGCCTGTGAAGTGCAGCTGCAGCTGCGAACAGCCTAGTTTGAAACCTGCAGCATACACTGTGAGCAACTCTGCCTGAGACCCACAGCACCCACCATAAACTACCCTGCTTGAGACCTGCAGCACCCATTGTGAGCGGCGGTGGGCTCCAACGGTGTCCAGAAGGCGTCCCAGCAATGCATCACTGAATCTAGGGGCTGCAGTCTTCTTGCCTTTCGGGGCTATGTTTTCTGTGCACAGTCCTGGGCTGGAAGCACTGGGAGGAGTAGGCACGGATTCACTTTAAATATGGTGCCTGGCATGAGGAAGTGGTGAGGTGGTGGTGTGGCGGATGAATCGGAGGCTGCCCATCAGCGAAACGCTGCATTTCCCGGGAATGCATGATTAATGAGGCAGGATTGGGATGATACGGCGTGAAAACCCGTCATTGTGGCCAGCGGGTAAAACATCCTTCTTCCTGCCTGCTACCACGCTTAGTGCAAATCAGGGATGATTCCACCCCTTGGAAGTCATTTCTGCTACCTTTGAGATTTTTGCCTTAAATCTCCACTTCTCAGCGGCCAACCTTCAGAGCAACATGGGAGCAGCTAGTGAAGCTCCACCTTTGACTTCTGAAGAGGAACAACAGGAGCAGCAGTGGCTACACCAATAGCAGCAGGAACAGCACCGGCTACACCAATAGCAGCAGGAGCAGCAGCGGCTACGCCAATAGCAGCAGGAGCAGCAGCGGCTACGCCAACAGCAGCAGGAGCAGCACCGGCTACGCCAACAGCAGCAGGAGCAGCACCGGCTACGCCAACAGCAGCAGGAGCAGCACCGGCTACGCCAACAGCAGCAGGAGCAGCACCGGCTACGCCAACAGCAGCAGGAGCAGCACCGGCTACGCCAACAGCAGCAGGAGCAGCACCGGCTACGCCAACAGCAGCAGGAGCAGCACCGGCTACGCCAACAGCAGCAGGAGCAGCACCGGCTACGCCAGCAGCAGCATGAGCAGCACCGGCTACGCGAACAGCAGCAGGAGCAGCACCGGCTACGCCAGCAGCAGCAGGAGCAGCACCGGCTACGCCAACAGCAGCAGGAGCAGCACCGGCTACGCCAGCAGCAGCAGGAGCAGCACCGGCTACACCAACAGCAGCAGGAGCAGCACCGGCTACACCAACAGCAGCAGGAGCAACACCGGCTACACCAACAGCAACAGGAGCAGCACCAGCTGCACCAATAGCAGCAGGAGCAGCACCAGCTACACCAACAGCAGCAGGAGCAGCACCGGCTACACCAATAGCAGCAGGAGCAGCACCAGCTACACCAACAGCAGCAGGAGCAGCACCGGCTACACCAACAGCAGCAGGAGCAGCACCGGCTACACCGACAGCAGCAGGAGCAGTAGCAGCTGCCATTCCACAGGACAGAGGAGCTGGACACAGAGATCCACCTTATGGGGGGTGATACCACCAGCACATGGTATTCAGGCAGAGGATGAGCCTCAGGAGGCTCGTATTCTCATGTCTGTTCATTGCTGACATTTGCCGTCCCCTGGAAGCAGGCCTCCTTCTAAGAATGGTCATGGATTGCCAGTGGCAGTCAATTTATTGAATTTCTTCACTTCCAACTCCTTCCAGCGATCTGCTGGGGACAACTGTGGAATCTCACAGTCTGCTCCCAGATGATGGGTGCCATGTTTGCCACTTACATCTACAATGCTTCTAATGAGATCAGTCAGAATGAGAGGACCCTCATATTTTCTGCAATGTCTAGAATTGCACAGATACAAAGAGCCTTAGACTGCATACATGCGACAATCAAGGTGCCCTGAGATAATCCAGGTGTATTCACCAACCAAAAGAAATTTTACCTTATTATTCTTCATCTGCTATGCAACCACTGAAAGATTATTATTCATGTGTGCGCAAGATTCCTAGGAAGCTGCCATGATGTGTTCATCCAATGCCAGTCTAGTCACCTAGACATTCAGACCTACAGAGTCTGTGTATGGCTCCTTAGAAACATGGGCTACTCTCTCTGCATGTGGCAGGTGACACCAGTGAGAAATCCTACGACTGAAGCCCAGGAAAGGTACAACAGAAGCCACTTGAACACATGAGTTGTCAGTGGGCAGGCAATTGGGCTGCTGAAGATGTGATTTTGGTGACTGTACAGAATAGTACGCACCAGGACGGGTGTCCAGAATGATAGTGTCACTGCTGTGTGTTATAATCCAGAAAGTCAGGTGATGAAAGATAGAACTGGAGCCAACCTTTACACATTTTTATAAATATTTATTTACAGAGATACACATTTCAAACATGAACCTCTTAACCCAACAACCACAGCTGTCTGCTGGTATGCTTGAAGCCTTCCATGAATGGTGAGCACTGGGAGGCCTGGATTGCATCATCAGTCCTAGAAATATAATTTTAATCTTGATTGTTAAATTTCCTTTACACTTTGAACACTCTATTGGACAAGACTGCTATGTGCAGCACCTGTTATGCCAAATCCCTGATGGACAAAGGCATGGAGTGACCTTGGTGATCTGAGGGCACATGGAAGATGCATGGGTGAAAAAGGTGGAATGGGTTAGTGTGGGTGATCTGAGAGGGCATGGACTGGCATGGGGGTGGAGGGTGAGGGGCGAGGTTTAGGGGGAGCTGGGATACTATGTTGGAGAATTGAGGTGGGCCTTCTAACCAGCCGCCTCCATACTCACACTCCTCATGCATTCCAGCATGCCTTGCAACTGCACTACAGATTCAACCCTGGTGTGAAAAGGCAAAAATGGTCTGTAAAGTCACACACATGGGTCAAGTGTGCAGCTTGAGAGCCTTGAAAGTATGCAGGTCGGGTTTTCCTGAACCCAGAGGAAGGTTCAGCCCCTTAAGTGTATAGAATGCCTTCTGTTTCAATCTTTTGTGTCCCTGCACATTCCTTGCCAACCATAATGGTTTGGTTTTGTCATATGCTTTTCTTTTATCCATTGGGACATACATGACTTCATTCTGTTTGAGAATGGATTGAAATAGCATTCATTTTTGCTCAGTACGTGATTGGTTATAGAGATGCCCACTCAACTTTAGCTGGGTCATCAGCCATTTTTGTAAAGCTAGCCCTCTTAAAATCCAAGCACAAATTGACTACAGCTTCAGAATGACCAATAAGAGTAAACCTAATTATATTAGGGTTAAAGCTGGCCAGATGATACAACTCTAGGTACCATCCAGGAGTCGAGTAAAGATCATTCTTGGTAGAATTTGGGTGGCTTTCTGTTGCGAAAGTAACCAGGGGCGTTTAAACTGTTCCCTAGATATATTTTTCATCAGGTGAGTGTGGTTAAAATCACTCCCTATTGTTAGGACCAATGTAAGCTTAATTTAGATTTTGTATTTAGGTGTTAAGAAAGGTGAAACCTGGTTTTTAGTTTAATTTAGAGGCTTTTGTGAGCTGGGTGCTGGGAAGTCTGGGGCCCTGTTTGTATACATGCTATCTTAATGAGGTTTTACAACTCCTGAAGTGAAGAGATGAGTTACCAAGGGGATAGTAGTTCAGTGAAGTTAAAAAAAAGTATTAAAAAACTGTGCCATTGTCTGGCGACAGGAGTTCAATGAGAGACAGGGAAACACAGAAGGGTGGTCAGCTAGTATGTATATGCCAGAGAATGCAGGCAGAAAGTCTAATCTCTCTAACAAGAAATCCTGCAAGTGTGCTGGGGAACTGAGTTTAGTGAACTCATGTGTTTGCTCTGAAGTTGAAGTAATAGTGAGTTTAGATTGTGGTATTTGGGTATCTCAGGGAGAGATACCAGCTGAAGAAAAGCATTTAGTGACTGCTCAGAAGTCTGCCAGAAGAAAACTGCTTGAAGCTGAGCTAACCCAAGCAATAAACCTTGGTGTTGAGAGTGGTAAATCTTCACTGGGATTTTGTGTCTATAGGGGTTGTTGGGATAAAAGGAATAGTGTGAATTTGAATCATTTTCTTGTATCTGTATTGAAATCTTTCCAACCTTTTTGTCTAGTGTAATATAGTTCATTTTTTCTTGGTTAATAAATGTTTTATTCATTGTGTTAAAGGTATACTGCCTGACTCTTGTGAATGTGTTCAGTAATTGACCTCCATGGTTTCTGAAAACAAAAAACAGAGTTAGGATCTGCCAAGCCAGGTTTCATTCTGGGATATGACTTGTCCAGTATTAACACAGCTGGAAACACAAAAATATATTTTCATTGTTCTTTGTGTGCACCACAATACAATGGTTTTCTCCCTTCCATTTTGTATTGGCTTTCTAAGCCACATTTGTTATAACTATCTGTAGATGCAAGAGTAAATTCATCTCCTAATTTAACTCCAGATTCGCTAATGAGATTTAATATAATTTTTGTCCGCAAACAATAAGTTTATTTAAATTTAGAGGAGCAACGTAACCTTTTCCCATGAATCTATCATATGATTTTTCAGGCACTGCCAATGAGGTAATCTATCTTAGATTCACTTCTCTAAGTTATTGCTGAATCATCTCATGTTGACATTGTTTTCTGTTCCTTTCTCAGTGTTTTATACTGTATTGTATTTAACTAGCATTATCTTTATGTTCAAAAGCTGTAAGAAGCTGGAAATTTAATTTAGTTACTAGGGAATTGACTACTCGAGGAAGTGACTTCTTAAATCACTTCCATTTCTGTCCTGCTACAGCAGATTTCTAAAGGTCAGCACGTTAACACTGTTATTTGATATGGTGTTTATTCTCCTCCCAAATCTTGTAGTTTGAAGATGGTAAAAAGAAAATAATTGCACTACATTCAGAAGGTGATTTTCACCAAATATTTTAGAAGCTAAAAAAGCTTTCGTGGTGTCCAATTTGGGGTATTAGCTAAAACAACTGGTTGAGCCCACCTTTAGCTCAAGATGTTGTCTTGGTAAAGGAGTTGAAGCCAGCACTAGGAACGGCTACTGCCAGGTTCACTGAACAGCTGATTGACACTTAACATGCCTGAAAGTGCTCATTAAAGAGCACAACTTTTTGGTGGTTAATGCTTCAGCTATAGCCCTTTCCTAACAATACTAGCTGTTTGGGAGTAAACATGGTATTGATGTTGATGTCAAATGCTAATTAACAGGATCTCACCACTACATGTTCATTGTTGCTGGAACTGTGAAGAGGACCTCTGAAGCACCTCGGGGAGATTTTGTGGAGCATTTTGCCAAGACTTCACCAACACTCGGGCAACAATTATTCCAGACATTCTCTGAGTATTTCACCTGAAAAGAGCAAGTGCTGTGCAACTCCAACTTATTGGCCACCTTATAGGAATCATCAGGAGAAAGGGATTGCTTGTTCATGGGCAGTTTGCTAGGGTCTCCTAAGTCTGGATGAGGAATGGAGGAGGACATGAGGCCATGCAGCGCAGCACCAACTGCTGTAGGGGTTAGGGAGAGGAGGGTGAGAAGGTTGAGGTGACATCTTTCCCCACTGCATGCACAGGTCCCCCTTTCCCTTTGGACATCCTCCATCAGGGAGTAAGTGCTGCACCTGAGAACATCTGCACACTCTCCCTCAGTCATCCTACAATGTGTCATTGTGTACAAGCCAGGCTATTCCATACCTTTAGTGGAAATGATTGTGAGAAAGCCATTTATACTGCTCCATGAAATTTGGGTCTAATTGGCACTTGAGTACTAAACCTGTAGGGTTCTAGTTTAGCAACTCCAGGGAGGTCAAGGTGTCAGCTGTAGCTCAGTTCATAGCACCCTCGCCTTTGAATCAGAGGGTTGTGGGTTCGTGTCCCACTCCCGGAAACCAAGAACTGTGATTGTACTCAAAAGAGTTGCAATCTGTGACTGTTGATAACTCGAAAGAATTTTTAGCAACTCCAGGCAAGTTCAAATTATGGCAATCAGCAATGAGGGTCAAAATTTTGTGTTAAATCCAGACTTTCACAAAATGCTGGTCTTACTAGCACATCACCCATTTAGCATCTGTTTTCATCCTCTTGCAAAAAATGGCTCCCCACTCCCCACCTCCCCAGCACTGTCATTATATTTTTGATCTTATAAATGCTGTAAAAACTTCAAATATATGGAGCCTTGGTCATACACCATCTGGAATACACCATTCAGCGTTGGGCACAGCACCTCATGGAGGGGACCAGCAGAGATTTACCAGAATAATGCCAGGACTTAGAGAGTTAAATTATGAGGACAGATTACATAAAAATGGCCTGTACTTCCTTGAGTATAGAATATTGAGGGGCAATCTGATCGAGTTAGTGCAATGAAATAGCTATGCTCTAATTAACTGGCGGACGAGACTTGAGGAGCTTATGTGGCCGACTGTTGTTCCTATGTTCTGAAAATAAAACAATATATAAGCCTTGTATTGATTCAGAAACATATGGAAAGGAGGAAACTCAAAGGTGGAATTCACTGAACAGCTGGTTCAGTTTATTCTTTCAAACAAAAATCATTGGTGGACCTAACTCTACCTGGTCAAATGAAGTGACATGAGATGATGTGAATTGTATTACAGGGAATTGGAATTTATTGAAGGGATGGAGTCTTGAGTATGTAACTTACAAAATGGAAACGGTGAAGGGAGAATACAATAATTAATATGAGTTATTTTTCGATAGGAAAATTTTAGGTTGTATCATGGGAGGAATTTTAACTCCCTACCCAATCTGCCTAGCATAGTCCAGCAGGGATGGGTAGTTAAAATGGAGCAAGACCTGTCCCACTTGTGGCCATCAGAACTTCTGTTAATGTCACCAACCTGAAACATTAACTCTGTTTGTCTCTCCACAGATGCCACCTGATCTGCTGAATATTTCCAGTATTTTCTGCTTTTATTTCAGATTTCCAGCATCCATGGTAATTTACTTTTGCATTAGTGTATATTAGGATTTTGCGACTGTGTCTCCATGATTTTTCATTATAATGGGAAGTCCACATGCAAATTCTCAATATGGGCAGGGATTCTGAATTCATCATATTAACTGTGAATCATGTTCTTTCACAGAGCCTGGTATGAAAGGAATGTTGCTACTATTTATTTTTTGTGTGATTTTAACTGATGGCAAAAGAAATATTCCATTGGTTGATACATTAATTTTTTTTGTAGATATTTGAATTCTAAGATGCATGATGAATGGACTGACTGGATGAGGTCACATTATACGTAAGATAAGTTTGATTAAAAATGTATTATATTAGCTGTCCTGATAGATATGAATTTTGTGTAAATATTAATAACTATTTTCTATACATGTAGTTGTTTTAATAGTGTCAGCTTTTACTGAGTGTTGCGCTCTTTCCATTGAGTCAGAAGTTCAAGAATTCATGGCACACTCCAGAACCTAAAGCATATATTCTAGTCTGACATTTCGGTGCAGTACTGAGCGACCGTTGAACTGTCAGAAGTGCCATTTTCAAGATGAGATGTTAAACTAAGATCCTGTGTTCCCTCTCAGGTGAATGTAAAAGGCCCCATGATATTATTCTAAGAAGAGCAGGAGAATTCTCCCAGGGTGCTTGCTGGTATGTATCCCTCAACCAAAATCACCAAAGCAAACTATCTGGCCATTACTTCATTGCAATTTTAGGACCTTGCTGTGCAAAAATTGGCTATCACATTCCCCTACAACTTTAAATACACTTTAAAGATATTTGGTTGGTTTTCATGCACTTTGGAATGCCCTGAGGTGATAAAAGGTGTTACACAAATGCAAATTATTTTTTCCGTCTTAATTATTATTATAATAGCAGATAGCTTCGTAGGTTAAATGCCTCATGGAATAGAGGACAAATAATTGCTCCTCTATTTAGAAGGAATTGATACTGAGTTCTAAATTTATCCAAATGTAACTCATTCATTGTACAATGGGCAGGTTACGTGGAATGGAAAATTTGGATTATAAATCTGCATTTAATTGCAGTGTTCTCATTCATATTCAGGAACTGTGGTATCATTAAAACCTAAACAACATAACATTAAATTCATTAATAGTCCAAAGTATCTGATACATGATGATGTTGCAGCATTATAAATTAACTGCAGTTCCAGAAAATGAATCAGCAGTAATGCTGAATTGCAGCAATTGTAGAAACTGGAATATTAAAAAACCTTAAGATAAAAGCAAAATACTGCAGATGCTAGAAATCTGAAACAAAAACAAAAATAGCTGGAAAAACTTAGCAGGCCTGACAGCATCTGCGGAGAGTAACACAGTTAACACATGTGTGAAAGAGCACACTCCTGGCTGAGGGAACCCCCCCCCCCCACTCCCCAGCCTGCACAGGGAGCGCATAGCGCTTCCTGGCGGACGTCACACTGGGTGGGCCTTAATTGGCCCACCCAAGTAAAATGGCGGTGCGCCCCCAATTGGGGGCGCTGATCGGAGGCACCAATCGGAGGCACGCCCGCCCGCGCCCACTCCTGCACTTCCCCCCAATGGGGGGAAAATTTTGTTTATCTAACTTCCCTTAAATACATCAATGCTAGTTGCCGCCACTACCCTTTGAGTAATGAGTTCCTCATTTTAACCATTCTCTGGGTAAACAAGTTTCTCTTGCATTCTCTATTCGATTTATTAATGACTCTCTTATGGCTGCTGGTTCTGGTCACCCTTGCAAATGGAAGTAGCTTTTTAACGCCTACCCTACCAAACTCTTTCATAATTGTAAAGATCTCTATCAGGTTTTCCCTCAGCCTTCTCTTTCTAGGAAAAAGAGTCCAACCTCTTCAGCCTTTCCTCTCAGTCCTGGGAACCTCCTTTTAAATTGCTTTTTCACCTTCTTCAGTGTCTCTATACCTTTTTCATAGTATAGAGGTCAGACCTGTGCTGAGTATTCCAAGTGCGGTCTAAACAAGTTTCAATATAAGTTTAACATAACTTCACTGCTTTTCAATTCTATCTCTCTAGCAATGAACCCCAGTTATATTTGCTATTTTTATGGCCTTACTAACCTGTGTTGCTACTTGTAATGATTTATACCCCCAGGTCCTTCTGCTTCTTTATTCCATTTAGACACTTATTGTCCAATGGGGTTTTTAAAAAAATTCATTCATGGGATGTGGGTGTCGCTGTCTAGGCCAGCATTTATTGCCCATCTCTAATTGCTGTTGAGAAGGTGGCGGTGAGCTGCCTTCTTGAACGGCTGGAGTCTATGTGGTGCAGGTACATCCACAGTGCTGTTAAGGAAGGAATTCCAGGAGCCTTCTTACTCTTCGTACCAAAATGTACAACCTCAGACTTATCTGCACTGAAGTTTATTTGCCAATGTCATGCACGTCCCACAAGTTTAACCTTCTTGTATTTTATCACAGTCATCTACTGTGATAATTACACCCCAACCCCTAATTTGATCTTGTCCACAAATTATGAAATTGTAATTCCAATTGTTTTACTTGCTTCTGACAAAATTCAAAATCAAAAGTATCTCTTGCTTCTGGAAGGCAGCATGAAATTATGCCTCTTCATGCTAATCGTCATAGGAATAGTAACTATTAGTTCACTGGCAAATTATATTAATCATACAGATACAGATACAACCCTCCCACATAATGCTGGCATTCTTCTGCTCCTCCCACCCACTGTAGTTCCTTCCCCAGTTAACTTGACACTTTCCTTTCTCCCAGTCAATCAATCATTGTACTGTCCTTCCTCCTCCCTTAGTTAAAACTGGCATGATCTTCCCTGTTTTCCTCCAAAGTACTGCTCTCAGCTTTTTTCTCTCTTCCCTCTTACAAAGTGTGCCTCTTGCCTCTAATCTCTTCCATTCCCCTGGTCTTAAAGCAAAGAAGACTCAAACATAGTTTCCTTCCTCCTATAATCACTGCTGCAGTAAGTGATTAACTCCGTAGCACACTAATGGGTGGGAAACCATTATCTTGCAAGAAATCCACCAACAGGGTGCAGCTACATTCAATCACTTTCAGCAGTAGTGTCAGCAGTGTTAGTAGCTAAGTGCTCGGGGCCTGCACTTTGGAGAGGGAGGGGCATGTGACGAAAAAAACCATGAGCAGCACATTGAGGAGAGCAGTTTGACCTGCAGTTATTTTTATCTGCAAGTACAGACACGTAGATGGTGTCCAAGTTGTGCTGTCAGTCTGTGTCAAACATGGAAAGTTGACATGTATGCTGAAACTGGTTTGCTAATGGACCTTGACTGTACTCTTTTATATTTTTCTGCTCCTACAAACACAGAAAAGGAATGTATGTTAAATACTACCTCCAAGAAGTACCTTCTACCAGTACTTGCATATTACATTTGATGATTTTCCTGAGATGTCAGTCAGTCAAAATAGCACGAGACATGAAAGAATAGCATTAGTATTAACCCTGATCTTGAAGAAGGTCTTTGGTGTCACACTCCTCGATCAACTTCCACAATATTGTCTTGCCTAATAATGTCCAGGGTGGCCTTCTCAAATAGGGATGAGGGCATTGAATCCCTACGATCCTCTCCAGTGCTGCTGTGCTCCCTTTCACTCTATACTGCCTTAATTTAAAAGCAGCAAAGTAGTCCTGAAATTTTGATAGTACCGACATCCTACGGCCCTTCCTGTTTGACACTAAATGAACAATCTTATGCAGCTAGGTTGCCTCACAGAATTTCTTGTGGTCAAACTCCTTCTGGCAGTTCTATTTCACAAATTGTTGCTTATATTTGTGCATTTCTCTTTTCCCAAATATCCTAGGTTAGAAGCCACAGCATTTGTCTATCAAAATAAATAGTTTGCACACTTTGGAACGGCCCTGAAAGGAACTATAAATATATACAAAAGCAAATTACTATGGATGCTGGAAATCTGAAATAAAACCAGAAACTGTTGGAAATACTCAGCAGGTCAGGCTGCAGCTGTGGAGAAAGAGACAGAGTTAATGATTCAGGAATGATGACCTTTCGTCGGTTGAAAATTCTCCCAAGCACCTTAAGTAACCCCACCAATATTGAGCTATAATGGGATAAATTTTCCTCTTTAATGGTCCACGTACCTGGAGTGCCTATTAGAAATGCTGAATTCTTTTGCCCATTATGTTGAAAATCTACCCCAATGTTTAAATTCCAAGGCTTAACTTAAGTATTTCACTGACTTGTTGAAAGCTCATAAGCACGATGGAAACACTTTCTCAACATGTAGTAGATTTAACAAATATTAGTGAAATGTGAAAAAAAGACGTCAGTTCAGTTTATCTGGAGCCAATAACGTCATATTCTGCTTGACTAGATGGTGCTCATAATCCAAAGCATTTGCTGCACCGAGGAAGATGTTAGGAATTCACAGCAGGAGGTTTAACTTTTGGTGTAACACACTTGAAGCATTTACCCTACTTTATCTTTCAAATACTGACCAGCTTTGGTGGATTTTCAGTTTTTAGTTTCCTATTTCTGATTTTATAATTTTGCTACATTTGGTTATGCTAGTAAAAGTATAGGTTACTATATATCTGCATATATTAGAGTAGATAACTTATATCTTATATATCCTTCCTATAAGCTATCGATTTATTTATTACACCTATGGTATCGTGAATAAGTATCGAAGTTATTGATCATGTACATTCCTGGGTCTTTTTCTTGCAGCACTTAATATTGCAGAGTGAAAATGCAACTGAAAGAACAGGAAAGGTAGGGTCCTCTCTGGTGCAGCCAGAAGGCTGAGAGCGGAAGCGATCTGTTCCAGTGAGTGTACATTTTGTTCAGCGAAGCGCTGGGGCTCCAGCGCGGGGTGTGCATAGCTTCAGTTATCAGTTGGCAAGGCTTTTCTATCTAGATACACGTCACGGGGCCGGGCTCTCTCCTCAGGAAGTACCTTTGAACAGAGCCTTCAAAACTTCCAAATGATGTGGACTGTTCGAATTTGGGACCCGGACCGTGCGGCTGGTCTCATGGGTGTTAGGTTTTAGACCTAACATTACATTTTAGCGACAACTCTTTTCCGACTTCAGCTACAGTGCTAGCTAAGTCTGGAAAACCGAATAACAAAACAATTAGCGAAGCTTTCCATTTCAGAAACTGTTTTATTTAGGGTGCTTTTCTAAATCAGATTATTATTTTAAAAAGTATAATTAGAGCTAGAATCGGACTGAAAATAAACTGCCAAAGATAACAATAACTACCTTTAAATATGGAGAAGACTGAAACCACGTCTAATAAGAAGAACTGCTGCGGTAAGTGGTTTGGTTATACATCATTTGGACAGCTTTACACTTCAACTTTTAATGCAGCAGTTTGGAACTTATTTGAGAATGTTTAATATATTCAACCAACATACAAAATATTGGATATGTTTTAATGGTTACCTATAGTTGCCCTTTATTTTTAATTGACTAATTTGAAACATGTACTTTTCTCATCTTTAACGACAGCCTCTTTTGTGAGATACTTCAGGACGACCGGGTTTCTTATTTACCTTTGCCATGGATTGTCTACGTGGGTAAGCTTAGATCGCAGCTTTCCTCATTTCTGTTTTGCTCCCATCATATGGTAACCGGTGAGTTAGGTAAGGGTTCCTCTGGTGGCGGTTTTGAGATTTTCTCCGTTCAGTACATCCAGTGAAATGCTAACTGTGTTTCTGGAAGAGGTGAACAGAGGGATTCTTCACCAACACAGTTACGATGCAGCCACACGTAGGCACCGGAGGAAATCTCATCCTTGTCACATTTCACAGCATAGAACTGAATTACTTCACTCTGCCGCATATCAAACAGCTGCCTCCACGCACATTCAGAAAATGAATAGAAATTCCCTGTTCATCAGGAAGTAGATGAATATAAGCTTGCCTCTAAAGCAGGAGAGACGTGAAAAAGGTCATTGGGGGGGCTCCTGGACAAGGGCCAAAAGACCAGGATCAGCCAAATGGAGTGGATGGTCTTCAATTCATCAAATCTGATGTTCTGAGGCAAGTCCATGAAATATGTAAGACGAAACTGAAAAGGTGAAATACAGTACATACTGGCCTATGGAACCACAGTCTGAGGCAGCTGTTGGGGCGATAAGCTGAAGAGCGATCAGGAAAGGATTCATAGGAGGAGAGGGCTCACCAACCTCTCACTGAAATGAAAATGTCAGTCATCTTGGCTGAAACTGAATATACTGACGCAGTATTCAATCTTATTTTCAAGGAACTTTGCTGCAAATTGTTAGGAACATCAGCCACTATTTTAAGCATCCTAGAGCAGGAGATTGAAAAATATTTTACTTAATATCTTAATCTTAACATTTACTAATTCAATGAGCATGCAATGGCTAGAATATTAGCTAGGCTCATTCTTGCCTCTGAATCAGTAGGCTGTAGTTTTAACATGCACTCTAGAACTTGAGTAAATATTTCAAGTTGACACTTCAGTGCAGCACTGAGGAATACCAGATCTGTTGTCTTTTGGGTGAGAAGTTAAATGGGAGCCTGTCTGCCTATTCAGGTGAATGTAAAAGATCCCACGGCACTATACAAAGAAGTGTAGGGTTCCCGGCCAACATTCCCTTCTTAACCAACATCTCCAAGCTGTTTTTAGAACATTACAGTGCAAGGATTGATTGCCACATTTGCATACAGAACAACAGTGACTGTCACTTCAAAAGTAATTAATTGACTGAAGCACTTTGGGAAGTCCTAAGAACATGAAAGTCCCTATAAAATGCAAGTTCTTTTATTTTTTTGCTACCTCTGCTGGAGAAAAAGAGACTTACCTTAGGAACCAGCATATTCTAACCTAATTGCACATTCAGACCCAAAAGGCAAGGCACAGGAAGGATTTTATAATGGGAACAGACATGCTCAGGACTCAGTGGATTGTTTCTCACCTATGCATCAAAATGCTTTTTTTTCTTTTATCATAGCTTTTTTGGATTCTCTTCTCTTTCTCTTATTTTGGAGAATTTTGAGTTATGTTTCATTCTAGTTTTTTTTTGAAAGCCTACATTATATTTTGCTTGTATTTCCCCCCACCACCACCACCTTTTCTGCGCTGTTCTATTTCTGTGTTTGTCTAATTCTGTTTTACAATCCCTAGCTTACCTAAATTCTTATCTTGCGGCTACTTTCCACATTTTGTTCCTTTTTTTGTTCCTCTCCAGACATGTAGCTGGGACTGATTAGCTTTTTTGCGCAATAGGCACATTATACAGAATGCAACACACCATACTGAGTGAGAATAAAACTTTTAATTCCATTGAAATAATTTATGCTCCTCAGTCTTCGCCCCCCAAAAAAATCACTTCTGGGTGTTTATATAAAATGTATTGTTATCTACGTAAGAATCTGCACACTGTGTTGCAACTGGGCCCTCATGTTTCGCAATTGCAAATGCCTGGCAATAATATTTTTCTGTGGTGTAAAAGACTTATATAAGAAATAAAGCAGGCCATTTGAAGTGCTATGACCATAACATTGTCTGCTTTAGTGGTTCCAATGGCCTTGCCTACCTACACTATGGACCTCTCCTCGAAGGTCTAATCGTTGAGCTCCATTTATAGTTCAATGTAGCAGAATATTCACCATTAATCTGAGTTGCATGCCTTGAGTGAGGGATAACTTCCAGAAACAAACCCGACTAGTCTACACTACTGGAAGCAGCAAAAGCAGACTCTGCCATCAGCTGGGATAAGCTCCTGTTGAAAATCTGCATTTTAAAATAATGCCCTGATGTATGAGATTATTCAAATCATATATTTTGCCTACACTTGATACCTATAATCGCTACACAATAAGAAAGCATAAAAAATAGTTCTATCATTTGCATTAAAGTTCAACTGTCCAAGCGTTATGTAAATAATTTTATTTTAAACTGTGCCAGGAAAGTTTGTTGTTTTGAACAGGAGGCAACACACTAAAGGAATTACATTATTATTTGAATATATGAGGTATCTGATATATTCAAGTGGTAATGTAATATTGGCATATTGAGTTGATATAGATAACCTGATATCCACCTGAGTTAAATAAGATATTCAGCGTATTTAGGATACATGAGAAGCAGTTCCACAATACATTTGTATGAAGCTTTCTGAATTAGCCTTATTGACAATCAAGAGTTATTCAGAAAGTTGTGATTGCTTTTGAATTTGTGGAAATGTAGGGCTGTTTCAGCACTGAAACAGCCCTACATTTCCACAAATTCAAAAGCAATCACAACTTTCCCCCAAATACCTAGCTCAGAGTTGGGGGAAACAAGGAAGACTTTCATTTACATATTGCACCTTTCATGTTCTGAAGATGTCACAAAGTGCTTCACAGTCAATTAGTTGTTTTTGTAATGTAGTCACTGATGTTTTGTAGGCAAACATGGCAATCAATTTATACACAGCAGGGTCCCACAAATATCACTAAGATTAATGATCCATTTGACAATGTTGGCTGAATTCTCTAATCTTGAGATATTTTACATTTACCTAAGCAATCAGATGGAACCTTACTTTAGTCTATCATTGGAAAGGCAGCACTTCCTACCATACAGCAGTCCCTTAGTACTGCACTGGAGTTTCAGTCTAAGTTCTGAGTCAGTCTTGAACTCACAGCCTTATGCCTCAAAGTTGGTTTTGCTACCGTTATAGCTGGGGTACTGTGAACAGTCCTAGGCATCCCACTTTAGGAACAATATATTGGCCTCGGAGGAAGTGCAGTGTAGATTTATTAGAATGATACCTGAACTCCAAACGGTTATATTATGAGGAGCGATTACACAAAGTAGAGATGTATTCCTTAGAATTTAGAAAGTTAAAGGGTGATTTGATCAACCTTTTCAGGATATTAAGGAGTACTGATGGGATAGATCGAGGGAAGCTATTTCTGACAGTTATAGAGTCTAGGGCTTGGAGACATAGCCTAAGATTAGATCCAGACATTTTCTGGAGTGAAGGTAGGAAATACTTCCACAAGCAAAGGGTGGTAAAAGTTTGGAACATTTTTCTGCAAATGTCAATTGATGATGGGTCAATTGTTAACTTTAAATCTAAGATCAATAGATTGCTGTCAACCGAATATATTGAGGGGTATGGGACAAAGGGGGGACATATGGAGTTAGGTCACAGATTAACCATGGTCCCATTGAATGATGGAACAGATTCAAGAGGTGAAATGACCAATTCTGTTCCTATTTTCCTATTATGCTAAGCTGGTACTTTGCAGAAAGATTGTACATGACAACAGTGGGAAAATATACCCCTGACCTGCATCCTAATAATAAAATGGCTGCCAGTATGATCTAGTGGTGTTGAGAGCTAGACCTTTATTTTTGCCTCATATGATGTTTGCCCCTTTATGGAGGCATTTGGAGAACTACCTCCTGTGTTGAGCCTCAGTGTCTGTGAGACAATATCTGGTATAGTAATTGATTTCATTTCGTTAGTGCCAATGTACAATGAAAGGTAGACTAAGCAAGAGTGGAGCAATTGCTCATGTGCAAGATGTCATGCATAGATTGTTAGAACATTTTGTGAATCTGGCAAGGATGGCCCCTGATGTGAGGACGAGTGCATATAGAGGTCAGCTGGACTGTGATCAAGGCCAATTATTTTGAAGGCCAAGGTGGTTGGCCTGAAAGCATAATCATTTTGTAACATAGAAATGTCAAAACATAGAAAATTTACCACACAAAGGAGGTCATCGGGCCCATCATGTCAGTGAAAAAGAATCATTTTACCGAGGTCCACTTTCCAGCTCTTCCTCTGTAACCCTTTAGGTTACAGCGCTTCAAATGCATATTCAAGAATTTTAAAATGCAATTAGGGTTTCTCCCTCTACCACCCTTTCAAACAATGAGATCTAGACCCTCACCACCCCTCTGGGTGACAACAACTCTCCTCAACTCCCCTCTAATCCTTCTGCCAAATCTTTAAACCTATGCCCCCACTACCGCTCCCCCCACCCACCCAGTTATTCACCTCTCTGCTAAGGGAAATAGATCCTCCTTATCCATTCTATCTAGGGCTCTTGTAATTTTATACACCTCAATCTCCACTGTCACCAGGGGTCGGAGACAAGTTTACTATTGGAGGCAATTGTAATTAATTACTCTGCGGCGCTTTCTCCATTGGACAGCTGCCATTGAAGCCTCATTAAAGGCTTCTTCTCCCTTGAGTATTGTTAGTAGAAGTTAAACCACCACGGACAAACCTGTTTATGTTTTTAATAAATGAGCTTCCTGCTCCCAAAATTAAAATGAAGATGAAACATTTGCCAGACTTGACTTTCAATCTAATTTGAGTTTGGGAAGAGACAGCCTTCCATTATACCTGCCCTGGTTTCCTCCCTTAATTTGTGTCAGTATCAGATATAGCTGGCTTAACTTGTTTTCTGAATGTGTACCTTTTTCCCTCATTTGTTCATGAGATATGGGCATCACTGGCTAGGCCAGCATTTATTGCTCTTCCCTAATTGCCCTTGTCCAGAGGACATTTAAGAGTCAACCACATCGCTGGCCAGACCAGGTAAGGACAGCTGTTCCTTCCCTAAAGGGCATTAGTGAACCAGATGGGTTTTTGTAATAATTAATAATTCCAGATTTTTGTTGTATGAAAATTTCATCATTTGTTATAGATGGTATTTGAGCCCAAGTCCCCTTACCCTGGGCTGTTTGGAATACTAACCCAGTGATAATACCACTGTACCGCCACCTCCCCACCTTGACAGTAGACAATTTCCAAATTGGTGTAACTGAGAGTGCACTATGCTAATTAATACCTCAATACATTTAAATTTTAAGAAGTAACTTTAATTAAAAAGTTTGAAGACCTTTAGCTGGAACCTGAATGAATAAACACTTGTTAAAACTGCACCTTTAATTTTTGGCTTATGCTAAATGGACTTTGTGTTTTGTTACAGGGAGATAGGATGTGGCACTTTGCTGTGTCAGTGTTTTTGGTGGATCTATATGGCAACAGTCTGCTTCTGACTGCTGTCTATGGACTGGTCGTGGCAGGATCTGTCCTATTGCTTGGAGCTATCATTGGTGACTGGGTGGACAGAACTCCCAGGCTTAAAGGTATGGCCTAACCCACGTTTACCTCTGTGGTATATCCTTTTAAATAAATACCTTATTACAAAATCCATTTTGTTTCTTGTATGGGACCAAGTTGTATAAAGTATAGAATAATGCGGATAATTTTAAATAACACTGCAGTATTTGGTTATGGGACCTTAGAAACAGGAATAGGTCGTTCAGTCCCTTGAACCTACTCTGCCATTCAATAACATGACTGAAGAGTACACCAATTCATTGATATCCTCATCTAACTAGAATCTATCAATGTCAGTCTTGAAAATTTCAATTGATGCACTAACTACAGCCTTAAGGGAGTTGGAGTCTAGAACGAACTTCCTGAGAGGGTGGTGGAGGCAGGCTCAATCAAGGCATTCAAAAGGGAATTGGTTTGTTATCTGAAAAGAAAGAATGTGCAAGGTTACGGGGATAAGACAGGGGAGTGGGGCTAAGTAGAATGTTCTTTCAGAGATCCAGTGCAGAGCCGATGGGCCAAATGGCCTCCTTCCTGTACTGTAAAGATCCTATGGTCAGAAATTTTCGCTCGGCGGGCGGGCGCGTGCCTGCCCTGCTCGAGCGTGAAAAGATGCGCGTTGACGTCGGCACGCTCAGCCGATGTCAACACGCAGTTGCGCGATGGCTCAGTTGGGCGCAAGCCAGCTCCGACGCACGCCTGCTGATAATTAAGAGGCCTGTTAAGGCCATTAAGTTATTAATTAACGTAAATTTTTCGCTGCCCGTCCAACCTAACAGTTGGTAGGCAGGCCAAAATGCTACGCGGCCTTTGCCTTTTTTTGGAAACCTCATCCACGGGCGGGATGAGGTTTCCAAAAGCAAATAAAAATAAAATAAAAACTTTAATTTTTCATTAATAACATGTCCCTGCTCATGTGACAGAGTCACATGAGGGGGCATGTTTTATTACGTTTTTATTTTCTTTATTGTTTTTTATATATCTCTTCATCTCCCTGAGGCACGGAGCAGCGTTCACTTGTGCGCATGCGCGAAGTTCGCAATTGGCCCGCACGCACTCCACTGCACAGGTAGCGCTCAGCACTGCCGCTCGCATTTCATGCTGGGCAGACCTTAATTGGGCCGCCTGCCTGAAATTGCGGTGTGGAGCCTATCGTGTGCAGCAGTCGGATTCCCGCCCCCACTGACCTCGCCTGCCAAGGTTAAAATTCTGCCCTATGATTCTATGATTCTAAGTGCATTCTAGGTTTTCACAACACTTTATGTGAAAAATCGTTTCCTCAGTTCAGTCCTAAATGGCCTAAATCCAAGTTTATGACCCCGTTTTGGATTACTCCACCAGAGAAAATTGTTTCTCTGTAATTACGTTAATGAATCTTTATCATTTAAAATTACCATTATCCTTCTATCATTACCATTTTAAAGACCTCAATTAGAATACATCTCAACCATTGAAACTCAAAGAACGCAAGCCAAGGTTATGAAACCTGTCCTCAGAACTTAACCATTTAAGTCCTGGTTTCATTTTGTGAGCCTTTCCTGATGGTTGGTGCCCGACTCAGAACACAATGGGAAGAATTTTCCCCCTGTCGGGGGGGATGTTCAGGAGCAGGCAGGCGCGTGCGGGTGCACCTCCGATCGGGGGCGCACTGCCATTTTACGTGAGCGGGCCAATTAAGGCCCGCCCAGTGTGACATCTGCCAGGAAGCACTATGAGAAACCTGTGCGGGTGGGGGTGGGGGCAGTCACTCAGCTGAGAGAGCGCTCTTTCGCGCATGCCTGCAAAAAAGCGCACTCAGAACCTCTGTTCTGTTGAAGGGTCATTGGACTCGAAACGTCAACTCTTTTCTTCTCCACCGATGCTGCCAGACCTGCTGAGTTTTTCCAGGTAATTCTGTTTTTGTGTAGGTAGATTCTTGTTAGGCAAGGGAATCAAAGGTTATCGGTGGTAGATGGAAATGTGGAAATTGAAACACAGAAGATCAGCCACGTTCTTATTGAATGGTGGAGCAGGCTCGAGAGGCCGAATGGTCTACTCCTGTTCCAATTTCTTATGTTCTTAAGAGTTAATCTGCTATTTCAGCACAGATCACCATCTTGGTCATCTTGGAGGATCTTCAGACCCTGAACGTGTTGCTGGAAATCACCCCTTAATCTCTCAGCATTGAGGGAACATTATTGTTTTCTTTCTCAGATCCAAAGTAGATTACCTCACACTCACATTATCAAAGATCACATATCCCAGGGATGAACTATTAATGTCTATTTACAATTTATAATTCACTGCATTTGTCACTAATGTCTACTATACATTTATTTATATTAAATTTGTATTTTCCAAATTTTTAAATTCATTATTAAAAAAACTACATTTTTATGCTTGTTTTTGCCTAGAATGCTTGATAAAGGCATTTGAAACAAATTTTCTGGTCCAATAAAATCCCTATGGAATTTTCATATTAATCCAGGAATCTTTGATGTGAAGATTCATGCTCATCGAGAAAAGAATGGAACCAGTAATACGAATATCTTACTTTATAACAACTCAAAGCTTGTTGTATAACATTAAAAAGCTTGAAAATAAAGGGAGGGACCCTTGTTTTCATCCAGCACAAATACTGGCAATTTGTATCTGGTAGAGGAAGAGCTGGTGCTAGCACATATAAGGGGAAGTATGATAGGAAGCTCAGAAGCTAAACATGTTGATGTGTATCACTGCTCTTTGTTTTCTGGTGTCACTTGTGGTTGCTGTGTGTCATTTATTGGTGCAGTCTTTTTGTCAGTTTTTTTTAGATCTCTATGATTCAAATTTGTCTTTTTGCAACTTTCTAAATTAGTTTTTTTGTCTTTGTCTCAGCTTTTGTTGTGTCTCCTCGAATTAGCCGCTCTGCTTCTCCCTTTTCATCTTTGTGAGTCTATGAATAAATCTTTTTGTCTCTGTTTATCTCTCCATTTTGGCTTTTGCACCGATCCAGTTCAGTCATCATGGGAATGAAATTCTTCTGTGTGCTATAGTCAACAGTTGCACTAAATGTGCATTATTGTGCAGCAATTTAGTGTTAACAAACAATTAGTGCATTTTTGTTCACATTTCCCAAATTCCTAAAAGATTTAGTGTATATTAACAGATCTAGCATTCATGTTATTTTTGAATTTGCTAAACACGAGTTGAAGGCTATTGTGCATATTTGCTCATGTTCACCTTCCATTCCACATTGCATTATTTGCTCTAAAGGTGGGCATTAAAGTATGGGGAGAGTCAGCAGAAGCCCACCATGTTGCTGTAATGACTCAATGGAGTGGACAGGTTTCAACAAGAAACAGCTAAACTTTATTACAGAGAGCTTTTCAGGTGCTACAGGCACGATCAGGACTCTCGTCCGGAAATCCCACCCCCCGGATTGCCTGCACTTAGCGCTCACTGGTTGGAGCCTTAACAGAACATCACATGACCCCTAATAGACAGCAGGAGGGGCTATACCCTCAGTTACCACAGTTACAAAGGATGACGCATTGAAAGAGCAGCTTAGCCGTTTTGCCCCAGACAGCACAATGGGTATGCTATAGGCAAGTCCTCATTTGTAGAACATGTTGAAGGTGGAGTTCGAATAGCATAGTAGAATTGGTGCTCAAAGGTGATAGCAGAAAGAGCAGGATTCCCTACTGCTTCAGGTACCATGTTGACTGGTAACAGTGCTACTTTGAGTTGGCCAAAGATCAATGTGTAAGGAGATTATGCCTCACTAAAGAAAAAGGAATTGCTTCACTTCCTGGAACCAAACATACAGCATTAACCTGACGTTGACGATGATGGCAAAATTGCCAATAGCACTCAGCTATCTTTGCCACAGCTTCCTTTAAGACATGGGGCAGAATTTTCTGCCTGCTGGGTGGGCGGGCCTGACCCAATCTCCGGTGGGCGGGGAATCGATCCCCACCAGAGAAGCGGCTCCTGCTGCCATTTTATGTGGGTGGGCCTTAATTGACGTCCGGCGGGAAGTGCTATGCGCTTCCTGTGCGGGCGGGGGGGGTGGGGGGGGGGTGCAGGGGGGGATTCCCCAAAAGCGAGAGTGCGCTCTTTCACGCATGCGCACGAAAGAGCGCACATCTCCCTGAGGCTAAGTGCTGCCTGAGGGAGATTGCTTACACTTTTAAAAAGATAAAAAATAGAAAACAAAATTCCCTAACATGTCCCCCTCATGTGACAATGTCACATGAGATGGGACCTGTTCATAAATTACAGTAAAACTTTATTACACTTTTCAAAACCCTACATGAAACCTCATCACGCCGCTGGATGAGGTTTCATGTTTTTTCTATTTGCCGCCCGGGGCTCCTGGCCTGCCCGCCAGCCTTAAGGTTGGACAGGCAGGTCCTTTAATTGTTTAAATGATCCTGTCAATGGCCTCAATTGGCCATTGACAGGTCGGCGGGCGCACAGCTGATTTTGCTGCGCCCCAACCTTCCTGAAAATTTAAATGGGGCGGGATGATGTTGGGGGTTCCGCCCAACATCATCCCACGTCATTTTACGCGTCGGCGAGCAGGCCCTGCCCTCTGCTCACCGATGGCAAAATTCTGCCCATGGTTATAATGTTAGCCTGAACACTCAGTTTGTGGCACATTAGTATATTAGCCAGGGCAAAGATGTCCTGTTTTGACATTAAAATTAATGTATTAGAGTGGGAGGAGAGGGTGACAGGAACTTTCAAAAGGTGTGACATTCCTAAGGGACATGAAGGTATCAGCTGCACTCATTTGGCCATTAAGTTGACCACGGTCCTTATCAACAGGGAATTATGTCCCTTAATGAATGGCTAAATAGTCTGTGATGGCCATTAAATAATTAAACGTGTGAACGATTTTTCAAGGAAATGTTCATATTGTCCATGTCTTAAGGAAATAACAAGCTAACAAGTTTCCCAGCTATTTCAGAATGAGAACAAGTTAGTTGGGTGGCTCCTCAGAAATTTAATTACCCTTTCAAAACCTGGGCTGTGCAAAGCCCTAGAAAACAGGATACAATAAAGCACATTTAAGACTTAAGATATCAGCAAACAGTCATTTTGTGAGCTCAAATGTTCGTTCCAGTTTCTTGGCTGCAGCAAGGGTGCTCTACAGTGTGACCCAGAGAGAGCTGGCAGAATATTAGTGGTGTACTACATTCTGCAGAGAATAGGCATATTGAGAGGCTAAGGCATTTTTTAGGAGAGTGAACAGAAAGAAATCAAGGCACAGGAGTTGGGGGGCGGGGGGGGCGCGGGGGGGCGGGGGGGTGGTGGGGGGGTGGTGGGTGGAAGCAGATGACACCTTGCTGGGTTTTCAATGAGAAATCCTTTTTGTCTGCAGTGAGTAAGACTAAGACATGCTCAAATGCAGCTGACGATTATTGAACAAGCTTATTTGTACCGCCCCAACAGAGAGGGCAACAGAGAGGGCAGTATTTCAAAATGCTCAGAAATCACAATATATTATACTCCCTCTCCACTTAAAAAAAAACAACTTAGACATTAAAATGTAGAATGATATATGTACATCATTTCCCAGAATTCAATTTGGCTAAGGGAGCATCAACAAAACCTGAAAAATTAACAGGTTGGGTTGCTTATTTGTTCTTAAAATCTTTACTTAACACCAATATGCCTTTAACAAAAATATTATCACTTGACAAGAAATGACAAAAAGAACAATTTCCTTCTTCTTCCTTCCTAAAACCTTTCAATAAATCTATTCTTGCTCTTTCTATCTGGATATCTTCTTCCACTTCCATTAGCTTGATTCTGCTCTCTGAACATTTCTGACTATGTCAACCTTGAATTTTAACTTTGATTATCAACTCCACTTAATGGTTGGGACTGTGTCATTGAATGATTTGTCTTAATTAAAGACCTTGGCTCACTTTGCTCTACCAGTGGATTCTGTGGCACTGGCAAACTTTCAGCTCCTTTGTGACTTTCACTTTCCTTCTTACTTTCACTTCGGACTGGAGGAGGAATTTGGACTATAAGAGGTTTATCATGATCTCCCTTTGTCAGATTTCCTCTTTCAAGCAAATGGTCTACATGACACTGACGCAGTTGCACTCCAAGTTTCACTACAAATGTGAATGCACCTAGTCTCTTTATAACAACTCCAATCACATACTTCCCCTTATCACCTTGGTGGTTTTTCACCATGACCTTCTGTTCAGCACTGAACTCTCTGGTCAGGATTTTCCCCTCAGCGATTTGGGGGTGGGGCCAGTTTGCTGAGGGGAAAATGACGTGGGATGACATCGGGAGGAATCCCCGATGTCATCCCAGTCCCTTAAAATTTTTAGGAAGGCGGGCGGACAGCGAAATCAGCTACCCGCCTGCCGACCTGTCAATGGCCAATTGAGGCCATTGACAGGCTAGTTAAGATAATTAAAGACCTGCCCATCCAAGCTTAAGGCTGGCGGGCAGGCCAGGAGCCCCAGCGGGCTCCAGATTATTCATGAAACTTCATCCGCTGGCGGGATGAAGTTTCATATCTGTTTTTTGAGAATGTAATAAATTTTAAGTGTTTATTATTAACATGTCCCATCTCGTGTGACATTGTCACATGAGGGGGACATGTTAATAATTTTAATATTTTTCTATTTTTAGAGTTTACTTACCTCTCACGAATCTCCCTGAGACAGGACTTTGCCTCAGGGAGCAGTGCGCTCTTTCGCGCGCATGCGCAAAAGAGCGCACTTTGACAGTTGGGGATTCCCTCCCCCCCAGAACAGGAAGTGCATAGCACTTCCTGTCGGGCAGGCCGCTGGGCGGGCCTTAATTGGTCCGCCCACTCAAAATGGCTGTGGGCCCCGTTTCGGTGGCGGGGTTCGGCTGTCCGCCCGCCGCCAAGCTGGTGGGGCCCACACGCCATCCGAGGGCAAAATTCTGCCCTCTAAGTTTCGTGCCTCATGTACCATGACTCATCTTCACTGTACCTTGCTTTACTATTGATGTTATTCTTAAGCAAACTAAATCTTTTCCAAGAAGCATGTTTAAACATTAACTTGTAAGGTGAGTAACATGTAGACTGTGGGGTTATTCTGTAAGAGAACAGAAAATTGCCTAGCCTGTGTTGAAGAGAAACATGGAAATTACTGCCTCACCTGTCACCTAGCAAATACTGTGGAAAAGACCTCTTCATTGTCTGTACGCATCTTTCTGCAGCACCATTCGATGTTGGATGATATGGTGATATTAGCGTATGTTTGACTCCATTCTTACTCAGAAATATTTCAAGCTCTTCTGCTGTAAACTGTGGATCATTATCTGACACCAGCACCTCTGGCAACCCATAAATTGCAAACCAACTGCTTAAAACCCCAATAATTTCTGCACTTCTGCATATTGTGCATAGGCTTCAAACCCGCGACCTCTACCATCTCGAAGGGCAAGGGCAGCAGATGCATGGGAACTGCAAGTTCCCCTTCAAGCTACACACCATCCTGACTTGTAACTATATTGCCATTCCTTTACTATAGCCAGGTCAAAATCCTGGAACTCCCTTGCTAACAGCACTGTGGATGTTCCGACAACATGTGAACTACAACAGTTCAAGAAGGCAGCTCACCACCATCTCAAGGGCAATTAGGGATGGGCAGTAAATGCTGGCCCAGCCAGTGACGCCTACATCCTATGAACAAATACAAAAAAACTCAATATTTATACACTTGCTATAAATAGCAACTTAAACAAGGTGCCCTTTCCCATCCACATTAAAGAAATTAACATGTACTCATTCCCATGGTTTTATTGTATTTGACCATGGAATGAAAGAAGCTCTCACTCTTTTCACCAATTCTTCAATATCTCTCTCTGCCTTTGTATGCTAAAAATTGCTTCTTGCTACTGCTTTCATGATGAAATTCCTCTAACAATCCCTCTCAAAACCTTGGCGGAATAATTCCTCTTAAATCCCTTAGGAGACAGCCTTAACCTACACTCATTTTATTTCTACATGCAAAATCCTCGTCCAATTTCGTACCTTTAGCCCAGCCATTCATGACATAATTGAGCACTTGTGAGTTTCCACACCAATTTCTCTAGCAGACACTGGCATTTGTGTAGGTAAAATAATTCACAGGTAAATGAGTAACTAAAAATGAACCAGTCTTTACAGGAAATCTTGAAAGAGCCCACAAATTTGCATGATCTGCTGACTTTTGACATTAATATTGTACTGATGGGTCATCAAAATCAATGTCCATTTCTGAACTCGTGCTGCTGCTAGGGATGGTACTCCCTTTCTTGAACTAAATATAATCATAAGGGCTTGATAGTCAGTTAACAAAGTGAACTTCCTGCTGTACAAGTATTTGTGGAAACTAGTAGCACCATATATGATTGCTAATCCCTCTTTCTCAACTTGTGAATAATGTTTCTCTGATGTTGTTAAAGTATGTGACGCATATGCTATACGCTTCTCCACACCATCTTCCATTATGTGAAATCGCACCACACCTAACTCTGGTGGTGATGCATTGCACACTAAACCAATTGTTTCTTAGAATCATTGTGGGTCAAAACAGCATCACTAGTCAGTACTTAACTTCATCAAATGTTTTCTGGCACTCCACGGACTTCTTCCAATCTATTCCATCTTTGAGCAGTATTTACAGTGGAGTGAATGTATTAGCTAAGTTGGGGATGAACTTAGAATAATACACAATGCTCCCTATGAATGTTTCAAATTCTTCTTTGTTCTCTGGTCTCTTTGCTTTCAAAATCCTCTCAACCTTCTCCTGCATTGGGTGGATACCTTCACCATCTATTTGGTGACCCAGGTGTATTACACTTGACATCTTGAAGCAACACCAGTGCTTTTTAGCTTTGATGCCATACGCTTCAAGTCAATCTCAGACTTCGTTCAATGTTACAATATGCTCTTCCTCTGTCTTACTGCTAATTGGAATGTCATCTAAGAAGTAGCATGCCCCTTCCATCCTACTTAGTACTTGATCCATGAAGCTCTGGAATACTGCAGGAGCAGTAGACATCCAAATGGTAACCTTTCATACTGGTACAACCCTTAGTGTGTCTGAATGGTAAGCAGTTTGTTGCTCTTGTCAGTTAATTCTAATTGCAAATAATCAGTTGACAAATCTATCTAACTGAACACCTTTCTATTGGCTAAATTAGAAAACAAATCTTCACTGGTAGGCAGTGGTTAAGCATTATTCTTGATCACATTATTTACTGTTTGTATATAATTTGCACAAATCCAGATGGATCCATCTGCTTTTTGAGCGACCACAATGGATGTGGCCATTCACTGCTCTTCACCTTCTTAACTGCCCCATTCTTTCCAACCTATTCAACTCTTTACTTGCTGGTTCTAACTATGCGTAAGGTACTGGCATCGCCTTGCAAAATGTCAGCTATATATTGTTCTTTATCTTAACTTCAGCCATGTGATGCTTAATTTTACATTTGGACCGTCTTCTTCAAAGATCACTGTGTGCTCTCTTAGCAGTTCCTGAATTACAGACATACTCTTACCGATCTTACTGTAAATAAATCAGCCCAGTTTAACCATATCTTCTTAACCCAATCCCTTCCCATCAGGGAAATTTGTTCCCTTCTACTACTATCAATGGCAAGTAATCGGATGCATCATCATATTTCAACCTAACACTAAGTTCATTTAACACAAGGATACTGTTATTGGAATAACTAGTCATAACTAGTTGTGTAAGGGAATGTGACTTAGGGATTTCTTGTACTCTCCTTCCGGGATAACAAACACATCTGCAGTATCAACGAGGACCCTGCCTGCTGGTTCAGGAAAAGATCTCCCTTGTGGTCTGCAGCTATTCTTTCAGCCTTTCCATGGCTGAGTCCTTGTCAAAAGCCTTCCCCCCCATGTCAGCTTATTGTTTTGCTCAAAACTTGGCCTGGATTCTATTATTCTTTATGCCTCCTATGAACATGTCTCTAAGGCTAATTTCTAAGTTTTCACCATACCCACAGCGATGAGAGAGATTCTTTAATTCGACAATGTAACCTGCAACAGTCTTACTTGGCAACTGCGTCCATTCATGGAATGCAACACTCAGTGTAACCTCAATCTTAGTTGTGCCATGATATGAGTCCAAAGTCTCATTAATTTCAGAATAATCCATGGTACTGGGGTCTTGTGGACAACATTGGTTGGACATCACCTCAAAAGCATCTGGTGAGGAAAACATTTTCTTTTTCCTCATCTCCTATTTCATTTGTTTTCAGCCAAATGTGTAACCTGCATTTATAGTTACACCAGTCCTCTTTCATTCTTTCATGGGATGTGTGAGTCACTGGCAAGGCCAGTATTTGTTGTCCATCCCTAATTGCCCTTGAACTGAGTGGCATGCTAGGCCATTTCAGAGGGCAGCTAAGGGCTGCATCTTCTGGTCGGTGAGCGGGGGGGGGCGGGGCCCGCTCGCCGACGTGTAAAATGACACGGGGTGACATGGGCCTGTGACCCGATGTCACCCGCGTCATTTAGATTTTCAATTCGGCGGGCGAGCTGCCAACTCGGCTGCATGCCTGCCGAACTGTCAACGACCACTTAAGGCCTTTAAGAAAGTAATTAAGCCAATTAATGGACCTGTCCGTCCAACCTTAAGGGTTGGCGGGCAGGCGAAGAGCCCAGGCAGCCTTCAGAAAAAACATGAAACCTTTTCCCTGGGTGGGATGAGGTTTCACGAGGGATTTAAAATGTTTATAAAATGTTGAAATAAAAGAAATTGACATGTCCCAGCTCATGTAACAGTGTCATGTGAGGGGACATGTCAGGAATTTTTTTTGTACCCTTCCAAAAATTTTCACAACTTCCACCGATCTCCCTGAGGTGGCACTTTGCCTCAGGGAGATCTGTGCACTCTTTTGCGCACATGCGCATGCTCGAAAGAGCGCACTCCCAGCTCAGGGATCCCCCCCCCCCGTCCACACAGGGAACGCACAGCGCTTCCAAGCGGACATCACGCTGGGCGGGACTTAATTGACCCGCCCATGTAAAATGGCGGCATGCCCTCGACTGAGGGTGCTGATCAGGAACCCACCCACCCGCGCCCGCTCCTGCACATTCCCCCCGACGAGGGGAAAATGTTGCCCTAAGAGTCAACCACATTGCAGTGGGTCTGGAGTCACATGTAGGCCAGACCAGGTAAGGATGGCAGATTTCCTTCCCTAAAGGACATTAGTGAACCTGATGGTTTTTTTTATAACAATTCATGATAGTTGTCATGGTCACCATTTATATTCCATATTTTATCAATTAACTTTAAATTCCACCAGGTGCCATTTGAACCTGTGCCCCCAAAGTATTAACCTGGGCTTCTGGACATTACCACTATACCATCATCACTTCTTTGTTAAAGTTGAATTTCCCATTGTCCCTGAATATGCCTTCAGTACTATTTTTTTCAATTATGTACAGTGCTGACTGATCATTTACCAGACTATGATGTGCACACACAACAATCTTTCAAATTGTTCAAACTTCCTCAAAATCAACTTTAGGAGTTACAAAAAAATGTCACAATGTTCTTCAGTCTTTAATTTCTTAACGAAATGTAAAAAGAAAGTTCCATCCTATCTGCATTGCCATCTTTCTGTTGTGCATTGCTCTGAGTGACTAACACATGCTCAATTTCAGGCAACCATTATTGAACTAACTTTATTTACACCTTCCCATTAGAGAGGACAGCAGATAGGGCAGTATAACAAAATGCTTGGCTATTACAATATATTACAGTCAATTGAATTCAATGGAAAGGAATTGGGTGGAGTATATAATGAGCACCCCTTCAATACAGAATACCATTGATTCTAAAACCAGTCAAAGTTGAACGTTCCACCCTTCATTGTAATTGCTGCTATATTGTGTCATGAAAACCTTAGTTTTCAAAAATCAGGTGTGGTGTATGGTAAGAAATATCACCACAGTTACGTTATCAGAAAAATTTGAAATCACCCTCAACACAGAAGGACATATAATTGCTAAATAAAACAGTGAAAAGACAAGGGAAACACAAAAATGGTAAAGTCTCAGCCTGTGTATTTATTGTGAAAGCATAAATAAAGAGGCCGGATGATCTGTTGCAATCTTTTCAGTTACTCAAGAACCAAGCAAGAGGGATCTTACTTGAGCAGTGTTGAACAAAGCCTATTTTTTTTCTTGCAAACAAAGAACAGATAAATTAGGACTACATTTGTAAGTTGAGTTGCTGAAATAGATTCTCAGCTAGGATTTTTATCTTTTCATTGAGAACTGTCGGCGTGACATTAGCCGTCTCAATTTCTCTGCTCCTCTCACCCATTCTAATCTGTCTCTCTCTGAACTTACTGCACTCCGTTCTCTCAGGTCCAACCCCAACATTGTCATCAAACCCGCTGACAAGTGTGGTGCTGGTGTTGTCTGGCGCTCTGACCTCTACCTCGCGGAGGCTGAGCGTCAACTCGCAGACACTTCCTCCTACCTCTCCCTGGACCATGACCCCACCACTGAACATCAAGCCATTGTTTCCAGGACTGTCACTGACCTCGTCTCCTCTGGAGATCTTCCTCCCACAGCTTCCAACCTGATAGTCGCCCAACCTCGGATGGCCCGCTTCTACCTCCTATCCAAAATCCACAAACAGAACTGTCCTGGCAGACCGATCGTGTCAGCCTGTTCCTGCCCCACGGAACTCATTTCTCGTTATCTTGACTCCCTTCTCTCTCCCCTTGTCCAGTCCCTTCCCACCTACATCCGTGATTCCTCTGACACCTTACGTCACATCAATAATTTCCAGTTCCCTGGCCCCAACCGCTTCCTCTTCACCATGGATGTCCAATCCCTCTACACCTCCATCCCCCACCAGGATGGTCTGAGGGCCCTTAGCTTCTTCCTTGAACAGAGGCCCGAACAATCCCCATCCACCACTACTCTCCTCCGTCTGGCTGAACTTGTTCTCACACTGAACAATTTCTCCTTTAATTCCTCTCACTTCCTCCAAATAAAAGGTGTGGCTATGGGTACCCGCATGGGCCCCAGCTATGCCTGTCTCTTTATGGGGTATGTGGAACATTCCTTGTTCCAGTCCTACTCCGGCCCCCTCCCACAACTCTTTCTCCGGTACATCGATGATTACTTCGGTGCTGCTTCATGCTCTCGTCAGGACCTGGAAAAATTTATTAATTTTGCTTCTAGTCTCCACCCCTCCATCATTTTCACATGGTCCATCTCTGACACTTCTCTTCCCTTCCTTGACCTCTCTGTCTCAATTTCTGATGATAGACTGTCCACCAATATCCATTACAAGCCTACCGACTCCCACAGCTACCTCGACTACAGCTCCTCACACCCCGCTTCCTGTAAGGACTCCATCCCATTCTCTCAGTTCCTTCGCCTCCATCGCATCTGTTCTGATGACACTACCTTCAAAAACAGCTCCTCTGACATGTCCTCCTTCTTCCTTAACCGAGGTTTTCCACCCACGGTCATTGACAAGGCCCTCAACCGTGTCCGGCCCATCTCCCGCGCATCCGCCCTCACGCCTTCTCCTCCCTCCCAGAAACATGATAGGGTCCCCCTTGTCCTCACTTATCACCCCACCAGCCTCCGCATTCAAAGGATCATCCTCCGCCATTTCCGCCAACTCCAGCATGATGCCACCACCAAACACATCTTCCCTTCACCCCCCCCCGGCGGCATTCCATAGCGATCGTTCCCTCCGGGACACCCTGGTCCACTCCTCCATCACCCCCTACTCCTCAACCCCCACCTATGGCACCTCCCCATGCCCACGCAGAAGATGCAACACCTGCCCCTTCACTTCCTCTCTCCTCACCATCCAAGGGCCCAAACACTCCTTTCAAGTGAAGCAGCATTTCACTTGCATTTCCCCTAACTTAGTCTACTGCATTCGTTGCTCCCAATGCGGTCTCCTCTACATTGGAGAGACCAAACGCAAACTGGGCGACCGCTTTGCAGAACACCTGCGGTCTGTCCGCAAGAAAGACCCAAACCTCCCTGTCGCTTGCCATTTTAACATTCTACCCTGCTCTCTTGCCCACATGTCTGTCCTTGGCTTGCTGCATTGTTCCAGTGAAGCCCAACGCAAACTGGAGGAACAGCACCTCATCTTCCGACTAGGCACTTTACAGCCTTCCGGGCTGCATATTGAATTCAACAACTTTAGATCTTAAACTCCCCCTCCCCCCATCCCCACCCCGTTTCTTCCCCCCCCATTTTTTTTTCAATAATTTATATAGATTCTTCTTTTCCCACCTATTTCCATTATTTTTAAATCTACAACTAATACCTTGCCAGTCTTTCCACCCCATCCCCACTAGAGCTGTACCTTGAGTGTCCTGCCATCCATTCTTAATTAGCACTTTTCTTAGATAATATCACCACCTTCAACACTTCTTTGATCCTTTTGTCTGTGACATCTTTTGATTATCTGCTCCTATCACTGCTTGCTTGTCCCCACAACCACCCCACCCTCAACTTCTCTCCCCCCACCCCCCACCTTAAACCAGCTTATATTTCACCCCTCTCCTAACTATACTTCAGTTCTGTTGAAGGGTCATATTGGACTCGAAACGTCAACTCTTTTCTTCTCCACCGATGCTACCAGACCTGCTGAGTTTTTCTAGGTAATTCTGTTTTTGTTTAGGATTTTATGGCCCTGCTGCAGCGTGTCTCCCCCAGCAGATGCGGTGAGACATTTAAATCTCCATTCAGTTTGGTGGGACCGTAATACCCCGCCGAGCGGGAGGGTCTGTAAAATCCTGGCCCTCATCTACTTAAAGCACACACCAGGCAATTACAGGCATTTGATTAATGGAATATCTGGAGGTGGGGCTGGAGGGGAAGTGTATCCACGAGTCCTTGATATATTCCAGTAAAGTTCTCCACTGGTAGCATGATTTCATAAAATTAGTTCTTCAATGCAAGTAGTCCTAAAGGGTGTGAAATTCCATCTCTATAAAATCCCACTCTGTACTCTGGAATAATTACTGACAGAGATCTTTCATTCCCAAATAGTCTTCTTTTTCCATTTTTCTGAAGACTTACAAGATATTTTATTTACACTTGTTGATTTGTGTATAAAATTTGTGAAGCATTAGACATGGTATAAATAACTAAATTGTGGAAAACACCGACATTCGTAGGTTTTTATTTTCAAAACTTACGTTGTGAATAATTGTAATGAATTTGAATATAACTGATTTAATCCTTTTTCCATCCTGTGATAGTTGCCCAAACATCCTTGATTGTTCAGAATGTCTCAGTCATCATTTGTGGTGTCATCCTGATGGTGGTTTTCCTGTTTAAATCTCCTCTTAGCACCATGTTCCATGGATGGTTACTTGTAAGTCTTTATTATTAGTTGTTCACTGCTTCTGTTCTGATGTTTTCAACCATGCCAATCCTTTACTGAAATATAGACACATGTATGTCAATGTTGTTCCTTCCTCCATTATAAAGTCAGAAGTGGAGATGATTGCACAGTGTTTAGTACCATTCAGATACTGAAGCAGTCCATGCCTGCATGCTGCAAGACCTGGACAATATTTAATTGGGCTGATAAGTGGAAAGTAACATTCAAGTCATACAATTAGTGGGTTATGATCATCTCCAACATGAGAGAATCTAACCATTTCCCGTGACATTCAGTGGCATTCCATCACTGATTCCCACATTATCAACATCCTGGGAGTTACCATTGACTAGCCATGTAAATACTGTGCCCACAAGTGGATCAGAAAGTGTGAATTCTGTGGCAAGTAACTCACCTCCTGACTCCCCAAAGTCTGTCCACCATCTGCAAGGCACAAGACAGGAGTGTGATGGAATACACTTCATTTGCCTGGATGAATGCACCTCCAATAATACTCAAGAAGTTCAACACATCCAAGGCAAAACAGGCCGCTTGATTGGCATCCTATCTGCCATTTGCCAACAGTCATACCCGTCACCACCAGCACACAGTGGCAGCAGCATGTACCATATGCAAGATACACTACAGCAACTTGGCAAGCCTCCTCCTAACAGCACCTCCCAATCCCGCAACCTCAATTAGAAGGAAAGGGGCAATAGGGGCATGGGAACACCAGCACAAGCAAGTTCCCTTTCAAGTCACACACAATCCTGACTTGGGACTTTATCACCGTTCCTTCACTGTCCTTGGGTCAAAATCATGGGACTCCCTCCCATAGAGCACTGTGAGTGTATCTTTTTTTAAAAATTCATTCTTGGAATGTGGGCATCGCTGTCAAGGTCAGCATTTATTGCCCATCCCTAATTGCCCTTGAGTAGGAGGCGATAAGCTGCCTTCTTGAACAGCTGCAGTCACAATCAAGAATATACCTGTCAACTCAATTCAGAAGTTCTACTATCTTGAAAGTTCCTTTTCCAACAACACCATGTTGGATGCTGAAATCGCCCATTGCCTGCCAAAAGCAAGTCCAGCATTCAGCAGGTTCACCCACAGGTTTTGGAGAGAGCATGAAGCAACACAATCCATTCCATCTTCACTGCTTTAGATCTTTTTGCAATGTCAAATGGCAGGGCAAAATCTCTAACATCAAAGTCCTTGCAGGATGCCACATAACTGGTATGGAGAGTATGGTCATCAGCACTCAGCTTTGTTGGGTTGACCATGTTGTTTGCATGGAAGAGTCCCGCACACCAAAGATGCTATTCTACAGCCAGCTGAGTGTGAGAACCCGTGCCATAAGATGTCCCTCATTTTGAAAACCAATCTCAGAGCCTCTAAATTGGACCTCAATATAGTGGGAAAAAAACAACTCTTCTCCCAATGGAGAAGCCTCTGTCATCTGGCAGTCTCAACATTTGAGGAGAATAGAGTCAGGTCCCCACAGGACAAGTGAGCACACCGCAAAGCCAGTACCTTCACCAACCCCTCCAACAATATCTTCATATATAATATTTGTAGTCGGATCTGCAAATCAAAATTTGGTTTAACACCACATATGAGGCGACACCAACCAGTTGATGAACATCTGGTTTCCTTGTTAAACCCTCAACCATCGAAGTGACAGAAGAATCAATCCTTCATCCATCTCCCTGTCAGTCACTTCAGAACGTCCTTCTCTTTCCTCCTGGTTTATGAGGAGCACTCCAGCTCCCCCGAGCATTTTTGGTTCCAAGTTCCCCCCACCCCTGCATCCCAGCCTCACCACCATCCCCCCACCCCTTCCAACTTCCACCAACCGTGATCATCTCAGATCCACTTCATCTCACCCACTTACCATCCAACTTACCTCGTCAGTGCTCATTTTCTTGAAGCCCCATTGAGACCCTACAATAATTTCAGTTCTTGCTTGCTGGCCTCCACACCATCTACAACAGCTTTGGTAGAGTTCAGAATAGATCAATTTAAATGATATCCAGGAGTTAAGGTAACCTGGGTGGCCCCTGCACTCCCACCCCAGGCTAAAATCTGGGCTCCAATCCTTGCCCTAGTGACATCAAGAGCTGTGAGAGTGTGATAATGTAAATTGTTTCTAACGTTTTCCAGTACATTTGTTTTATTGTTTTGAATCAACTTCCTTTAGACTATTGTACTGCTTCACAACATAGTAAATACAATTCCACGCTACCATTTACAACTGTGTGTTGTCCATTGTCCAGTGTTTTAGCAAACTAGCAGTTTCCCCAGTCATTACAAAATGCTGTCTGTGGAGGTCATGAGAGAGGTTACACTAACAAAAAAAGTCATTCTTGCTTACTCTGCTTGTATTAAATCGAAGGGCATACATAGCTGTCAGAGACTTCTTTCACATTTTCAAATTACAGTCAAAGTTGCATTCGGAAAGACAGTAGGAGGAATTCTAATGTGCCTCTATCACTAAGAATATTTGATGAGTTTCAGATGAAAGTTATATTTTTAACCGTCTTCCATATTATTGATCCAAAAGTCTACTTGTCTCTGTTATTGTATAGACTGCTGATGTTAGTAGGTCAGACCACTCTGTTCTGTTAGCTAAATCATGCTCCCTCCCCCTAGGATGGTGCCCAGCCTTCTAAGTTTGGGGGCAATGTTCAGAGAACAGGTACCAATTCCTGTTAACTCCAAGAGAGACATCAAAAGTAGATGCATCAGGTATCTGACCTGTTTACACAAAGTTCTTGATAGGAGTCAATTTTTCTCACATTAGCAAAGATATCATTAATTTAAACCAACATAATATCCCGTGAAGAAAACCAGAGTGTAATATTGATGTTATTCTTTTTAAAACATAAATCTGGGTCTATTAATCAACTGTTTTTCTAATGTTATTTTCATTTTAATTTTCATTTTATAGACGGTCTGCTACATATTGGTCATTACCATTGCCAACATTGCAAATCTAGCAAGTATAGCTATGGGAATCACAATTCAGAGAGACTGGGTTGTTGTTGTTGCAGGTGAAGACAGAAGCAGATTGGCAGGTAAGAGTCAATGCTGCACTCTTTAATCCCAATGCTATATGAAGAGCATGCATCCTGGAACTGCACAGAAACATTTGGTCATTGCTGATGAATCTGCAGGTTCGTTCATTCTTTGTTTAGAATTGAGATACCCTGGTTGGGTGTGAAAACTGCTCACATTGCAACAAAAAGACAGATTGTGATGCCCTACCCCATACAAGCCAAAAGACAAATCAAGGTCAACTTAATCTCGTAAGTGAATGCACGTGTCGGGTAATTATTATATTCCTGACAATATATATTAGCAATTCTTACAGATCTGATCGTCTGTTAACAAATAACCTGTGCTAATGTTACCATAACATTACATGCAGCACAGTTGATATTATGTCCTGTTTACGGCTGTTCTATGTTTTATCTGGCACCTTTGTAAAGAATAAATCAATTACATGCCAGGTCAAGGCCCTAGTCTTTCCCAATAGATTTACTTAAGGATAATCATTGATGAATTTGTTTAGAGAATTGTTAAAAGTGGCAGCTTGGTATATCAGCTTGTACCAGACACACAATGGCCCAGATTTTTGCTCCCAGGTTGGGTGAGCAGAGTCGAGACATTTCCCAGCTCTGCAAGCCCGACCCAGGTAAAAGAGGCCCAGAAATTGGGATTTTCAGTTGGGGTCAGGCCGGATTACAAGTCAGGCCTGTCACCCCTGGAACCCATACAGAAGCTGCTGGGTGTGAAGGCGGGTTGGGCGGAAGGACTGCTTCTGTGCACCTGTACTGTGTGAAAGATTGAAAAAAGCAATAAAACAAAAAACACCCCCCCGCCCCCCCCAGGCCTCACTCCTCACCTTGCGCACACTGCCACACATTCCCCATTCGCCATCCATGCCAACACATGCCATCCCTTCTACCCACCCCCCATGCAAACCTATGACCTTATACCCTCCCCCATAGCCGCTAATATTCCCTTTTCCACCCTATGCCCCTCTACCTATCCTCCACAGCCCTTATGTTACCATAACCTTATGTTACCATAACCTTACATGCAGCACAATTGATATTATGTCCTGTTTACGGCTGTTCTATGTTTTATCTGGCACCTTTGTAAAGAATAAATCAATTACATGCCAGGTCACGGCCCTAGTCTTGCCTATGCCAACCCATGCCCCCACCCACTACCCTTTGCCCTTACCCCTTCTGTGCCAACTCATCTAGCATCCACCATGGGCAAAACACAGGAGCCATGCTGGCATAAAATAAAGTTATGCATCTTTTGCTGACGTTACTATTTAAAAAAACTGTCATTGATTAAATAAAATTTTCAATACATTAAAATTCCTTCAACTAATCTCTTATGAAAACAAACATTTCACTTAATCTATTCTATCCTATAAACACTTTGCGCTGTCAATAAAACTGCAATCTTAAGGACTCCACTGTGATGATGTTTGGTTGTAAATTAGCCGTGCAGCACAAATCTTGGAATGATAACCTTCAGGCCTATGTTAACAAACAGAGTGAAATAGGAAGCATTGATTTTCTTTTAAACACCAGACATTTTTTTTAAATTAAAGTCCAGCAGAATAAAATCCCTTGACAGTTTTAACAGTTCCAATGAGTTTTGACAATTAAAATGAATTATGACACTTATTTGATGGCTTGACAGTTCTCTGACAGCTTTGACAGTTCTGATGCATTTATGAGCTTTTTATGTACATTGATGCCTACTTTTAACAATCCCAAAGGGTACATGACCTCTCCCAAAGAGTGCCTTACCTCCATCAAATGGCACCTGCCCTCTCCCAAAGGTGTTCTGAGACCATATCCAAAGGGGTATCTTATCTATCCAAAAGGGTACCCTGGCTATTCAAACAAATTAACAAGGTCCTGACCTGCTCCTACCATGTCTAATCTTCACACTTAGGGTTTCGGGCATCTACCACACCAAAATAACACATGAGTGGAGGCAGCTGCTGATTTATATAGTCAAGTGCCTCCAGGAAACATGGTTATGCAATTTAGAACCTGCTCCCATTCCCCCGCCCCCTGCAAAAATGGTGGAACCCGGGTTTGGGTCTGGGTTCGAGCCTTTCCTTCTGCCTGAAAATTCAGGCCAATGTGTGAAGCAGCTGGCAGGTGAGCTGGTAATTAGAGAGCAGGCAGCCCCTTTTAAACTTCAAATTTCATCACTGCACAACAACTTAGTTGGGAAAGTCAGAATATAGTGTAGCCATATAGGCCAGGTTTGATTCCTGGAACTGAGTAATCTAATAGCAGAAATGGCAGCTATTGACCTCAGTGCTCCAGAGCTAAAGAGCACAAAATCAGGCATGACTCCTGCTTTTGGGCATACTGCTGTGAAACCTGCTGGAAAGCACACTCATGCAGATGTCAGGTGAGGACAGGATTTTGGTTGTGAGGCATTTCTCCTTGTCCCATGTAACTGCACTGCAGAAAAGAGGAAGGTTGGAAAAGGAAAAACAATTGACAAATCAGTTGTAAAATGGAAATTATTTGAAAGTTACAACATATCCAACTTCATGAAACATCCCATATTAATTTATTTAAATGAGGTAAGTTTAAATGCTCTTGTACGATCCTTTTAAGTGTAGGACTGTATGGCAGAAATAGCGTCAGATCAGCTTACTACAGTTCTAAGATAGACATTGTATGCTTCAGTTCTGCCGAAGGGCCATGAAGGCTCGAAACGTTAACTGATTTCTTCTCCACCGATGCTGCCAGACCTGCTGAGTTTTTCCAGGTAATTCTGTTATTGTTTGATATGAGTTCAGTGAATATGCCAAGGTCACAATATGTTTTAACTGGACTGTTAGGATTCTATTCAAATGTATAATGCTTTTCCTTACAGTCTTTGTTTTTTGGATTAGGTCATGAATTCTGAGTTGCTCAATATTGCCATTTTATCTTTTTGTGCATTAGAAAAACTTGATTTTGCATATAGAAGAATAATGTTGGAAGTGTTGTTGAGAAAGATGAGGGTTGATATGAATTATTATTGAAAGAACAATAAACTCACAGTTAAAACATCTAAGCAGGAGAGGGTGAGGCAGTTTTTAAAGAGGCATTAGGTAGCAGAAAATGGTTCAGATTTTTAGTCATAATTAATTTTCAGACTCACAGAGAATAAAATTCAACTTGGGTGGAGGCACAAAGTACACCCAGCCTGATTTTCTGAAATTGAATTTCATCTGCACAGTAACATCTTGCGTGGGTAAAAAGAACTGAAACTAAAAGGTAAAGAGAACTTATTTCATGCTTTTTACAACCTCTTTCTGATCTTCATTCTTTTGTGAAGAAAGGTACTAAGACACACTTCCAAAACAAGTTCCATGACATTTTTAATTCTGCAAATAAGGATATAAAAATGTGGAATGAGAAAAGATTAATCAGCCTGTCAGTTCCACTTCACCCAACAGCCCATGTACAATATGCATTTTCATGGATTTCCTCTGATTCCTCTGCTCCTTTGGGAGTTGAGTAATCATTGGTAACATTTCTTAGAAGTAGGTAAGACTTCATAGTAAGAACAATGTTACGTCTTCCTGTCCAACTTGTAGTTTGTCCTCATATGACTGATAAAAATTTGGAATATGCCCAGTGAAAATCTTGTGGTGATATGTGCACACCAGTGAACACTTTACACTACAGGCACTGGAATTTAACTAACAAGGAGTGAAGTTCATTGTGAACTCATGGGGACTCTTATGCCAGAGGGATTTTACATTCCTGCAGAAGTCAATGGACTTTGAACGGTTCACCACGTTTTAAGGTCCCACCCCTGCCGCGATGGGGCTGTAAAATTCTGCCCATTGGAATTGTTTGCTGTCAAAGAGTGGGTCATAGGCAAATGGACTAAAAGTGTTCACCAAACAACTAGTTCTGTGAGGCTTCTTCAAATTTGTTGTTGAGAATGATTCACATTTAAAGCATGTTAAAGCATTTTAGTCAGCTGGTAAGTTTCCAGCTGCTTGTTTAGCAACCCCATGGCCAGGATTTGCCCGTCGGCAAGTGGGGTGCGGGGCCTGCTCACCGACGTGTAAAATGATTCGCGGTGACGTCGGGCGGAGCTCCCGATCGGGGGCGCCGACCGGAAGTGCACCTGTGCGCGCCCGCTCTTCAACTTCCCCCCCAGCGGGGGGGAAATCCTGGCCTATCTGTTGTTTAATTGGCTCATAGAGGTACCTGGAACTGGGTGGGAAGGACAGAAGTCCCATAGTGACAGTTGAGTTCCTCTAAATCCCATTATTAAATCAGGCTAGTTAGTCAATTGTTAGCAGTTCCCTGGATCCTTATAGAGCTGCCTTGCTCAGGTGTCAGAGCGTACTAAGGGTTGACTCAGTTCCAATCTTGAGAGAAGTACATAGTGGGCTATAGGAAAAGTTTCTTTGCTGTTTCTCAATGCTTAAGGTTGATTGGAGAGTACTCGAGGGAGCAGTTATCAAATTCACAATTAGATTAAAGCATAATCAAACTAAGCAAATGCCGAGGACATCACAAGAAAAAATGGCCTGTGGAAGTTGCAATCTGACGAAGTTCAAAAATAGTTGCATAATGTTTGACACAAGATATTGCAGTTTATAGTGAGCTGTACGTGCTTATTTAAAGTTTTCTTTCTTTGACCACAAATATGGTGATTCCGAAGGATGTGGTTCCCCAGCTAGGGCAAGTGGGACAGTCTATTTTTAGGACACCTTTTCTAGCCTCCTTCCCATTTGGAGTGAGCAGAGGATATTCTGAAGAGGACTGTTCAGTCGAGATGTTGTTGCCCAAAGACACCTCTGTCCCAACACAGGTGTCCAACAACCTTCAGGCATTTGTTGCCCGTGTGCAGATTCTTGACTAGGGACTCCCAGGTTCACTGCCCTGTCCCAGTTACCAATTCCCTATTGACACAGGGCTTGGCAAATGGACCCCTATGGAAGCCTGGCCTGTGTGTGACTTTGTTTAACATGGGGGCCTTGGTGTGCTGTCATTGTCCATACAACCTTGATGAATTGGTGGTTAAATTTCAGTGACATGTCGAATCATGATGACCAGGACTATCTTTCATGCTGCAACTTTCTTCCGCCTTCACAGCTGGCGAGACGCACTGTCTTTATTCACCTGTTCTGCAGCTGAGGGCATTTTTGGTCTGTAATTTGTCTGGCACCTCCCCCTGACCTTGCCACCACGGATGGCCCTACCAGGAACAAGGGGCTCTTGGCGGCATCGCTTAAGGGATTGTGGGAGCACACATGCCTCTCTGCCACACCAAGGTGGTGTCCCACAGAGAGGTTATTCCTTTGCTTATTCCTTTGATGCATCAGTCTTAGCAGAGCAAGCATCACACAATCTTCCAACAGCCACCTCCTCTAAACAAAGTAAAGGTGGGCATAAGCTTCCTTCACTGGCTGAGGCTGTGGCTGGAATTTTGTGTATATTTACATAGTTAATTTTGTTGGATGCACGTAAATCTTGTGCTGGCTATTCTGTGCTGCCTGCAGCCTTGCCTTGTTCTCAACTCATCAATGATTTCTATGACCTGCAGCTTTCTATCAATCCTCTTCTGGTTCCTGTCCTTACAGCACCTCACTTCCCTTGCTACCCTGTCGCTGCCAATTCAAGCCTCCCTTAGCCTTTGGCCCAACAATGCTGTCAAATCTGTTTCCCTACACCACCGTTAATGACTCCCAGATCCTGAGCTCCCAGTATCACCATTGATGCCTCCTGTGGCAGCTTGTGACCTTTCAATAACTCTGACCCAAAAGAGTATTCTATTATAACAGGAACAATCCAGCTAGCTCCAACTCCTTGTTTTTTTTTCAAGAACCTGCATTTATATAGGACCTTAAAATATTGTCAGGACATCCTTAAGAGCTTTGCATCAATGAATTATTTTGAAGTACAGCCACTGTTGTTGTGCAGCTAAATCCAGCAGCCAATTTTCACACAGGTAAATTCCCACAAACAGTAAATGAGATGAATGACCAGGTCATTTATGCTTTTTGATGATTTTGGTTCAAGAAGAAATCCTTGACAGATACCTCTTACTCTTTAAATAATGCTGTAGGGTCTTTTATGCTCACCTGAATGGGTGTGAATAACAAAACCTCCAACGATGATGGCCTGAATGATTGATCTAATGTATACAGATCCTGGAATGGTATTTGAGCCCACAAACCTCTAACTCAGGGACAAGAGTTCTACTGAGATTTATGGATGGCTTTTCGTGGCTATGATTAGAGAAAGAGGATTAGCATATGGCTGGCTTTTGGGGTAAACATACTGCTGGAATTTTTAAGTGTTGATATATTAGCAAGAAGAACTGTAGATGAGATCGAACTTTAGTAAGAATCAGCATCAATGAGCTATTTACTGCTTAAAAATGACTACGCAATTATTGATTTGTATAAAGGCCTTCAATGATTAAGCCTTTTCCAATAGTTATAAACTTTATTACTTTAGGAATGACCTAAATACTTTAGGTATTTATTCCTCAGCAGCAACCATCTTATCTGTTGTTATAATAAAAAGGTGATTCATATTTAAGTCACAAAAAGTAATTGCATTTACTGACTTTAAATAGAACTCCTTCATATTGACCTTCACTTGTGAAATACAAAACACTTTTTCATACTTTTGTCAAAATATTCATATAAATGTTATGATCCCAGCTGATCCCCAGATCTCAGGGGAGAAACTAGATCCTAACTTTTATTTTTTGTTTAGATACGTGGAGGATGGCTACTGAACAGGAGTCAGCTGATAAACTTTTAAGAAAAGAATAAAACACTTATTAAACAAGAAAAGTTGAACTATATTACAAAACTCCTTCGCCCACAAATATATATTTAGAGATATATACAGAGTTGTAAGGATAAAACAAGTTACAAAAACTATCTTATAGTCTAATGTTCATAGTCAGTACGCAGTCCATGTAAACCAATAGGAAACCTGTGGTCGGACACACCATAGCCTGAAACCATGTGAAAGATGCCACTCCAAACAGATGCCACGGATCTCTCATCAACTCCCCCCAGACGCTTGTCACTGCATGAGCCAACCAGTTTTACTGGACTCCGTCTTTCACACAAAGGTTTCTAATTTCCACTACCAAAGAACTCACTTTAGAATCTTCTCCCAAATGATGCTTTCTCTCAGATGCCTTCCGCAAGGGTCCACCTCCAGAGTTTTTTGAACTCTCCTTCCGATGTTCCTCTCCCCTGGATCACCACGTGTATTCAAGCTTTCTTCCACACACACTCTCACTGACTCAGCTGTCAACGGTACATCACTGCTTCACATGCCCATGGTAAAGAGTTACAGACTATCAGCTGCCCCCTTGGACCTTCTTGCTTCTCACACACCTATGTCGCTTTAAATCTGCTTCTTGCAGCTTTCTCCCTTTAGGCTTGAAGCTTGGAGCCTTCCTCTCTGCTCCTTACTGTCACTTCCACAGAACAGGACCTTTTTCCAGGCTCCTGTTCTTCCTTTGACTAGAAGGTCTTCTTGGCATGCCTCCTTTATGTCTCACTCTTTGTCTTTGGGACCTTTCAGTTCTTCTGGGAAATCTGCTCTCTCTGGAGTGAAACTAAAACTCAACTTCTCCTTTTCTTAACCGATAAATATAGAAATACAAATCAAACATTAAACATTAGAGTTATACCGTATTCTTAACACACCCAAATACATATATAACTTACTTGAACTATCTCTATTTCCTAACAGAAACAATAATTAAGTTACTGAACATTGTTAATACTAAAGAATGCATTTATAACTTCATGCGAAATAAAAACAAAAATGGAGTTTACAATTCTAATTATTAAGAGTATTCATTTGTTCTTAATGAAAGGATGTCAAATGTACAAACTGTATTCCAGACAATACAATCACCTGAATCTTTTTTTTGCCCCTGTAGATATGAACGCTACAGTTCGCAGAATTGACCAGGTGTCAAATATTTTGGCTCCAATGGCAGTTGGACAAATAATGACCTTTGGCACCCCTGTAATTGGCTGCGGTTTTATCTCTGGTTGGAATCTCTGTTCCATGTGCCTTGAATATTATCTGTTAAGGAAAATTTACCAAAGAACACCTGCACTGGCCATCAAAGCAGGACAGAAGGTGGCTGAACAGGAAATGAAACCACTGAACAAACAAAAAGGTACACAATACATCTCAATGTCGAATGACCAGTAAGTCGATAGACAGCAGACAGTTCTGTTATAGCTGCATAGAGGATACTCATTAATGTGAGTTATTCTATTTCCCTAACATGTTTGTGGAGGCTGTAATTTGTTGTTGAGTACTAGTCTTTCTTCTGTAGCTAGATATAACAAAAACTCTTATTCCAATCTAACATGTTTAAGTCAATTACATTCCATATCATGAACTGTATTTAAAAGGAGATTTAAACTCTGGTTTATAAAATAAATATCCAATATTATCAGCATGATCCCTGAAGGGTTAGGAACAATAAAATGATGAACAGTCTATTGGTGCATCAGTGAATTTCCAGGATGGAATTTCTTCCCATCCTGTGCCCAGCCCGCCTGCTGTCCCTGGGATTTAAGGGGTGGATCTGATTATGTTGTGGCACCTCTCCAAAGGAAAGAAACGGAAATCTGAGGGAGATTCAACTTATCATCACACTTATTTTTTACTTCATGGATTGCAGATGCCTAGGAACACAATACCATTCTTCTTTTGTCTTTCCATTTGATTTGAGTTACTGTAATTACATGTCTGACCATTTTATTAATCACATCAGCCAAATAAATATAGAATTATGCTGGTATTTAAAACATGAAATAATACAAAGCAAAATATTATGATATTTAGCCATCAGGTTTACAATCAACACATTTTGTACATTTCCAGTGAGCTAATGCAATATCATAAAAGCCCCACAACCCCTATAAATTGTATAGTCAGTAAATTGACATAAATGTTGCAGATGCTGAATATTTGTGGAATCCACCTCTTGAATTCTCATTCCTCCTCCTCATTCCTGTGTGCACATTTTTATAATATTTCATTGTTTAAAATGAAATAGATATTTATGTCATATCTTCCAATGCTATCTTGTAAAACCTCTAAAGTATAAATAGTTTGCGTTATTAAAAGGACAGTATTCCAATTGTTAAGTGCACTCCTGAAATTTCAGTTTCAATCGGAGTGAAATAATAATATTCTCTGTGTTGACTGTGAGAGTTCCACATGAAACGAATGTGTATGGCTATAATGTGCCACAGACTGACGCTAAATTAGTTGCCAGATTGGCTGGTGTGTGAAGAGATTGGGATCAAGAGGCCTTGTTGAGGCATAGCAGAGAGAGCCTTTCATTAAACCTGTGCTGCATTTAACATGGGAGTAAGTGTCCATTGCTGTTATAATGTACAAAATGTGAGAAGGTATCTATATTCAATACTGACAAATGTAATCGTTTATCAATACCTGATGCTTATTTGCACGATGTAAGTTCTAATTGTTCCTCATTTTGATATTACTCTATTAATTGGGGAGGGGAGCCTGTCTAACCTAGTAAACTGGATAAATTCAGGAAATTTAAATCTGTAAACTGCTGTGTGTTCTGAAAAGTTTGATCACTACTTTCAACTAGGCTGTTCTGAGATTGCCACTGGTTATTAATTGAGATGTTATGTGTTTCCAGATATTGAGTGGGGCCAAACAAAGAAAGATGAAAAACCAGGGTTAGTCTGTCCAGCCGAAGGAGCTCAACTGATGAAAGTGAAGACACTGGAACAAGAAAAAGAGCAACGTTGTGGTGTTAAAGTTCTTGAGCCTTTCTACACATTAAGGGATGGGTGGGTAGCCTATTACAACCAAAATGTATTCTGGGCTGGCTTGGGCCTCGCATTCCTCTACATGACAGTGCTTGGTTTTGACTGTATCACAACTGGATATGCCTACACCCAAGGATTGAGTGGATCTATTCTTAGTCTGCTGATGGGGGCCTCTGCTATCGCTGGAATCATGGGAACTATAGCCTTCACATGGATGCGCCGAAAATGTGGCCTGATCTGTACAGGCTTCATCTCCGGTGTGGCTCAGTTTTCATGTCTGCTTTTGTGTGTCGTTTCCGTCTTCATGCCTGGAAGCCCTTTAGATTTATCTGTATCACCTTTTGATGACTTCGCCAGCAGATATTTGGAGATGAATACCTTGATGGACCCTGCTCTAACAACTGCAGAACCTCAGCTAGTCACTACAGTCGGATTTACCAACTCAACAACTGAATCCCCAAGAGATGAGCAATTTCAACCAGAATCTTACATCTCAGTGAGCTTGCTCTTTGCTGGCATCATTGCTGCAAGAGTTGGTAAGTATGAAACTTAACTGAAAGATTAACTATAGAGATGTGTAGGTTAGTCAAACTTTACTTCAAAAACTTTACTTCTGAGGCCCAAACTTGAACCTAAATTATTTATAACACATTGCCTCTACCTTTTAACTTTTGCATTAGGATATTGTGAAATTCTAAACTCTGGACTTTTCAGGATTTGTGCCAGGATTAGACAGTAGAAGCCAACATAAATTAGATCAGCTTTTACTTCCTTTAAAGAAAAAAAGTCACAAAATTGGACACTGCCCAAAAATGGGCGCAGATGTTGCCTCCAATGCAGGCAGCACACAAATTTTGTGCTGTCTGTTGATTTCCATAATAGATGTGTGCAGTCTTCACTAAATGCACTGCTGAGTGGCTGCATGCCCCAGCAGGGGGCCCAGGTTCATGTGACTTTACGCTAGCCTAAACAGGAGGTGCATTCTGGCTGGAGCAGGTGTTGGAATTGTTTGCACATGAGAATGTGAGCTGTGGAGGTCAGTGCCAGGAGTCTAGCCCTGAGGACATGCATACATTGTCTCAAGAAATTCAATGACCTCACATGGGTGCTCAAGGTCAAAGGATACATCTTCAAATGCCAATCCCACCAACTGTACCACTAGCCTCCTACATACTACTCCATGCAGCACACTTCCATCTCTCACCTACCAACAATCTCTATCAACTACAACTCATACATAATATTCAAAGCTTCACCTCACCCTCACTCATTTAGCACTGCTGCAAGCCTCAAACACACAGTCCCCACCTTGTATCAATTGCCAGCAATTCAATCATAACAGGCACATTACGCAAACCACACTGCCTGGCACACTTCCCTCTCTCTTGTAGGACAAGGTGGCACATAGCTTCTGGCAGCAGGACCATGGCGATATGTTCTTAACCTCATGGAGGAGGAGGTGGTCACCATCATTGCAGCAGTCATAATGCAGGCCATGACCAGTGGCAGGGCTGAAACCATCAAAGATGAGGTTACAATATAGTCATTCCTAATCTTCCTTTGCACATCCCACTTCCCCCTCATCCCAAATCTCTTCTGATTTACAAGCTACAGAGAGTGTAAGTATGCACCTCTTGCTTTCCCCCCTCCCCCACCACAATCCCTGTGCCATTTCTCCTTCAGGTACACATAAACTGCCATCTGCTCAGACAGTGGTGGAAGAGTAAGAAATGGTAGAGGAGGAAGGCATTGTTGAAGAAGAAACCTGGTCACTTAATGTCACACTTACAGCCACCAGCTCAGATACCGACAGTGTGCAGTTCATTGGATAGCTTAGAGGCGGAATCTGCATGTGGTGAGGCACTGGGTGTGAGTGAGCTTTAGTCAGAATGTGGAACAAGGATAGGACAGGTGCCAGCTCACCAGAGGGTGAAGATGTTAAAGATTTCTAACGCAAAGGAGCCAGATGAGGACATCAATGGGACACATATGGAAAAAGGTTGATGGGCAACGCATCCTTGAATTTTTTTTTGTTGGGGTGCGAGGGTGATTTGATTAAGTGCACAATCTCTTAAAATATTTGTATTTGACTGTGCACCCACGGTAACTTAAAGGAGCTGACTTCCGCGTAGCCTGCACTGACACTTTAGGGTTGCCACGCTGCTGGCCAATTTAGAAAGAGTATTGTTGATGGGTATGCACAATGAAATGTTTGGTGATTGGCAGGCCTGCTAGAAAGCCTGCAGTCAATGTCAAGGTACATGGAGGAATCCAGCACGAACATGCACAGAGCTTTGCGCAGATTTGGATCCCAACCTCTCCGTCATTGAAGTGGTGGCCAACTGCATCAAAACACTCGTGGATCCAATCATGATGCAGTGTCTAATAGCCAGCATTTCAGCTTCCATTGCTGACAGTCACTCCCCGGCCCTTGCTGCTGGACCTCCCTGGTTCCCCCCCACCCACCTTCGCCGAGTGACCCCCATACCACCATCACTCACTTGGAATCCAGCAATGATACTTGGCCTCGGGTGAGTGTAGTACCAGTAGCAACCACCTCCTCCCTGGTGGTGCTTCTATTCAGAAGAACTGCTGGCCTCTGGCCGGCAGCTCTCAGCAGGCGGAACTTGTGGCCTGGAATGCTTGATCCCGGGGATGGCACATCGCTATCCAGTCAAATGCCTGAATGGCACTTCATACAGTAGGCCTTCTCTTAAACAGCCGATGTGGGGTTCTCACTGGCTCTGCAGTCGGCAAAAGAGATCTTGTTGTCTCCTCTAAATACCACCCATAGTCTGCTACTAAGAGCCCTTCTTCCCCTTACAGCAGCTGGTCAAGCTGTAGTCCAAAGGTGTGCCAACTACTGCAGCTATGCCTGGGAGCAAGTGGCTGCTGCAGGATCCTTGAAGCTAGGATGTAGACCTTCTGCATGAGCCGTCACTCCCTGTAGACGTTAGCAGCTTTAGAGAAATCTAGAAAGCACCAAACACTTCCACAATGCAGCAAAAGCTACTAATGACCTGAAAGAAATCGATGATCCCTTTAAATAACATTGGTAGGAAGTGCTTCCTGCTCCTGAACACAGGCTTAGTTGTGCAAGGTTAAAAGAGGGAGTTAGCTGAAGCATTGTGCTCCAAAATGGCAACATCAGCAACAAATCAGCCTTACACACTGATTGACATCATGATCTATCTAGTCTACACTTCCAGCAGATACTCCCTGCACGTGTGCGCTAATGCCCTCACCAAAATGACATCCATGTGGCTACCACCAGAACTGTGTGCAGGCACCACAAATACCACTTTGGAGACAAGCAATGCCTGAATTTTGTTACCAGAGTGTGTCTCTACTGTATATAGGTTGAGAATTGATAATTCAACCACTTGAAACAAACATGTTCAATTAAGAAGCATCCCAAAAATTCAAACTCATGGGCGGAAATCAAGGAATATCTGAATTGATAGGCTGCTTGACTGTGGCCTTATGATTACATAAGTATGTACAATGCACTTGGTTTGTGACAGTACTTCAACTCAATATAATACAGTAATGAAGAACAGTGCAACCATTCGATCTGGTGTGTCATTAGGATACCCATGCAATGTGAATATGTACAAAATAATTATAAGCAATTAATACAAGAGCAAAGGCCCAAGAAAACAAATGCATAATACATTGAAAGTGATAGAAAATATTGATAAAAAATTCTTGAAATTGCTATGCATTAATTAGTATACTAACATTTGACATGTGAAAATATGAAGTTCTATTTTAATATGATGTGCTAGTCCTTTTATTTCAAACAGGTTAAGGTCTGCTGAAATGATGAAATGCCGAAATAAATGCTAATTTTACACAAATTTTAGCACCATGTAATTTTAAGGTGATAAAGATCTAGAAGTCACAGAGAATAACTTTGTGAAATTATCAGCACAGTGTTAGCAACAATTAAATAAAGCAAATAAAAAAAGTTGTGTTAACAGAAGGACAAAGTGCAAACTAAAATAGGTTGCATTGTTTCTGTATAAAGTACTGGTCATATGGAAGTTTATGTAATTCTGGTCATCTAATTATAGGAATCATTGTAAAAATAAGTTCAAGGGACATTAGGAATGTTTGTGGCGAAAGAAGGGAATGGTGGTTTTACTGACAAGGAAGATAGACTTGGGTAATGTATGAAGGGAGGCAAATTTAGGCCTAATGGCCTTTTCCTGCTGTTGAAAAAGAATGCTCTTAACATACAAATGGAGACATTTATTTTTTATTACAATTTTATTTGGACAGTTAAAACTTCTAAGAGAAAAACATGAAAATGTACACACAATGCTGAATTACAATGCATTCTCAAAAAATTGGTAAAGCCACAGGAACCTAATGAATGTGAAATGTGTGAAAGAGATCTATTGTATAAGCATTATACATTGTGGAAATTCTTGTTTGTATAATAAATAATCAAAGGTTGTGTGGCTTCTTCTTATTCTATCAGATGCACTTCTTCATGTAGAGTTGAGCACCTCTTTAAATTTATGAAACTAATAGTGACTCTTGTTTATTTCCCAGGGCTTTGGTCCTTTGATTTAACAGTCACACAGCTCATTCAAGAAAATGTGGATGAATCAGAACGGGGAATCATAAATGGCGTACAGGATTCTATGAATTATCTTCTAGACCTGGTGCATTTTATTATGGTAATATTAGCTCCAAATCCAGAAGCATTTGGAGTTCTTGTAATCATTTCAACTTCCTTTGTTGCTATGGGGCACTTGATGTATTTCAAATTTGCATACAAATCGGTAGGAAGACAGCTGTTTGCATGTACCTTCAAAGACCCAGCAATTCAGACCAGCAATCCCAAAATAACTGACTGTGTGGCAGTTAGCACTTGAGTAATAATTAGAGAAAATATCCCTCATTTTGACTAATGCTTTATAACTATTAGGCTTATATTTTCAAGATATCTACTTCTGTAGTAGTTAGACATCACATGTAATGTACAGAATCCTACAAAGGCCAGGTTTTCCTTAGTTTCTGTATATTCTGTTACTATATAAAGAAAAAGTTTGCAAATACAGCAGAAATAGGCATCTTCTATGGCATGACCTTTATCGCACTGGGGGGGTTAATTTGCGGTCTCAGTAGTGAACAGCTAACTGGGAAATGTGCCACTATGTGTCAGGGAAAACAACAAAAGGTTTAAATGTACATATTACATGATTTGTATTCATCTTAGTTAGAGTGAAATATGTCAAGTGAGATGTCATTTGGGTTAACCGTTTAACATGGTTTCATGATATAAATCTGGTAAAGGGTATATGATCGTTTTAACATTTATATGCATATTTGACTTCTACCTTCTTGGTTCTAATATCATTAAAGAAAATGTTTGCCAAAGTGCCAATAATGTTTTTCAAAGTAATGGGTGGTTTAATATGCCAAAAATGAAAAAAATTATAATTTAAAGGGAGCAATAAATATTCCCAACTAAATTATGTCTTGATATTAAATATAGAAGATATCCTGAATTAACTGAGTGATTTGCCGAGAGTTTTTGGGTGTGCAGAAAATGTGAACGTTGCAGCGAACATTGCTATGCTAGAGTTGAAAACCTTAAGCTAACGAATGAGTTTAACATCAATTTGTAACACTGCTCTTTCTCTTGTTGATGTAAAGATAGAACAAGTGGATTCCCATACCTTCAAAATGGATTTCTTTTTAACCAAAATGCTTGAGACATTTTTATGGCATATTATAAAAGCAAAATACTGTGGATGCTGGAAATCTGAAACAAAAACAGAAAATGCTGGAAAAGCTCAGCAGGTCTGGCAGCATCTGTGGAGAGAGAAGCAGAGTTAACGTTTCAGTCTGAAGAAGGGTCATACGGACTCGAAATGTTAACTCTGTTTCTCTCTCCACAGATGCTGCCAGGCCTGCAGAGTTTTCCCAACATTTTCTGTTTTTGTTTTATGACATGTTACTCCGTTCAAACTAAATTCCATAGTGCATTTGGAAAATGAGTAATTTTTAAATGAGAATTCATTAATTGTCAGGTATTGATCTAACCCACTAGAATCTGGGTTGTGATAGTCAGGGGGAGGGAGAATTGCAGTGGTTGCTATGTATGTTGACATTGTCACTATGTTCAAGAGGGTTTCCGCTGGTCATTGCTTCAAGCAAAATTAAAAATACAGTTGAAAAAAAATGTCACCAAGCATGGCGGTTAGAGTAATATCTTTCACCTAATTATGTGCAGGGAAGGTGGTCTTGTTCCCTAGCATATTACCCAGCAGCCTAACACAAGTTTGAGATCTCTATGCTCAAAAGAATTAAATGGAAGGCAGCACATTTTTCATTGCTATGATAGTCCTTATTTGAAAGTGGACATTATAGCGTTGGGTGCAGGTGAATCATTTGCTAGATGCAGCTCCTGGACACCTATCCTGTGCTACAGTGAGACCGACTGAAAATCTGTTACGGACAGTTCCAGCTGCTGTGATTTGTGAACAATAATGAGAAATCAATCATACACTGGGTATAGATTTGAATTTAAATTTCTAAAATTCCTAAGTTTTTTTATAAGTACAGATTCAGAAAAATCTTTTGTCGTCAATATTTATGAGTTGTACTAGAATTTGAAATTAAACTCCTGGATTGTTAAAAGAGGTGTGTTAACCAATGCTTTAAAATATATTCATACCTTTACCACTTTCTTGGATGAAAATTGGAACTTTTTGAAAATTGTACATCTACTAAACACTCCAAAGCCACAGTTTCTGAAATTGAAAGCACTGCTAAATAAAAAAAGTTGCTAAAATAATGAGCTACTTGTCGTGGTCTATTTTGCGTTGTTTTTACTGTTAAACATCATGGGCAGAATTTTCTGGTCGTTGGCTGGGCACGGTGGGCGGGCCTGGGAGCGGACGGGAAATGGTCCGCCGAGTACGATCGGCCCATGACTGCGATTTCACGCTGGCTGGCCAATTAACAGCCAGCCAGTGTGAAACGTGCGCTGAGAATCTCAGCGCTGCCGCAGTGGGGGCGGGAGGAGTGCGAGCACAGAGATCTGTGCATGTGCAGAGGAGCACACACCGAAAAATCCCCGAAGGCAGGGAGCTGCCTCAGGGAGCTGAATTTTTGTAGAAACAGAAATAAAGATTTCGAAAATGAGAGAAACATTTCGCCACATATGTCTCTGTCACATGAACAGGGACATATTAAAAACAATGTCTAAAAATTTTTACTTTTTTTATAAATTACTGTTGGAAACCTCATCCCGCCCGTGGATGAAGTTTCATAAAAAATCCAAAGGCCGCCTGGCCGATGTACATTCTGTACATTAAAGTAGTTTATACAGTCTGCAGGTGCTCCGCATAAAAAGGGGAAAATTTGAGTTCCCACCATCCATAAGGTTGGACGGGCAGCGAAAAATTGCTTTTAATTAATTGATTAAGGGCCTTAATAGGCCTCTTAATTGTTGGTGGGCGCGCTGCCAACATTTGTGTGTGCCTACAGGCTGAAATATCGTGCAAGTGCGCGATGACATTGGGATGCTTGCCCGATGTCATTGGGCACTATTGTATGCCTGACTGGGTCGGGCACCCGCCCGCCTGGGGGATGTAAAATCTGCCCCCCGGCTCAATTGGTAAATTCCCTACCTAGTAGGGAAGTGGAACATACAAAACTGAAGTTTCAGTTTCATCCCTAATCTTTGCTGAGCTAGCTGGTTTTTGCTGGGCAACAACAGAGATTTTACATTTGAGCTCAGCATTCCTATGCTAGGGAGTGGCTAAATACATCAGCCAGGTTCTCACTCGTGATCACAATCCAGTGACTTCTGCTGGAAAGTGCATGCATGTGGGTTTTGGTGAGGGCTCGATCATTCGGCTATGATGTCCTAAAATGGTCAGATAGCCTGCCAATGTCCATTATTTTTGTTTTCACCTGAAGAATGGCCACTGAAGTGAGATACTGCATCACAAGAAGCACCCAGCGAAATGCATCCAACCACAATCGAATCAGGACAGGCCAAAAATTAGAAGGAAAAGAACACCCATACAGCAGAAAAATAAGTATTTCCTGTTCCTTTTGGCATCATAAACCAAAACCTACACAATAATACTTTATTGCAAGGTTCCTCTTCTTTCTGACAGAGTGCTCATTTGAATTGCCACACTTGCAATATTTTATAAAGGTGCTTTTCTGGTCACTTAGTGTAATCCCTATATCTACCCTTGTTCCTGTGCTTTTAAAGCCGTTGGGCTCAGTCAGCTGGGAAACTATCAGTTTGTGTAAAATCCTTTTCTTAGTGACAACATGAATGAAAAAGCAAAATACTGTGGATACTGCTGGAAATACTGAACAAGTCTGGCAACATTTGAGGCGTTTCAGGTCAATGACCTTTCATCAGAACTAGTCTTCATTTCCCTGAAACATTGGGCTGGATTTTCCCAGCCCTCTGGAAACGCCATTGTGGGTAATAAAATGGCAGTGGAAGGCGGAAGGAGAAGAGTCCAATGTTTCACTGTCATTGTGGGGTAATCTGAATGATGGGACAGCGGCAGCATGGCCGCCAAATAACCAGAGGCAGGCAGCCAATTAACCAATGAATTGGCCAATTAACAGCCACTTCCACTTCCGCTGGCATTTCACTGGTGTTAGACAGTCCCCATCACATGGGGAGACCACCAGGTAAACCGTGGAGGCCTCCCAGCGGGTCCCCAGGGGGGCAGCCTTCCTTAATGGCCGCATCAAGGATGGCCCCCTAGCAGCAATGGCTACCTCTGAAGCTCCGACGCTGCCGATGGATGGTTCACCCCTCTGATCACAGGGGCCTGCCTGCCCGGCCATGGGCACACTAAATTTTAAAAATTCCCAAGCCTTTGTGGGAGCCTCAACATGGAAGCACCCTCTTCTTCTTCCTGCAGCCTCAGCAACGGCCACCTCTACCGGTGGTCCTAAGATTGGGGGTGACGGCTTGGAGGTGGGGTCAAAATCCTTCATTGGATGGTGGTGCTGAGGGCAGCCTGTTAATTAGCCATGCCCGGTAATATTCCGCCCAGGGTCCCACTGTTTCCACTTGAGCTTGGGACCTGGCAGTAGGACAATCTGGAACTTGGGGAAAGTCCAGTCCATTAACACTATTTCTCTCTCCACAGTTGCTGCCTGACCTGTTGAATATGCCCAGCATTTTCTCTTTTTATAACAACATGTATTAATGTTGTTAGTTACGTCTGTTGATCCCATTCATTAGTTTCCATGCATTATCTCCAATAAGTATAGCTTCTTCCAGGCTTTGATAGTATTTCCATTTGTTCTCGTGATGTTCTCCTATAATACCCTAAATCAGCACTCTGGCTCAATGAAATTGCTGAATTCTGGACCATAATACGCTGTTGATGCATGTCCGCCAGCTGATGCCAGAAATTTTCACAAATCTGCTTAAACTCATGTTATTTATCATTCAAAACATTTATCAATTAAAATTATTTTTTGAGCACATCTGCCTGGCCTTGTTCCATAAGTTAGAAGTTAGTGTCCTGATCCCTTGTGCCACACAGTCTCATATCAACATAGTTGGGAATGTCTTCAGTTACTCCAGATGTATAGCACCAAGCTTTGTTTAAACTTGTGCACTGAGTTCCTGAAACATTTCTGGTGAAGTTACAGCAGTGGAGCAGGGACAGCTCTGATGAAATTTCTAGCCATGATTTCTGAGGCAGTGTCAATAAGCCACAGGATGCCAAGGAAAGTAGAGGAGGAATAACAACAACATGGGAATGTGTAGGAACAGAATGTACATAAAAGCAGAAAATACTGGAAATATTCAGTAGGTCAGACAATATCTGTGGAAAGAGAAAATGTTAACAAGTAGGATCCTAATGGGACAGAAGATGTCCCAATATTGGTGCACAAATTGAGTGGCATGGCTGGTCAGACAGTAGGTGGGATGCAGAAACAGATGTTGCTAGTTGTGTCCAATTATTGGCCAGCAGACAGGGGAGCTGGCCAATAACAGCTGGCGGGTGGGAGAAAGGCCCAATAGCTGAAATGTAGGCACCGTATTTAAAGGGACAGCAACATTCGGTTTAAAGGCAACACACAGACAGCACTGAGCGATCATGGGTTGCTTTCAAGAAATGTCTGCAGTTGGAGGAAGAACAGCTGTCAAGTTCAGTGACTTCTCCCTGGAAGTGCTCTTCCAGGCAATTAGGCCATGGAGGGTACTTTTCTCAGTCAACAGGGGGAAGAAGCTAGTAAGCCTCATCAAGGAGGCATGGTTGGAGGTTGCAGATGACGTTAGCAGCCGGAGGATGGTCACACAGACATAGCTGCAGTGCCTCAAGTGATTCAATGGCCTGCTGAGGTCTGGCAAGGTGAATGGCTTCATTATAACAAGCTCGCAGCCCTGGCTGTCACAAAAGGCACCAATGGAACGTGACACGAAGTTGGCAATCCTGGCTTTGGGCAAAACCAGACACCAGTGTTCATAGACAGATGCATAATAGCCTCACAGCAGAAGTCCCTGGTCTATCTATGTTGATTGCTGCATTACCAATACTAAATCACCCCTAGCTACAGGCCACCCCATCGAGCAGTGCTGGACCTTGAAATTGGAACAGAATAATGAGCATCGTGGATGCATGTCTGTGTTTACAGGAGAAGCAAGTTCACAATGCAGGGAACGGAATTGAACAGGAGGAGAGGAGAATTTCCATTGCTCGCTACTTTGACATTGATGGAGGAGGAGACAATGGAGCTAGGAGGGATTTGAGCAGGTCAGCCTGTTGCTGATGATGAGGTGATGTGGAGGCCACAGAGAGCGATTTGCTTCATGGAAGCACTTACTGAACCTTATGACATGCACTACCCATGGCATACCTGTGGCCAGTGTTGAACACAGAGAGCTCCAGCTGACTGATGGGCAGGAGGATTTGGTGGAAAGCGCAATGTCCTGACATCACTCTTGTCTCTCCTGCAGGAGACGATACAAAATGTGCAAGGCAATCACACGAGATCTCAAAGGAGGAACCACCATCTGAAGAGGCAGCATCGCATCATTCTCACGCACCCTCCACTGCTGCAGATACTTGCACATCAGTGGGCATTGATGCGATGTTAGAAATGTTGGCACCAGCAGCTGAGCATGCCACAGAAGTGTGTGAGCAGCTAATGGAGGCAGTGAATTCTGTGGCCAATCCCCATGGGAGGACTGAGGAAGGACCCAGCGATGCTGAGCCTCAAACAGATGTCGAGCCTCTGGAATCATCAACAAAGTGGCATTTGCTGGAACAGTGACATGAAATGTTTGAAAATTTGTCAGAATTCCCAGGGGCTGTTCACTCCCAAGTGTGGACCATGGAGGAGAATATCCATGCCATGAGTGGTGCCATGTCTCTGGAGTTTGAGCACTTGGCTTCCTCCAGTGAGACAGCGGCGGCCCTCATGGTGAGCCTCATGCAGCAAACTACCCGGTGGATGCAGGAGGTACACACTGACCTAGATACCATCGCCTCATCCATGAGCTCAGTGGTGGGTGAGATGAACTGGAGATACATGGAGCCCTTTCCAGGGCCTCAAGTACTCCAGGAGCACAGAGAAGGACAGGTTGGCCTTGAAAGGGTGGAGGAGTGGCAGTCTGAAGCCCCTAGGAGCTCCTCTCTTGGTGCTGCTGGTGTCAATGATGGCTCCTTGGACCCTTTGACAGTGACAGCAATGATTCATAAAGCTGTGATGACACAGGTAGCTCCTTCAAAGGTGCAGGTAGCTGCCTTGAGAGGCCTGGGCTCCTTTTCCTTGCCCCCCGCAACCATCCACCTCCCCAGGTGCCAGGGCCCTCAAGGCCTCAACCACCCGGTGGACAAGTGGCCATCTAAGACAGCAGAGCAGCAAAGCAAGCAGCCCGCCTCCACTTTGGCTGCATGTAGTGGGACAGCAAAACTATTTAGTTGGGCTTGAGTGTCACTGGGTGATAGCTTATTTTGTACTGGTTAAGATTTGGATCAGTGTGTAAAATGAAAGGTGATGTTTGCTTCAGCTAAGGTCTTGAATGCTCATTCCTGCAGCATTGGGTGGCACCAGCTGGTGAGCTGTTGAGAAGGAGGTAAGGAGAAGGTTTGCACTGCGTGAGAGCAATTAAGAGCACATGTCTTGACGTGCTGCCATGATGGCCCAATGAGATGGTAAGGCATTGAAGGAAAGGCCAACAAGGTTGTGTGATGGAAACAAATGTTTACGGTAGGCTCAGAAGAAACGCATCTGTTGTGCATGTCTCCCTGGCACTCATGTCAATGCCCGTTAGCATTGGCCTTTCGGGTGCGCTGCCATTGTCCACCTGGTCTGCAGCCACCTCCAGATCCTCATTCTCCAAGGCTATCTATCTATCTATCAGGGTGTGCAGAGCACAGCATATCCCCATGACACACTAGACTCTTGATGCTACAGGGCTCTACCAGATCTATCCAGATACTGGAACCTGATTTTCAGCATGCCTGTAGGCTTCTCATTGATGGCCCTTGTGGTTGTGTGGTTGAGGTGTAACTCTTTCGGGTTACAAATAAACTAAATGAACAAAATCAGGGACAAAGCAAAGGCAGCCCTTTAAAGGGAAACTGCAAAAACAAAAGTTAACATTTAAAGGAAACTTGCAACCATTAAACCAAAATGTGATCAAAAGGATCCATAAAGCACCCCAGTTGCCATGGCTCCCGCCGAGCATGGAAAGCCTCAACGGTGTCGGCAGACACCACATGCTCCCTCTCCAGGGACACCCGGCCGTGAACGTGGCCATGGAAGAGGGACAGACAGTCGGGCTGGACAACCCCCTCGATCGCCCGCTGCCTGGACCTGTTAATGGCCAACTTGGCCAGGCCCAGGAGCAGGTTCACGAGGAGGTCCTCCTCCCTCCTGGCCCCCCTCTGCACCAGGTCCCCGTGGATCAGGGGCGTGGGACTGAAGTGCAAACAAAACAACTGTAAAAGGTTTTTCAAATAACTGAAAAGGGGGTGCAGCCTACAACAACCTATATAAGCGGGGTCCATGGACTCTACAAGGCCTCAAAGATGCAGGCATCTTGGGAGTCTGTGAACCGACACATCCTACGGTTGTTTGGGAATGCTGCGTGCAGCATGCAGCACCCTCCACCCCAGGTCCCCGATGGAAAGGCAGAGGACTCCCGTGCAGAGGGCTCTCCACTTGGGACTTCTGCCGCCGGATAGCAACAAGGCACGCCAGGGCATGTCCGGGCAGTGTGCGAGGGCAAGGATGTGAAGGGTGTGCTGCAGCAGCCCGTACAGGAAACCCCTCTGTGCCACGCTAAAGGGCATGGAGGGCATTTCCGCGAGGCGACTCAGGTTGTGGGGCTCTGGCTCCTGAGGGAGGGTTTGGGATTTGGGACCAATGTGGAATTCTGTCCGAACAGGGGTACACTTGGACGGAAGACCACCACGCACCTGCACCACCTCAAGACCCAGTATGACATCTGGGCCGAGCATGGCCCTCCTAAGGTCTTGAATGGCATTGGCCAGAAGCCGGACTTTCACAAACACGCGATGCGCTAACTCCTGTGGAATCATCCAGCCCACTCCTTTGCCACCCAGCATGTCCCCAATCCTGGTCACCCCAGCGGCCACAGCTCTCCTCTCTGCCAGCCAATGAAAGTGCAGGAGGTGCAGATTCCTGAGCAGCAGCTCTCTGACGATAGCCGCTACTCCTGACAGGGCAGAGCTGCGTTGCGAGGTGACCATATTCCAGACTTTGATCAGGTCCTGGTAAAAGATGGGCAACACTTGCAAGGAGCCACGAAGGCCTCTCAGCTCTACAAACAGGAGCTGCACGTCATAATTCGGGCCACGCACCTGGCGGAAGAAATACGTCACCAGGACGCACCATCTCGGAGGGGATCAATGTAAAGGTATCGCTACAGGGCTTGAAGGCGGAAAGTCACCACCTGGGTATGTAGGCACACCAGCGCCTGACTGCCCTCCCTATGCAGGAGACTCAGAACATCAGCAGCGACCCAGTGCAGCCTTTTGTCCCAGAAGAAGTTGATGAGTGTTCTCTGGACTTTTCTGACAAAATCCGGGGGAAGGGTCAAAGTGACCAGCTGGTACCACAACATGGCAGCAGTCAGCTGGTTTATGACCAGCACTCGACCCTGGCATCGAGTGTAGGTGCACTCTGTGTCGGGATACTGTACAGGTGTAAAGAGCCCCATCTTAGGTGCTTAGCCCTTGTTACTCAGGATCCATCCATGGGAACGGTTGGGTGGCCTGAAAAATTAAGACACCTGGGACTCTGTCAGGATTTAAAAGTTGTGACAGCTTCCTGGGGGACTTGTGCACACCTGCAGGATCTGTTTGTGGTGGTTGTATATGAGGTGTGTATGCAGTGAGTGTAAACTGTTCCCGATGATGAAGGTTCCTGGCTGCTCTGCATGTATACAGTCGATTACCTTCTGCACCTGAGGGAATCCTGTGATTGCCCCGAATCTAACAGCCCCCTCAGACAGATCTGTGTGAAAGCACACGTACTGGTCTGCCCTCTGGTCTGCGTTATCTGTGACTAGTTTGATGCAGTGAGAGACCACTGACTGGGAAATTCCAGAGGATCCCAAGACAAAAAGTTAAGATTGCGGTGACTCTCAACGCCAATGGGTGGCCATCACATGCCAGTGGTCGCAAGTGCTCCTCTGGCTGGGCTGCCGCAGTTGTCATAGGTACTGATGCTCTGACATCTCACCACCACCCCACCTCAACCCCCCCACCAACAAACCCATAGCTCCAGGCCCGGTTAAAATCAGCCCTAAATTCAGGTCAACAGCCTTTCATCAGAACTGGAAAAAGTTAGCAATGTAACAAGTTTTAAACAAGTACAGGGGGAGGAAAAGGGGTTATGGAGAAAACTAAAAGGAAAGTCAATGAGTTAATGGAAAGCTGGAGACATTAAGTGACAAACGGGGTGATGTTGGAACACAAAAGAAAAATGGAAGCAGAGGTTATGATCTGAAGTTGTTGAACTTAATGTCGAGTCTAGAAGGCTGTAAAGTGTCCAATTGAAAGACGAGGTGCTGCTTGAGCTGATGTTCAAATTCAATGGAACCGTGTAGGAGGCTGAGGTCCAAGTTGGTGGAGAATTAAAATGTCAGGAAGCTCAGGGTCATGTTTGCAGACTGAATGGAGGTGTTGTGCAAAGCAATCACCTAATCTGTGTTTGGTCTCCTAATTGTAGGGGAGGCTGCATCATGAGCAGCAAATACATTATAATAAATTGAAAGAAGTACAAGTAAATCGCTGTTTCACCTGGATGGAGTGTTTGGGGCCTTAGACAGTGGGAATGCAAAAAAAAAAGGCCAGATATTGCATCTCCTGTGCCTGTATGAGGTCTCATGGTTTGAGGATGGTGTGTTGGGGGTGTTTGAGGATTGGACGAGGGTGCTGCGCAATGAACGATCCCTTCGGAATACTGAAAGGCAAGCAGATGAGAAGTTGGGTTGGTGATGGTATCACGTTGGAGGTGGTGAAAGTGGTGAAGGATGGTCTGTTGAGTGTGAGAATGATGGGATGGAAGGGAGGACAAGGGGAACCCGATTGTGGTTCTGGGAGGAGGAGGTAAGTGTGAAATCAGAGGTGCGGGAAATGGAATGGATAGAATTGAGGACCGTGTCAACGAGGGTGGAGGGAAATCCTTGGTTGAGGAGAAAGGAAGGCTTGTTGGAAATACTGGAATGGAAGGTGGCTTGTTAGAATAGATGCAATGCAGATGAAGACACAGTGGAATAGAACAATATTGACTTCAACAATTTCATTTGTAAACTTTGTCCCCATTTTTTTCATATGATAACTGTTGGTGGAAAATTTTCACCAATGCTGATGCAAACAAACAAAAGAATCTTGCGATTAACCTTATGTCTGAATAATGATTGAAACTCACCCTGTGTTTTCTGCTTACTCATGAGATGAAGACAAAAATTGTGGAAAGCTGAATATCTTTTCAAGAAGTAGGAACTTAGAATGTGCCAGTGGTTCCCCTTTTTCTAGGTTTATCATCACATGCTGGTCATTTGGACATTGCTTTTTCACTCTCACATCCCCTCTTACAATGACATTCCTTTCAAAGTAATTTTAAATCAGGCACTGCATTCTCTTGATGCTGAGTAAAACTTGGCAATAATTGATAATGTAATGGTGAACATTATGGGCGGAATTTTCTACTCGTTGGGCGGGCACGCGCCCCACCCAAGCGAATGTAAAATGACGTGTGATGGCGTTGGGCGAATGTCCTGCGCCATCGCGTACTTGTGTGTATTTCGGTCGGCGGGCGCGCACAAAAGTCAGAGCTGCGCCTGTCATTAATTAACAGGCCAGTTAAGGCCCTTGACAACCCAACTGATGGCGATTTAACGCAGCCTGTGCGATTTTTTGCTCGTTGCACAGGCAAAACAGGCAGATGGGGAGCCAACAATTTGCAAAACCTCATCCACGGTCGGGATAAAAAAGTCAGAAGCATTGCCAGTGTGAGTAGTGAGGAGTTTTGGATATAGTTTGCTGCTGGTTGCTTATTGGTACTTGGCAGCTTCATCTCTGTTCGGGGCTTCATTCTTAGTATTTCCAGGCTTCATTTCTAGACTCATTGATGTCTTCAAGGGCCCCTGAGAATTCAAACTGTGTGGATCCTTCCAGCACTCGCATCATTGGCAGTTGGCACTCAGGCTCTAACACCCCTGAGCTCCATGGGGTGATGGCCAGCCCAAAACAACTCAACACACTGACCCATGCCAACCCGGTACTCACCCTTGCTGAGTGCAGAAGGTAATTGAAGCCCTTCCTACACTGCACCCATGTGCGCCGCACCACGTCGTGGCTGCTCACCCGGGCTGCCACCTCCTCCCACGCCCTCTTTGTGAGGCGCAGTGGCAAGGATGTCATTTCCGGCAGCCACCTCCTCCAGGAGGGCGGCGAGGCACTCATTGGAAAAATGGGGCGCCGAGTGCCCAGCCGACCTCACCTCCCGCCTGGTGTCTGCGTCCTCATGTGCAGCCATGTCACTGCAGCAACTCCGACGCAGGCAGCCTCCCTGGGGCTGCCTGCGGCATTTTTGAACCAGCTGTTGGGTCGCCATTGGACCTGGTGGGCAACAGGCCCCCGCCCCCATCCACCCCATCTTGGGTGTTCCACAGCTGGCGTTCATGCTGGGTGGACCTTAATTCCCCCACCAGTGTGAAATTGTGGTCACGGCCCGATCGCCGGCAGCGGTGGTCTTCCTGACCACTCCCACTTGCCCCCGCCAAGCCTGCCCGACGAGGACAAAATTCTGCCCTATCATACAGCAAAGCTAAAAATACAAATGACAGTGTGCATAATGGGATGACTCAAAACTGATACATCTGAAGCCTTTCTGAGAACTGAAATTGACTAATCAAGACTCTGGTCATAATTTCTTTACCAGCAAACTCCACATGAGGTTTCATGTGAATAGAGCCAGGCCTTTCAGTGTTGCAAAGGATAAGTCATGCCTGATGAACCCGATTGAATATTTTGAAAGGTTGACTGAAGTAATGGACAGGGGAATGCCTATGGATGCCATTTATGGGGGCTTCAAGAAAGCATTTGAGAAAGTCCCTCTTAAGGGACTGCTAGCTATAGTTGAAGCTCATAGAACGGAAGAAAAATTATTGACCTGGTTGGAAGTTAGTTGAGCACAGGAGACGGATTAGAGATAATACGTAGGTCTTCTTACTGGCAGAACGTGATTGGTGTCCCACAAGGATCTGTGTATTTATTGATGAGTCAGGTGATGGGATAGCAAGCAGTGCAGGCGTAAATGTAACATTAAAATGAGATATTGATTGATTAAGTGAATGGGCAAAACTGTGACAAATGGATTTTAATGTGAACAAATATGAGGTCAAGTAGTCGTTTGGTAGTACAGAACGAGTACTGCTGAAAGAAAGAGACATTTTTTGTCAAAGCTTTCCACCTTGCACTCATCAGAGCAATTTGCAAGAAAATGCCAATATTGGGGAAACAACAAATTTATGCTGTATGAGAAGATAGTGCTGATTGGTTGGCAAGTGGACTCTGATTGGTAGATGGGGGTGCCATGGAGAATGCACCAGTTGATGGTGACTGACTGTTAACTGCCAAGCATTGTTCAAAATTTAAACCAGGCAGCTTGGCTCTGATTGGTCAAGGCAACGCCCTGGGGAATGAACCAGCGAATGGCCGTCACTTATTTTGTTTAGCTGAAATAGGCACAATGTGTGTATATGTTTTGTCTGCAAAGGACAGGGTCCTGTGTATTAATATTTTTAGCTTCCAGTACACGCAAATGCACCACACTGTGAGCCTGACTGACAATCTTAAATCGGTCGTGAGTGTAATTCATAGCGTACTGAGGATTATTTTGCAAATGTTGTCCTATCGCGGAATCAAATCTAATGTTGGACACTGTGTTTTGAGTTTTGCAAGCACGAGCTGGTTGGGTACGGCCTGTACCTTGCCCGTTGCAAACAGTGGCTGAGACATGCAGCTTGATACGATCCGCCAGTCTTTGGGACCTACAGCCTACATACCTAGCATCAAACTGGGACCGAAATTCACATACCTCATTACTCATGTGTGTGATAGGCAGGACGTCTTTTTGGCTTGACGGCAACATCCTGTTAGTGGTGAATACCATTCATGTTGCTACTGCATAGTAGCAGCGTGAAACAACTAGCTTCACCTGCTGCTCAATTTTTTGAGAGACCTTGCCCTTCCAGGCTAATCTGAGGTAAACTGGGCACTTTTCAGGGCCAAAAATAAATGTTGCAGAGAGTGTCCAATTGACTGTCAAATGGTACAGTTTCCTGCCTGAGCAGTGCAACATTCACACATTTTGAATCATAGCACAGGAGGCCATTTAGCTCATTTTGCCTGTGCCAGTTCTTTGGCAGAGTTATGTAATTAATCCTACCCTCTATAGCCCAGTAAATTTTTCCTCTTCAAGTATTTATGTAATTCCCTTTTGAGTGCTATTAGTGAATCTGCTTCCACCACCCTTTCAGGCAATGCATTCCAGATCACAACAACTCGCTGTGTAGAAAATGTTTTCCCATATCACCTCTCCAATCACCTTAAAGTTGTGTACTCTGACTGATTCTTGTGCCACTAGAAGCTGTTTCTCCTTATTTGCTCTATCAAAACCATTTGACCATCTCTCTCAAATCTCCTCTTAACTTTCTTTGCTCTAAGGAGAACAACCCCAGCTTCCTCAGTTTCTCCACATATTTGAAATTCCTCATTTCTGGTACCATTCTAGCAAATGGCCTCTGCACCCTTGCCAAAGCCTTGACATCCTTTCTACAGTGTAGTGTCCAGAATTGAATTCAATACTCCAGCTGGACCTCAATCAATGCTTTATATAAGTGTGATATAATGTCCTTGCTTTTGTACTCTATTCCTCTATGAATACAGCCAAGGAGCCCATATGCTACTTTAATAGCCTTTAATCTTAATAGGTCTGTCCCCTTCAAAGATTTGTATACATACGCCCCCAAGTTTCTCTGTCCTTGCATCCCCATTAAAATTTTACAAGTTAATTCCTATTGCTTCACCTCATTCTTCCTAGCAAAATGTATCATTTCACACCTTTGTGTTAAACTTCATCTATCATTTCACCAGCCTATGTCCTCTTGAATGCTGCTACTATCCTCCTCATGGTTTTCTATATTTCCAATTTTTATGTCATCTTCAAACTTTGAAATTACCAGTATTCACTGTATACTCCCAAGTCCAGTTTGTTAATATATATCAAAAAGAGTAGTGGCTCAAATAATGACCCCTGGGGAATAACACTGTACATCTCCAACAGTGTGAAAAACAACCTTCACTCTATTTTCTGTCCCTTTGTCCGCTTGTGTTCATGTTGCCACTCTTCATTTAATCCCAAGGGTTTTGCTAACAAATCTATTACGTGATATGAAAACAGAAAGTGCTGGCAAAACTCAGCAAGTCTGGCAGAATCTGTGCAGGGAGGAACAAAGTTAGTGTCTTGAGTCAAATATGACTCTTCTTCAGAACTCGAAACATTAATTTTTTTCTCTCTCCACAGATGCTGCTAGACCTGCTCAGATTTTCCAGCACTTTGTTTTTATTTCAGGTTTCTAGCATCCACAGTATTTTCACTTCAGTCTATTATGTGGCACTTTGTCAAATACATTTTGAAAGTCTGTATGCACAGCAGCAACATCACAAACACTCTCCAGTACTTCAACAAAAGACTCAATCACATTAGTAAAACATCATTTGCCATGATCAAATTTGCACTGACTTTCAATTATTAGCTCATACTTTTCCAAATGACAATTAACTTTGTTTCAGATTATTGACTCTAAAAGTTTCCCCATGAATGTCGTTAGATGGACTAGGAACGTAATTGACGAACTTATTTTAAAACAGGGGCATATCACTGGAAATCCTCCAGTCTTGTGGCACTACCCTCAGAGAGGATTGGAAGATTGTGGCCACAGCCTTCACAATTTCCACACTTACTTCCCTCAGTAACCTAGATGCATCCCTTCCGGACCAGATGACATTTCTACTTTGAAGATCACAATCTTTTAAATACTTCTATCTATTTTTATCCTACCGAATATCTCTATTACCCCAACCTTTACTGTTGCATTAACAACTTTTTACTGTTATATTAGCAACATTGTCTTCTTTAGTGAAGACAAATGCAAAGTACTCAGTAGCTCAACCATATCTCCTACCTCAACAAGGAAGTCTGCTTTTTGACCTCACCATTCCTTTGACTGTCTTTTTACTATTCATGTGCTTATAAAAAACTTTAGAATTACTTTTAATGTTACTTGTTAGCTATTATATTTTGAACCTTATAATTGTCATACGCTTTCTTTATCTGTCTCATTTTAACCTCTACATCTACGGTCATTCAGGGTGCTTTTTCTTTGGTTGCCCTTCCTTTCCCACTCATGGGAATGTTACCACTCTATTTCCAAAGCATCTCCCCTTTGAAGGCCTCTCATTGTTGAATTACAGGGTAACAATTCTGATTTCAAAAATTCTGACTTCATACAAATGTATTCAGTTTGGATGATATGTGGACTCTAGGTAGTCACATCGTGGATGCTTCACACCTCACTCTAGACACTGATCTTCTTAGCTATTTGTTTATTTAGCCCAGCAGAAATTTGTTTTGGTATCATTTATTAAGTTATGTTTATCTATTCACTCAATTTTTTTATTTTTACTTAATATGCTTTGAATCTCTTTAGGTCCTAACCCAAAGCCATTATAAGATTTTTTTTAAAAACTAGAAATTAAAGTTATGATGCATAATTATTAAATAAATAAGGGTGGAATGGAGAAATAATCCAGAAATTTTGAATTTTGATGATAAAAAGAATGCATTGATTCTGAAATTTATGATGGTGGATGACTTACCTGCACAACTAATCCATGCTGCTTGCTCTAGTGTTATATTATTCATAAAGAGCTATAGGAACTAATTGTTATGTGAATATAAGTGCCACATTCACTCCTGCAATGCAGTCATGTGCCGAGTAACACTGTATCAGTCTCTCAATCCACCAGCCACATGGAGAGCAGCAAGAGATACACTTCATGAAGCTCCAGCTGTTTGAGTCTAAAGTGTGATTATTTCTAACATATGGGAACCAGAAGACATAACATGGTGGCATTGGTTGTCTTTGAGTAAAACCCAAACATTTTAAACAAATTTAATGCTGAATTAGATTGAAAAAAACAAGCCAAATTAGTGCCAGGGAGAGAAAAGCTGAGTGAATTGTGCAAAAATAAAATGGCTGCTGCAGCAATAAACACACAGCTCCAGCCTATAATGAATTGGGAGGCTGGTGATGTCATAGAGGCATTTGAAATGTTTTAATAAAAGGGCAGACTGATATTCAGTAGCTTCCTAATAGGCACTAGTGTGAGGAAAGGTTCAGCTACATCCTTTTTTTGCTTATGTTTAATAGCTGGGAGCTGAGTGAAGATGACAGGAAAAACGCCAAAAATACTTTTTTCAAAAATTCAGCGCACATCTACAACCAAAGTCAAATCATCAGATCCATCGATATTAATCTCAAGGCCCGAGGCAAGAATCAGTTAAGTCTGTTGACAATTTCATCGCAAGATTGAAAAATGCAACAAGAAAATGTAAATTTAAGGACACGGGTGAAAGGCTGCTAGACCAGCTCATTTGGGGTTCTGCACACCCTGAAGTACAAAAAGAATTGGTTGAAAAGAAAAAGTGCACAATGTCACAAGGTGTAGACACTGCCAGGACACATGAAACCACGAATAGACAGATGAAAATCTGAAGCTGAAACTCGATACCGGAGCACAGAGTATCATCCTGCTTAGATGATACAGAAGATCTTTCCTGAAAATTTGAAAGTAAACGGGTACCCAAGAAAATGTGTTCTGAAACAAGCAATGTCATGCTAACAGCATACAGGGGAACTAGATTTGACAGCTAGGAACAACCCAAATTAGGAGGGACACACAAAGGAAAAGATGTTAATTGTATGTTCTATGTCACTGAAACAGATCATCCTGCTAACCTGGGGCTGAGCGGTTGCAAAGAGCTGTCGTTTATCTCGGTTTGATCGAGGTGTACAAGAGATGATGGTTTTAGATAGGGTAGACAAAGTAAAGCTGTTCTAATAGCTGATGGTACAAGGACTAGGGGACACAGATTTAAGATTTTGGGTAAGAGGAACACAGGGGATGTGAAGAAGAACCTTTTTTTTTTAACTCAGCTAGTGGTGATGATCTGGAACTCACTGCTTACGAGGGTGGTGGAGGCAGGAACAATGGACTGGATTTAATGGAGGCGACAGGGGTCTCGCCCGCTGGTTGGAGAGCAGGTTGGAGCCCCAGGTCCTCTCCTTTGGGGAAGACCCGCTGAATTAGGTACCACTCAAGCACTTAACTGGACAGCAGAGAGCCTTCCCCGGGACCAAGGACCCCAGGGGCAGTGGTCCCGCCTGCCGAGAGCTGCCTGCCAGTCAGAGGCTGGCAGTTCTATTGAATGGCAGCACCGCCCAGGGAGTTGGTGACTGCTGCCAGTATGACATCCACTTGAGGCCTAGTATCCTCACTGGATCCCAGGCCATAGCTGAATGATGGCAGGAGGGGAATTACGGGGTGGGGGTTGTGGGGGAGTGGGGAAAGGATCAGCAACAAGGATGGCTCTCAGCAGCAATCCCACCCCACTTCCTGATGCTGCGTTGCTTGAGCAGGCACAGAGTGCCTTTGAACAAGGAACGCCCCCGCTGGGTGCCTGCAAGCAATTTGCATGGGTTTACTTGTCACGTTCCCCACATGCAAACCCCAGGCCCACCACTGGGATTTACCAGCAGCGGCAGGATGAGGCCCCTAAGTGGGCATTAATTGCCCACTTAAGAGCCTCAGTTGGTGGGGTGGGAAGGCCATCCACGAGTCTTCACACCACAGACCTATTAGGGGTGGGGAAGTTTGGGGGGGGGTGCGAAAGCGATGGGGCCACCTTGTTCCATCCTCCTGCCTGATTAAATGCCCCCTGCCACCAAACTCACCACAGGGAGGGCATTAAATTCCGCCTGATGAATTAATCCAAAAGGAAATTGGGTGGGCAGTTGAAGAAAATAAGCTTGCAGGGCTATGGAGATAAAGTGGGGAGCACGGGGCCGACTGGGGTTGAATGGCCCCCTTGAGTAATGACTGTATGTCCTCGTGAACTTAGGATAGATGATTTTTCTGGTGTATTAATAATATGCAAAGCATAATTTTTGTAAATCTAATTTTAAATGTGTAGTAACTTCTGGAATTTACACAAGGAAACAAAAGTTTGACCTTAAAACGACTCTTATCGCAAAGCCGTCACGAGGAAGAACTGCTGCAACCAGCTGAGTCATGTAACTGGTATACACAATAGCAAACCCATAGCAGTAATCAGATTCTACCAATTATAATGACAGTGTATGCTCAATGCACCAGCTGGTATCTTCAACAACTGGACATGTTGAGAAAGACTGCAGAATGGGTTTAAACACTGATGGTTTGAAATGTTGTAACAGAATTTAAGAATTTTGCAGAAAGAAGCGAATGTTATCTCAGTGTGGTCATTTATTTAGCAACTGTGTTTGCTTTTTCAATTCCTTCTTGTTTACATTAGATGATCCATGACCAACTGTAACCTTTGAGCTAAAGCAGAATAATATATCAAGCATGTGCTTTAAAAGCAAACATATTTCTTTTCTAGCTTTAAATATAGGGAACATTCCTAACAAGACAGGAAAAGGAGAGTTGGCATTGTGTTTAGTCTAAATCTGCTCTTGCCTTCTTAATGGATTTGTATCACACAGTCCAGTTTTACAGTGGGTTGCCTGAAACATTTCTAACATGAAGCTGGGGACTAAAGTGCTTATTATTAAAGTTATTTCATTCCACTTACTTCTGTGTTACATGGTATGCAGGACTGGTTATTAAGAACACATTAAGGTTTGCAATAAGCTACAGTACCTTCATTTTACGATTACAGAAAAATTGAGACCTACCCGTGGCCCGTGTTGCACATGTACTAGCAGCATGGGGGTAAGCTGCACCGAAATTAGCAACTTAATGCACCATTTTTCATTTGCTTTGGCTCTAAGGAAACGTGCGAAGTTGTCAGGATTTGAAGCTGATTTGCCTGGATTAATGCTCTGGAGACATGAGTTCAAACCCCACCACGGCAGCTGGGGGAATTTAAATTCAATCAATTAATTAATAAATCTGGAATAAAATATTAGTCTCAATAATAATAGTCATGAACCTACTGGATTGTCATCAAAACCATTTGGTTCACTAATGTCCTTTAGGGAAGGGAATTCTGTCATTGTTTGCCTATCTGACCTACACGTGATTCCAGACCCAGAGCAATGCAGTTGACCTTTAACTGCCCTCCGAAATGGCCGAGCAAGCCACTGAGTTCAAGAGGAATTAGGGATGGGCAATAGATGCCAGTCTTGCCAGTGACACTGGCATCCCAAGGATGAATTTTTTTTAAAATTCAATCATTCAGCTGCATTTAAATGGACGATGTTCATCATTAAACGGGAGGCACTTCTTCCAGATCCAACTAGCATTTACCCTGCAGAAGAATTGTTGCAAAAGAGCCTTTCTAAATGATGCAGCCCTGCAGAACCTACTGAAGAAGGTTCAACAAAGAAGGCTTTTTATTTGGCAGGGTCATTACCCTCTGCTAACTGGCTCTCATTCTATTGTTCAGAGAAACTGTTGAAGACCGGAACAATGACAGGTTTTGAGGAATGATCCAACAACCCAGCAAATATTCATTTTTGACAGCTTTCCCACAATCCCTGTTCTCCTCTCCTTCCTGGAATTACAATTGCATCTTGCACAAAATGTCTTACTCTCTTTGAATGCATTGTCTTAGGAATACGTTGTAACTGGCAGTCTTTTCCCAAAAATGAGGGCTCAGTTTCTAGTGCTACAGCAGTGCCTCGAACAGCACGTTGTGCCAAGCACTGTTCCCACCGCATTACCACCTCAGGTACTAATGCTCCACATCATGTGATCAGTGAATTTAAGGAAGAGGCACCGGATGAAGCAGCATTTTCCAGTGAGGAGGAACAACTTAATGGTAAAGAGGAAAAAGAGATTTGAGCAGGTTGCTTTGCATTTATATCCTATTGGATCTGCCTTCACTTACCAGAAGCCTGGGAATCGGAGCTCCATCATTGCCTGCCTGACAATTGGAAATTTGGAGAAGTAATTGGTGACTAAGATATAAAGTCATCTCCATTTACAGTAAACAGAGCAGAGGCAATTTTGGATCAAGGAACTGAGGAACCTTGTGGGGTTGTAGAGGTTCTTTACACTGTTGCAGCTGGTGGCTCTGGCATGTCTCACACATCCTCACTAGCTTCTTGATGTGACCATCAATCCTGGCCAATAGTCTGTATATCTCATGCCAGTCATCTCATTTGCTCTATGCCCATATGTCCTTGGTGTAGTTGTGATAATATGTCCTGTCAGAGAGCTTCAGGCACAATTACTTGTTTCCCTTTGAAAATTGCACCTCTCAAGATACCAAGTTCATCCCTGTACGGCCAAAAACATCTGAGGATGGCTGGAACCTCTTTTATCGTGTCAGGCCATCCTTCAATGATAGCTTTCCACAGTGCCTTCAGTTGTGGGTCCTTGGCAGTTTCTCACTGAAGTTGGTCGCACTTGTGCTGACCAAATTGCAGTAGATCGATTTTGAGCACATCTTCTACCTCAATGTCCAGGCTGTCTACTTGTAGACCCAGTGGAATGTCTACATTCTTGTTTAGAATTGGCATTCTGCTCAGCGTGTCCGAGGTGACCATTTTGGTTCCAGGTTTGTAGCAGACATCGTACTCCTGTACTTTTGTGAGGAGTCATTGCAGTTGATGTGGTGCACTTGTCTATGGTCTGTGCCAGATCATCTCCAGTGGCTTGTGATCGGTTTCTACAGCAAACTGCTTACCGAACAGGCAAGTGTGGAATCTTGAATACCAGGGTATCACGCTCTATGTTGGAGTAATTGGATTGTGTTTGAGATAGGCTTTTGGTTCCGAATGAGACCGGTTTGCCATTTTGCACAATGCATGCTCCCAGTCCTTTCTGCAAGGCATTGACTTCCAGGATTGTCTTCTTCCTTGGGTTGTAGTACTGTAGGGTGCAGGTATCTGCTGACAACAATTGTTTGAAAGACTCGAACATATGTTGGTGGTCCTCCTGCCACACACTTGGTACAACTTTCTTTAGTAGCTCTCTTAATGGTAATGCTTTGTCGGAAAAGTTCGCAACGTGTGGTGCCAAGAAATTGAAAAATCCAAGGCATCTCTGTAGGTTTTCTTTGCCTTGTGGGGAAGGCACATGCCTGACCTCTTCGACTTTGCCTCGATCAGGACGGATTCCGCAAAGTGAATTTTCTTTTTCTTCATTCTTTCATGGGATGTGGGCAAGGCCAGCATTTGTTGCCCATCCCTAATTGCCCTTGAACTGAGTGGCATACTAGACCATTTCAGAGGGCAGTTAAGGGTCAGCCACATTACTGTGGGTCTGGAGTCACATATAGGCCAGACCAGGTAAACATGGCAGATTACTTTCCCAAAAGGATGTTAGTGAGCCAGATGGGTTTTTACAACAATCAATGATAGTTTCATGATCACTATTAATGAGACCAGCTTTATATTCCAGATTTTATTAACTGAATTCAAATTCCACCAGCTGCCATGGTGGGATTTGAACCCATGTCCCCAGAACATTAGCCTGGGCCTCTGGATGACTAGTCCAGCAACATTGCCACTATGCTACTAGGATAGATGCAGCCAAAGAAATTGATCTGACCCATGTTCACCTGGCATTTCCTGCTGTTGAAGACAAGATCTTCATGGTGATCTACTGCCATCAGTAAGTAAAGATTTTGATCATGCTCTTCTTTGGCTTTTCCCATCACCACAATATCATTGGCAATGCACATGCATCCAAGGCACGCTTTCTGTGGGCACGCTTTCTGTGATTCTGTCCATATGCTGCTGGAACAGATCCTGACGGCTAGATAAGCCGAAAGTGGTCTCTGGAAACAATATCTTCCAAATGGTGTTCTGAAGGTAGTGACTTCCTGAGGTTCCTTAGCTAAGTGGACTGACTAATACCCATGTTTGTCATCGAGCTTGGAGAAGAATTTAGCTCCTGTGAACCTGGGATTCAGTTCCTCCAGTGTTGGAATCTTGTGTGGGCATCTCCTTAGGGAGAGGTTTAGGTGTCTCGGGTCTAGACACACCCTGTTTGTGCTGACCTTCTTTAGAACGCAGGTAATTGAACTACGCCAGTCTGTGTGGTGATGCACACGGCGGATGATGCCATTCTGTTCCATGTCATCCAGCTCGCATTTAAGCTTTTTTTGTATGTGAATGTTGTACATTCTGGGAGGGTCAATTGACAGAATTGCATCTTCTCGGAGGAGCAGCACAGCATTACATATGGCATTGAACCTGTCCGGATACAATTATTGCAGCTCCTGGACTGACTCAATACAAGTGCTCTTAGTCTCTTCTGCTGCCATTGGTACCTCGGTTATCTTGTGGTTAGTCACAATATTGAGACCCGTACGTACTGGTAGTCTTGTCACTGCTGATCTGCTCATGTCTACCAGGTAAAATATTTGTGGTTTTCATGCCGTAGCTGCAATGTATTGCATTGTTAGTGTACCAATGCAAGGGATTGGTGAGCCATTGTAAGCAGTCATTTAGCAAGTGTCAGTTGCACCATTGATTTCCAATGGTCCAGGTACATGTTCTTCAGGACACAGACTACTGGTAGGATCTTTGTGCTAGCTCCCGTGTCAATCTTGGTCTTGAGTTTGCCAACTTTCTTTGGACATATGACATTAATTGTGGCAAAAGCTTCCAGTGGCCTGACTTCATCCACGCAATGTGTTACATTCACAATGTTGGAAGTCTGTTCGTCCTTTGCCCGAAAGTTGTTCCACTCTGGGTCATAACTCGAGTCTGTCTTGCTATGAACTTTGTGTACCAGCTTGCATTTGCACAGGTCTTTGGTGCTCTCCTTGCTGCTGTTGTCATGCTGCTGTGCTTGTCTTCTGCCTGTTTGTGTCCTTTAGCATCACACACCTTGCACAGGTCTTGGAATGCAGGGCAGCTTTGCGGTGGGTGCGACAAACCGCACTTATCACAGAGCTTGCTTGCATTTTGTGGCCTGTCTAACATGCCAATAATGTTAGCTGCACCAAGTGCTTGCAGATGCCGTTGTCTGGCTACAATGGCTTTGTGCTTCCTGCCATCTTCTAGCAACGCATCAATGCTGTGACCTTTTTTCCAAGAGTTCTTTTTGGAACACTTCAATCAGTGCTGAGACAATCACCAACTCCATTATTCGCTCTGACAATCCGGTCTCTGAAAAGTAGCATTCGTTACCCTTACTACGGCATCTCCTGATGAATTGGTCTGTTGATCCCTTGGGCTGTTGCCTGTAAGACATCAATTCTAGGTGATGAATTCTAAAATTTATTCTTACCTAAAGCTGATCCTCTAGCACTTTCCATATCTTTGTGGGATCTTTCTGGTCCTCTTCAGATGAACCAGATGTATTGACTCCATGTACCCTCGTTACCAATTACTATCAGTGTTTTCACAGTTTACTTATCTGGTTCTGCAACTGCTCAGTCTATGAAGCATAATTGCATTCTTTGTTAAAAAGTTTGAATTCGGATAGGACATTGGTGGCCTTCCAGTTCCTGCTGGGGGGTTTGGTATCCATCCTTCTGATGTTCTTTATCCTTTTTCAGACCCTATTGATATACAGGAATGTTTTATGTGCCTCCAGCAGTGTTCCTGGTGTGCTCTCTGCTTTTTGCTTTTTCTCACATGTCGGTGCAGGCTCGATGGGCCAAAGGGACTCTTCTGCATTCTGTGATTCTTGCTTTATAATTTACTCCTTGCATGCCTTCAGCACTGTATTTGGTGTGCTTTTTTTATTTTTCATTTTGTATTTAACTCTGTATCCTCAGCTCTGTTCTGACTTCCTTTTACTTTAAGTAGCATGATCCTGAGGCAGCTGGCTGCTTGCCTAGACTTGCCCAGCCGAAAGGTACTCACAGTTTGTGAAGTAAGTGAGACTTGTTTTTTCCATTTCTGGTGCTTGCATTCGTCTGTTTTCTGTACCATGGGAATTTCTGGAGTGCTTTTCACATTTTTTGCTATTTCTCCCCTTGGTCTTCAAGTTTGTATCCTTTGTTCTGCTTTTACAATTCAAAGAGAACAATCACCGCTGTACACCATGTTATGGCCACAGCCGATGTTAATTGCTGCATAAACCAAATCCCAGAGGGAAATTTGGCTTATGGGCCATACTCCTTTTTTTGTATTCTGAAAATGAGAAGGGGACATACTGATCTCAGCAGTAAGAAGTTCAGTAACACATTTGGGATTTTAAAAAGTAAAAGTTTTATTAACAAGCATAAAAAAAACTTAAGCACAAAAGATTACAGATACACAGTTAAACTTAGTCTTCAAAACATTTCCCCAAAAAGACACTCTACTTGGTTAGACCCACAAGTAAACACCTTTCAGGCAACATTACCATATAGATGTTTAACTATAAAAAATCCAATAATATTACCAAGGCGAACTGCTATAGCTTCAATAAAGTCATTCCACATGACCTGTAACTGTCTTCCACTCTGCTGTGAAAATCCAAACTTCAGAATAAAATTGCTTTTTACAGCCCAAGGTTTTTCTGGCTTGAATGGATGGTTGATTCAAACTGCATCCTCTCTCAGCCACAGCTCCAGGTGCTACATCTCAACAGCTCAAACAGCGCCAGCCCCCTTAAGCTCTCCACAGTCACTTTAAAATATCTTTTTTCCCCTTTCATCTCAGGTTCCATTGTTTTCACACCTTTTTGAAACTCAAATCCTTCTAAATGTAAGATCTTTCATGTTTCCATCTTGTCTTTGCTTTTAAGTCAATAAAATATAACACCCCCGTTCTACTTATCCATGGAACTCCTGCATGATGCAAACACGGTTCTCGTCACCTCTGACTCCCCTTTGATATTCAAACAAACTCTCCACTTATCTAAAAGTGCAAATGTTAGATCTAACCTATTCACTTGTACCTCAAATCTGCTATTCTTGAACTAGCAGAGACCTGCAAATTATTTGTGGTGCAATTAGTATCTTTATTGCAAAAGTGCTTCTTTAAATCCCGTCCCATGCAATTCTCCTCATTTCATCGCTTTCAGATCATCTCATCCCATCCCCCACCCTTTCTTTCTATGCCACCCCATCCCTTATCTCCCATGTATTTCCACTAGCATGCCATCACCCCGCACCCCACCCTCTCCCACAATACTGTTCCCCCCTCTTCCCCCTAACTCTTATGGAGTGCTTTAGCTAAGTAATGGTCAAGGCCAGAAGTGTGGCTGTTGGGAACAATCCCATGAATAAATACAGAAAATATTCAAAATATCTTTTGGCACCTGTAAAGAGAAAACACAACTTTTCAGATGACATCCTGCTTAATACAGGACCAAACCTAGCCACAATAGATTCATGGCTAAATGGCAGATAGCAATCACAATTCAGACCCTAATAAAGAAATTCCATTTGGAGCTAAGTTACTGGAAGTCTTCTGCCATCTGGAGACCATAGCTCAGCCTGAGTCACCACCTTCAGGAAAAAAATAACAGGGCAGGTAGCTGGGTTAAAAATGGATAAATTATCTGTAAATCAAAATTAACATAAAAATAATCATCCATATGCTGTTCAGCGCCAGATCCAGCTGCATCTCAAAGCGCTATTAGGGCCTATTGTTTCTGCCAAAGGTGCTCACCATTCCAAGATTATCCTGCAATATAAAGATAACCACTAGCTTCCTTTCTCCACTGCAAACTGTCTTCTTAAACCCTTCTCTCCTGCCTCCGCCACACTCTCCGCCCATAAGTACAAGGAGGCCATGGAGTTCCTTCACACTAATGCTGAGACCATCCATTCAGCTGCCTTTACTGCATTTCTCCCTTCCACTAGCCCTCTGGGCCAAACTTCCTCCAAGGCTCTCTCCTGCTCAAGAACAGAATTCGTATCTTTCCCTAGATTTTATCTCCTCTCATGCCCTGTGCAAACTCACCTTATCCATGAGACCCACTTCCTTCTCCCTCAACCCTATTCCCATTCGTCCATCACTCCTGTGCTCGCTGACCTACACTCGATCCTAGTTCAGCAATTTTAAAATTCTTATATAGGTTTTCAAACTGTTCCTCCTTATTCCTGAAACATCCTCCAGCTCTCCGAAATATCTGCACTCCAACAATTCTGGCCTCTTGTACATCCCCGTTTTTAATGGCTCCATCATTGGTGGTTGTACCTTCAAACTTTGAGGCCTAAGCTCTGGAATTCCTTCCCTAAATCTTCCTTTCTATCTTTATGATGCTCCATAAATCCTACCACTTCCACCAAGCTTTGGGCCGTCTGCTGTAATATCTCATGTGGCTGTAATTTTGTTTGATAATATGACTGCACTGCCTGGGAGGGTGGCGAAGGCGGGTTGCCTCACATCCTTTAAAAAGTACCTGGATGAGCACTTGGCACATCATAACATTCAAGGCTATAGGCTGGTAAATGGGATTAGGTAGGTAGCTCAGGTGTTTCTAACATGTCGGTGCAGACTCAATGGCCGAAGGGCCTCTTCTGCATTGTGATTCTGTGACTGAGAAGACCTTGGGATGTGTTATTGTGTTAAAAGAGCTATGTAGGTTAACATTTTTGTTATGTTTATGCTGGAGACTTCAATAGAAATGGAATAGACAGAGAGTTTGAAGACAACAGTGTAAATTAAACATTTTATATTAATAATAGATTGGTTAAACAATTTGTTTTCATATTGTAATTATTTAGTAACTCTTCCTATGTAAGAAATGCAAGAGCTTCAGGAACTCAATATTGGTTTTACAACACAATCCACCCTTATCCAAAATAGAACAAGAATAACAATCCAAATGTTATGTTAACACCTTTTACTGTACGTCATGAGTATGTTTCCAGAGAAACCTGTTCCTTCAATCTTGCTGCAGCTGCACGAATTCCAGAGTTCATTACCTGAACTTCCAACTCAGAAGATAAAATAAAATTAATGAAGGTCATCAGATATTTACAGAGGCCACACCTGAAGATAATTATACAGGAGTTGTTGCAATTATGCAACCAGAAATAATGCTAATGTTATAAATTAATAGAGAAACAAACATAATGGCAACATCCCATAATGTTCCTCGGGAAATCAAAAAAATACTTTCCAAATAAAGCCTCTATTATTTTTGCTACATTCAAATTAAAAATGCAGATACGATGTTAAATCACCTATTGTGTCATGTGTCATTCTCTAGGATCAAAAAACATGGACCAAGAAACAATCAATTGGCCCATTAAATTCAGTATTTTCACTCATCATAGGAAATTTTCTTTATATTTAACATGAGCATTGAATTATAGATAATGCTTTCGGTGATGGAGTTTAGTAGTTATGGTGCTGGACTAACAATCCAATGATTTGATAGCTCACAATCAGAATATCACAAGCTGGCCCAAATTTTGCAGTGGCAATGATGGTGAAGCTGTGACAGTTTTCCCTCATTACTCTGCTGAAACTAACTGCAGATCCAGGAGTCCTCACATGCGCAGAATAATGCAGAAATCCACAAGCTGCTGTTGGTGGTTCTATGCTCCTCCAGGTGTGCTGCAACCCCTGAGCAATCACTGAATTGATGAAAACTTCCACTTCAACGCCACTGGCCTCACTGTTAAAATCCTTAAAAAATACCTCGCTAAATGATGTGTAACTGTGTTTTTAATTATGCCCTCATTGGCCCTGAAAAACTAATTTGTCAAATTTCTTCATTATGATGAAAAATTCATTTTTAAAAGTTTATATTTTAGCTTATTGCTTAAGCCAATTATAATTTATTTTGCTATCTGTAGTCTTAAATTAATAGTTAAGGGCATTTATTGATCTTAACATGCAGGTTTGCTCTCTATGAGAATACTTCAGTATGACTGGCTACTTCCCTTACTTCTTGAAGTCACTGTTGCTGACACCTAGAGACCCCTTCCACTTGACACTTGATTTAAACTGCTATTGGAAAAGGGGAAATCCATACCATAGAGATCAATAGTTCAGAGCCGTAGGTGTCTCTTCAACCCGCCCAGCAACATTTTGGTTGGCCTCTCTTTTTGTAAAACCCTTCAAGAGTGCACTCTCTCCCATATCCAGTGTGTGCTAGGCTGAGCTTATCCTTCATTCTTCAGTGTTGTTGAAAGTAAAGGAGGTCATTTAGTCCAACTTCCTCTATTTCAGCAGTGGTGTCTTAAAATGAACTGCATTGTAGTGCCAGTGCTGTAAACTAGGATTTTTTTTCAAAATCTAAACTGTTCTTCAACTACACTGCATGGTTATATATATTTTTCATATATATGGCAAACAAGTTAACATGTGTGATGGGCAACATACATATTAGATGGTTGATGGAAGACCAGAAGATGGATGGAGTGGCTCAAGGCAATAACTTGTTACAAGGCAGGTAAACAGAGAGATGTCTGAGCACTTGGCAGTACAGGAAATAAAGACTGAAGGCGGGGAAATAGTGAGTGGCGGAGGCGAATACTCACAGAGTTGAGGAATTTCTGAAGCATGAAGAGGGGTAACCAGGCAAGGATGTTGAGGAAGAGAGGGGGACTTCCAGAGGGTGGGGGCATAGCAGTTCCCAACAACAGAGCACATGTGTACAAGGATTTATGACAGGAATCACTAAGGTTGGGTGAGGCAAAGCTCTAGAGTCAATGCATGAGGCATTGGGCTGGGGCGGTGGCACAGGGTAGGAAAGACAGTGAAACTGTAATGATGTATTGTGCACCAATAAGGACATATGCTATTTGATGGGGTGTAGCTTATGGAGGGTGAACCTGATGAACAGTATTGAAAAAATTGCTCTCAACGTGATAAAAGCATGGATAAAGGATTCTGGAGAGATTAAATATGTCTTTCAGTCTGGAGAAGAAAGCTAAACTCATGGTTGAGTAATACAGTTGTAACTGGAGCTTGTACAGTTACAGAAATTAGATGACATCAGTAACAGTTCACTTCAAGGTCAAGGGGGAGTAAGAGGGTTATGGAGAGCTGATGCCATTTTATTACACAAATCTGTTTAATCTTCCACATTTCCACTTCCCTCAGGTTTCATTCTGACCACGGGCTGCATTTTTACATTAGGTGAGCTAAATTAGGATCGTTGATACCTCTATTTATCATTTGTCTTTGTAATACCATTTTTAACAATGCAAGCTTCTAAAACTTCTGTGGTATTTTAAAGCCCATACCTGAAATTTGAAAGAATATATACGCCATGTTTTAGGATTTCAAAACTTGAATGCTTTTCGAGTAAAGAAAGTCAGATTAAGGAACAGAAATTGGTCAGTTGCCCTCATGAAGCTTTGTTACACAATAAAAATGAAACTAGTGCTTTTAAAGCAGTACAGAACTAAGATAGAAGGCTTGCATTGTCTAAATAGTGTCAACTAAAATACCAAGATCAACAGAACATGCACTGTCTCAGGGGAATAACAGGCAGCTTGCTTAAATCTTCCTTAAAAAGGTTTGTTTCTCAAAGAATGGCATAAAATGTGAAACACAATTCACTTATGAATTAATTGCAGTGACTGGGATTTTTTTTGATATTAACAATGCTCTTAAGATGACTTATTTAATTTACTTTGCAATTGAGCTCTGGAAAATGGGAAAAAAAGCATTGAATTTTCTGGCATCAGCAGCAACTCCCTTCAGCCTGAAAAAGATCAATTATATCAGTATTTAGTCTCCTTTTTTCCATACTGTACAGCGCATCCTGTGAAAGTAATTTGACTCCAACAATCATCTGTGTTGGCAAGACCAAAGTACTGCGGATGCTGGAAATCTAAAATAAAAATGGAAAATGCTGGAAATACTCAGCAAGTCTGGCAGCAACTATGAAGGGAGAAACAGTGTTAATGTTTCAGGAAGGCAGAGTGCTGACTCGAGTCATTTGTTAAACTTGTGACTTGACTTGAACAAAAATGACTTGGTGATATTCCTCAGAATCCAGTGCAAGTTTTCTTCCCCTGCCTGATGCCACCCATTGCCACATTTGCTTGGCTGCTTTGGAAAATGGGCTGCCAGATACTTTGCAGTGATTAGCCAAGCAACTTGTCAATCGGCGATGGTCTGCATGCCAGATTTCCCATTCCCTCCATTTTCATGGTCCTTCTGTGAGGAGTGTTCTTTTTGTTGGCATCAGTGGAAACACCTGGAGGCAGTGGAGGCAACTCGAATGAGTTAAATAAACAGTTTTGGCTCAGTTCCCACCAGCACGCATTGCTACTCTGAAGCCCAAACCAAACACAAAAACTTTCCATGGTCACCCTGAACTAACTTTTCCCAAGTTGCCCCAACCTAAACTTTTCATAGTCGCGTACCTGAATAGGGGGGGAGGGTCAGGAGACAAGGGAATGGGATAGGGACAGGGGTGAGAGACAGCAGAGCACACACTAATGAAACCTTGACAATGTTACATGTACTAACTGTACTGAATGCTGAAATGCTGAGGTTAGTTTAGTAATTGCTTTGCGCGAAACACACACATTGTTCTCACAACTATACAACGATTATATCATCAAAAGTTGCTTTTTTATGAATTTATAGTTCTAAATGACTTCTGATATTGGGCTGGATTTTATGGCCACAAATCAAACAGGCCACCTTGCGCTTCTGTGAAGTACATGTGATGACATCAGATTGGAAATCTCACCCATTTCCTATAATACAGGAAGTGAGTGGATGCTGAAATCGGAAACCTGCCTGCCATTTTGAAGAAAATCAATTAGCAAGCTAAAGCGGTAAGTGACTGCAATTTTACCTTGCTCACTCCATTTTTTGGTAGTAACATGGGAAAAACATTGGAAGTGATTAACACCGGGTATGAGGAGGCAGAGCAAGGATGGATGAAAATGCCTGCAAATGGAACCATGGCTCAATATAGCAGCAGTCTGCTGTTGAAGATGGCAACGTTTGGCAGTTAGTAGACTTTTTTTCTTAAGCTTTTATAGGTTGACATTACAAATAAGGAGAGTGAGAGGGAAGGAGGGCTGGGGTCAGGGCTATCGTGGAGGGTGAGGACTCCAGCAGAGGGACTGGAGCTCACCATCCCCCTGGGGATCATGCAATCTGGAGGGCCTCCCCCAGTGAGGAGACGACAGGGGAAGCCAGCTGTTCAGGGACAGGTGAACTCTGTGGTCCAGGTAAGTGAGGGATCTGTTACTGCGCAATGGCTAGGACAAGACAGACGACAACAGCAGGCAGTCCATGGTGGGTGAAGACACTATCCTGAAGAGAATCTACTGGCAAAGGATGAAATACCTTCAGCTCCCAAAGTGCCACTCTCTCTAGGGAGACAATGACCTCCCTTCATGAATTGCTGTTCCTCTCCAAGTTGCACACCATCCTGACAGGAAAATTAATCACTGTTCCTTCATTGTTGCTGGAAAAAAATTCTGGAATTCATTACCTAACAGCACTGTGGGCTTACCTACGCTACAGAGGCTGCAGTAGTGCAGCCTCACCGCTTGGTTCTCAAGGGCAACAAATTGTTGCAAGCAATGTCTGCATCCTATGAATGAATTAAAATAAAGCTAAAGAAAGCCTTAGATGAAGCACAGCTGAATTACCTGTTCAGATCTGGTGCACACGTTGGGTAAATATATTAATCTTAAGGAATTGCAGTAAAGTTTGATCAGAATGATGCCTGGGCTCCAAAGGTTAAATTACAAGGAGAGATTACACAAACTAGGGTTTGTATTCCCTGAAATTTATACAGCTAATGAGTGATCTGATCAAAGTTTTCAAGATATTAAGGGGTACTGATGAAGTAGAGAGAGAGGGAAACTATTTCCTCTGGCTGGGGAGTCTAGGATATGGAGAAATGGTATACAGGTAAGAGCCAGGTCTTTCAGGAGTAAAGTTAGAAAACAATTCTACATGCAAATAGTGGAAGTAGTTTGGAACTCACTTCCACAAATAGTAGTTGACGCTAGGTTAATCGTTCATTTTAAATCTGAGATTGATAGATTTATGCTAGCTAATGGCACTCAGTGATATGGGGTAAAGGTGAATATATGGAATTAGGTCACAGATCAGCCATGATCTCACTGAACAGCAGAACAGGCTCAAGGGGCTAAATGACCTACTCTTATTCCCGGGCTAAAGGAACTTTTTCAACTGTCGATTAATTAAGCATTTATACAAGTTTATCTACTTAACTCAATGATATGTATAATTGGTTGGGCTGTACTTAGTTTCATTTACATACATGTTTCAATTCGATATATAGGAGCAGGAGGTGGTCATTTGTGAGCCTGCTGCACCATTCAATAAAATCATGGCTGATCTGATTGTGGCTGTAACTCCACTTTTCTACTTGCTGCCCATAACCTGTGATACTCTGAGGCAAAAATCTGTCCAATTCAGCCTTGAATATATTCAATCTTTCAGATTCCATTGCTCTCTGGGGTACAGAATTCCAAATATTAACAGCTCTCAAGAGAAGGAATTCCTCACCTCTATCTTAAATGGGAGATCCCTTAATTTGAAACTGTACCCCCTAGCTTTTGATTTCCTCCATGAGGGGAAACATCCCTTCAGCATCTATCCTGTCAAGCTTGCTCAGAATCTTATGTTTCAAAAGATCATCTCTCATTCTTCTAAACACTGCTGAGTAAAGGCCAAACCCGCACAACTTTTCCTCATAAGCCAACCCCATCCGCAGAGAAATCAATTTCGTGAACTTTGAACTGGCTCCTATGGAAGTATATTTCTCTTTAAATAATGAGACCAAAACTGTATGGAGCACTCTAGGTGCGATTTCACCAATGTCCTGTACAGTTGTAGCAAGACTTCCCTACTTTTATACTCCATTCCCCTTCAAATAAAGGCCGATATTCTATTTGCTTCATAAATACTTGCTGTTATCTTCATGCGAACATTTTGTGATACATATATACCCACATCGCTCTGTATCGCAACATTTGCATTCTTTCTCCATTTAAATAATTTTCTGCTTTTCTATTCTTCCCATCAAAGTGGACAACCTCACATTTTCCTACATTATATTAAATTTGCCAAATTTTTTGCACAGTTAACTGATATCCCTTTGTAGGCTCTGTGTCCTCCATGATTTCCAGCCTTTGAATTGTCAGAAAATTTGGCTACAATAAACTCTTTTCCTTCCAAGCCACAGTTTTCATGGATTTCATGGACTGCCTGAGAGTGTGGTTAAAGCAGGTTCAATCAAGGCATTCAAGAAGGAAATGGATTATTATCTGAACAGGAAGGAGAGTGACACTAGGTGAATTAACCTTTGGAGAACTAGCACAGGCATCACAGGCTGAATGCCCTCCTTCTGTGCTGTAGCCATTCTGTGAAGTCATTACTATATTTGTAAATAGTTGAGGCCCCAGCACTAATCCCTTTGGCATCCCACTGCCAACCTGAAAATGACCTATTCACCCCAATTCTGTTTCCTGTCAGTTATTACCTTGTGTAATAACCTTTTATGTGGCACCTTAATGAATGCCCTTTGGAAGTCCAAATACGCTATCTTGACTGGTGCCCCTTTTCCACCTTGCTTGCTACATCCTCAAAGGACGCTAATAAATCTGTCAGACAAGATTTCCCTTTCATAAAACCATGTTGACTTTGCTTGACTGTATTATAATTTTCTAAGTGTCCTACTGCTTCCTTAATAATGCATTCTAGCATTTTCCAAATGACAGATGATAGATTAAGCAGCCTATAGTTTCCTGCTTTCTATCACCCTCCTTTCTTGACATTAAATTTGTGGTTTCCAGTCTGCTGGGACCTTTCCAGAATCGAGGGAATTTTGGAAGATTACAACCAATGCATCCACCATCTCTGTAGCCACTTCTTTTAAAACCATGGGAAATAGGCCATCAGGTCCCAGGACTTTGGCAGCCTTTAGTCCCATTAGTGTTCTTCATATTTCTTCCTCCATAGTGATTGCTTTAAGTTCCTCCCTTTTGCCTCTTGATTTTCTATTATTATTGGTTTGTCTTTTGTACAGTGAAGATAGGTACAAAATGCTTGTTCAAAGTATCTGCCATTTCCTAGTTTTCCATTATTAATTCCCCAGCCTCATCCTCTAAGGGATCAATGTTTACTTCAGCTACTCTATTCCTCTTTTCCTTTCAGTACACTGCAGAACAATGTGCAAAAGCGTTGTGCGCGCCAAACAGTTCAATTATAAGGAACACAAATAGCCATTTAAAAAAAAACTTTATATAGATAACCATGACTAAATGTTTGTTATAAAAATATTTAACACTTTATCTTGTCACTTTCTAGCAGATCCCTGGCTGTAAGCAATCTCTCCAGTCCATACTGCAGATAGCCAGCTGTAATCAATCTTACGAAGTTTTTTCAGTTCTTTTTCTTCAGATTTGGTCAGTTTAGGTAACAGTTCCTCTGATGAATATGCTTTCCTTGTTTCTTGCTCATCTTTAATGGGATTCATCTCCACGTCAGATTCATCTTCCTCTTTCTCACTCTCCATTTCCACTTCCTCTTGTTCTTCTTTTGAGCTAATTTTAAAGATTGTAAAAATGCAAAACCATATCAAAATGGATGGTCAGATAACAGATCTTACTCCTTCAACCGAATTATTTGCAGACAAGAATTGAACACACTACTTCAATTTCATTTGGCTGATTATTCCAAACATTTATCACTCCGAGTAAACATTTCTTCACTGTATCTGTTTCAATTTACTTTTCACTATTTCTTCTTATCCTACTTTCTTGGTGTGCTTTGGAGGTAATAATTTGGATTTACCACCACCACTGCTTAACTGTGGTCTTTCAAAACATCAAATCCTAAGATTCTCTAACCTTTATCATGTAGTTCATAGGTGAGGCCAGTGTCTGGTACGAGTTCAATCAATGTAATTGTAAGTGCAATAAAATTAATTTTTCCATTTATTAAAATTGAGAGATTTAAAGAGCTGCAGCTTGACTTAAAACTGCACAACTGGTGGTTGGAAGGATAGTTAGTTGATAGCATGTAACTCAACTTTCATTACTTCCTTCTTGTCCTTAAAATCTGTCTCTTTGACCAAGCTTCTGATTACCCCTCCTGCTTTTGCTTCTTAAGTTTGTCACCCATTTTTGCCTGTGAAATGGCTAGGGTGTTTTACTATATTAAACGGTGCTATATTAATGCAAGCTGTGGCACACTCAAAAAATCACATCACCAGAATAATGCATCAATTAAGTAGCACTTCAAAATTACAAATGTGCTCCTAATTATTGAATGGCAAGCTGTAATCAAATAATCTCTCTGGACATTGTTGCTTCATTTGAAAATGTTATGCTGTTGCTGGAATGTGTGTAAATTCATAATAATGAAGGTATTTGATGTCCCATCCTAAGTTGATTATAGTGAAATAGAGAGCTTATTTCGGTATGGTGACCAGAACTCAACACAATCCAAAGCACTGCAAAGATTTACATTAATGTTCGTGGTCTGTATTCTAGGTTTCCATACGCTTCTTTAATTGCTTCACTATGGACAGAATTTTACGACCCGTGGGTGGGCGCGCGCTCAACCTGATCAGAGTAAAATAGTGTGCGATATTTTGGTCAGTGGGCGCATGCGAGAATCAGCAGCGCGCCTGCCAACAATTAAGAGGCCTAACAAGGCCTTTAAGCAAGTAATTATGTAGTGGTTTTTGCTGCCCGTCCAACATTACTGTTGGTGGGCAAATAGGCCAGGCGGCCTTTGTGTTTTTTTTAACGAAACCTCATCCACGGGTGGGATGAGGTTTCCAGCAGTAAATAAAACAATAAAAATTTATTATTTTTAACACGTCCCTCTTCATGTGATTGAGTCACATGGGACATGTTTATATCATTTATAAAATCTTTATTTTTCATTTTAAAATTCATCAGCTCCCTGAGGCAGCTCTGTGCCTTCAAGGAGCTTTCAGTGAGCGCACCACCGCACATGCGCAGACTTCAGCGCTCACGTTCCTCCTACCCCACACCCGAGCAGCACTGAGGCTCTGAGGGCACATTTCACACTGGCTGGCCATTAATTGGCCAGCCAATGTGAAATTGTGGTTGGAGCCCAATCGAGGGCGGCGGTGAATTTTGCAAGCGTTGCTGTGCCTACTCGTCACGCTCGACCGATGAATCCTGCCCCACATTGTTATGACAACAAAAGCACTATGTCTTAAGTTCCTTTTTTATTCTCATGATAATTATGCAATGAGTGAAAATTAATTATGCTTCCCATTTTTTGGTCTATTTAATACTTCATAATTATTAGCGTTAAAACGTTATTTGTTCTTGGTCACACTGATTTTTAATTTTTACTTGGGATTGTCAATCAGCAACCAAACTCAACACGTTCTTAATTGTTTTCTTCCCCTCTGCTCTTTCTCATTTACTTCCTTCCTGCTTCCTCTCAGACTCCAGTTCCTTTTCCTGCCCCTCACAAGTTTTCAGTTAATGCAGCAGTTGGCAAGTACAGGGCTCATTTTGGCTTACCAGTACTGTGTAAAGGTTAATGCATAATATAGGATTTAAAGGCCAAGAAGAAATCTAAATATGGCGCTAAACAAGCTGATTGAAGAGCTATACGCGGAAGCCAAATAATCTAAAGTTCTGCAAAAATAGAAAGAAAATAGGTATAATTTCAAAGGAGGTATGTCTGCCTGGTATGATCTTAATCGCATTTAGGTGAAGTCACCTATTCCAAAGCAACCAATCTATTCATCTTACCTTATGCCCATCTTGGGTATCAGCAATGAATTCACAAACATCAAACAGAGAAATGATGCATTTGGCAGAACATGAGCTGGTGTGTGAAGCATCTAGAGAAAAGCAAACAGTGTTTTTAAGAAAGCTATAGTAGTTAGGACTTGGTATTCTCAATTGCTCATTATGTAGGTACTCACTTGGTTAATTGTAGCAGATCCTTCAGGCAGTGCAGTTTGTTCTGTTTTTGACCCAAAATTGGTTTGTTGTTCCCTATGTTTTCCCAGCAACACATGGAAAGGAGTCATGGGAATGTTTTCTATGACCAGCTGGAGGAAAATTGAATGTTTTTTATAAAGTTGTTGATAAACATTAATTTCCCACTCTTGGTAGAAACAAAGCAAATTTTATCAAAGCATGAGCACATTTCTATGAAGATATCAATAACAAACAAAACTCAGGTCAAACAATTGTACATCATTTATTAAAGCTTCTTAGCCTTAAATAATGGTAGGGCTAAGGAGAAAAGGCAGGGACTAGCCGAGTTGCTCTTGCAAAGGGCTGACATGGACACGACCTGCCAAATGGCCTCCTTATGTGCATTCAGAATTATTTCAGTTGATCTTCTAACTTACTATGTAAGTAATATTATCAATTGTATAAATTAGCAAATTACACAAGATACTGCTACCTTTCTAGTCAAACACCAGTTAACAAGATCCTAAAGCTCACAGCCTCAAATTTGCAACTGGATATTCACTGACCTTTTAATTACGTCATAAAAGCTCCCATTAATTGTACTATATATTACCAGAGAGTGAATTAAAATTGCATTACAATTTCACAATTCAGTTGGCATTCAGAAGCTTTGTTCTTCCAGTATAGGGTATAATAATCTGGACTCAGTGCTTTTTCCTTGCATATGTTCAACAATAAACTTCTTTCATATGATATAATGTACGATTTCTACAAAGGAGAACATAATCTCCTCTGGCCACTTTATCTTTATACTAGCCACATATACAAGTACCTGCTTGCTGGATGGCGTCAACCTTTCTTCTACTGATTCTGTACTGAAGGTCAGCAAGTTCTGCGAGGGGAAAGGAAATGCTTATCAACTTATTAAATGCTTAATATAGCAGTGAATATCTAGTTATTTCACTAGTTTGTAACTTCACCGTTAACATTTGTTTTACCTGTGAAGCAGAGATGAAGTAGAGCTGGGATCTGACTAGCCATTGGTTACTGTCAGAATTATAGTCCTCAGGAAATTCTCTCGGAACAAAGAGCGCCCACCGCACTCGATCGTAACACACATTCTTCTGCATGTACAAGGGCTGTGGCTCATTAGGCTTAAAAATAAACACTGGAGTGAAAAAAAAAAAGACATGAATGAAAAATATTGGGGGAATTTAAATTCTGAAAAGCTAAGGAAAAGTTATGGAATATGAAATAGAAACAAAGTGTTGGAAAAGCTCAGCAGGTCTGGCAGCAACTGTAGAGAGAGAAGCAGTTAATGTTTGAGTTGAATATGACTTTTTCAGAACACATATTTGATTTGAAACTTTAACTGTTTCTCCCTCCACATGTGCTGCCAGGCCTGTTGAGCTTTTCCAACACTGTTTTTATTTCAGATTTTCAGCAGTAATTTGCTTTTATTTTGGAAAAGGAAAAGTGACCAACTTTAAAAAAAAAAGGGATAAATCCCACTTGTGTGCTTGTGCCCTTCCACATAATAAATGGTTGAAAGCCATTAGAAAATGTGCAGCAGAGAAATAGAGTTTTTAATCCTAATATATTGAAAATACTGTACAGTGCTTAAAACCTCAAGCAATCTAAACAGCTAAAGTTCTTAAATACAGATAGGACACTTCCATATGAAAACACTTTTAATTACAGATGTAATGAATAATTGCGATTCTACAAAAGTAAATTTAAGTCATAAATGAGATACCCTTTGAACCAATATCACAGCCTATATAAGAATACTAGAACTATGAGCACTGAAGAAATTACATTAAGTAACTTTCATGAGGATTTGTGCAGTAAATTGTATTTGTTAATTCTAATCTTATATAAAATTTAGAACAGCATGAGTAGACATCCCAGCAGTTAATATGGTAGTGTTTATTTGATTAGGTTTTAAGGTTTGATTTTGATAGCACAAATATTCCTTCACACAAATTGGAGAGAAGTGCATCATGCACACAGAACAGTGAATATGGTGAAAAGATGATTTTGTATAAAACATCTTTTGCTGTGGCATTCTGGAAAAATTTCTTCAAATTGAAAGACCATAGCAAAGCAGTGGAAAGAATTGTATTGAGTCAGAAACTAGCAGATTTATGCATCTTGCTTTTTCTCTCCAATGACGTCACAACAGAATTCTGTAGCCATGGTTCATGTGTCAGTGACAAATCAACTCTAGAATGAGTGAGTTTCTCCATTTCTGCCAAGTGGAGTGGCCATGACACAGGAGGGAAAAAAATACACCTGCGTGGCCACATCTCTAGTCCATTCTCCCAGACACGATCTCACAAATCACAGAGCTGTCTACAGCCTGACTGCCAAAGGCAGCACGCTGGTGCTTTTAATCTAACTGCTCGTGAAGGAAGATGAAAAATTAATTACAAGTGAAATGACATTTAAGTAAAAAACAATAAAATATTGCTGTACCATCCATTTAATCCGCAAAGTTCTCAAAATGACAGATCTGGGAATAATTTCTTTTTTTAAAAAAAGAGCTTGCACTTAAAACTGCACAGTGAGAACTAGATGTTAGCTGTAAATGAAATAGGGAATATAATTTCTGGATCATGTTATTCACGATAAGTAATCTATTGAAAATGGTAATCAGATATATTTTAAACTTATAATCTGTGTCTGCACTAAAGAAAATGTATGGTAATTTCTTAATTTACTTCAATGACAAAATGCAGAATATATTGCAGTTAAATACAGATATTTTACTTACAGTCTGTCATCCTAGAAAATTCAGTAAAAGCAGCAACATTCTCAGACAGAGGGTCAACTTGCAATACCATTACATTCAATTGTGTGCTCCATTCCACTGCAAAGAAAAAACACTCTAAACTCAAGAGCTGTTTCATAATTGGAAATTGAGAGATTATAAAATCAGATAGTATTCTGTTGAAGAAAAAAATTCATACGCACAGGTACATGTTAAAAGGTTCCAACAGCACAAAAATCCATTTTCAGTTGTGCCAAGGAGGTACTTGGAACAACTCAGTCTTCCAAAGGCAAGATCTCTGAAAGATTCAAATGAAATGTTCAATACTTCAAAATAATGTTAATATTTGATTAGTAATGCTGCATCAAATTATCTGTCATTTACCATAATTATTAAACGGACAGGGAAAAAACAGAATTCTGAAATGGACTGTTTGTGAAGAAAGTGGTATTGTGTCATAAATGCTTGGAATTTACATCATCATGAGTCACCAAAGCTTTCAAGAACAGCTGCATTTCTACCCAACTCAGCTACTTGTGAAATACGAATAGTATCAGAGTCATTTCTATAAATGCTCAACTGTGCCATGTTCATGTATGTTCTCAAGGACCAAAAACGAATTCTGAGGACAACAGATCAGGTATACATTTCTGTGCCAATGACAAAGAATGTCACAACAAAACATGGTGTGGAATTTTCCCCAATTCCTTGGAGCCGACAGCTGGTGGTGCTGGGTCCAGGAAAATAGTAGGGAGAGCTGCTTAGGGATGACTCCTCCACTCATTTCCACCACTGGAGAACTTGGATCTGCTGCCCACTGCACGGAGGCTGGTAGCTGATTTACATAGTCAAGGGTCCATTTAAGAGCAATTTTGCGGCCTTGCTGGTATCTTACCAAAGGTGTAGTGGCTGCACCCCCAACCATGTGTGGCGGTCACCAGCTTAATAGAGACAGCCCAGCCATCGGAGCCAGAGACTCCATGCCACAAAGAGGGGGTTGTTTTAAAGCGTGGCCACAATCACTGGCTGAGATCAACTCAGCGGTGAGGTATCCCCTCCAGCCCCATTCACCTATCTATCTAGGTCCTGCTTATTTGTTGATTGTTGTGCAGGCCAGTGAGGGTGCCTCCATTAAGACACCCTTGAAGTCCCAAACCTCTCCTACTGGTGTTGCCGACAAGTTGCCAACTCTCTGATTGGGCTGGGAGCCTGCAAGGTGCGCTTGGAGGCAGCCAATTAAGAGGCTGTTCCAGGAAGATTGCTCTGTCAGTTTTGCTACTAGCAAGTGCAGGATTGGGACCCCCATTTGGTCTCTATGTCAGGGTCCTGAAGCCTGCAACTAAACCCAGCCCATTGTTTTTATTCTGTGACTATCTGAACCAAAGATTCTCTTCATTTTCCATGTCATTTTGGTTTTCACCAAAATAAAAACTCATCATACAGTAAGAACCACAGGGATACTGCCATTAGCTGACAGTTTCAGGGTAAATTGAGCTTTTTTAGAGTTACCAAGTGGCTGGAAATTGGGTGAAATGATACATTTCAACAACGTAGATAAGTGCCAAATTTCCCAAAGGTGAAATATTACTTTCAAAATTAGAGCCAAATGGCATATTTATATTTTACAGCAGGCAATATTTTTTATATCAGTAGAAGCAATCCTGCAGCCAGATTGCAAAAAATCTCCTGGAGGACTCACCGTATTTTGCCAGGTGGGTGGCAGAAGGTGCATTTCAAATCCCAAGTTTCTGGATCCCATAAAGTAATGATCTGTTCAAAGCTGACTGCAAGCAGAGAACCATCTTCAGAGAAACTACAATTTGTGGCCTGAAGGTGGTGATATGTTCCCACAAAATCACAGCTCCAGCTTACACTTTTTCCTGGAAATTAATTGCAAGATAGAGAGCACAGCATGTAAAGAGCAAAGTGCAGAAAGGCTGCTAACTTTGTAACTCTGATCAATTATTTGAACCTTTGTACTGGTAATTCAGTTCAAATGTTATTTCAAGCACTTTACTTCAAGTGGTTTCGAGAAATTCTACAAAATAGAAGTGTAATTTGACATCAGCATTAATACTCCTTTAGAAAAGTGAGGCTAAGAGATACATACACACAAGATTTTTAACATTAAAAGTAAATCACGCTCTCCCGTGATCAGCAAACCACATGCAATGAATTGAAGATGAAAGTCATTTGGGTCAGGAAATGAGGTACTAAAATAAACATCAGGATTTTGGTTTTATTTCATAGAATTTTTCAATAAGGAATCAGCAGTCAATTTGTTGGAACCATGTATAATATGATTCAGTATCTCCAAATGGGAACCTATGCAACAGCACCTTCTACTGTTGAATCTTCTGCATTTACAAAATGCACTGAGAGTATATAATATATTGGATCTCCCGCAACTCGTACCTGGAAGGTGCCCCAGAAGATATGCAGGGGGACCACCCCCTCCCTGGGAGTCCCCACAAAAGGACTGCATGGGAATTGCCTGGGAAGTTTAAACTTCCGATAGGCAATTACCCTGCACTAGGAACCATCCAATAGGCTGATTTAAATTGGAGATTTTGGATGGTTCCGACTCTCTTAGCAGAATGATTATTTAGGAAAAAATGGAAGAATTAAAACCACTTTTAACTTCTGGGTAACCATAGTACTGACCTCTGCCCCACTGGACCTCCAGACAAACCCCCCACCCAACTCCTCCGACTACACTTCACCACCTCCACCACCCCCCCCTCAACCAGCCCCCTCTGAATATACTTCACCACCACACCTCAACCCAGCCCCTGACTCTCCTAACCCCCAGCCCCTGACCACGCCCACCACAGACCCCGATTCCTCCCCCACAGCCCCCTTCCCTTAAATTCCCCCAACTACCCTCCCAGCCCGACTACCTCCCCCACCCCACGACTATCCTCCAGGCCCGACTACACCCCCACCGCCCTGACTACCCTCCCAACCTCACTACACCCCCAACCTATCACAGCTGCCCAGACCGACCAACCACCCGACCCATCCTACCCATCCCCCTCTTCCCTGCTAATTATTTAAACTAGCCATAATCCTGTACACTTCCATCAAATCTCCTCTCAACCTCCTTTTCCCCAACGAGAAGAACCCCAGTTTCCCCAACCTATTTGTAGCTAAAATCCCTCATCCCTGGAACTATTCTTAAAATCCCCTCTACCTTCTCAAAGAATCTCACATCTTTCCTAAAGTGTGGTGACCAGAACTGGATACAATATCCAGCTGCAGGCTAAGCAGAGCTTTATAAAGATTCCGCATAACTTCTCTGCTTTTGTACTCAACGCCTGTATTAATGAAGCCCATGATCCCATATGCTTTGCTAATTACTCTATCAACACGTCCTGCCACCCACAAAGATCTATGCACATGGACCCCTAGGACCCTCTTCTCCTGCAGACACTTTAGAATTGTGTCATTAAGTCTATATTGCCTCTCCCTTTTGCCAAGAATGTATCACCTCACACTTCTCTTTATTAAATTCCTTCTGCCTCTTGTCATGACAAAAAACCGCACAATACCAATGAAACAGAAACAGGGATCGGAATCTTCCAGCCCCCTACCCACAATCTGTCCCCACCCCATGGCGGGGCTGGCGAGCCTTGAAATCTCCAGCCCGAGTTTCTGAAGTGTGTTCAGATGAATTTTCTAGATCAGAATGTTTCAACTAGAAAGAGAATGGAGGCATTGTTGGTTCTGAGTCAAATGGATCAAGGGGGACAGTTATCAGTGTATTATAAGGTTTAAAGTTATAACAGCACAGAAGGAAGCCATTCAGCCCATCAAGTCTATGCCAGCTCTCTACAGAGCAATTCAATCAGTCCTAATTCCCGAGTTCCAGGTCATTACCACTCGCTGCATAAAAAAGTTTTCCTCATATCCTGCCTGCATCTTTTGCCTAAAACTTTAAACATGCACCCCCAAGTCTTTGTACCATCAGCTAATGGGGACAGCTTTACTTTGTCTACCATATCCAAACCTGTCATAATCTTGTCCACCTTTATAAAATCTACTCTTGATCTCTTTTGCTCCCAGGAGAATCCAACCTAACGGTTGCAGCTATCATCCCTGGAACCATTCTGGTAAATCGCCTTTTTTGGGTAACTATGGAAATAGGCAAGGACCAATCCAGAGTAAAAAATAATTAAATGGGGGATACCAATTGGGCGAGGGCAAATTTGGTCCTTGTAAATCAAAGATCGGCAGGCAAAACAGTAATGGAACAACAGACTGTCTTTAAAAAGGAGATACTCCGGGTAGAGTTGATATGCCTTTACTCAAGGGGGAAAGAGGTGACAAAGGCAGAGCTGCTTGGATGATGAAAGAGGTAGAGAGGAAGATGAAGCAGAAAAAGGGTGTCTATGCCAGAGATCAGGTTGAAAACCAGGCTGAACGTAGAAAGCTCAGAGGGAGTGTGAAAAGGAAAATAAGAGAATGTGAAAGTATGAAACAAGAATGGTAGCTAACATAAAAAGGAATCCAAATGCATTGTAGAGGCATCAGACAATAGTAAAAAGGTAAAAGACAAGAGAGGCCCTATTAGGCACCGAAAAGGGGATTTACACATGGAGGCAGGGAGCATGACTGAGGTACTAAATTAACACTTTGTATTTGTCTTTCACAGGGAAGCACAGGCTGCCAATGTCATAGGGCAGGACCTTTATAGATGGCAGGGTTTCCCACCCTGCCATCCGTAGAGTCGGCAGGGAATGCATGCACACAGTCATTTAATGTTCCGTGAAGAGCTAAATGGCTGAAGATGGGATTTCTGCCTCTCACTCGGATGGAAGGTCTGCCGCAGTGTGCAATCAGATTGGCCGGTAGCTCTGTGGTGGAGAGGACAAGCAGGGAGAGAGCACATGGGAGCAACAGACCTTGAGGGGGGGGGGGGCCTGATGTGGAAAGGGACCCCTAGAGGGCTTCCAGCCCGATGCCTGATCACAGTTGTTGTAATGTGCCTTTAAGGGATAGGAGCATGACATCACTAGAAAGGAAGTGTGTCACGTGATCCAGTTTTAGTTTCACTTTTGCTTTTAAGCTGAGCACACACAGTTCTGCTGATGTCTTCAAGCTTTCTCTCCACATATGTCTGTTCTCATGTGCCTAGTCTTAATAAAGGAGCCCACAATGTGTTTACCCAATCCCTTATGAGTGATTGGTGCCTTTATATCATTATAAAAGCACAATATGATGAGCAGCAGTTGTTCCTTCTAAACGACACGGTGCTCAGCCTGGCAGCAACATAAGTACAGGTACACCATGGTGAATAGTCTTAAATCATGAGACGACCTTCAGCGCTTTGGTCAGACTGCAACCAAGTCGAAGCATTGGAGAGTGTTGAGAATGCAGCGTGCTGACTGCGCAAAGCGTTGAAGGCACACTGCTCAAGTAAAGAGCTGATAAGCAGATGGAGTTCTTGTGGTGAGATTGCAGCGCATAGCCTGTCAGTTCAGTGAGTCGTACAGTGCGTCGAAAGGATCAGCACCGGGTTACCTCAATTGAGAAAGGTGGGTGACCAGGATGTGGGCCGGATCAATAGCGAATGAGAGAGTGTCAAACAAAAAAACCCCTCAAAAATCGGGCCAGAAAAGGGTGCAATTGTAATGAGTGGAGCTTCGGAAAAGCGGATACAGCAACATACATTCCAGGCACTACAGAAGGAGGGAAGTCAAAGGGATATTGTACAAACATCCACAAAATTCCTCTGTTTGAGTTGGGATGCAGCTGACTCACTGTCTGAATTCAAAATGTTTAAACAGCGTACAGAGCTATGGTTTCTTGATTCAGGTGTACCTGAACCAGACAAGCAAGCCATAAAACTTCACCTAGCAATTGGAAACAAAGGTCTACACAGGCTGAATATGTCAGAATTAACAGCAGATGAGATCAAGGATCCCCCAAAAATATGGACTACATTGGAAGAAGGATTCAGAATCAGGTTAAACTTCCATATTCATCAACTAGAGTTCATGTCATTTCAACAACAGTGTACAGACTCCACAGACCACTTCGTTAGCAGATGCAGAGAAATGAGTACGTACTGTGATTTTTCAAATGCAGAGCTAGCAGGTAGAAATGATGCTATAATATGCCTTTAAGGGATAGGAGCATAACATCACTAGGAAGGAAGTGTGTCATGCAATCTAGTTTTAGCCTCACTTTTGCTTTTAAGTAGAGAACACAGACAGCTCTACTGTTGTATTTAAGCTTTCTGTCCATGTATATCTGTTCTCATGTGCCTAGTTTCAATAGACTAACCAACAACAGGTTTACCCAATCCCTTATGAGTGCTTGATGCCTTTATTATTATAAAAACACAACAACAGTGACCTGCTGGGTTTCCCCTCTTCCCCCAAATTCTTCCCGCCGGCCTCAAAATTGAGGCCAGACAGGAAGCAGCCCTTTAAGTGACTAATAACTGGCCACAACAGGCCTCAATTGGACAACGGCAGGTAGACCCAAGCCTGAGAGTGTGGGGGAGATAGATTCAATCATGGCTTTCAAAAAGGAGTTCGATAATTATCTAAAGAGAAGAAAACCTAAAATCTACAGGGATAGGGCAGGAGTGTGGGGCTAGCTGAGTGCTCTTTCTGTGAGCCGGCACAGATATGACAGGGTAAATGACCTCCTCTGTGCTCTAACCATTTTATGAAACAGGAAATACCTGTTTACAGGATGCCTGAATCAGCTCTTTTATAGCTTAAAAAGGAATACAAGAGAGAACACAGACACAAACAATATACAGATAGGCCTCTGTCTATTTTAGGATTGACATTCAATCCCCTTCAATTGTTGATACAGTACATTGTTCAAAGTTTAGAATTTACAAAAGTGAATAGGAGTTGCCTCAAAGGGCTGCTTATAAATGGCTAAGTACTTACTGTATATATCTGAATCATCTCCAAGAACCCAGACTTTAAACTGGCAATCCAAGCCAGCCGTTACCAAAGTAGCCAGCCCACTTCTGGAACCATTCAAATTTTGGAAGCAAAGGGCTGAAATGTGGCTCTCATGAGGCGCATTTATTGTGGTATTAAGGACAAAACTATCAGAAGGAAAAGGAACAATCTCAATTAAATTCAAATTCTACAAATTAGATTTGATACATCTCAATGTATTGCAATGCGTCCTTATGAAAGATATTCTGTGAATGTTAACACTACAACAACAACTTATATTTATTCAGCACCTTTAACGTAATGAAACATCCCAGAAAACGAAGTATGACACCAAGCCACATAAGGAGATATTAGATCAGATAATAAAAAGCTTGGTCAGAGAGGTACGTTTTAAGAAATGTCTTAAAGGGGGAATGAGGCAGAGAGATGGAAAGGTGTAGGGAGAGAATTCCAGAGCTTGGAGCCTAGGAAAATGAAGCCACAGCCATCAACAGTGGAGTGATAATTTAGAATGCACAATAGGCCAGCATTAGAATTACTACTTTCAACTTCATTAATAATGGAAGTAGAGGTGACATAACAAACATGTAAAGCGTACATGATTCCAGGGATTTCACAGGAATCAATGAAGGAGCAGCTTAAGACTTTTTCATCTACAACAATTGCTCAAACAAGTTTCTTTCACTAGAGTTAAGTAATGAAAGCAGTAGCAAAAAAATTAAAAAAGATCCTCCCTTCATATTTAAGATTTGGATTTTAGAGAAAGTAGGTGCTTATAAATTAAGAATCATCACAACTGGGGGGTTAGGTTGGGCCATGTAGCACTCTGTTGGTCGCAACATTAATGTAAATATTTAATTCACTCACCAAAATGGCCAATTATTTACCTTCGCTACTTTTAGGCCCAGAATAAGAGACTTTAACTAGGTTTCTTTCAATAAACTCAGAATGATTGATTTATTATAAAACAAAACTTCTGTTTTCTAAAACAAGTTGCAAGAACTGCTAACATACAATTTGTAATCTAGAAGTGTAACTATCTATTCCTTTTAAAATAACCCAGCACCTATACGCACACATACAAACAAACAAACAAAGGACAAACAAATAGGTTCCCTGCAGAGATGGGCGGTTGAAGTAAAAACTAAATAAAACAAAGGGTAAAGTTCACAGGGTTTTGACGCTGACAATCTGTTGCTTCCTCATGTGTAAATGGATGGATCACTAGTCCCAGTAGATGCCTTCTCAGCAACGGAGCTTTGGCATGGAGGAAAATAGAGCTGGATCAATCCTCCTTGTCTCAAGTCTCTCAGGTTTCCAAAGACAGATAAGTTCCGCTGAGATGGGGATTCCTAGCTGGATACCAATGACCACACTGTTTCAGGAAGGCAAGGAGAGCATGAGTTGGGCAGCTTTCCTCCTCCTTATTTTATTCCCAACAGAGCTCAAAAGGAAATTTCAAAACATAAAGCTCATCTTCGTCAGGTGACTTCCAGTAAATCACCAGGCCATTGCCTTTAAAACAGTTTCTTTTTCCTCCCCAGCCATTAAAGTAATTACTGTTCAAATAAGCAAACAGTTCTTCTTCTCAAGTACCATGCTGGTCAGGTGGTTTCTTGGAAAAGGCATACTTGCTCGCAGTCCAAAGGTGAATGTATGGCCTTTTTTGAAAAAAAAATCCAAGTGTCCAAATAGTGAATGTCCTTTCAAATTTTAAAAGAAAAATACAGTTCTTGAAGATATGGTTCCAGCTACGTGCATACTTCTGACTGCCTACATCTTGAGGTTGGCATACATTGTTGGCAGCATGCAGATCATCAAGATGACAACGCAAATCAGTTTGAAGCCACCGCTGACATTTTGCAACTTCACACTTCAGCCAACTTTGTACAGCTGAACATGAAGTCAAAACAAATGAAGGACCTCACATCAGTGCTATTTAAAAGGGTCATTAAGTACTGTATACCTTTCTGGAGATTTCCTATACTTTTCACTCTCGCATGTTCAGCCATTCTTCTATTTTTCAGTGTATAAAGGGCTCCTAATACTTCTTGCAGCCACAATGCACCTCCCCATTAAGAAGTACAAACTGCCTTTAAATAGCAATATCAGACTTTCAGCTGAAGCGTGCACTCACTGAACTGCTCAGGTAAAACTGGCATGAATATAACATCCTGACTGCTATGCAACAAGTGGATGCAGGCTAATCATGTAGTATGATCCCCATGCCCCTTTTCTGGGGTTAGCCAATTTAACCCCCAATAGTCCATAACACAGCCAGTTTACTACAAAACTATACAGGGTGAATAGTATTACACCATAAGCAGTAAATGATACTACTGTTATTGAAAAAAGTATGTCTCCTAACAACAAACGCTAAAAGCTAACAACTTCTATGGTACATAAAAGTTTCAAGGTCTATTTTTTTTGGTAGGCAAAACGTAACAAGTGATTCATATGGCTTTAGCAATGGAAGAAATATTTGTGATATTTATATTCAACTGTAGTAAAATTTTAGAAAGTTGGTTAAACATTTGGCACAATTAAAAATATTTCAATTTAAAAATACAAGCGGCCCATTGTTCTAAATCCAATTTTAGTGGTTCTATTTATGTGATTCAAAAATAGGTTAATTAATGTATTTCATTTTTGTATATGATATTGGGAAAATTCACCTCTGCTTTTCCTGATTATAGGCCCAAAGTTTCATCTGCAGCTCAAGGTCAGTTGCTTTCTTTTTCTTTTCTTCCACAGTTACTAACCATGTACCCTGAAAGTCAAAGGCTGCCTTGACCACTTCAGTCTGGTTTAGTCCCGATTGGTGGATATATTCCTGTTGAACAATGTCTAGCTGTGAAATAGAAACAACACAAAATTAATTTGACGGTACTTAAGTGTTACTAAATTAATCACAGCTAATATTTTTATATTTAGAAGGAACCTATAAATACTGCATGTTAACATGTTAATGCTGCATGTCAGCCCTCTGAAATGCATCAATTTACTCAAGTATTTAATCTACTCGGAAGTGTATGGAACACAAAGATTTGATCAATACATCAATGGCATACAATTCCGGACCAAAATTATTGCTGAAATGGTCTATGCTTTTGATTGGCAAAGTTGGAAAGATGTTTTTGAAATTACTTCCATCTAAATGGAATGATTTGGAACCTAGAGAAATTACTTAATGATGAGGGATACAAGTTACATGGCATATTCATGTTATTTTGTTCAGCATAATTGGTGCATATAACTGCGAATTACACTTTTATACCAAAAATAAGACCATGTAAATGACATAGGATAAAGAGAATAATCTAAAACACAGTTTAGGAAATGTTATGTCATAAAAGCAAACTTTCAAGAATTTATAAATCATCTGAATCTCAAGTCTAGATTATTGCATTGATATACTTCCAGGGTTGGCTTTTCAAAAAAAAAACCATGCCATTGTTGGGAGAATGAGCACGGTGTTTTTGTGTGGCTTCAGACTACCAGTATTCTCTGACACTAATGCATAATATTTATGTTAAAGGATTATGGACCATGAGGTAATTATTGCTCATTTGCCAACAAGTAACATGTTCATTGTGTAGAAGGGCACTCATGACGATTGATAAGCCAATAAGCTTGCTGTGTTATTGATAGTATTTGGTCACAACGACATGGCTACAAACCACCCCACAGGAGTTTGTGGTCTATCGCTTGCACTGTGTAATGAATCATAGATTAATGGCATTTTTTTGTTTACTTCTTGTTGAAGAAGGGAGGACAAGGGCAAAAGAATTCACGAGAGGTAAAGCTTTCTCAGCATTCATAGTGCCAGCGAAAGCCCCTATTAAGATTGTAAGAACACCAACCAGAAAAAACAGAAGGGCAGGGACAGAAGTTAACTGTGAACCAAGCAACACAAAGTAAAGAAGGGATAATGGGAAGAATAACCATTGAAATAAAACGAGAAAGAAAAATCAAAAAGCAAGATAGAGTTATATTTCAGGATATTTTCACTGTTCTTCCAAGGAATTAATCCAAATAAGTTACTTTTAAAATGTGCTTTCAAGAAAGCATGGCAAAGTGGAGTAGTTGCACAGAGATTATGTAGTACTGATTGAACCAAGTGATTCTAATCATAACTATTGCTTTATATGTTCATATTACTGTTGAATACAGCAGTGTAATGGTCCAAAATTTGCTGGAGCAGGGCATTGTTGGTTAAGACATTTTCCCTCAGCATTCAGCTTGAAAGTTTTTTGTGCTTGTAAACTGCTGGAAGTGAGAGCTAATTACAGTTCAACAGGACATGGGACCTTACTGAACAGGACCAACAGTCTATCTCCTTAACCACTGGGATTTAAGGATAAAGAAAATATGGATTGACAGAGAAAGAAATAGATTGAATTAGAGTCAAATAGGTAGAGAAAGAGAAATAAACAAAGAACATTAAATGAGAGCAAGAGAAAGAGACAGAAGGGAAAATAAGTTTAAATTTTAAAAGCCTTTTAATATTTACTATCCAAAGGAATGAGACTCCAGTTTTCACTTATCCCTTTCTGGTTTAGAATAGGTTGAATGGCACTGCAGGAATATTAATCTAATCATTAAACAAGTCCTTACGTAGTTAAATGCTAATTTCAACATTCTGCGGTGGCTTTTAACTGGCAATAAATGCGCAAATACAGCAATTTCTTGACAATCATGAGGTGGTTGATGGCAAGTTCCCACTTACAGGTGGAGTGGTGCATATCGTCCAGCAATTTGTGATGATTTGCAACTCATGGGGTATCTTGCCACAAGTTGCTGGGTCACATGCTAATAATGACGTGAGTGATAGACGCTGTTATTTTGCCAGCAAATTCTGGGCCAATGATTCAAATCAAGCTACGCCTCATCTCATGCAGACTCAGTTCACTTTCCGAAAGATTAAAAGAAATATGGATACAAAAGACATGCAGAACGAGTCAAGATTAAATTGATTGTTACACCCATCCCATCCCCCAAGTGTATTGTTAAAGTAGAGATTGTGCGGTGTGTTAACTCCTGGAAAGAAAGCCTCTCAGACTGTTGGTGGACGTAAGTGATGCCACAAACCAGGGAAGTTATCTATGGCAGCCCCCAATTCATAATATAGGCGGAAATAAAGACATAAAAATTAAAGAGTAAAAAATAAAAAGGATAAATAGCATGCTTGGAAATTGGGGAAGGCTGTGCTCCAGCAATCAACTCAAAATACATAGAAATCCTGTTAGGCAGCTCCCCACAACACCAATGTGCTATTTAAATGATCAATCATTAAAACATGAATGATGGTACAGCAAGCTAACAGACTTTTAACTTAAAAACCTTTTGTCAGGGCTTTGCACCGACTGCTTTTATATTGTAGCCAATGTCTATTCTTCTCAAATGTTCTCAGGCAATTTCTGATGAGCATTTGCTAAAAGTACTTCTTATAGTTACTAGAAGATGCAGCTTGCTTGGTGGAAGAACATCAATTATTCAAAGCATTTGAAAGCGAGACTGCAGAATACTTTGTCAATTTTTGTAAAAGCATTCCTATACAAAGTCAGATGACAATCTAAATACCATATGTCAAGCCTCACCACAATGCTTTATCAAAATTCTGGTGATGAAAAGGGTTGTTTGAATAGCCACTTGAGATTGTAGTCTTTGATCAAAAGTTACTGAATACCCCTGAGCTATTTTTTCTCTCAGAGGGTTGAGTCTTTGGAACTCTCTTACTGAAAAGGTGGTGGAAGCAGAGTCTTTGAATATTTTTAAGGCAGAGGTGGAGAGATTCTTGGTAATCAAGGGGGTGATAGGTTATCAGGGATTAGCGGGATGCAGATTTGAGGTTACTATCAGATCAGCCATGATTTTATTAAATGGTGGAGCAGGCTTGAGGGTCCAAATGTCCTACCCATGCTCCTTGTTCATATTTTGAGTCTAATTAAAGGCAATCTGAAGCTAAGTAGTCACACAAATCTTAAATGACTGTGAATCCTCTAACTTATTACTGCTGCAAAAGATGAGAATTACATTTAAGCAGTGCTCAAACGTTCAACATAAAGCACTAATGCAAAAACAAAGTTTCATTTATCCTAAACTACAATTATATTTTAGCCTAACATGTACCGCTCTAAACCTATGGTCCCTATGCCAACAAACATCTACCTTTATTGGTCAATTATAAACATGACACCACTATTGTTTCACTTGAAAATAAGATTTTGAATGCTGCTTTTAAAGGCCAAAAATGCAGTACATTAAAGAATTACTTTGAAATATAGTGCTTTGAGTGTAAGAACTACAATTATTCTTCACAGCACAACTCACAACACCAAGTGAGGAAACCAAGCCATGGGACTCCGTTACATTAAATACAGGACAGATGAGGTTATTAAAAAGCATCTCTTTTATTAAAAAACCAAATGAAGTAGTTGCACAGACTGCAAATAATTGCACACACTTACATTGTATAAATGCTCGTCACTCTGGAGCGAATAAAACTGCAAATGTCCTGGCTTCCCATTTAGAACTAGAGCTTTGCTCCTTGGATCAAACATTAAACCAGTTGCAATCTCCTGACCTGAAAAAGGACCAAAAAGCAAAACAGAAAAGTAACAATCGAGTGCCAATGATATGATAATACAAACACCTTGTTCAAACAAATCTCAGCCAGATACAGACCTTTAACCAAACCCTGAATTGCGGCAGTAAACTTCAGATTGCTTTGGATGATTGTTATTTCTGAAAGAGAAATCAAGATGTAATATTAAAAAGTAGAAACAAGATAGAGACAGTTAGAATTAGAAACATTACAAAATTTGGAAGGAGCATAGAAAATACAAGCGCTCCACATTTGGTTTGGAATACATGCATATAATTGCACAAAGTGTGGTGAATAAGACTGGTGAGCTGCAGGCACAAACAGCCATTTACAACCAATGTATGGACGATCACCGAGACCTGACCCAAAAATGGGGAGGACTGGATGTTTAATACTGTTGGGTACAAGTTATTCAGGAAAGATAGGGAAGGAAAGAAAGAAGGGGTGGCAAATAAAACTAACCTGTAAAATGTAATGTCAGTCAGATGGACAAACCTTATGCAGCTGAACAGAGCTCTGTATCAAATGCTGATACTACCATTTCAAAAGCTAGTAAAGTGAACAGCGTGTCAGCTTTAAAAATTTGTTATCCAATGTTAGAAGTAATACAAAAGCATAATATAAATTCTCAGAGTTTACTTCAAAAGCACAATGGCTCCCACAGAAGTTTCCAACCCTTACTATTATCACTGTGAGATGTACAACACAAAACACCATCAGGTGAGGCTTCAATATGTTCAATCGCTCCCCCAAGACGAGGCAAAAAATCTTTCTTGGTTTCAGATCCATATCGCCACTGAACCAGTACAGACTCCACTCCACCAGACAGCAAGCTAGTGCCTGTTAAATAAAAAGCCACAGAAACATTAATTAGCCAGGAACACTTTTCTTTCTGCAGCCTTTCACAAATAGCTGTCACTGTAAAATCTCAATGCAACAGTATGTCTCAATCTAAAATGGAGCGCTGCAAACTAGAAAAAAATCTAAACCCCAAGTCAACCCAAACTCTGCAGTTTTGTCTGCACCCTCCAAAAAATTATGTAATTGAAGGCAAGCAAGCCAACAAAAAAGCCATTATCTCTACAGAACAAGATCTCCTGCTAAGGAGCAGCAACTTTGTAGAACTTCCTCCATCGCATTAAAATGAACTTGCTTCCTTATCACCTGCCCAGGACATCTTTGTTGCCAGTGTTAAATGATGAGCATGAAATTTGATACAAAATCAGGAGGATTATACAAGATGATAAGTAGTAACTCATTCTGGTACATCCTTACAAATTGTATTAAAACACACAAAAATAATAGCTTTTAATGAACACAACTGTAGGCACATGGCTTTTTTTTTTTAAATGGGTGACCTTAACTGGACATCAATCACTATGGTTTATCACCCTTTTGTACTTGAGTTCAAAGGAATGCAACAATCTCCACTAGTAAAAACATGCAAGTTTTTCATGGAAGCATCGGTTGATGGTTTGATTCTAATGTAGCAACTGCAACAGCAATACCTACAGTTCTGTTTGCCATTTCAAATGTAGCAGTGAATTCATTTCAGTTTTCAAATACTATTGTGATTGGAGAGGGTTTAAACTAAATTGGCAGGGAGTGAGCACCGGCTTAATGATGCAACAAAGTGGAATAAGATTCTTAATGGGTGCGATTGTTGGAGAACACTGTAGAAGGAAGTAGTACCATATTAGTTAGGAGCAGACTAAGAAGAACTACAAGGGCCACAAAGACAAGTTTAGAATGCAATAATGTACACACAAAGTTTGGGCAATAAGGTTGGTGAGTTAAAAGTGGAAATAGCTGTGTGGGAATATGATGTAGTGGCAATAATGGAGATGTGGCTAAAAAAGAGTGAGGATGGGATGCTTAATAATATTCATGGGTTCAAAGCATTCAGAAAAGATAGGGTGGCAGTACTGATTAGCGAAGTCTTTGTAATGTTAGAAAGAGAGGATATCCTTGAGGGGGCAAGGGCAGGGTTCACTTGGTTAGAGTTGATAAGCAAAGCAAAGTATGCTCAAGCTACTGGGGGTATTCTATATGCCCCAAAATAGAGAGAAAGAGAGATAGAGGAGAAAATCTGCACGGAAGTCAGAGATGTGCAAACACTATAGTGTAGTGATATATTAATTACCCAAATATCAATTGGGATGATGTTAAGAGTAAAAGGAAGGGTTGAGTTTCAGGATAACTTTCTTGACCAGTATGTTCTTGGTCTAGCAAGGAAGGAGGCATTGCTGGATATGGTGCTGGGAGCACCAACATTTATTGCCCATCCCTAATTTCCCTATGTAAATAGTAAATGGGCAGTAAGAGGTGGGTTTGGTCCTATTAGGGATAAAGGAGGTCCAAGCGTCTACAGGACAACACTTGAAGTGATCAACATATCATAAAGTTTAGATTAGTAATGGAGAAGGGCAAGGTACAATTTAAAGTAGACTTCAAAATTGGAAGAGGTTTAACTTCATGGATTGATAGGGGATCTAACCAGGGTGAAATGGAACTGAAGTTTGACAGGAAAAATGGTAACATAACAAGAGATGTTTCAGGTGATAAAAACAAAAAACTACTGTGGATGCTGGAAATCCAAAACAAAAACAGAATTACCTGGAAAAACTCAGCAGGTCTGGCAGCATCGGCGGAGAAGAAAAGAGTTGATGTTTCGAGTCCTCATGACCCTTCAACAGAACTGCTGAAGTTCTGTTTAGTTCTGTTGAAGGGTCATGAGGACTCGAAACATCAACTTTGTTCTTCTCCGCCGATGCTGCCAGACCTGCTGAGTTTTTCCAGGTAATTCTGTTTATGTTTCAGGTGAGGCTAGGTAAATTCCAAAAAAGGAGGTAGGTAAAGTAAACTCAGGACTTCTTGGATGATGAGGGAGAAAGAGAAAACAATGAAACAAAAAAAAAGACAGTGTATGATGTTTGTCAGGTGATAACCAGGCCAATACAATAAGTGGAGAAGTAAAAAGGAAAATAAGACTGGCAAAGAGAGATGAGAATAGAATTACAGTTAACATAAAAAGGAACCAAAAAAATCTACTGGCATTTTTTAAATTCATTCATGGGGTATGGGCGTCATTGGCTGAGCCAGCATTTATTGCCCATCCCTAATTGTAAATAGTAAGTGGGCAATAAAAGGTGGGTTTGGTCCTATTAGGGATAAAGATGGTGATATATACTTAATGGCACAGGTCGAGGCTAGAATATTTAATGAGTACTTTATATCAGTGTTCACTAAGAAACAAGATACTGACAAAGTATCGGTATAAGCGGAGATGGTAGAGGCAATAGGTCAGGTGAAAATTGAGAGGCAGGAGGTGCTGGGAAGGCTGGCTATGCTTGGAGTGGATAAATCACATCATCTGATGACTTGTATTCCAGCAACTCACCAAGGCTCTCTCGACAGCACCTTCCAAACCTGCAACCTGTACCACCTAGAAGGAAAAGGGCAGCAATACATGGGAACACCCCCACCTGCAAATTCTCCTCCAAGCCACACATTATCCTGACGTAGAACTATGTTGCCATTCCTTCATTGTGGGTGGGTCAAAATCCTGGAGCTCCCTTTCTAATAGCACTGTAGGTGTTCCTACAAGGCGGTAGCTCACCACCAGCTTCTCAAGGGCAATTAGGGATGGGCAATAAATGCTGGCCAAGCCAGCGATGCCCACATCCCATGAACAAATAAAAAAAAGGTTGCTATGGGAAGTGGCTTTGCAGATGGCAGAAAGGTTTGCGATAATCTTCCAATTTCCCTAAGATATGGGGAAGTGCCAGAGGATTGGTGAGTGGCAAACGTGACTTTTGTTCAAGAGAGGGTGTAAGGGCATTCCTAGTAACCACAGGTCATTCAGCTTAACATCAGCAGTGGGTAAGCTTTAGAAACAATCGGAAAAAAAAAAATCAACAAGCACTTGAAGAGGTTTAAGTTAATTAAGGAGAGAACACACAGATTTGTAAAAGGCAGAAACAAAAATAAAAATAGCTGGAAAAACTCAGCAGATCTGACAGCATCTCGGAGAGGAATACAGTTAACATTTCGACTCCGTATGACTTTTCATTGGAATGTAAAAGGCAGACTGGAATTGACTAATCTAGTTGAAATTCTTTGATTAAGCAACAGAGAAGGTTGACAAAGGGAATGCATTGGATGGTGTCTATATAGATTTTAAGAAAGCATTTGACAAAGTACCATAGAAAGGCTGATTAACAAAATTGAGGTTTACGGAATAGGAGGGCCAGTGCCAGGTTGGATAAAAGACAAGTGGTTTAAGGACAGAAAACAGTGAGTCATGGTAAATGGTTGTTTTTCAGGCTGGAAGATGGTAGACGGTGGTATGAATATATATATATATATAAGGTTTTGACACAGATTTAAGATTTTGGGTAAGAGATACAGGGGAGATGTGAGGAAGAACTTTTCTTTTTATGCATTGGTGGTAGGAGCAGAGACAATAAATGATTTCAAAAGGAAACTGGATAGGCATTTGAGGGAAATAAACTCATTGGGCTATGGGGATAAAGCAGGGGAATGGAGATGCCTGGATTGCTCTACCGAGAGCCGGCAGGGACTTAATGGGCTGAACAGCTTCCTTCTGTGGTGTAATGACCATGAAAAACTCTTGTTTGATATGCCATTTGCTTTTTGCTGAAGGGGTAAATTTTTAGTGGGCAGGATTTTCCCGTCGGCAAGTGGGGGGGACGGGGCCTGCTCGCCGACAAATAAAATGACGCACGGTGACGTTGGGCGGAACTACTGACGTCACCGCGCCTCATTTAAATTTTCAGGAAGGCGGGGGCACAGCAAAATCAGCTGTGCCCCCGCCGATCTGTCAATGGCCAATTGAGGCCATTGACAGAGTCACTTAACTAATTAATGGACCTGCCTGTCCAACCTTAAGGTTGGTGGGCAGGCCAGGAGCCCTGGCGGGAATTAGAAAAAGCATCAAACCTCATCCACGGGTGGGATCAGGTTTCATGTAGGTTTGAAAAAAAAATTATAGTTTTTAAAAAGATTATGGACATGTCCCAACTCACTGTCACATGAGGGGACATGTCAGGAATTTTTTTCTCTATTTTTAATATTTGTGACAGAACAGCCAATCTCCTTGATGCAGCACTTCGTGTCAGGGAGATGAGTGCGCTCTTTCGTGCACATGCGTGAAATATCTTACTCACAGGTCTCAGGGACTCCACCCCCGCCTTGTGTGCGCCCACAATTCAACTTCGCCCGACAGGGGAAAATCCTGCCCAGTAAGTATCATCTCCAAAGAGTACTCTGTCAATTTACTTTGTATAGGAGTTAAAAAAAAGCTTAAAACTTGTGAACCATAATAATGTAAAAAGGAAAAAGAATCCGTTTGTCTCATTTCAGGGAAAGTCAGATTAGAAATCAGACAGGCAATGTATTTCCCTACCTTCTGCTGAGAAGACCAGGTCATTGACTGCATCGTAGTGCCAGTGGTGTGCTGAGTAGGTATACTCCTGTCTGTGATTAAAGTTCCTCCTATGAATTTAAAAACATCCTCACGTGAGGTCTAGAAACTCCTCACCTTTTCAAAAGCTAGAATTTATTTTTCCCTTCAGTTAAGCTTTCATACCAATAACAAGCAAAAGCTTTCATTACATTTTGAAAAAGGAATAAACGTATCACAAAATAGCAGCATTGTTTTTATGGATAACTGTGTTAAAGTGTTTCCCAATATAGATGTACGAGTTCCCACTTTAATTCAGTTTTCTGCATGAAGCTTCCCTGATGACCAATATTGCCTTGATGGTACAGTATATTAAAGACAAAAACATCCCAGCTTAGATTTCTAGCAGTACTAAATTATCTAATCGCAGTCAAAACTACAGACTTAGGAAAAACACTTATATGTTGCTTCTACTTATTTATATTTTCTTGTTAAACAGTACTTAAGATACAGATTCTGGAAACATAATTCCTAGGTTTGGACAGTGAAATTTTAGTACCTGTACATCCTAGATCCCGACCACTCCTTTCTCTTATTGGAAATAATGGAGCAATGCTATATAGAGCTTTGCAGCTTTTATTGTTGACTGACCTTTATAAAAATACAGTCAAACAGAATTTTGTACAAAGGAATTTCCTCAGCAAACTGTAATTATTGTAGCCTGCATCCTAGCAGTTACAAAATAATGAGATAGTGTGAAATGTCCATATTTGTTTTGTAAGCCCATAATATGGGAAGAGGGAAGAATTTCAATGAACTCCGACAGTCATTTTATAAACTTAGCCTGAAGTGTTTCTTTAAGGTGCTGTCCAAATTAAAGTAGGGCATGAGAGGAAGAAAAAAAAAGTCATATTTTCAAGTATTGCAACCCCAATATCATTTAACACTATTCATAGAAGCCTTGGTTTTCAGATTACAAGCAACTAATATACATCCCAAAAATCTTATAAAATCAGTTATAAGTTATATGATAAACCAAGGTCACAAAGCACATACTCATTTTAAATTCATTTTTATTACATCTGCTTTTGTTGATGCACATGGAGAGTTGGGCACGGAAGAATTCCTCTGTGTGCTAAATATAACAAAATCATAAATGGGTTTTCTGATTTCGGTGTACACAGAAAAAGGCTTTTCCCCATGGTGGAAACCAAATAAAACTAGTTACAAATGGCTTATCGAAGACAAACTCCAGAAGTAAGATGAAAGAGTACCATACCACAATCTGATTTTGCCATCTTCATGGCCTGTTGCTATACAATCTTCCTTTGGATGACAGGCTACACAGGTGAATATATTATTGGCTGCTTTCTGAGCGTTCTGACCTTTAATACTCAAGGGAAACCTTAAAACATAAAATGAAACAGGATTATTTTGCTGTTCCCTTGATTGTAAACATATTGTTTTGTGGACTAGTCTGACATGATGAAACTAATATGCAGAGAAAGCCAAAGTACTATTTCAACTAAGGGTTACCTGTAATACTTTTTCTTTTCAAAGAAAAACACACAGAGCTCAAGAGCTTTGACTGAAGCAACATATGCACCCTGTTAATTGAAAGTGAAATAGAATTGAAAATGTAACAAATAAAGAAGATGCATTTTTCATTCTAATGAACTATTAAATAACTTAGCTTACCTTAAAGCAATCATGCAAAATTAGTTGAGAGTTGTATGAAGAATATTTTAACTTATTAATTTTATACCCAAATTATCTTTGTTCAGAAACATTGTCAACATCACATGAATTGCCAGTGCGAGCTACTTCCTACAGCAACTTATACAGAACATTCCCCTCCAACCCCTCCACTTCAGTTACTGTTAGATTATATTTTAGCTATAAGATAATCTCTCAGTGGATAAAACTTTATTTCTCTAGCTATATATATATATATATATATATCTCATGTGTTACTAAACAACTCAAAGAAACAACTGTACCATAAGTTATACTTGCACTTCCTTTCCACTTCCAATAAAAATATAGGAAATTGCTTTACAATTAAAATGCAGCTATTAATGTGCAAACTTATTACTACCTGAACCAATGTGACTGTCATATATTGTTTCATATTCATTTTGATTTACAATTTTGATTTTAAAAGTTTTTATAAAATTTTAAGAAGATTTTTATTTTAAAACTGGATAATCAAAGAGTCATACCTCTCTGCCAAATGCTATTGATTTTGGTGACTGACATACATCATCCAAAATGACATTAAAGTCTTGTGCTTCAACTTCTTGAGCAGTTGACTTGGGCAGACTGATGGATATTAACTGAAACTTCCCTGGAAAACAACAGATTGTAAAGCAGGAGAATAATTCACACATTGAGGAACCTTCCAGTTTTTCTTTACATGTTATAATTTACCTTTGAAAACATTCCACTACCAAAACTAAAAGACAATTTGCCACCAGAATCAAAACCCAAAATCTATTGTACTTGATCAGAGAAAAAGTGACTGCAGCTGAAATTGGTTGCTAAATTAATAATTACACATGGTTGATTTGTAGTATAGAGCTTGAATATTGCTGAGAAGAGACACGTGTTGCTGAAGCTTTTTGTCTTGCATTCATCAAGCCAAACGTAAGAATGGCAAATTTCAAATGATCACAACAATTTATACAACAGGAGAAAAGGGGTGCTGATTACTTGGCAAGTTGATTCCGATTGGTCAGCTAGCATGTCGAGGAAAGAGAACGCATTAAGACTGCTCCATCTCAAAAGTGAATTTGAGCATAGGATGAAGCGTACTGAAGTATGTAAGGAAATCCTTACACGCGGCAGCAGATTCAAAGATCACAGTGTATCATCTACGTATCAGAAATATGCACAAAGCAGGAGGTTTGAGCTTATTCCGTCAAAAACACCTTTCTCGAGCAAACCAATGAAAATGTTGGTGAGTGCTGGACCTAGAGGGAATTACCCGAAGCGTGGGGAGCCTACAGTTCCCCATTGCTTTCTCCACAGCAATGCCTCAGCCATCAGAATTGACCTGCCAACTAATCAGCCCTTTTCTCATATAGTATAAATTGTTCTGATCATTTGAAATTTCACATTCTTGCATTTGACCTGATGAGTGCTAGATGAAAAGCTTTGGCAACATGTCTCCTTTCCGCAATAATAATTACATGAAGATTAAGGGGCTCGCAACTAAAATAGTTTTTCTGTACATTCCAAACTCATACAAGTTTTAAGCTACAATACAGAGGGAAGTTTGACTAATGTCTTGTGATTACAATATTTTACAGAACAATGAACATTAAAACAAACAGCTGATTATATTACTGTGTTAAATCAGCTTTTCAGGATCTTAGATCTTTGTACTTTTTTTTATTTTTAACTGCACATACAATGCAATGTTGGCAAAGGATAATCTTTATTAAATCAGATTTTGAATTAGATTTTGTTACCTGAATCGTCATCATTATATTTTGGAACAATAGCAAAGATGGACTTTTCATCAGCAGCAGATGTGTACAGGGCAAGCAGTTTAAAATCCACAATAAAAGTCTACAGAGAAAACAAATAGTTACTACACATTTAAAAAAAAACAAAATTTTTAGTATGTCCTTCAGAGTACAGCACCACTTACTTTTATTAATATTCCATCTGTGAAGTCCCAGAGTTTAATAGTGCCATCCAATGAAGTAGAGTACAGCTGTGAACATATAACTGGATCATCAGTAGCAATTTTAAAAGATGATTCACTGCAGTTAAAAGGTATACTGTGTAGGCTTATGCTTTATTAAACTTTGTAGTTGTAAGTTTGAGCCAAATAATGGCTATTATTTAGGCTCTCAACAATACCAGGAGGCAAGACACATTCCTCCATGAAAAAAGAAAAAGGACTACAGTACCATAGTTGTACTGGTTTAATATTTTCCAAGGACTTTTAGTTGTTTTATGAAAGATGGGATCACTTTGCCATCTTTTGCTGAAAGAAGGAAAAGAAATATCACCGCTTTCTATTGGTCAAAAGCCTATAGCTTAAACTATTAACAGTTTATTAACGGAGGCAAGGTGTACATGGAGCAGCAAAATGTTACAAGCACATATGCGAAAGGGAAATGAGGCACAGATGGCACCTGGGCTGCATTACAAGTGCTACTGTGTGAGAAATGCTTTAATTGTCAAAAGTTTAGATTTTTAATACATCAGGGTTCACAAGTATGATGTCTCTCCTAGAGATGATTTATTGTATTTCTTCAAGATCATAGTTTGAGGAAAACCATTTACGTGAGGCTAACAATTTAAAAACAATCCTCTTGATCTCTAAAAATAATTTTCAAAAAGATCAGGTCAGCTAAAGGTGATCCATTACCAATAAACCTCTTTGATTACATCACTATCCCAATCAACTGTTAAGTAATGAGGCATATCTTAATTTATCCTCTTTCTCATTATAAATTGAGACCATTGACACTACTTCACTTATGGAATTTTAAATGTCGTCAGAGTGTTCACCTAGGTTATTTTTGTTGCATTTGTATTCTTGACCAAAGGAAAATAAAACTTCTACATTACCTCAAGAATAGTTGTGTCTCTTTGGTTGAGAAGAAGGTGTACAAGCCTTAGGAGTGGATACAGAACTCTGGCCAAGTTAGGGCAGTGAGTTGGGATGTGTTTAATTTGCAGGCAGACACATCACCGTAGCCAATATATCAAATAAGTCTCCAGGGTCTTCCACAGATGAAGCAACTTAACAAAGTGTACTCCACTATGTACACTGTGCTATAAATGCAATCTTTTACACTGCATTATAGCTAAAGATTAATCGCAAAAAAACTTTCTTACCTGCAAATGATTTTTGGGATTAAGCTGGAAGCCTGTAACGAGATTCTTATGGCCTTTCAGGATATGCACACATTCCTGTGTGGCTGTAATATACACTTTCACAAGATCCCCTGATGCACACAGCAAATATCTGTAAAACAGTAAATGTGTGAGCACTATCCACCTACTTCTCCTTGGTACTTACAGGCACATGGCAGCATGAGTAATTCAGAGATCACTATCTTTGAGGATCTTTTAATTTCTTTCCAGCTCCCTGAAATCTACCCGCAGTACCTCATCTCTCTATCTACATATGTCATTGGTACCAATATGGACCATGACCACTGGCTGTTACCTTCAGAATGTTGTGCAATTGTTCAGTGACATTCTTAACCCCAACACCAAGGTGGCAACACCATCATCATTGAGTCAGGGTGACATTGGCTGTAGAAATACCCATCTGTTTCTCTAAGGGCCCCAGGATATCGCCCCAAGGCGTTTCTCAGGATAATGTCAGCAGGTCTGACAGCATCTGCGGAGGGGAATTCAGTTAACGTTTCGAGTCCATATGACTCTTCATCAGAATTAAGGAAAAATAGAAATGAGATGAAATATAAGTTGGTTGAGGGGGGTGGGACAGGTAGAGCTGGATAGAGGGCCAGTGATAGGTGGAGGCAAAAAAGAGATTGCCAAAGATATCATAGACAAAAGGACAAAGGGGTGTTGATGGTGGTGATATTAGCTATGGAATGTGCTAATGGTGACATTAAGGTTAGAAAGCAGGAAGAGCAAGTGACAGGTAGCCCTAGTCGGGGTGAGGTAGGGGGAAGGGATCGAAATGGGCTAAAAGGTGGAGATAAAACAATGAATGGAAATACATTTAAAAATAATAGAAATAGGTGGGAAAAGAAAAATATATATTTTTTTAAAAATTACAAGCCTACCGACTCCCACAGCTACCTCGACTACAGCTCCTCACACCCTGCTTCCTGTAAGGACTCCATCCCATTCTCTCAGTCCCTTCGCCTGCGTCGCATCTGTTCCGCTGTTGTCAATTTCCAAAACAGTTCCGCTGACATGTCTTCCTTCTTCCTTAACCGAGGCTTTCCACCCACGGTGGTTAACAGGGCCCTCAACCGTGTTCGGCCCATCTCCCGCTATTCTGTTCTCACGCCTTCCTCTCCCTCCCAGAACCATGATAGGGTCCCCCTTGTACTCACTTATCACCCCACTAGCCTCCGCATTCAAAAGTTCATCCTCCGCCATTTCCACCAACTCCTGCATGATGCCACCACCAAACATATCTTCCCTTCACCCCCCGTCGGCATTCCGTAGGAACCGTTCCCTCCAGGACACCCTGGTCCACTCCTCCATCACCCCCTCCCACGGCACCTTCCCATGCAACCGCAGAAGGTGCAACACCTGCCCCTTTACTACCCCCTCCTCACCGTCCAAGGACCCAAATACTCCTTTCAAGTGAAGCAGCACTTCACTTGCACTTCCCTCAATTCAGCCTACTGCATTCGCTGCTCCCAATGCGGTTTCCTCTACATTGGAGAGACCAAACGCAGACTGGGTGACTGCTTTGTGGAACACCTTCGGTCTGTCCGCAAGCATGACCCAGAGCTCCCTGTCGCTCGCCATTTCAACACTCCACCCTGCTCTCATGCCCACATGTCCATCCTTGGCCTGCTGCATTGTTCCAGTGAAGCTCAACGCAAACTGGAGGAACAGCACCTCATCTTCCGAATAGGCACTTTGCAGCCTTCTGGACTTAACATTGAGTTCAACAACTTCAAAGCTTGAACTCTCTCCTCCATCCCCACCCCCTTTTTCCAATAATTTATATTTTAAAAAATATATATATTTTTTTCACACCTATTTCTATTATTTTTAAATGTATTATCATTAAATGTATAAATTCATTGTTTTATCTCCATCTTTTAGCCCATTTCGATCCCTTCCCCCTACCCCACTAGGGCTACCTGTCACTTGCTCATACCCTTAATGTCACCATTAGCACATTCCATAGCTAATATCACCACCATCAACACCCCTTTGTCCTTTTGTCTATGATATCTTTGGCAATCTCTTTTTTGCCTCCACCTATCACTGGCCCTCTATCCAGCTCTACCTGTCCCACCCCCCTCAACCAGCTTATATTTCATCTCATTTCTATTTTTCCTTAGTTCTGATGAAGAGTCATATGGACTCGAAACGTTAACTGTATTCCTCTCTGCAGATGCTGTCAGACCTGCTGAGTTTTTCCAGCTATTTTTGTTCTTGTTTCAGATTTCCAGCATCCGCAGTATTTTGCTTTTCTCTCAGGATAATGTCCTTGGCCTAACTAACTTGAGCTGCTTCAAGAATGATCTTTCCTCCAATGCAAGTTCAGAACTGGGGATGTTCGCTGATGATTACACAATGTTCAGTACCATTTGTGATGCCTCAGATACTGAAGCAGTCCATGCCCACACGCAGCAAGCTTTGGATAACATTAAGGCTTGGGTTGATAAGTGACAAGTAACATTCATGTCACAAAAGTGTCAAGCAATAATCATTTCCAACAAGAGAAAATCTAACCATCTTCCTTTGACCTTCAATGGCATTATCATCAACGAACCCAGCACTATCAACATCCTGGGGGTTACCACTGATCAGAAACCTAACTGGACCAGCCATAAAATACAGTGGCTACAAAAGCAGGTCAGGGGCTGGAAATTCTGCAAGTAACTCACCTGACTCCCCAAAATCTGCCCACCTTCTATGAAGCACAAGTCAGGAATGTGATGGAATACTCCCCCCTTGCCTGGATAAGTGCAGCTCCAACAACATTCAAGAAGCTCAACACTCCAGAACAAAGCAGCCCCCTGATTGGCATCCCATCCAGTGCTTTAAAACATTCACTCCCTCTACAGTGGCAGCAGTGTGCACCATCTACAAGATGCAGTGCACCAATGCACTAAGGCTCCTTCGTCAGCTTTTTCCAAACCCACAACCTCTACTACCTAGAAGGACAAGGGCAGCAGATGCATGGGAACACCACCACTTAACTTTGAACTATATCGCTGTTACTTCACTGTGTCTAAGTCAAACTCTTGGAACTCCCTCCTTAGCAGCACTGTCAGTGTACCTATATCATATGCACTGCAGTCAAGGTGATGGCTCACCACCACTTTCTCAAAGACAACTAGGGATTGGCAATAAATTCTGACCTTGCCAGCACTCACATCTCAAGAATGAATTACAAAACTATTGAATCTCCTATTACTATTGCTTGTTTGATCTTCCCCTTCCATCTGTGCCATTTATGGACCTGAGGCCTTTCCTCAGGCTATATGCCCCATAAGGACCATCACCCTGGGGTATTCAGAATTGAATGCTGGTTGCAGAGCAAGATGCACTCAGGGGATCCTGCACTACCTCACCACCTGGCACTCACCCATTTCCTCTCTCTATTAGGTCGCAGCAACCCCACCTCTCAAGCTATGCTATCCATGTAACCATCAGCCTTGCAGATGAGCAGTAGCTGGAGTCACTGCAGCGCAAGTGCCTGAAATCCAGAGCTCAATCTTTTCCAACTGATGCTACTTCCTGCACATTGTGGCAAAATTTAATTTGATAACTCTTGTGCGAAGAGCTTTGGGTTATTTTACTGCATTAAATCCATTAGATCAATGCAAATTGTTGTTAGTGAGTATAGGTGCATTTAGCGCAGGCTTCTGCACAATGCCATTTGTCCTGGAAGAATACAGCAATAGTGGTGTTCAGCACTGTTCTCTTAGTAGTGTAAAGGTTTGACTTTCATCTCAAAACATTTACGACCTTTTAATGAAATATATTAGAAAAATGTAATTATTAAAAACATCAATTCATAATTTAATCAAATTATAATTTAATTGAAAATGAACAAGTGTGTAAATATTTGAGGGGGAATGGAAGTCACAACAAACAGGAGGCTCCAATTTATCAGTTTCAGGCTAATTTGATTACAGATAGAAGTGAACCACATAAAGGCACAGTAACAAATAAGATTGTCTTGTAATTTGGAATTAAGGATAATTTGCCAGTAGTAAACTGCAAAACTCTACTGAGATCATTAACACGTATAAACAACAGGCTCCATCATAAAATCAATGCATTCACTTGCATTACACGGAGCAACTCATTCCAACCTGGTAACACAGATGGATAATGTCTAATTGTCGGCGGTTATCACAACACCATAACTCAGAGAGACTGAGCCAAGTGGCCTCTCGGTGCTTCCTGCCCCTGCCCATTGCAGATGTAAATCAGAGCTCCCGCCCTCAAACTGCAGCTTCCCGGGAGTCAGAATAAACCACAGCCGCTTCCCGCAGCTCCGTCCCAGAGCCGGGAGTAGGCAGACACCGCGTGGCTGCAAACAGCTTCTCTCCGCGGGAACCGCCCCGCTCACAGCCTCGGATCGTGCTCAGGAGCCGGCAGGGAGCGGCTCAGGAAAGCACTCACCTGCTGTCGGCCGAGAAGACGGGCCGCCGGTAGCTGATTTTGCTACCGCCGCTGCGAACCACGCGAACATCAGCCGGCTCAGCTCCTTCCACCATCTTCCGTGACCTCTGACCCTTGACTCCTAACCTCACAGCCACGTGGGCTGCGAGGAGGAGAACTGCAGAGGGACGGGGCCTGAAGCGAGGGGCCGTGTCCAGAGACGGCGAAAGGGGCGGGGTCTAGAGTCTGAGGAAGGGGCGAGGTCTAGAGTCTGAGAGAGGGGCGGGGTGCAGAACAAAAGTGACATGAGGGGCGGGGTCTAGAGACGGCGAGAGGGGCGGGGTCTAGAGTCTGAGGAAGGGGCGAGGTCTAGAGACTGCGAGAGGGGCGGGGTGCAGAACAAAAGTGACAAGAGGGGCGGGGCCTGGAGCAAGAGTGACAACGAGTGAGGCGGTGTCTTTCTTTCTGCTCCCCTTCGCCAATTTTGTATCCATGCTGTTCCTGCCCCTTTAATGCCGTGGGATTTCATTTTACTCAAGTATTTTGTGTGGCACTTTGTCAAATGCTTATAAATAAAAATAAAAGAAAATAAGAATTGCATTTATATCGCACTTTCTTGACTACTGGACATCTCAAAGGGCTTTACAGTGAAAGAATTTAGAAGTCACTGTTGTATCCACCAGCCAAGTTGCACACACCAAACTCCCAAAAACAGCAATATGATAATGACCAGATAATATGCTGTTGTGATGTTGATTGAGGTATATATATATAACCCAGGATAACTCTCCCACTCTTCCTCAAAATAGCACCATGGGATCTTTTACATCCACCTCAACAGGGAGATGGGGCCTCAGTTTAAGGTCTTATCCCAAAGTCAGCACCTCCAACATTGCAACAATCCCTCAGAATTACACTAGTCAGGCTTGATTTTTGTGCTTAAGTCCTATTGTAGAATCTGAATGCAGAACCATGTGATTCAGAAAAGAATGCTTCCATCTGAATCTCAGCTAACACTCAGAGGGATAAGTGTTAGTGAAGCTTATGAAAGTTCATTTACACAGCAACATCTGCATTACCCTCATCAACCCTCTCCATTACTTCATCAAAGAACACAATCAAGTTAGTCAAATTTGATTTGGTCTTTAACAAATTTGTGTTGATTTTCATTCATTAGCCCATACTTTTCCAAGTGCCAATTGTTTCTAGCTAATTGCTTCTAAAACTTATTTCATGACCAACTACTGTTGAGTTTATCCAATCCTTTTTTAAACAGGGGTGTAATATTAGCTGTGCTTCAGTCCTCTGGCACCACTCCCATATCCAAGGAGGATTAGAAGATTGTGATCAGAACTTCTGCAATTTCTACCCTTAGTTTCCTTAATAACCTAGGTTACATCCCCACCTGAACTGGGTGACTTTACTGATATGAAGACTGCCAACCTTTTATGCCCTTGCTCTTCATCTATACTTAAACCTATCCAATATTATTACAGCCTCCTTTTTTACTCTGTATCTTTGCAGCATTCTCTTCTCTAGTGAAAACAGAATCAGACTACACATTTAGTAATTCAGCCTTGTAATCTCCTCCACAAGAATACTGCCATTATGATCCTTAATTGATCCCATTCTTTGAGTATCCTTTTGTTATTTATGTGATTATAAAACACTTTTGGGTCCCCTTTTAAGTGAGCCACTGATATAGTCTCATCGTCTCTCTTTGCCCTTATACTCCCGTTTTAGATCTTCTATGTACTTCCTCTATTCAGCTTTGTTCACTAGTCTGTTCTGTAACAATTGTCAGAAATCTCCTTTTTCTATCTCATTTTAACTTCTGGATCTTGAGTCATCTAGTGATGTTAGCTTGGTATGTCATTCCTGCACCTCCTGCCCCTCATGGAAATGTGTCTATTCTGCACTTGAACCTTCTCCTTTTTGAAGGGCTCTCCATGGGTCAATTTCAGTTTTGCCTCCCAAATTTTGATTCCAATCCACCTGGATCCCATTTCAACTCACTGAAGTTAGCACTCCTCCAGTTAAGTATTTTTATACTTGATTGTACCTTGCCCTTTTCCATGTCTATTCTAACTGTGATGACATAATGATCACTGTTCCCCAAATGCTCTCCCATTGAAACTGTACTTGTCTTAGCTCAATCCCCTGAACCAGATCCAGTGCTACTTCCTTCCTCAATAATCAAGAAAGTTAATTGAACACATTTCAAGAATACCTCCACATTTTTGCCCTTTATATTGTTACTATCCCAGTCTACGTTAGGATAATTGACGTCTCCATTATCACTATTCTGTAGTTCATGCTTCTTTCCATGATTTTCCTAAAAATTTGCTCCTACATCTCCTTCCCACTATTTGGTGACTGAGAAGATATACCCCACAGTATTACATCTCCCCTAGGGGTTCTTTAATTCTAAACAAATGGACAGACCCTGACCCTTCAACTACATTATCCCTTTCCTGTGCCATAACAGTTTCTTTGATCAATACTGTCAAACATTTCCTTGTTTGCCTTCACTATCTTTCCTGAATAACCAGAGTACACCTAAAATTTGTAACAGTTTTCAGCCCAAATGACAACCCAACCCATTTCCTGAAAACTGACATCACAGCTGTGAAGAAAATGGAACGAGTAACCCATGTCTAAAGTTGTTAAAGTCTATCAGCAAAGTCATCCTTGCACAAAGTGCGGTAGCAGGCGAGAAAAAGGACGTTTTACCTGCTGGCCGCAATGGCGGCTTTTCGCACCGTATCGTCCCATTCCGGGCGTGTCCTGGCTCATTAATGATGCATTCACGGGAAACATGCTGGAATGCTGGCGGGTAGGCTCGGATTTTCCGCCATACCATGACATCAGTGCTTCCTTACTCTGGGTGCCATGTTTAAAGTGTACCAGAGCGCATGCCTACTTCATGTCTACAGACCAGGACTGCTCCAAGCAACAGATGGCCCCGAAAGCAAAGAAGACGGCAAACCACAAAACTTATTCATGCATCTCTGGGGTGCTTGCTGGATGCATCGGAAGGTGGCTACACCCACTCTGGCCACAGAAGGTCCACCAGAGTCACCAATCAGGCCTGGGAGGCGTCGGCAGTAGCAGCCAGTGCCACCAGAGCACAGAGGAGGTCAGTCATCCAGTGCAGGAAGAAGACAAATACTCTCATCTATTCCACCAGGGTAAATCAACCACCTCATCATTCTCAACTCACACACTCACAAACCCACCACAGATCCACTGGGATCTCACACATCAAGGGACAACACCACTCACTCTCACACACATCCTCACATTTCCATCAGGCTCATATCCTCTGGAGCTCACATCCTCATCCCGTCCATGGCTCCGCTCACCACACAAACATTTCATGCAGTGCCATGTGTCCTTCTCACAATCTCTCCATCTGTTTTCATGCAGAAGAAGATGGCTCACAACAGCAGGGATAGGCCCCCACATTAGGCCCTTCACTCACTTTGCGTAGCATGCCATTGCATTGACTGGTGAGGATGTGGACCGTCCCTGCAGCAACAGTGAGGTTGGTGGTGAACTCCCACATGAGGATCCTGCACAACATCATCCCTCTCTCAACGCAACTGTGAGTGTTGTCTCTCCTCCTTTTGAGTCTGCTGCCATGCACTCATTATCTCTACTTTGGTTCACAGGGAGCTCTTCCACGTGACCGGCGCCCTCAGCCAGCCAGTCCCTCAGCTCCATCCACGTCCTCACCTCCAGCCAAGGGGGGCTTCCAGCCCCTCCATTGAAGAGCTGGGAATAAGTAGCCCGGAAGACCCATCAAAGCACTTACCCACACCCTCCACCAGCACAGAGACACACACCTCGGTGGGACCAAGAGCAGGCTCAGGTTCATAACCTGGTGGTCACTGCACATAGACATGTCTGCAGCAAGAGGAGGCAGGTTCAGCCGAGCCCCCCGGAACATCGGAGAACTGCTGGGGAGGAGGCATCTGTGAGGTCTGAGTCAGATTACAAGATTCTGGATTTGGCCTTCCAACTCATCATGGAGAGTAAGCAGAGGGCGTGGGAACATCACGCAGAGCTATTGGAAGCCCTCAACAGAGTGGCAAGCAAGTTGGAGGAGTGTGTCCGCCTGCTCTCTGATGAAGTGATACCCACATGTGCGTGTATAGAGGTCTCCGTGGGAAGGATGGCAGATGCCATGGAGACCCTGGTCCAGCAGGACGCGGAGATGCGCACAGACCTGCACTCCATCACGGTAGCCATGGCTGAGCTCCTGCAGTAGCAATGCGAGTGGGAAACGGGACACCTCAGTATCCCTCCAGGTGTTCCTTCCCCTCAAGGAGTCAACCCGGGGCCCACGGGCATCCAAAGGGGGGAGGGGTGGCAGCTGGACACACCTGGGTCATCCACTTTGGAATCTCAGAGGCTATCCTCTCCCTCCCTTTGCCTGTGATCCCCTCGGCCTCGCCCTCTGTCACTTCAGAGGGAGCAGCCAAAGCAAGCTGGGGCCCCCAAGGCCTCAGCTCTCCAAAGTCATCAGAAGCAACATGGCCAACCATTGCACAGGCTGCCTCCACCCCGCTGCAGGTGTCGGAGCAGCATCTAGAAGAAGTGTAGGCCTAGAAAAGTTAAGAAATTCTGATCACAAGTGGTTGCATGGGTGAACACATTTTGTCACTTTATAATCTGAAAATATATTCACTTTCACTGAATGATGTGTAATGGTGTCTTTCAGCTTCATTTACAGGCTTCGTGAGTCCTCCCACTGCATGCCTTCCCACTACCAGTTCAGCTGTACACAGCCAGACCACAAGTGATTCTGGAGGGAGGAGTGATGCGTGCGGCAGGGCCTTTCAGAGCTTCCTGCAAGCACTCTCCCACACATGCAGAGTCTTCCTCCATCACACTGTCTGGTAGCATCAACTTCTCCTAGGATGTCTGCAATCTGAGCAAGGTCCTAACTGTAAGATCTGACTTCCCCATGCATGTCACACTTGTCGAGATGTGTTCTGGGCCGGTGTGTTTTCCCGTCAGCATGACTGGAAATCTGGTGAGGGGGTCGATTCCAGTCGGGCCTTACTTTTCTTTTTGTAGGAAACTTATATTTTAAAATACAGAGAGGATCGTTTCCCTTTTATTCTTATCATACGTGGCACTTCCCAAGGAACTATAGTCCTTTTAGAGAACAGCCCACAGCCACTCCCACCTTCCAGTGGGTTCCTTTGTCCCCATTTTGCTGAATAGTAACTTTGAGTGACTGGCTGTAGGTGCTTTCCTTGGTTTTTGGAGAGTTCCTTAAATCCACCACCAGCAGTAAAGCCTATTCTAATGATTCTTCCTTCCCTTGTTTGAAATTCATTGCTTTGTAGAGAAGCCTGTAACTTGATCTCAAAAATGGTTTCCTCTGCCATCTTCCCCATGGCAACATGGAATATACTAACCTTACATTCAGACTTAATTAGTTATAATTGACCCTAACTCTCTTTCATCTTAGAAGTAAGTGGACAGTTTACAGCACAACTGTTTATAACCCAATACCTTCAACACCTTTCTGGGACTTTGGGAGATTCAGAGTCTACCCATTTTAAACTCAGAGACTGCTGTCATTGTCTCAAAGAATAAATACCTTGTACTATCTTTCAAGTAAAATAATCTAAGCCTTCCTTTTATCTCTGACAATCAAAACACCCAGGCTTACTGTATGGTAGACTGTAGAACAGGTCACATAACCCCCTCGATGTACCCTAAATTTAAAGATACATTCCCAAAACATAATCTTATAAGTCTCACGATGTTAACACCATACCAAACGCTGCTCACCCATCACCCCTGTCCTTACATTGGCTGCTGGTCTCCCAACACCTCGTAAAAATGTTCATATTCATGCTTAAATTATGCTCCATCCCCCCCCATCCCCAACGCAGGTCTGTTCCTTCCTCCAACCCTATAAATGACTGGGTGAGGGTGTCAGGTATGCATAGGTGGCCAGAGTGGAAAAAGGAAGAGTAGTTGGTGATTTGTAAAGCTGGAGAATGTTACAGGGATGGGGAGGGGTGAAGCCAGGAAAGGTTTTTAACAGAAGACTGAGAATCAATCTTAGTCTGTAGTGGGGACACCCCCTGGTAATGTGCAGTATTGTTTGTGTCTTTCCACAAGCGCATAAGGGGCAGGATTTTCAGCTCGGCATGCGGGTGAGCATTCGACACGCATCAGCGTGAAATAGTGTGCAATGACGTTGGGCGAGTGTCCGAATGTCATCGCGCACTCGCGCAATATTTCGGCTGGCAGGCGCACGCAAGATTTGGCAGCATGCCCGCCGACAATTAAGAGGGCTATTAAGCCCATTAATCAATTTATTAAATTGAATTTTTTGCTGTCCGCCCAACCTTATGGTTGCTGGGCAGGCAAATAGGCAAGGCGGCTTTTGCATTTTTTGCAAAACCCCATCCACGGGCGGGATGAGGTTTCCAACAGTGACTGAAAAAACAATAGAGATGTTTTAAACTCATTTTTCACATGTCCCTGTTCATGTGACTGAGTCACATGTGGGGACATGTTTATATCATATGTAAAAAGTTCATTTTTCTTTCTAAAATCCTTCAGCTCCCTGAGGCTGCTTTGTGTCCTCAGGGAGCTGTCAGTACACGCTCCCCTGCGCATGTGCACACTTCAGTGCTCGTGTTCCTCCTGCCCCCGCCCCAGCAGCTCTGAGGCTCTTCGTGCGCCTTTCACATTGGCTGGCTGTTAATTGGCCAGTCAACATGAAATCGGGGTCAGAGCCCAATCGCAGGCGGTTGTCGGTCTCGCGGACGTTCCTGGGCCCGCCTGCCGTGCCCGCCCGATGAGGGAAAAATCCACCCCAAGGGGTTTTTACTCAGGGCCCAGGGGTGAAGGCTGGCTGCACGGGGGCCCTGGCCTGTCGTGAACCTATTTTACAATGACCACTGCTGTGGTAGCTCAAAGCCTGCCATTCGACAGATGGGGTTATAAGCAACTTGTTAATGACTTCTCATGTTGGGGAACTGGCGGCCAGTGTGGATTGGTGAGTACAACACGATGAATGAGAAGTATATGCTCTGGGAAAGGATAAAGGCTCTCAGCTGGGGGCCGAGGGGCTCTGCAAGAAGGTTTAAAGGAGTCCTTCAAAAATAACTGGAGGATGTGTAGAATGTGGGCCTCATACAATTTGCTTATCTGCTCACTCTCCCTCTCTCTCTCCCTCTCTCTCTCGCTGTCTCTCTCTAATAGAATCATGGAAAGCTTACAACAGAGAGAGAGGCCACTCGGCCCATTGTGTCTGTGCCAGCTGAAAAACAAGCCGCCCAGCCTAAGCCCATTTTCCAGCATTTGGTCCGCAGCCCTGCAGGTTTCAGCACTTCAGGTGCATATCCAGATACCCTTTAAATGAGCTGAGGGTTTCTGCCTCGGCTACCCTTTCAAGCAGTGAGTTCCAGATCCCTACAGCCTTCTGAGTGAAAAGGTTTTTCCTCATCTCCTCTACCAATCACTTTAAACCTATGCCCCCTAGTCACTGACCTCTCTGCTAAGATAAATAGGCTCTCCCCATTCATTCTATCCAGACCCCTCTCAATGTTGTACATCTTAATCAAATCTCCCCTCAGACTCATCTATTCCAAGGAGAAAATCCCAGCCTATCCAATCTTTCCTCATAGATGCAATTTTCCAGTCCTGGCAACATCCTCATAAATCTCCTCTGTGCCCTCCCTAATGAAATTACATCCTTTCTGTAATGAAGTGACCAAAACTGAACACAGTTCTCAAGTTGTGGCCTAACTAATGTTTTATGTAGTTCCAGCATAACCTTCCTGCTCTTATATTCTATGCCTCGGCTAATAAGGGAAAGGATTCCATATGCTTCCTTGACCACCTTATCGACCTGTCCTGCTACCTTCAGAGACCTATGGACATTCACTCCAAGGTCCCTCACTTCATCTATGCCTCTCAGTAGCTCCCATTTATTGTGTAATACTTTGCCTTATTTGATCTCCCCAAATGCACCACCTCACAGTTTTCTGTGTTGAATTCCATTTGTCACTTTTCTGCCCGCCTGACCAGTCCATTGATTTCTGCCTGCAGTCAACAGCTATCCAGCCCACTATCAGCCACGTGGCCAATTTTTGTGTCATCTGCAAACTAATGAATTTTTAAATCCATGCTTGAGTGCTATAACAATCTCATTCAGCCAATGGCCACTGAGTCCTGCTGCTTGCCAGATGCAAGAAGGCTCAAGTTTGCAACATGTGGCTACACTCATCCCCTGAGCCTCTATGATGCACATTCCTTCCCGAGTCTTGATGAGGTACCCATTCAGTACCCTGAGTCTCAATCTGGTGCTCACACCCCTCTCCTGAGCCTCGATCAACAAGACTCACATTAAATAAGTAAAACAAAAGTAATACATCAATGTTGAATTGTTAGTTAATTTCTATATAGAAAAAATATTTGTGTTACAGGGGGTCTGTGGAAATTTTAATAACACAGTATGTGGGGGCCATTAGAAGCACTGACTTTCAGGTCTTGCTGTAAGGAGCAACAGAGTTCTGCAACATCCTGGAGGAGTGCATCTTCTTTGCTCACAACTATTCAAAAAATTGGCAGTAGGTGACTCTGGGCCTTGTATCAAGGTTAGAATGGCTGTGAGTTGCTATCCTCTATTGACTGTCAACAGCCACAACTGCAGCTCTGTGAAATCCATCCCCCTGTTGTTCCTCTTCCTCCAGCTACAATGAAGTACTGAAGACAAAATTATTCCATATTCTGTACTTTCTTGAGCTTTCTGAAGGAGTTGCTGCAAACACAAACAACTGTGCAGTGATACTGCTGCGGAAAAGGATTAAAAGGGGAGACTTGATTTCACATAGTGTCCTTCCTGGCCAGAGGGCATCACAAATTGCTTTTGAACCAATTAAGAGCAGTCACTTTTGTTAATGTAAGATACACAACAGCCAGTTTGCACACAGTAGGCTCCCACAAACAGCAATGACCAGATTATCTGATTTTTCATGATGTTGCTTGAGGGGTATATATTGACCAGGATACTGGATGGTAATCCCCTGCTTTCATTTAAAAATAAACTGAGGGATCTTTTACGTCCACCTGAGAGTTTGGGCCAAGAGATGTATTACAAGTAATGTCTTAAAAGAAGGGGTAGGAATAGACAGGTGCAGAAGTTTAGGCAGGGATACGCAGAGCTTTAGGCCCAAGCAGCTGAAAGCATGTCTGTCAGTGGTGGAGTGAATAAAATATGGGATGCCTAAGAAGCCAGAAATGGAGGAATGCAGATATCTCAGAGGGCTGTGGGACTGGAGAAAGTTACAGATGCAGGGAGGAATGGGGCTATGGAGGGATTTGAAAACAAAGGATGAAAGTTTTAAACTTGAGGTGTTATCACACTGGAAGCCAATGTATGTCAGTGAACACAAGGGTGAATGAGACTTCTTGTAAATGAGGATATGGGTAACAGAACTTTGGAGAAGCTCAAATTATGGAGGGTGGAAGATGGGAGGACAGCCAAGAGCGCTTTGGAATAGTTAAATATGGAGATCATAAAGGCATGGATGATGGTTTCAGCAGCACATGAGCAGAAGTTGCTGTCAGTTTCTGAGGAGTAATGACTGCAAGTTTGGACAGTTTTGTCATCATTACTACCTAGGCCTATATATTTTACAGAAACCCACAGCTGAAAGGCAAGCACAATAACAAGTATTTACATTATTTGGGCTTTGCACCAAATGTAGTACAACTGCAGTATGATGTGAGGTCAACTGTAAAATGTGCTGAGGACTACCTGGACACATTACAATTTTGGTGCTGAGCCGTTTTACTTTTATGAGGAAGTGGACACTTTCCTGACATTGAAAATAATTGCTGGCGTGAGAAGTATTTATTGCAGCCAGACATAACTCTGGTCTTGTTTACAGTGGTTTGGGCCTTTAACTACTGGTTTCAGTGACATATTTTGACTACAGCTTCACATTACTTTTTACATTTACATTGGAACTCAAACTGCACATCCTTTGCTTTCCTTCACAGTTACATACTGTGAAAAAAAATTCTGTTTTTATTAATGAAAAAATCATGAGTTCTGTGCCTAATCATTGTTAATCAGTTAACATTACACACTTGACCTGCAGCTGCTATCTGTGTCAATGATCATGCAAATTCATTCAAACACCAACTTGCTTGTCAAAATCAACTATTCCATCGCCAATATACACAATAGTTCATTGAAAGTGAAAACCTGATATCCAAAGTCACAAATACAGAGAAATAGCTACATATATTACACCAATATTTTTCCCCACTGACTCACCTCATGTTTTAAATGTAAGCATTTTTCCTGGAATTGAACTGTGAACATCAGTGCCAACTTTCAGTGGACCAGTGTGTAACTTGGAGTCAACACAAAGACTAAACTTGTTCAAGCATTTGGCAAGTTAGAAGGCATACTTACATTTGGCCCTGCTTTAAAGACAGTTAAAAAATGCATTTACACATTTTAAATAAATGTTTGAAGTCATCATAGGTCTTAACCTGGCACATTAGTTTTCCTCTTTTGGGTGGTGGAAGGAGAATTATGGGAAAAGTGAAGTAATGTGATTGACTCTTAACTGCCCTCTGAAATAGCCTAGTAAGCCTCTCAGTTGTAATAAACTACTACAGAAAAGTCAAAAAGGAATAAAACTGGGTGGACCACCCAGACTTAGGCACTAGACATGACAACAGCGCACCCAACTCTGTCAATCATGCAAAGTCCTCCTTACTAACCTCTGAGGGCCTGTGCCAAAATTGGGAGAGCTGTCTCACAGACTAGTCAAGCATCAAGCAACAGACTGACGTAGCCATACTCATGGAATCATACTTTACAGGCAATGCCCCAGACATCACCACCGCCACCCCTGGATATGTCCCGTCCCACTAGCAGGACAGACCCAGCAAAAGTGGTGGCAAAGTGGTATACAGTTGGGAGGGAGTTGCCCTGGGAGTACTCAACATTGACTCCAGAGCCTTTGAAGTCTCATGGCATCAGGTCAAACATGGGCAAGGATTACCAGCTGCTGCACCCCTACCATCAGCTGATAAATCAGTACCCCTCCATGTTGAACACAAAGGGCACAGGATGTACTCTGGGTTGGAGAATTTCATTCTCTATCACCAAGAGTGGCTCGGTATCACCACTAGTGACCGAACTGGCCAAGTCCTGAAGGACATATCTGCCCGACTAGGCTTGCGGCAGGTGGCGAGGGAGTCAACAAGGGGGAAAAACCTACTAGGCCTGACCCTCACCAATCTACCTGTTGCAGATGCATCTGTCCATGCGAGAATAGGTAGGAGTGACCACCGCACAGTCCTTGTGAAGACAAAGTCCCTACTTCACACTGAGCATACCCTCCATTATGTTGTGTGGCACTACCACTGTGCTAAATGGGATAGATTCAAAACAGATCTACCAGCTCAAAACTGAGGCACTGTGGGCAATCAACAGCATCAGAATTGTGTACAGCCACAATCTGTAACCTTGTGGCACAGCATGTACCTCACTCTTCCACTATCAACAAGTCAGGGGTCAAGCCAGGTTCAATGAAGAGTGCAGGAAAGCATGCCAGGAGCAGCATCAGACGTATCTAAGAATGAGTTGTCAACCTGGTGAAGCTACAACACAGGACTACTTGTATGTCAAACAGGGGAAGCAGCATGCAATAGACAGCTAAGTGATCCTAACAGATCAGATCTAAGCTCTGCAGCCTTGCCACATCTAGTTGTGAATGTGGTGGACAATTTAACAACTCACTGGAGGAGGAGGAGGAGGCTCCACAAATATCCCCATCCTCAATGACGTGTGAGCCCAGCAAATCAGTGCAAGAGACAAGGCTGAAGCATTTGCAACATCTTCAGCCAGAAGTCCTGTGTGGATGACACCTCTCGGTCTCCTCCTGAGAGAAGCCAATTCGATTCATTCTACATGATATCAAGAAACACATGAAGGCACTGGATACTGCAAAGTTTATGAACCCTGGCAACATCCCAGCAATAGTACTGAAGTCTTCTGCTCCAGAACTAGCCATGCCCCTAGCCATGCGGCTCCAGTGCAGCTACAACACTGCCATCAACCCAACAACATCTAAACTTTTACAAGCATGTCCTTTCCACAGAAACAGGACAAATCCACCAGGGCCAATTATTGCCTAATCAGCCTGCTTTCAAACATCAACAAAGTGAAGGAAGATGTCCTTGACAGTGCTATCAAGCAGCACTTACACAGCATTAACCTGCTCACTGATGTTCAGTTTGGGCTCTGCAAGGGCCACTCGGCTCTGACTTCATTATGGTCTTGGTCAAAACATGGACAAATGAGCTGAACTCAAGAGGTGAGAGTGACTGCACTTGACATTGAGGCAACATTTGACTGAATGTGGCATCAAGGAGCCTTGGCAAAATTGATGTAAATGGGAATCAGGGGGAGAACTCTCCACTGATTGGAATCATACCTAGCACAAAGGAAGATAGTTGTGGTTGTTGAAGGCCAATTACCTCAGTCCCAGGTCGTCACTGCAGGAGTTCCTCAGGGTAATGGCCTGGGCTGAATCATCTTCAGCTCCTTCAAATGACCTTCCCTCCAAAATAAGGTAAGAAATGGGGATGTTTGCTGATGATTGAGCAATGTTCAACAGCACTCACAGCTCCTCAGTACTGAAGCAGTCTGTGTTCATATGCAGCAAGTCCTGGACAATATTCAGGCTTGGACTGATAAGTGGCAAGTAACATTTGTACCACACAAGTGATAAGCAATGACCATCTCTAACAAGAGAGCATCCAAACATCTCTCCTTGACATGCAATGGCATTATCTTTATTAAAGCCGCACTATCAACATCCTGGGGGTTACCACTGAGCAGAATCTGAACTGGACCAGCCATATAAATACCGTGACTACAAGAGCAGGTCAGAGACTAGGAATTCTGTGGTGAGAAACTCATGTCCTGGCTCCCCAAAGCCTGTCCACCATCTACAAGGCACAAGCCAGGAGTGAGATGGAATAATCTCCACTGGCCTAGATGAGTGCAGCTCCAACAACACTCAAGAAGCTCAACACCACCCAGGACAAAGCAGGCCACTTGATCGGTACTCCATCCAGGGGTCAAAATTATTTCTTTTTCGAGGGCTCTTTTTGAGATTTTCTTGAGGGCTCCTTTTTGATTTTTCGGGGCTACATTTTGGTTTTCAGGGGCCCTTTTTCATTCTCACTAACTCTTTTATTAGGTAACACAGTCATAGTAATATTATCTTCTGTATCTGTGATTGCTTTTTTAGGGTTTCCTTCTTTAGATAGGTAAGACAGCACAAGTAGTCCAGTTTCCTATAAACTTATTTTGTAAATAAGACGTTTTTGTTAATCTAATGTAAATAAGTCTTCCATACTCCATGGTCAAAATGAAAATTCTAACCACTTGGCACAAGGTAACTTATTGGGAATAAGTCTCACATCTGTAGCTTCTTTAAAAATTAATTGCAAGAAATTATCACTCTCCAGCATTCTTTGGTTTTGTTCTGCCAATTTCCAGTTCTTTTTTTCCTCAATATTTCTGTTTAAAATGAGTACTGAAGAATATGTCAGGATATCGATGAAAAAGGATGCAACTGTGCAACAAGAGGAATGCACACAAATTAATGCAGCAGCATCAAGCTAACCTTCAGATAATGAATGGCACCAGACCTAAACCTGGACCTCCAACCCTTCCATTAACTGGCTCTTCAGCAAATTTTCTCCATTTCTCACCTTCCTACAAAGTGACTTCCTGCTAATTAATCTTGGCTCTGTCACTGTGAAAAGATGAAAGGCCAGCCAAGAACCCTGGCCCCATCTGCATGGATGGCAGCCGGGTTCAGACTGGTGCAAGGCTGAGTGGCGTCTTCTCTGGGCCCTGCTCCTGGTCTTATTACTGGGTTTCCACAAAAGTCTGATTCTGTCTCTTCCTCAGATTTCTAAACTTTTGCCTATAAGCTTTTAGGGCAATCTCATATGCTTTAACTACAGCATTCTAAACTGTTTTGTAATTTGCAGACTGTTGATCTGAAAGAGTTGAATAAACCTCCAATACTTATCCTACCAAAAATATTTGGTAATAAAATCATCCAAATTTTGTCTGGCCATTTTGCTTCCTTCCTCACTGTATTTAGGCACTAGGCGAATATACCTTCCCAAATCAAAACCAGGAGTTAAATCTGGCCCACTATCACGCCTGTTTACTACTTCCTATTCATGTAAGTGAAGTCTTTCTCTATACATTCAAATTTTTTGACTTCTCTCTCTCTTTTAACTTTTAATTCAAGTTTTTGCATTTCTTTCTTTTTCTCCTCTCTTTTGAGTTCAATTTTTTTCATTTGTTACTTAATCCTAGCCTACTCATTCTGAATTTTATCTGGATCACCTTTTTCTTCTTCAGCATTCAAGTGTTGGGCCAATATAAAATATCTATTTTTTTTTTAAATGCCTACTTTTAAATCTATTTCTGACTTTTCTGCCACTGCTTTTATATTAACCTTTGCTAACAGCTGCAAGGCACTCAAAGGTAAATCCTCTCTTTCGAAGAAAACTTCAGCAATAGATGCAGCCATTTTTAACCTCTCAATAAATACAGCAAAAGTTACTGTGAAACCTTATTCATGCCAAGCCTAATGTAGTCATCTCAGCTTATGGATTCGAAATTCTGTAAAAGAGCTCCCAATTGTTATGATCTCTGTGGAGACCAAGAACTTAAAAAAAGGTTCAAGCTTCCAGTTAATAGCTGAAAAAAATTACATGACAAAATTTCATGATTTAAGCTTTTACTGTAACAAATAATCACACCACAACTAAACACAATTTTCTTTTTGTAGGCAACTTATGCTTTAAATTACAGAAAATAAATTGCCCATTTATACTTATCAGAAAGAGCACTCTCCATGGAGTTACAGTTTTCACAGCAAACAATCCACAGTTACAAAGCAATTGGAAGGTGGGAGCATTTCCCTGGTTCATTGACTAGTAACTTTGAGTGACCACCTGCAGGTGCTTCCCTTAGTTTTTGGAGATTTCCTAAATCTACGACCAGTAGTAAAGCCTGCCCGACGATTATTTCCCTCTGGCCAAGCCATGATGAATCTCCTGGAATCGTTAGATGGCTGGGGATGTGTCTCTTCAACTAGAGTCCACCTCCCTCCCACATCCAGCTGTGGCAGTTTGCAAAGCTAAGCAGCCTCTTCTCTCTGCTGACCACATAAAAAACTGTTGTCTGTGTGAGATATATTGATTTGTAGGGAGGCCTGTAAAATGATCTCAAAAATGGTTTCCTCCACATCTTTCCCTGTGGCAATGTGAATCACACAGGCTGTGTATCTAGTTAGAAATGCTAATTAGCTATCCTTGAGAGACAACTCTTTCACCTTGGAACGAAATGGACAGTTCAAACAACAACCGTTTACAAGCCAACATTCTCAACACTTCTCTGGGGCTCTGGAGACTCAGTCACCGCTATTAACACACAGGCTGCTGCCACTTTGACCAATCTTGCACCTTCTTCCTAGTAAAACAATCTAAATGTTCCTTTGATCTCAGACAGTCAAACCACCTAGACTGTCAGGCAGACTTCAAAGCAGGTCATCTGACCTCATTCATTTTACCTTAAATTTAAAGACATAGGGTGGAATCTTTCCAGATTTGCACTATGTGGTAGCGGACAGGAAAAAGAATGTTTTACCCGCCTGCTGTAATGGTGGCTTTTCATGCCGTAGCGTTCCAATGCAGCCTCATTAATCATACCTTCCCAGGAAACACGCTGGTTCGATGGCAGGCGGGCACTCATTTGCCTGCCACGATGCCACCTCACCACTTCCTCACGCTGGGCACCATATTTAAACTACAGCCGCGTGCACACCTCTTAGTGCTTCCAGCCCAGGATTGCTGCACAGAAGACATGGCCCCGAAAGGCAAGACAACTGCAGCCAACCGCTCCCCCCCCGCCCACCCCGATTCAAAGCTATGTCCCTGGAATGCCTTTTGGGTGCCAGGGAGGCCTGCCATGATGTTCTCTAACCCCGCTCTGGCCGCACGAGGTCCAGGAAGCTCACCACTCCCACTTGGAAGGCGATCACAGTGGTGACCAGTGCCAATGCTGCACAGAAGAGGTTGGCCATGCAATGCAGAAAGAGGATGAATGATCTCATCCGTGCAGCCAGGGTAAGGCAACCATCTCATCATTCTAAACTCACACACTCAAGCCCATCACACATTCACTGGCATATCACTCACTGCCAGCTCAAGGGACATCACCGCTCACTCTCACACACATGCCCTCACATGTCCATCTGGCCTCATCTCCTCCGGAGACTGCCTCCTCAGCCTTCACCATCTTGAGGCTGCTTGCACAGATCAATATGTGTCCCCACACACCCTGGGATACCCCCCTTCCCCATTGCAGCCCTCGCCCCGCAGCATCCTCCCTTGCCTGAGGCCATTTCCCCCCTTCCCCAAGCAAGACCTAGCTCTGTAGTCATTGAAAAGCCACCCCTGCCTTACAGCTGGTCTGGTAGGTAGAGGCCTGCCCACTAGCCCCCCTAAGAGTGATGCAGCGCTGCCTGCAAAACCTGGCGCTGGTGACTGCGAGTGCTGACTGAAGCAAGGCAGGCAAACAAATCTCGAAGTCCCGAGATAAGTGCAGCTCGTCAGGCGCACATCACTGATGTACAGCGGTGAAACACGTCAGCATAATGTGCCTGGATGATCCAGCATGCGGGAATGATTCTGGCGAGCTGGGCTTATCATGAATGACATGCAGATGTATTATTATGAAGTTCCGGACGTCTGACGGTGGTAAAAGCGGCCTGCCATTGACGGACAGAGTGGATGATTGCAAACTGGTTTCACAATGTCGTGAAATCTATTTCTGGCCATCTCACCATATTGTCTGCCTATGCTGCCAAACATGCTCACCACAAATGGGCACAGAAAATTCCGCCTGTAGTCCCAAACCATAATAATCTTAGACCTCTGTGGCCCATTGCCCTACACAGGACTCAGGTGACTAGTTAAGCTTGCGTTAATGCATGGAGATATCTGCAATTACGACATTTTAAATGGTGCTCAAGGACCCTTCAGGTGCATAGGCATATGATGAACAACATTCCTTATTGATGCTCAGTGCCTTACTACTGATATACAGGCAAGGCTCTGTGGACTGCTCTCTACAAATGATTATCTTAATTGATAACTTTTTCTTTTTCACCATGGTGCTTTTTCTGGATTTAGATGCTGTTAGCCTCTGCAAATATTTCAATGTGTTAAATGCGTGAGGTGTGATGCATGGGCCCTGTCAATGCACACTCGCTCATATCTAGCTGTTGAGTTGCATTCAAATCTGCCCTGTTCTGGTATGGAGACTTGATTCTCCACTACTGACATCAGATGAAATGCTGGTTTAGGCAATTTGCATTCTGCTATTTCAAGATATAAGGCTGTTATATGGTCCAGATTTTGTTACCTCTTTCAGAATTGAATATTGATTTGCCAGCATTTCTGTAATTATTTTTTGCTTTTGCCACCGCCTCCCAAAGCAAGCCTGAAGTGGAGATGGAGGCGAGATGATGCTGAGCTGGCCAGGTTGAAAGGCCCGTCTCTGTTTGCAGATACATCGGCCCAAGTCTGGAGATGAGTGCGTGGCCTCCTAACCCTCACCCCTACTCCCCTCAACTCCCCTCGGCCCTCATTCCCCCATGTGCCCTATGCACCCTCATCCCTCCAACACATTCACACACAGCACTCCCTATATACAGAACTCACAAATCCTCTAATAACATTGGGAAGTCTTTGAGAAGCACATAACTCTGCCACAATAAGCAAACAGTATGTAAATAACTACTTAAAAAACATAATCCTCTTATCAGCTCATAAATCTGTCAAAATAACCAAGTTCACATTTCCCTCGACAGCCGTGTCCACAATCCTTGCTGTGAGGAATCTATCAATTGGTTGAAACTGAGCCAAGCATTCATAAGATTCCATTGAACAACTGTGTCAACAATGCTTCCTGAGCTGGATACATTAAAGCCTTTGAACACAGCCAGAAGCTCAGTTATGCTTTGAAAACAGCCAGAAGCTCAGCTATCTGTCAAAGCTTTGAAACACCTAAACAGATGACTGAGTTGAACTACAAGGTAAACATAAAAGCAAAGGGGACATTACAGACAATCAAATCCAAGGGGAGAATTTTCCCCATGTCGGGTGGGCCGGTCGGGAGCAGGCGCTGAGCCGATTGCCACCCGTGATTGGGTCCGCGCTGCCATTTTACGCGGGCGGGCCAATTGAGGCCCGCCCACCGTAGTATGTGACTCCCGAGGATAGCAGGAGTGGGTGGGCGGCGGCGGGAGTGCAATGACCGCCAGGTCCAATGGCGACCCATCGGCCTGTTTAAATGAAGTGCTGGCAGCCTTGCAAAGGCTGATCACAATGGCCAGTAGAAGGGCTCACCAGAGTGCTGCTAGAGAGCAGGCCAGGCCGGAAGATAGGGCAGTAGGGCAGTGTGCCCCTCGGTTTTTCTATGAGTGTCTAGCTGCCCTCCTGGAGGAGGTTCCAATATGGTGCGAGGTCCTTGTCCCAAGGAATGGGAGGTGGAGGCTCCCCCACCTGACCAAACGTGCCTGGGAGGAGGTGGCAGAGATAGTCAACTCCTATGACATGGCACGACGCACATGGGTCCAGTGCCACAAGCGATTCAATGGCTTCTTGAGCGTGGGAAGAGTGAATACCATGTTGGCAGAGGTCACTTAATACAGCTGGTAGCCTTTCACCCCAAGGCCATGCCCCAAACCCCCCAACTCTGAGTGCAGTTACAGCATTGAATCCTTCACGGCTTGTTTCCCTCACTGGGTGGGCCAGCAGATATTGCCCATGTCTAGTTCAACCTGAGAGGGTAGTGCTGAGGTGTGCTCTGCACCTGCAGAATGTGTGACACTGACACCCAGAGTGCTGTTTTGGGGACAGCTTCAAGGATCTGCACCTAGGCAGAGTGCTGGAACTGGGAAGCATGTCAAAGTCAGGGTGCTAACATGCTGGGAAGGGGAACTTCCAGGTGGCAGGGCACTAATCCATCTGCTGCCCTTGGCGTTCCACGTGCTTGTGCCTCCTTGCTTTGCAAAGTTAGACCATGTGGTGCCAAAGGTGATGGAGGCAGCATGTGGGCAAGGCGGGGCCAGCCCTGGCTTCTTTGTGTGAGTGTGCGGCAGCTGCGGGGTGACGACACACTGGAGCCCTGCAATGTCCCACTCTGGTTAGGTTGGCAGGGATGTGATGGGAATCCAGGTACAGGCTGGACTAATCATTGCTCTTCTATCCTTTTCAGGAGAACACTGCACACAATTCCACAGAGCGAATACGGACTGGTGGAGGCCAGGCCCAGTTGGCCATCGTGACTAGTTATAAGCAGGAGGCGATAGATCTGGAGAGGTGCCATGCACCCAACTCCACAGGTGGCGGTGAGGCTGGGGTGCTACGGGGAGGTATGATTTCCAAGCACTGAGGTCACCATGTGTGTCCTAGCAGCAATGGCAGTGCTGAATGCTCCATGATTGAAGTTTGCAACATGGGTTGACCATTGATTATAGAAGGATAAGTGCATACTGATCGGGAACACAGGCATGCACATTGACATTGTCTCCACTTTAACTATTCAAATGTCCTTGTTCTTCCTTTCAGCATCACCGGAGCAGGGCCGGAGGAGGAGACAGAGGGGTCACCTCTCACACCTGAGGGACCTGAACATATCAACTCACCAGTGTCACACCATCTCTGCCAGGCAGGCACCAGCGCAGATGCTAGCACTTCGGTGGGAATTAGATCATCGGCTAGTGTGGACATCTGATTCGGAGACACTGCAAAGATCACCTACCAAGCCCTGGAAGGAGGCAGAGGCATAGAGGTTGAGGGCAGCTGTGACCTTTAGAGCCACTGGCATGGGGTGTCCACCCACACAGTTAACGGAGATCTTAGGCCCTATCATCTGACAGATATGGTTGACTCTCTCCCTTGAGAGATGGAGCCTCCTTCGGCACTGCACCTCAGACATATTGAGGTAGCTGCTTCGCCGCCTGTATACCCTGGCAGCAGGATAGTGGCATCTTCTGCAGCCCCTTCCGCCTTGGATTTCCTGTTGGCCCTGCGGCCCTTGTGCCTACATCTCTCCTCCCAAAGGTGGTTCCCCTGGAGGCTGAATATGGGCTCCTGGCCTCCTCCCCCTTCTGGCCCTCCCTTCCTCCTCAGAGGAGATGCCTCCAGTGGAGAGTACAGCTTCTATTCCCAGGCTACGGCAAGGCTTCCTGAAACCAGCAAGGCCCCAGAAATGATGTTTACTCAAGAGTCCTGACCTGGAGGTTGTTATTCCTGTCCAAGCGGCTGTGAGGGGTTTTGAAGCATTCCTGCTCACACCGGCAAGTATCAGTAACTTTAACAATTAAATGTCTGACAAATGCCACTCACCCCTCTTATCCCACCCATGGATGAGGTTTATGCAAATGTCTCCTACCCGCCTGCCCATTGCGCCCGTGCGATGTCCTGAAGATCACACGGGCCCCGAAAAGTCCCCGACAATTGCTGCCTCAAGGGCCTCACGTGGATCATTGATTAATGGCAGGTGTGCATCGGAGAACATCGCGCGCCCGCCCCACCTAAATATTGCGATGGCGCGTGGTGACGTCGGGACGTTTGCCTGATGTCACCATACGTCACTTTACATGTCGGTGTGTGGGGACCGCCCCCACACGTCAACAAGAAAGGCCTGGCCCAAATTTCACAACTTTTAAATGGAGATTGGCACTTTATCCGATTGGTGAAATGATCTAATGCTTTTTCACTGTCACAGTGATGTTTATTGCCTTGGTAGCTTGCCTGATGCCAGGAGTGACAACCTGGCAAACACATTCTTTAATTGTCACTTAACTCTTCAAAACAAGGGCCTACCATCACTCATCATGTGTATTAAGAACATATATAACTCGTGATATTGCATTTCATTCTGACTTGAGAAGTTGTAAATACCTTTTGAATTTACCCTTCACATGGTTCCCGACTCCAAACCATGCTTCCCTCATGTTTCATGACACCTCTGAGCTGGTCTGAATCATACTGCCTTCCAAAACTGGCCCAACTCCTTCAAAATTCTGGACGTCTGAAATGCCCACTTCCACTACGAAGTCAGCAACATCAGGACAGCTGGGTGTGGGTGTCCTCTTTCTCAGACCGATGAAAATTGCCAACACTAGGAGTGAGGGCTAGAGTCTTGGAATCAGGTCCTGCCCACCATTTTCAAGGACCGCCCAATGTAACTCAGCCCATTTCAGGATGGGAAAATCCAGCCCTTTATGGTCCTCCTGCTTCAACAGGAGGATTAAAAAAATTGTTTAAAGAAAACCACGGTTCCATATTGGTCACTTGTTAGGCTGCAGCAGCTTCTGAGTTGCTTGGTTGGGGGTGTTAAGTGGAGGGCATTGTTGGGGTAATCCAAGGCAGCAGAGCTCCAGACGTTCCTCGTGTAACTAAGAAGATCAATCCTGTCCCTCCTGATTCTGTGAAGGAATGTTTTTGACTTTGATCTGTCTTCTTTTCTACCAGGTTTTTACTGAGCCCAGAGATGTCCTTTATTAATGAGGATCCTACGTCAGTTGGGCGGGTGGCTTGACCACCTAAAAAAAAATAGTCAGTTAAAGTCACGGCAGTGGGAATCTGCAGAAATGGGGAAGTGGGGTCTAAGCCCAGCCACTTTGACTTCAGGCCTGCTTCATTTGTGTTGTTGGAGGTGGGTTAAATTTCTCCCTTATTTAGCTACGAGATTGCTACATATCTGTCATATACTTGAGGGGATACTAGAGGGCAGTAGCAGCTCAGAAACCATTATCAATGAAGTTTACCCTTAAACTTTAATCATGATATGAATAGAGTCAGAAAAAAAGTCTACTCTGGAAGCATTTGGTTAAGTGGGTGGGATCAGCTACATGGCTCCCAAAATGTCTCCATTGCTAGAAATATGCCAGCTCGACATCAATCCTGTTCATTAGCCAAACTAATGACCAACAGCAGGAAAAGATTCCACACATCAAAATCTAAATCTGTAAATTAATATATTAATGACCAATTTGGCAAAACTTAGAGCATCTGTATTCTGAGCTCCTCTTAATATAGATGCTTTGGTATTTTAAAAAAGGAAGACAATTCATATGGGACCTTTTGTTGTAAACTAAAGCATGTTGTACACTAAATACAACATCTGAAGCGAGCATTCCTTCCCTTTTTTTATGTGAGCATAATCACATATTTAGATACTGCTTTTCTTTTGCCACCGCAATTAAGTGTTTTGAGATTCTTATGAACATTAAAAAAATTATAATATCTTAAAAGGGAATATTAAAGTTCCAATAACTTTCAACAACATTCTTTAATAGCAAATAGTACAGTAAAAAAAAACCCTTGTTCAGAATGAATTTTATTTACATAAAAAAACTGCTCCATCTTGTTTTCCCAAAGGCACAACATAAACAAATAGTGGCACCCAAATTGTGATCTGTTTAATGAAATCCTCTCAAAAGGAAATGACACGGCACATAAAACAGAGCCATAATACAGAAACTATACAAATAAGTAAATTGTTACATCGTTTGAAAATGTTTTCCTTATTTGGTTTGGAGCCTTACTTATTGCAGACGTATTACCACTGATACAGAACAGCTGTGGATGGCCCAACAGCTTCATGTAAACTAATGCTTGCTTTTTACTGAGGAAATGGACTCCAAGTTTGAGGCAAATTATCATGGGTTGCCCCTATTGAGTCCAAATGGCCTGAATGACGATACGGCAGCGATGATTTGTTTTTTCTCTTTCGGGGCAATGTACTACATGTCAGAGTTCAATAAGCTGTTGAGAATTTTTCAGAAAAAGATGATGTAGGACTCTCTGAGACTCACTGTGTAGTCTGCAAGTCAATGCAAGCTGTTTGTTGATCCTAGGATAGATTATGTTTTATCCCTTTTAGCCATACTATGCTTGAGATAGGATGAAAGTTCAACCAAATAATTTGATACATCACTGTGGCAAGTGCTAATAAAATCTTCTGTGCACTCTCTCTTTCTCCAGCTGAAACATGGAACCTGAAATTTCTAGTCATAGAAACAGTCAATTAAATCATTGGAGCATTTGCATTCGAAAAGAAAACCACACAAATCAAAGGACTCGGCTGCTTCCTCGAACTACAAAAAATATTCTTCAAACTCCTGAGTACAATTAGTTACAAGTAATTTAATGGATTACAGTCTTATTTCTGTTCACAACCATGTATTAATTTCAGTTATGTGACTGCAGGACAGAGGAAGATCATATTAAATTAAGGCTGCTACCTATAGAAATAGTGTGAGTCACAGAATGAGAAAGGCTCCTCCATTACTATAATCAATCTGAGGAAACTAAGTATTTAACTCAGTATAACATAAAGTTAAGCATTTACTGTAATACTAGTTGACCTTTCATGATGTTGCTAATGAAAAAAATATATTATGGACTAGAAAGTCATTGCCATAGCACTGACTTGAGATATTCCCAGGGGTGCGCTGTGCTGCTGACTACCTTCTACACAACCTACACGATACTTATGGAGGAGAAGGTATCTGGCAGGGACATCCCCTGAATGAGATGGTAGACCTTGAATCATTGTTATCCTGACATTAAACAGCCCAACCAGCTGATGTGACATCAGAATCCCAAATTTGGACAATGCATATGCAGACAGCCTCTTCCTGCAAACAACAAGTGTGAGGCTGCAAGATGGACCCTGCACTTGTATTATTTAAAGGGAAGGCAACCAACTTGCACCTATTATAATTTTTGCCATTGAAAAATATCTGGAAGTAACTCTGGAATACTTTGAGGTGTTTTGGTAACTTTCTGGATTTTCCAGAGAGTGTTATGTGCTAAACCTTTGACATCCTGATGGCGATCTATGAAATCAGATGCCAATCTTTTACTTAATATTCGATTTTTTACAAAATGCAACATTACAAATGTCTGCCTCTTCCCTTATGAACACCAAGCCAAATAAACAAATTAACTGATGACCAGCCCCTGAAAGGGGGAGTCTCTCTTCATATGTGCTCAGTGTACTTAATCAATCAATGCCCTCAACCTGTATATTCATAACCTTCATAAGACAATTAACATATCATTAACAGATTCCCCTCTTCTTTAAATCAAAACTTTATAATGCACAGAGAATACAGATCGAAGAGTAAGTGGAAACAAATTATTTTTCATATTCAGTATACTACATCATAACATAAGATGATCCTTTTCTAAGACCTTCAATAGTCTTTGTACAAGCATTCCTTTTTGTAAAGCAATCCAACAATTGATGACTTGCATCAACCTATTCTATCTTGGGGATCTCTTCTTTCTAGCATCTCTTTTATACTAGCAAGATTACTACCAACACTACCTTAACCTTTTCCAGTCACACATTTTGTCAAATGTATGCTACCCCACAGACAATTATTATCTATATAATATTCAATAGGCAACCAATTCTCAAAACACCCTTTGTACAGAATCCCCCTAAAATATGTGACAAGTGAAACCCCATATCTATTGCTTCTACGAGAGCCAGTGTTTCCACAGCTAAAGTGCCTTTAACCACCCTTTATATTTTCTTAGCTTCCCAGGTCAAGGGACAACATTTTCTATTTTCATCCACCAAGAACATTATAAAACAAGCTGTACTCAAATACCCATCCAGAAGATTGACATGAGAGCATCACTGAAAATGATTACTATTAGGTCTTTCAGGTCCCCCAAGGCTAGAAACTTGAGTATGCATTTCTTCGTATTTAATTTTTTAATGTTTTATTTAACCACAAAACATCCTCAACTGCAGCGTGTTTTATCATAGTACTTAATTCCAATACATTAAAACTCACATCTGATCTTCTGAGTGCGAAGCCAATTCAACTGTCCAATCAAGCTTCTTAACTGCTCTGTTTCTTCTTTAGATGTAACATCTTTCTGTGACAACCTAACACATTTTATTGAGATACAAATGTTATGGACAGGAGGAGGTTTAATTTAAAACATCCCTAATTTATCCCCTCACCACCTATCCATAAACAGAAAGGTGTTTTTGATTTCCCATTTATAAATGGTGGCGCATTTTCTCCAACCCTTCAGTTTTGGGGTGATCCAATCCTCTATTCATAACCCCACAGCAAACTCAAGATAGGGTAAAATTAGAGGGTTAGTTTATTGTACACACACTCAAAACACGGGGAGGGGATGTCGCTACATATCCCCGGTACATCCACACAATAAAAGAGGGATAAGGGAAAGAAAGAGGTACAGGGCAATAACCACAGACAAAATAAGAAATACCGTTTCACGTGAGTCCAGAGTCTAGAATCAGTCCAATGGTGTATTCTTTCAGAGGTTAGCAGGCTGAAGCTGGTGCAGGGAAATCCACTTTTCCAGTAGTGATGACTTCCCTGATGGGAGAGGCACATAGAGATGAATTAGTCATGTGGCAACTGATACAGAAGTTCAGAGGTCCCAGTAGAAAACAGTGTAGGTGAGGAGCCAGGTATTCAAAAACCTGGACAGAGCCCTTTTCTGCTGCTGCCTGCTAGATGGAAAATGACAGTCTGCCTCTTTTAGGTTCATAAGGCAATATTACAGGTTCTAGCTGTTCATTTGGGGGGGCTGCTGGGGTTGTCATATGGCATAACTCCCGCTTCTTCTCCTTGACTTGGACAAAGGATGTACATTCCTGGTCTGGATCCTTGAGATGGTTAATGTTTCATCCATTAATAAGTTTAACAGAAGTTTCAGGATCCTTTGGCCTTGCATACAGATCCTCTCCATTGGCCAGAGCCCGGTCTTAGAAACGTAAATGGTCTTTGTACAACCTCCTTGAGATTTGATCTTGGCAGCTAGCGCCTCTTTAGGGATAACAAACTTCTGCTGTTCCTGAAGGCCAGAAATTCCTTTTGTGTAAGCCATCGCAGGTCAGCCATTTTAAAGCCTTTGTTCAAGTGTTTTTTAAAAATAACTTTATAGATTTGCCAGGGTGATATATATATTTTTGTAAAAATATAGAGGGATGTCTTAGCCCCCTGACACAAGTAACACTTTCTAGATAAGATTGTTGATTTAAGGTTACTTCTATCTAGACTTATTCTGCTTAATGTCCAAGCCTATGTATCTAAGCGCCTCTGAAGCCTGTCTTCCAAACTTAAATTCTCCTTTAACCTTATTTATAGGAAATTGCTCAAATTCCACAGAACCTTCCAGAGAAAATCATCAACGCGCATCATAAAGATACCCTTTGTGATACCAGTAGAACATTGCTGGATTTTTCTGGTGAATACAGCCTACTTTCAGCAAGACAGATCTAACTTAGAAAAACCATATTCTTGATGCATCATTCAATCCAAAAACACACTTGTTTAATTCCCACAGCTTCCCTTCTACATTGCTTGTATCTTCAGGCAGTTTCAAACCCACTTCAGTGAAATTATTTCTCCCTGCAAAAGTGCGGCTTTTGTATTGATCGATTTATATTCCCATGAATATGTGGTTAGTAAAGCTAAGAAAATTTTCAAGATTATTTTTCCCTCCATCGGGGAGTCCACTCTACCATTTTGCTCTCCAAGTTGCTCTTTGAAACCTGAGCCATTAGTATCGTTTTAACCTTATAAGCCCTATCTGATAGGACTTTTTCCGTACACATCCATCTATTCGATAAGGCTGGCTGTCCACAATCTGGTATTTCAGATAGACACCAAATTCCTTCCAACTATCCAACTCTTTGTTTTGCCTCTCTTATTAATTTGTCTTCTAATTTGTTGGCAGCCACCATAACTTCCTGGTCAAGAAGGCTTCCTGCTCTTAGTACTGTTTCAAAACTATTCTGTAGTTCTTGTCTATTGTGTAATCTATTCAAGTTACGGCCTCTGCTTGCACTTTGAAGTCCTTCTTAACCACCACTACAAGATCTCTCCCTCCCACAATCAGAGATTCTGTCGCTGGTACGTGATCATTTTCTAGTGCAAGAATCCTTCCCAGATCCACTAAGAGAACTCGCACTGTATTTCCTTGCTTTCCACTCTTTCACCTCATTTTGCCAGTCTATAAATCTTACTTCTTGTCCATCATCTTGGACATTTATCCACTGGGCTTTAATTTCCTCGGAGTGCCAATCAGCATTGGATTGCCACTCTGTGCCCAATTTCTTACCTGATTTTTTTTCCCAGTTTGTCTTGCCTCACCCTGCAACTCAGGCCGGGCGAGATCCAGGCGGTGCAGCGCATCCCCGGGGCCTAGCATCAAAGTCCAGCAGAGTTGAAGTAAAGGAGGCCATGCCCCCTTCTATAAGGCATTAACTGCTGTAAATCAGGTAAGTTTAAAGGAACATTGAAAGTTAAAGGTCCTTGACAGACCAGATTACTCAGGCCTTTCCACTCTTTCTGACCCTCTTTTTCATAGTATATCAAATCCCCAGGATTAAAGTTCATCTTGGATGGTCTTATCTGATGCCTTAGAGCTCGCTGAGTTTTCTCTGAGACTTCAGCCTTGATGAAATACCATCTCCCTGTATGCAAAGCATTCAAGTGTGCATAAAAAAATTGAACTAATTGTAGTGCCTTCTTGGGCAAGGGGACTATCACATTGCACAGAAAATAATTTTGGATTCCTTCCATAGACCAATTGATAAGGACTATTCCCCCCCAATCATCTAAAGTGAATATCTTGCATGAACCACCCAATGCCAGGGCAGTTGTTAGCTTGCTATTTGATGGATCAGCTAAGATCTTATTGAGCATCTCATCGATCACCGTGTGATTTATTTTGCATAACACATTGCTGAAAGGACATTCAGCTGGAGTGTGCATGATCACAAAGTTCACATTTTCACACGTTTCTAAGCTCATCATCAGCGAATTCCCCTCATTGTCAGTCAGAAATTTAGCTGGTTCTCAAGCAAGGTCTCCATACAATTTTCCATGACTTTATTTACAATCATTCTTTTGCCTTTACCATGTAAACTGTATAAAGACTGAATCTGGTTTCCATGTCTATATAGATTGTAAGAGTGAAAATGTGTCTTTGTGAAAATGTGATATAAAGTATCTTTGTCCCACATCTTTAAGTTCATGGTTACTACTTCATTAGTTTTGTGCCAATGGGAGATTTACAATGGGACATAGCAGCACCCTCTGATACTTTTTACATATGTCACATTTTTCACTAATTTCTTCAATGAGCCTAGTATACTCATCATCAACTACACCTGCATTCTTTAGTAAGATTTTAATCTGTGACAAGAGTGGTGCCATATTGTTAGTGTAACTTTAAGACCATTTGCTTCTTTCCCTCAGGTTCTTATTGCCTGATGCCATAAACATGCCTTTAACATTTGGATTAGAAATATCAGGTTTTGTTATGGGGGTATAATAATGCCCTGATTGGGTAAATTACAGATCCACTGACTTTTCAAAAGCAATTGTTTTATCATATTCCATGTCCAGTTTTGTTTGTGCCTTTTTTATGGAAGGTTTGCTCAGCAGCAAGGTTACCTCACTAGAGACTACTTTGGCGCAAATAAAGTGGCTTACTCCAGCTATCTTGTATTAAACCATTACTCTTGACAACATGCTGTTTTCTCTGAACCTGAAATAAGTAGTACTTTCATGCTCCCTGGCCTTACTTTGATCCTTACTACTGAGTGAATCTATTCCACATACTGTTGAGGTGCAACCACTATCTAACAAGGCACAATTAAATGAATCTATGACTAATACACTCATTGCCAGACTAAAGTTTCTTGTGATTAGTACAATTCGCTCAGGCTGATCATTATCATCATCTTCAACTTCCAAATTCTCTGTGTCTTTCATCCCTTTGAAAACCTTACCGCTCTGCTTTACACAGTTCATCACATAATATTTTGTGTCACATCTGAATCAGCTGTTAACTGATCCATGGATATTCCTGGGAATCATTCTTCTATTATTGCTACTCCAATCCTTACTTCTTCTGTGATATCCAGATCTACTATAAGTGCCTCAATCTCATTCCTTCCATCTGTAACCCTTCTGTTGTACTGACACCTACACCCTGCATCTGAATTATCTCAAAAGGATACAATCATTATGGCAAAGCAGAATGTCTCAATTGCTCCATCAAGGCTGCTGGAAATGACTGCCTCCCCAGGAAATATTTTTTAAAGCAGCAGACATTTGACCCGAAAGGATGTCTTTTCCTGAGAACCGAATGCCACTTAAATACCTGGAGGCCATCCATATGTGACACCTTAGCACAAGCCAGCAATTTAGATGTAAGCACCGAATGACTCCTTTGCCCTTGCCCCATTGCCAAGCATTTTTATTCTCTTCAGGTGCTTTTTGAATTCGCTTTCTGAAAGCCACAATTGAATCTGCCTCTACCACACTCTCAGGAAGTGCATTCCAGATCCTAACCACCTGTTGTGTAAAATAATTACTCTCATGTCACCATTGCCTCTTTTGCGAATCACCTTAAATTGATGTCCTCTGGTTCTTGGTCTTTCCGGCAATGGAAACAGTTTTTACCTATTCACTCTGATGAAGCCTCTCATGATTTTGAATACTTTTATCAAATCTCCTGTCAAGACTTTTCCCTCTAATAAGAAAAACCACAATCTATCTTTATAACGAAAGTCTCTCATCTCTGGAGCTATTCACATAAACTTTTTCTGCACCCTCTCTAAAACCTTCATAACCTTCCTAAAGTGCGGTGTGCAGAATTAGCCACAATACTCCAGTTGAGGCTGAACCAGCGTTTTATAAACATTCACCATAACCACCTTGTTTTTGTACTCTGCTGGGCCAACTTCAATGATTTGTGCACATATACCCCCAGGTCTCTCTGTTCCCACAACCGCTTTAGAATTATATTCTTTAGATTATATTGGATATCTTCATTCCTCCTCTCAAAATGTATCACTGCAACTTCTCTGCATGTATTCGACCATGCCACCAGCCTATGTCCTTTTGATGTCTATCACTATCCTTCTCACAGATCACAATACTAAATTTTCTGTCATCATCAAATTTTGAAACTGTGTCCTGTACACTCAAGTCTAGGTCATTAATATAGATCAAGAAAAGCAGTAGTCCTCGTACTGGCCCCTGGGAAACCCCACTCTATACCTTACGGCAGTCTGAAAAATAACCATTCACCATTACTCTCTGTTTCTTATCACTCAGCCAACTTTGTATCCATGCTGCCACTGTCCCTTTTATTCCAAGGGCTTCAACTTTGCTGGCGAGCCTATTATGTAGCACTTTATCAAGCACTTTTTAGATGTCCACATATACCGTTTCAACCATCTTACATTCATCAACCCTTTATGTTACCTCATCAAAAACCTCAATCAAGTTAGTCAAACATAATTTGCCTTTAACAAATCCATGCTGGCTTTTCTTAATTAACCCACACTTTGTACCAAAATTTTGTTTCTAAAAACTTTCCCCCACTGAGGTTAAACTGACTGGCCTTTAGTTTCTGGGTTTATCCTTATGCCCGCAGCCTTCTCTTGCATGCTACCCCATTGAGGTCCTCATCTGAATCAGTACTCATCCGCCATCTTTCCCTCTGGTGAACTAGCATATGAACCATCCTTTACCCCTTACCTGAGGACTCATCGTGTGCCAATTTCAAATCTTTCCTAGTGTCTAAGGTACATGTGGTGCCAGTATCTGAGCTGCTGTCAGATCAGATGACAAGGTCTCTTAATTAGTCCTAAACTGGTGCCCTCATTCCTTCTCTTGGAGCTCTGTGGCTGGGCAGTCTCTGGTGGCTTAAAGCAGGAATTGTGAGGCAAGATGGGTAGAGTGGGAAGCAAGAGCTCCATGGTTACACCATCAGTGGATTGTTCATCATGCCAGATAGCAGGATGAGGTTGATCTGGAAGTTGAGAAGGGGCATGAGGCAGGACAATACCATCACCCTCAATGTTCTCAATGATATCAAATGCACCTGGCCCCATGATTCAGAGAACCATCTCCCCTGTAGGGCTCAGGAGATACAGGCTTCCTTGTCCCCAACCAGTTCAGTTCTGCTCCCTTATACTGTGTGTTACTTTCTCCTGCAAGAGGGAGTACAGACGCCTGTGGTTGTGTAACACTGTGTTTGGGATGTGCCTTGCTATAGTTCTGCAGGGTACAGTCCTAGGCCCAATCATTTTCAGCTGCTTCATCAAAAACCTTTCCTCCTTCATATGGCCAGAAGATGTTTGCAGATGATTGCACAGTTTAGACCCATTTGCAGCTCCTCAGATATGGAAGTGGTCTCTGCCCGCATGCAACAAGTTCTGGACAACATTCAGGCTTGGGCTGATAAGTGGCAAGCAACATTTACCCCACACAAGTGGCAAGCAATGACCATCTCCAACAAGAGTGAATCTAACCATCTCCCCTTAACTGGACCAGCCATATAAACACTGTGGCTACAAGAGCAGGTCAGTGGCTGAGAATTCTGTGGAAAGTAGCTCACCTCCCGGCTTCCCAAAGCTTTTCCACCATCCATGAGGCATAAGTCAGGAGTGTGATGGAATACTCTCCACTTGGCCGAATACGTGTAGCTCGACGCCATCCAGAACAAGCCAGTCTGCTTGAGCAGCACTCATCTACAAAGTGCACTACAGCAGACCGCTAAGGTTCCTCTGACAGCACCTTTCAAACCCATGACCTTTACCACCTAAAAGATCAAATGGCGGAGCAGGATCAAGGGGCCAAATGGCCTACTCCTGCTCCAAATTCGAACGTTCGTTTATTTGTATGTCCGATAGCTGATTGATGAGAACACCACCACCTGTAAGTTCTCCTCCTAGTCACACACTACCCAGACTTTAACTATGTCACCGTTCCTTCACTGTTTCCAGGTCAAAACCCTGGAATGCTGTCTCTAATAGCATTGTGGGTGTACCTGCATCACATGGACCACAGAGGTTCAAGAAGGTGGCTACTTCTCAAGGGCAATTAGGGATGGGCAACAAATGCTGGCCTTGCCAATGAGGCTGACATCCCGTGAAATAATCAAAAAAACACAGAATTTTCCCAGCCCTGTGGAGGCGGCTTTGGAAGCTGGAGACCGGGAACATTACATCAAGAAGCGTTGGGCTGATTCTTTGATATGATCTTGCCTCCTCACCCTTTCCCAGGAGGTGGCACATATTGGTGACAACAAGCTGCCTGAAAGCAGCAAGATTGCAATCAAGCTAATTAAGGAGCCGCCTAGCAGCAATTATTGCAGCAGCACAGCAATTTTGTGATGTTGCTTGGGCCCCTCCATTGTGCCCACACCAAGGCAAGTCAAATGAGGTGGCTGCACAGCAGGAAGTTGTGGGTGCTTTACAGCTAAAGGAGACCTAAAAGCTTCTGGCAGAAAATGGCAAGCTTGCTGAACTCCCATGTCATTGCCTTGCCACTGAGTGTTGAATTGAATGTACAATCTATGCTAGTGATTTAGATCAAGAGACAGAGATTAATGTATCTAAGTTTGCTGACAATACAAAACGAGGTGGGAATGTAAGTTGTGAGGAGGACACTGAGGGGCTGCAGAAAGATATAGACAGGTTTAGTGAATGGGCAACAAGATGGCAAATGGAGTAAAATATGGGGAAGTGTGAGGTTATTCACTTTGGTCGTAAGAATAGAAAAGCAGAATATTTTTTGAAAGATGTGAAACTTGTAAATGTTGATATTCAGACAGACTTATGAGTGCTTGTATAAAGAACTCAGAAAGTTAGCATGCATGTTCAGCAAGCAATTAGGAAGGCAAATGGGATGATGGCCTTTATTGCAAGAGGATTGGAATACGAGAATAAGGAAGTCTTGTTGCAATTGTATAAGGCTTTGGGAAACCACTTCCTGTGTACAGTTTTGGTCTCCATATTTAAGGAAGGATATATTTGCATTGAAGGCAGTATAGCGAAGATTCACTAGATTAGTCCATGGGATGAGAGGGTTGTCCTATGATGAGAGGCAGAGTAAATTAGGCCTATATTCTCTGGAGTTTATAAGAATGAGAGGTGATCCCATTGAAATATAAAAGATTCTGAAGGGGCTTGACAGCTGGTAAACACTGAGAGGCTCTTTCCGCTGGCTGGGTGTTGATCATTTCAGACTGAGAGGAGGAGAAATTTCTTCACTCAAAGGCTGTGAATCTTTGAAGTTTTCTACCCCAGAGGGTTGTGGATGCTCCTTTGATGACTGTAATTAAAACTGGAACAGATACATTTTTGGTGTTTCAGGGAATCAAGGGATATGGAGAGTGGGCGGGAAAGTGGAGTTGAAGCCCAAGATCAGCCATGATTATATTGAATGGTGGAGCTGGCTCAATGGGCCATATGGTCTACTCCTGCTCCTATCTTTTATGTTCTTGTGGAGTTTGTGGAGACAGATATTTCTGACCATTATGGGTGTAATGAAGTCTCAGCCACTTGTTTGATACTGGTAGTGGCTCCACTGCTCCTGCTGTTTTGGTCTCAATAGTGCTTCCACTGGCTATGCAATGAGGGTTGGTGGCCTCCCTTGCAGTGGGCCGCAGTTTCTGTAGCTCCTGTCTCTGTAACCTCACCCCACCTCTGTCTCTAGTTGGGCGGCAAGACCATAAGACCATAAGACATAGGAGCAGAAATTAGGCCATTCGGCCCATCCAGTCTGCTCCGCCATTCAATCATGGCTGATAAGTTTCTCAACCCCATTCTCCCGCCTTCTCCCCGTAACCTTTGATCCCCTTACCAATTAAGAACCTATCTATCTTGGTCTTAAATACACTCAATGACTTGGCCTCTACAGCCTTCTGAGGCAATGAATTCCATAGATTCACCACTCTCTGGCTAAAGAAGTTTCTCCTCATCTCTGTTCTAAAAGGTCTTCCCTTTACTCTGAGGCTGTGCCCTTGGGTCCTAGTCTCTCCTACTAATGGAAACATCTTCCCCACGTCCACTCTATCCAGGTCTTTCGGTATTCTGTAAGTTTCAATCAGATCCCCCCTCATCCTTCTAAACTCCATCGAGTAAAGACCCAGAGTCCTCAAATGTTCCTCATATGTTAAGCCTTTCATTCCTGGGATCATTCTCGTGAACCTCCTCTGGACCCTCTCCAGGGCCAGAACATCCTTCCTGAGATACAGGGCCCAAAATTGCTCACAATATTCTAAATGTGGTCTGACCAGAGGCTTATAAAGCCTCAGCAGCACATCCCTGCTTTTATATTCTAGTCCTCTCGAAATAAATGCCAACATTGCATTTGCCTAACTACTGACTCAACCTGCAAGTTAACCTTAAGAGAATCCTGGACTAGGACTCCCAAGCCCCTTTGCACTCCAGATTTCTGAATTCTCTCCCCATTTAGAAAATAGTCTATGCCTCTATTCTTCCTACCAAAGTGCATGACCTCACACTTCCCCACATTGTATTCCATCTGCCACTTCTTTGCCCATTCTCCTAACCTGTCCAAATCCTTCTGCAGCCTCCCCGCCTCCTCAATACTACCTGTTCCTCCACCTATCTTTGTATCATCTGCAAACTTAGCCAGGATGCCTTCAATTCCTTCATCTAGATCATTAATGTATAAAGTGAAAAGTTGTGGTCCCAACACTGACCCCTGCGGAACTCCACTAGTCACCGGCCGCCATCCTGAGAAGGACCCCCTTATCCCCACTCTCTGCCTCCTGCCAGACAGCCAATCTTCTATCCATGCTAGTACCTTGCCTCTAACATCATGGGCTCTTATCTTACTGAGCAGCCTCCTGTGTAGCACTTTGTCAAAGGCCTTCTGGAAGTCCAAGTAGATAACATCCTTTGGCTCTCCTTTGTCTAACCTACTCGTTACCTCCTCAAAGAATTCTAACAGATTTGTCAGGCATGACCTCCCCTTGATGAAAACATGCTGACTTTGCCCTATTTTACCATGCACTTCCAAGTATTCTGAAATCTCATCCTTAATAATGGACTCTAAAATCTTACCAACGACCGAGGTCAGGCTAATCGGCCTGTAATTTCCCGTCTTTTACCTCATTCCCTTCTGAAACAGGGGGGTTACATTAGTGATTTTTCAGTCCTCTGGGACCCTCCCTGACTCCAGTGATTCTTGAAAGATCACCACTAACGGCTCCACTATCTCTTCAGCTATCTCCTTCAGAACTCTGGGGTGTAATCCATCTGGTACAGCTGATTTATCCACCTTCAGACCTTTCAGTTTTCCTGTAACCTTCTCCTTGGTAATGGCCACCATACTCACATCTGCCCCCCCGACTCTCTGGAGCAATGGATTTTAAGGATGGGATAAGACAGTTCAATAGCACCAATCCCGAATACAGGATTCGATGGGTTGATTTTGATCGATGTCTTCCAAATTCCTTTCAGTTCTTGTTGATGACTCGAGGTGGTCTTCAGTACTTTCAGTATTTAGTTCACTGGTTGAATACTTGCTTTTCAATGTCTCTAACAATGGTTTTCCCCTTTGCCTCTTGACAGGGGTTTCCAGAGAGAGCAGGTTATAGAGAAATGAGGGGAAAAACCCAGCAATCAATTATTGTGGAATTACTGGAATCTTGCACACACAGGAGAGAGAGGTTTCAGGTCTTGTTCCTTTCAGGCTAGGAGCTATTCTGCTGCACTCACACAAAACCTGGACAACCTGCTCAGGAGCCAATTAAAATGCAATTGTAAGGCAGCTCCTTTGGTCCAGGACTCCCTTCTGGCACCATCCTGTCTTTCATGGCACACTCTGTACCAGGACTGCAACATTGTATATATCTCTCATCCTGTTCCAATGGACATGTCTTTCCACTGCAGTCATTGTAATTTTACCACAGTCCAGCCGAAAATAAAGAGATATGTTCTTTACAACAGTCCAACAAATAAATATATATGTTCCTTACATGCCTCCACCCTTAAAAGAGATGAAACACCATTTCAAAAATGCATTTTATCACAAGGTATGTGACACATGGATAACAAAACATGAGACTTACTTCCATTCATCCTTCCTCCCCTTTATACAATCTTATATAATCTTCAGCATTTCTTACCTCTTTAATTTACTTTAGTACTTTACACCTGGGACAATGCATCCGCGATCACGTTATATTTGCCTGTAATGTGAACAATCTTTACATTGAATGGTTGAAACAATAAAGAGTCCATCTAAATAGTCTTGCATTTTGAGTTTAGATTCCATCTAAATAGTCTTGCATTTCGAGTTTTAAACTTTTCAATGAATGCCAATGGATTATGGTCAGTGAGATTCGTGCTTCTTTGTTGTCGTGTCAGACATAAACTTCAAAGTGTTGAAGAGACAACAATGATGCTAAAGTTTCTTCTTCTACTGCAGAGTACTTCCTCTGATATTGGTTTAGTTTCTTGGAAAAGTACCCCACCATCTTCTCTATCCCTTTCCTTGCTTTTGGATTTTGCCCTTTTTTCTTGATCCTTACTCTTGCCCTGTTCCGCATCATTACTATTGGATTTAACACAGTTTTCCTTGTGTTTTTGTTCCCCACCTCTGCTTCTTGAGTTTGCATGTTTTTCTCTTTCTTTACTTTTTCTTTTATCCTATCTTTACTTCTAGATTTGTCCCTTCCCCCTCTATCTTTGTCTTTACTCTGTTCTGTATCCAGGCTTCTAGATATTGATTTGGCCCTTTTTCCTCACTCTGCTTTTACTCTGTTTATGATCTCCACTTCTGGATCTCACCTCTTTACCATTGCTCTGCTCTGGATCACGTTTGTGCTGGATTTTGGCTTGACTTGTTTCTCCAACTCTTTTCCATTAGTCTGCTCTCATGCTACTTTATATGCTCCTGTGAGTCTTTCTAGAAACATGGACATGTAATCCAGCATGGAGGATTCATCTTTCTGCTTTAGGAACTTTTCCTTAATCACCTTTAATGGACCTCTTATTTCATGACCATAGATCAATTCGAATGGACTAAATCCAGGGGGTTCATTTGGAGAATTTCTGGTAGCAAATAATAAGAAATCTAATTCTCTGTCCTAATCATTTGGGTATTCATGGCAATAGGTTTTAATCATGGTTTTGAGAGTCTGATGGTATCTCTCTAAAGCTCCCTGTGTCTGTGGATGATAGGTGGTAGACTTTAGTTGTTTGATACCCAAATTGCTGATTATGTCCTGGAAAATTTTAGATATGAAGTTAGAACATTGGTCAGATTGTATTTCAATTGGTAGGCCATAATGAGTGAAAAACTGAGTTAACTTTCCCACCATCACCTTGGCTGTAAATGTCCTTAAAGGAATAGCTTCTGGAAATTGTCATATCCATGATTATAAGGATATACTGATGTCCTGCTTTTGTTTTGGGTAATGGTCCTACACAATCTACTAACACCTGGCTGAACGGTTCTTCAAAAACAGGTGTGGGTATTAAAGGTGTGGGTTTGATTTCATATTGAGGTTTACTTACTACCTGACATGTATGACACATTTTACAAAATTGCACTACGTCCTTATGAAGTCTTGGCCAGGTAAAATGCCTGTTTATCGATGCTTGGGTTTTCCGTATTCCTACATGTCCTGCCATAGGGATTTCATGTGCTACCCGCAATATCTCCTTATGATATTTGCGTGGTACCACTATCTGATTAACAACTGGCCATTCCTCATCTGCAGGTCTGTGAGGGTGTCTCCACTTGCTCATCAGAACTCTGTTTTTAATGTAATAACATTCCGGAACTCCTTCCGCCTCAGCTTCAGCATGAGCTGACTGTGCTAACTTGTTTAACTCTGGATCTGCTTTCTGAGCCTCAATTAATGAAGACCTTCCAAACACTTCCTTTGAATTATCCTCATCCTTAAAGAAAGTTTCAGCTACTCTAGCATCAGCTCATGGTATTACTTTGACCACTGGTGATGAACTTTGTTTAGCCATTGGCTGGTCACTACACACGATGGAAAAATACCAGGAACTTGTTCTTGTAACTGCTGAAACAAAAACAAAAATAGCTGGAAAAACTCAGCAGGTCTGACAGCATCTGTAGAGAGGAACACAGTTAACGTTTCGAGTCCATATGATTCTTCAACAGAACTAAGGAAAAATAGAAAAGAGGTGAAATATAAGGTGGGCCCCAGTTATGCCTAGAGATAAAAACAAAAAACTGCGGATGCTGGAAATCCAAAACAAAACCAGAAATACCTGAAAAAGCTCAGCAGGTCTGGCAGCATGGCGGAGAAGAGCAAAGTTGACGTTTCGAGTCCTCATGACCCTTCAACAGAACTAAGTAGAACTAGGAAAGGGGTGAAATATAAGCTGGTTTAAGTTGGGGGGGGGGGTGGGGGGGGGGCGTGGAGAGGAAGTGGGGGTGTTGTTGGGACAAGCAAGCAGTGATAGGAGGAGATAACCAAAAGATGTCACAGACAAAAGAACAAAGAGGTGTTGAAGGTGGTGATATTATTTAAAAGAATGTGCTAATTAAGAGTGGAGAGCCGGACAAGCAAGATAGCTCTAGTGGGGGTGGGGTGAAATAAGCGATGGGTGGAATACATTTAAAAATAATGGAAATAGGTGGGAAAAGAAAAATCTATATAAATTATTGGAAAAAACAAAAGGGAGGGGGAAGGAGCGGAAAGGGGGTGGGGACGGAGGAGGGAGTTCAAGATCTAAAGTTGTTGAACTCAATATTCAGTCCGGAAGGCTGTAAAGTGCCTAGTCGGAAGATGAGGTGTTGTTCCTCCACCCTCCTGTACCCATAGCCACACCTTTTATTTGGAGGAAGTGAGAGGAGTTAAAGGAGAAATTGTTCAGTGTGAGAACAAGTTCAGCCAGGTGGAGGAGAGTAGTGGTGGATGGGGATTGTTGGGGCCTCTGTTTGTGGAAGAAGCTGAGAGCCCTCACACCATCCCGGTGGGGGATGGAGGTGTAGAGGGATTGGACGTCCATGGTGAAGAGGAGACGGTTGGGGCCAGGGAACTGGAAATTGTTGATGTGACGTAAGGTGTCAGAGGAATCACGGATGTAGGTGGGAAGGGGCTGGACAAGGGGAGAGAGAAGGGAGTCAAGATAGTGAGAAATGAGTTCCTTGGGGCAGGAACAGGCTGACACGATCGGTCTGCCAGGACAGTCCTGTTTGTGGATTTTGGGTAGGAGGTAGAAGCGGGCCGTCCGAGGTTGGGCGACTATCAGGTTGGAAGCTGTGGAAACTCGACTACAGCTCCTCACATCCCGCTTCCTGTAAGGACTCCATCCCATTCTCTCAGTTCCTTCGCCTCCGTCGCATCTGTTCTGATGATGCCACTTTCAAAAACAGTTCTTCTGACATGTCTTCCTTCTTCCTTAACCGAGGTTTTCCATCCACAGTGGTTGACAGGGCCCTCAAACGTGTCCGACCCATCTCCAGAGCATCCGCCCTCACACCTTCCTCTCCCTCCCAGAACCATGATAGGGTCCCCCTTGCCCTCACTTATCATCCCACCAGCCTCCGCATTCAAAGGATTATCCTCCGCCATTTCCGCCAACTCCAGCATGATGCCACCACCAAACACATCTTCCCTTCACCCCCCCTTGCAGCATTCCGCAGGGATCATTCCCTCCGGGACACCTTGGTCCACTCCTCCATCACCCCCTACACCTCATCCCCCTCCCACGGCACCTTCTCATGCAACCGCAGAAGGTGCAACACCTGCCCCTTTACTTCCCCTCTCCCCACTGTCTAAGCGCCCAAACACTCTTTTCAAGTAAAGCAACATTTCACTTGCACTTCCCTCAATTTAGTCTACTGCATTTGCTGCTCCCAATGCAGTTTCCTCTACATTGGAGAGACCAAACGCAGACTGGGTGACCGCTTTGTGGAACACCTTCGGTCTGTCCGCAAGCATGACCCAGACATCCCTGTCGCTTGCCATTTCAACAGGCCACCCTGCTCTCATGCCCACATATTCGTCCTTGGCCTGCTGCATTGTTCCAGTGAAGCTCAATGCAAACTGGAGGAACAGCACCTCATCTTCTGACTAGGCACTTTACAGCCTTCCGGACTGAATATTGAGTTCAACAATTTTAGATCATGAACTCTCTCCTCTATCCCCACCCCCTTTCCGATCCACCTTTTTTCCAATAATTTATATAGATTTTTCCTTTCCCATCTATTTCCATTATTTTTAAATGTATTTCCATCCATTGTTTTATCTTAACCTTTTAGCCTATTTCGATCCCTTCCCCCCACCCCACCCCCACTAGGGCTATCTGTGCCTTGCCCGTCCTGCTTTCTACCCTTAATGTCACCTATTATCACATTCCTTAAATTATATCGCCACCTTCAACACCTCTTTGTCCTTTTGTCTATGACATCTTTTGGTTATCTCCACCTATCACTGGCCCTCTATCCAACTCTGCCTGTCCTACCCCCCCTTAAACCAGCTTATATTTCACCTCTTTTCTATTTTTCCTTAGTTCTGTTGAAGAATCATACGGACTTGAAACGTTAACTGTGTTCCTCTCCGCAGATGCAGATGAGTTTTTCCAGGTCTTTTTGTTTTTGTTTTGGATTTCCAGCATCCGCAGTTTTTTGCTTTTACCTTATAACTGCTGTGTCTCTTTAGCCTCTCTTGGACTTTCCGTAATTATGGGTGAAGCTATAACCTTCACTCCTGCCAAGTCATTCCCCAGGAGTAAATCAAATCCATCCACAGGTAATTTCTTAACCACTCCCACAGCCACCAACCCAGACAACAAATCACATTCCAAATGCACTTTGTACAATGGAACCAGGATGTACCCACCACTTATCTCGTTTACCAATACTTTAGCTTTCATTGAACTCTCTGGAGGGAAAACCAGGTCCTTCTCCAGCAAAAGAGTTTGGGTAGCTCCTTTGTCCCTTAATATCGTTATGGGTTTAGCTGCATAATTTGATGAAAAAGGGGTTATCTTTCCTTTAGACAAAAACCCGTTATATCTCTCATCTGCCTTATTCACTTCACTTGCATTCACAGCAGTGTTTACCTCCAGGCCCTTATTTGTAGTTAAAGCCACAATTTGATCTGTGGCACTTTCTTTTTGAGTTCCCTTTTCAGACTCACTCTTATGAACTCCAATAAGTCCCATGGGCTTCCCTCACAACTTCCAGCATTCTGAATGAATATATCCACTTTATTACAATGGAAACACTTAGGCCTTTGAGTTTCACCTCCATCTTCAGTGCCTTCCTTCATGATCTGGGGAGGAGATCTCAAGGTATTCCCAGCTATCCAATTTTTACCCTGGCTACTTGCCTTCTTTTCACTCTCCCACTTTCTATCCTTTTCAAGTTTATGGGGGTGATGGAAAATAGATTTAGTTTTATGGGTCAGCTCATAATTGTCAACCATTATTGCTGCCCGCCTAGCAGTTGCAACCCTTTGGTCTTCAACATGGGTTCTTATAACAGATGGTAGGGAATTTTTAAATTCTTCCAAGAGAATGGTCTCTCTGAGAACTTCATAGGTAGTTTCAACTCCTAATACTCGTATCTACCTGTGAAAACTACTTTGCTTAATCCTTTCAATTTCAATGTAAGTTTGTCAGACTGATTCCTTAAATTTCAAAACTTATGTCTGTATGCTTCAGGGACCAACTCATAAGCACTCAAAATGGCCTTTTTCACCACAACATAATCCCTGGAAGCCTCTTCTGACAGTGAAGCATAGATTTCCTGTGCTCTACTTGTCAATTTGCTCTGTATGAGCAATGTCCAGTTTTCGTTTGGCCAGTTCATCTGTTAAGCTATCTTCTCAAATGAAATAAGATCAGATATGATTTGGCCAGAGTGGACTTGGAGCAGCTACCTTTAGGTAAATCTGCATCAGAGCAGCGGGACTCATTCAAGAAGGAAATAAGGAGAGCACAGGGTCAACATATTCCAGTAAAGGTAAAGAGTGGGACCAACAAATCCAGGGAACCATAGATGTCGAGGGATATACAGGGTTGGATAAAGAGAAAAAGGAAGGCTTATGGAAGATACTGAGGGCTCAAAACAGCGGAAGCCCTGGAGGAGTATAGAATGTGTAGGGGGGAACTTAAAAAGGAAATTAGGAGAGCAAAACGGGGCCATGAAAAAACATTGGCAGGTAAAATAAAGGAAAGTCCAAAGTTATTTTACAAGTACATTAAGAGTAAGAGGATAACTAGGGAAAGAGTAGGGCCCATTAAGGACCATAGTGGCTATTTGTGTGTGGAGCCAGAAGACATCATTCTAAATGAATACTTTGCATCGGTGTTCACAAGTGAGTTGGGCCACGTGGGTATGGAAATCAGGCAGAAGGACTGTGATATAATTAAAGAAATTAGCATAGAAAGGGAGGAGGTTCTAAGTGTTCTGGCAGGCTTAAAAGTAGATAAACCTCCAGGCCCAGATGAAATGTATCCCAGGCTGTTGAGTGAGGCAAGGGAGGAGATAGCAGGGGCGCTGGCAATAATTTTCAATACCTCTCTGGCCACAGGAGAGGTGCCAGAGGACTGGAGGACAGCCAATGTGATACCGTTATTCAAGAAGAGAGGAAGGGGTAAACCAGGGAACTACAGGCCAGTCAGTCTAACCTCAGTGGCAGCAAAACTATTGGAAGCAATTCTGAGAGACAGGATTAATCTACACTTGGAGAGGCAGGGATTAATCAAGGACAGTCAGCATGGTTTTGTTAAGGGGAGGTCATGTCTGACTAATTTGATTGAATTTTTCAAAGATGTGACCAGGTGTGTAGATGAGGGCAATGCATTTGATGTGGTCTGCTTGGACTTCAGCAAGGCTTTTGATAAGGTCCTGCATGGGATACTGATAACGAAGGTAAGAGCCCATGAGATCCAAGGCAATTTGGCAAATTGGATCCAGAATTGGCTGAATGGCAGGGAGCAGAGGGTGATGATTGAGGGGTGTTTTTGTGACTGGATGCCTGTGTCCAGTGGGGTTCCACAGGGATTGGTGTTGAATCCCTTGCTGTTTGTGGTATATATAACTGATTTAGACTTGAATATAAGAGGGTTGATCAGTAAGTTCACAGATGACACAAAAATTGGCGGGGTGGTAAATAGTGAGGAGGATAATCTTAGGTTACAGGAGGATATGGACGGGCTGGTCAGATGGGCTGATCAGTGGCAAATGGAATTTAATCCAGATAAGTGTGAGGTGTTGCACTTGGGCAGGACAAACAAGGTACGGGGACATACGATGAATGGTAGGACCCTGGGAAGTACCGAGGATCAGAAGGACCTTGCTGTGCATGTACACCTTATAGCGGGACAGGTAGATAAGGTGGTTAAGAAGGCATATGGGATACTTGCCTTTATTAGCTGAGGCATTGAATATAAGAGCTGGGAGGTTATGCTGGAACTGTATAAAACACTGGTTAGGCCAGTGTAGAGTATTGTGTGCTGTTCTGGAATCCGCATTATAGGAAGGATGTGATTTTACTAGAGAGAGTGCAGGGGAGATTTACCAGGATGTTGCCTGGGCTGGAGAGTTTTATTATGAGGAGAGATTGGATAGACTGGGGTTATTTTCCTTGGAGCAGAGGAGATTGAGGAGGGACATGAGTGAGGTGTATAAAATTATGAGGAGCATAGATAGGGTAGACAGGAAGCAGCTTTTCCCCTTGGTGGAGGGATCAATAACCAGGGGGCATAGATTTAAGGTGAGGGGCAGGAGGTTTAGAGAGGATGTGAGGAAGAATTTTTTCACCCAGAGGGTGGTGGGAATCTGGAACTCACTGCTGAAAGAGTGGTAGAGGCAGAAACCCTCAGAACACTCAAGAAGTATTTAGATGTGCACTTGCGATGCCATGGCATACAAGGCTATGGGCCTAGTGCTGGAAAATGGGATTAGAATAGTTAGGTACTTGTTTGACCAGTGCAGACTCAATGGGCCAAAGTGCCTTTTTCTGTGCTGTAGACCTCTATGACTCTATGACTATCACCTCAGATGGATCTAAAAGACCCCATTTTGAAGAAGAACAGCGGTGTCCTTCTCAATGTCCTGGTCAATATTTGTCCCCCAACCAATATAAGTGAAAAAATATTACCTGGGCTGGAATTTTCTAGCTCCTCACACCGATGGGATCTTCCGGTCCCGCTTATGTGAACGGAGATTTCAATGGCTCACTGGCCCGGCCTTGGGGTAACCTGACGCGGGGGTGGGGGGCTGGAAGATTCCAGCCCTGGTCATTATCAAATTACTATTTATGTGGGCTTGCTATGCACAAAGTGGCTGCTGCATTTTCTACATTACAACATTCGCTACCCTTCAAAAGTGCTTCATTGATTGTAAAGTGCTTTTGAGCATCCTGACATTCTTGCAAGGTCCAATATAAATACAAGTCTTCCTCTCTTTAATTGGTGTTTTGTTGAAAATTTTCCAGTGAAAGTGGGATGTTATTAAATTCTAGATTAATGTAAGCTTTATTCTGTGGATTGGGAGTAACCCTGTTAGAGGAGGCTATTGCTAGCTGAAAAAAAGTGTGCAGTATAATCCTGGAGAGCTTTGTTTTGCTAATGCAGCTAAAAGCATGGTATCAACTGAAGTCATAAACCAGATGCTGGACAGGTTGTGCCAAGCTTTTATTTTCATGGTCCACATGACTGCTTTTGGTTGAGTCTCAGGCATCACAGGTAGGATGTAGACTTTCTGCAGCAATTTCCCAATCTCCTGCTGTAATTTTGGGAGCAAATCAGTGTAAACACTGGAGAAATTGTTGTCCTGTACTGTTTCTTCAAGGCTCCATTGAAGAATACAGGAGATTGGGAAAACCCCCAAATGAAAATTTTGTGCGGTGAAGTTTAAACACGCAATCCTATGAACTTCATTCCAAATATTTCTCCGGAGGTCAAGATGAAGAAAACTTTAGAAATGAATTTCTTACCTCTCTGTTGTTCTGCAAATTAGATGCTCAGTCAACATGATAAATCAGTCTGAATTTAAATTTATTAAAACGAAACAGTGAGCAGACTGGAAAAATGTTGCATTTTTTTGACTTTTTATAATTCTTTTTTAAAGACTGAAGACAATGTTCAAATATGTAGGAGGTCCAACTCTCGGTTCTCAGCTGAAATGGCTTCTCTAACTTAGTTCTGTGAAGCTTCATTAAAAAAGAATCAAACTGCAATCTTGGGAAGAGTTGACGTACAAGCATAGGAGAAATTTACATCTCTGGACTTGCCTCCTTTGTAATTAGGCCTACTGAATATCCTGCCTTTTAAGATAGCTACAAACAGTACGAGACTGTTTATTATTCCACACAGAAAATGCTGCCTTTGAAAATATTAATCTAATATTCTGGAAACTGCATATTTTGTCTCCTCCCTGTTTTTTCACATGGCACTCCTTGCATTAGCCCCAATCCATTCATCATTCTCAGTCTGTTCTCAGACCTCTGCTTGGAAGCTGACAGTAAGGGTTGTGTGTGAAACTCTGTAATTTTGCTTTCTTTGCTCTGGAGGAAGCAGCTCACTTCCATTCATTGACCTGCCCCAATTGTATGAATTCATCTTTGTGTCATGTCCTTTCCTGACATCTTATGATCCAATGTGCAGCACACTATATTGCCATATTAGAAAATTACAGTGTACATTGTTTAGAATGTCCATACCTTTAAAGCGATGATGCTAATACGGCAAACATTGACAAGGGTAATTGTTGATTGTTTTCATCCTAGTGGGATTTCCAAATCCCCTGGTTGGACTACCTCTGGCCACTCGGCCCCTTGCCTACCACTCATCAATAGCAGGGTTTGCTTGTGCTCCCCGCATGGCGAGTCCGCTGCCTGATGCTGGGTTCATACCAGCATTGGCAGGATGAGGCCTTTAAGTGGGCGTTAATCAGGTTGGAGGCGGAAAGGTGGCGGGGCCCCCACCTGCTACCCCACTCCCGCCTGATGAAATGCATCCCTCCCCCATCACCACGGGAGGTGGCATAAAATTCCGCTCTAGGAGACTATTATAAATATGTAATCAACCTTTGCCTGGAAAATGGGTTAGGTGTGGGGCAGCTACAGAGGGTGGAGCAGACATCTTGCCCCACTGGAACACTGCCTTAAAGAGGACAATCACCCCATAGGGTGGAATTTTATGCCAGAGGGATTTTACGGTCCCGCCGAAGTCAATGGACTTTTGAATGGCTCGCCGCAATTTACGGCCCCGCCCCCACCGCAACGGGGCTGCAAAATTCCGCCCATAGTTTTGTATCCATCCCGTAATAACATTCATCAAAGTGTGATTCGATATTATATTGCAGAGTAAATGGGAACATTTGAACTGACTGTGAGAATTGTGATGGCAGTGACCAAGGTGGATGAAAACAGTCTGACCCTCCACAGTGTGAGGCCAGGTGACTTATCCTCTGTTGAAGGGCATTAAAATCAATAGAAATAAAAGCTAGGAGAGATGTGAAATAGGCAGCCAATTCACCATCACCTGATTTGCAAAGTCAAATCTAACCAGAGAGTCAAGTCAAAGTGCAGTGGGGTTGGAGGCCAGCAGGTTATTAGAGCAGTGGGCACAGAAATGATTCAATCCCCACTTTAAGTAAACGGCATTAGTAGAGTAGATGGGTTTTTACAACAATCAATGATAGTTTCATGATCATTATTACTGAGACTACTTTTATATTCCAGATTTATTAACCAAATTCAAATTCTACTAGCTGCTGTGGCATTAGCCTGGTTCTCTGTATTACTAACCTAGTGACATTACCACACTACACCTCCACCTCCCCCTAGTTGCCGTAGCTTGGGAAGCAGAGATGTAGATTTGGTTGATTAATAGGAATTTGTCTGAGATGTATGTTGAGGAGTCAGCAGGCAACAGCACCATTGGTGGAAGGATGTGATTACAGCTCGACAAGTTTACAGTTTCAATTCTAAATGTGTACATAGGAATTTATAGTGGGAAAAATTGGTTACAGGAAGTACATGCAGACTTCATGTTTTTAATATATTAAATATATCAAAATATATATCAAATATAAATAAGACCAACTGAAGTGTAGTTAATGTTTGCTTTATTTCTACTTATTAGCCCTGAGTGCCAGAGGTGGGCTTCCTGCAGCCACAGATGGGAAGCTGCAACTGCCGAGTGGGTCCAGTGGAAGTTTAGCAAGCAGAGTTCAATTGGCCGATGTGAACGGAGGCTTGGGGCGCAAGGTGGATTGTGAGGAGGGAGGTTTTGGGACAATCTTGCAGCAGTGGAAGAGCTGCACTAGCTCCTGCCTATATTGGCTGAGACTCTCCTTAACGGGCACCTTCTGCTCCCGAATCCTCTTCCCGCTGTCTTCATCTGGTGGGAAAGCCACGGTGACTTCTCCGCTCAGGCCATTGATTGAAAGTACAGTCGGGGCACAACGATGCATCCTTAAAGAGGATCCCACTGGCTTCAGGCAAGTTTTATTTTACCGATTGTTCAGAAGAGCAGGTTAAAATTGAATTTCCTGAATGTCCCCATCAATGGCTCCATGGTTCTGTATTATTAACCACCGCACCCTCCCCTCTTCACCCCCCCTTCCCCCGCCTCTTCACCCCCCCCCCCCCCACCACCCCCACTGTTCCATGAGAAACCCATGCCCTTTCAGGCCAGTCTGATGTCATTGTAAAATTTGTATAACATGGAACATTTCTGGATTCAGATGGTATTTGTCATAGCCTGACGTGCTCTGCCTACATACACGTGTTGTACCTGACCTAAAGAAATCAGCCTTCAGGTTCAGGCACTTACACAGGTAAGCCTTTTAATCTTATATGGATTGCAACTGGTCATTTGAGATAGGGTTGCTAACCCTGCAGGATCACTCTGGAGCCTCCAGGATTTGAATATCAATCTCCAGGAAACTGATGGGTCTTGGTATTGGTTAACAGTAAGTTCAGCTGGTATTGCTTCAAAGAATAAAAACTGACTGATGAGAAATAAAAGACTATGCTCATCTATATTTTGCCTTATGGCTATACTTGCTGAGTATATTTTTTGACAGCCTTTCATTAAAATTTTCACCTGAGAGACATCAGATATGAGTTATAGGTTGACATCATCAGAATTGTTTGAAAAATGAGAAGAAAAGTGCAAAAATGTTTTAAAGAAATATCAAAGGATTTAAAAGGATAAAACCTGAGGGGGAATTTTAACCCTCAAGTGGCGCGACCAGGCATGACAGTGGGAGGGGTCAGCTCATTTTAATATCCCACCATGGAGTCATTAGGGGTTTACAAGCCTAGAGTTAACTTCCTAGGCTCTGTCTGAGGAACAATGTACAACCTTTAGTCATTTGGTAGCACAGAGCTTGAGCATTGCTGTAAAAGGAGACATATCAGAGCTTTTTGTCTTGCACACATCAGCGCACTTTGCTAGAATATCAATAAAGGGGAAAGCAACAACTTATACTGTGTGACATCCAATTTAAGATTGTCAGTCGGGCCCGCAGTGTGGCGCATATGCATGTACTGGAAACTACATATATTAATACACAGAACCCTGTCCTTTGCATACAGAAAGAGCATGTACGCAAGTTGCGCCTGTTTCAGCTAAACAAAATAAGTGACATTCATTCGCTGACTCATTCCCCAGGGCAATTCCTTGACCAATCAGGGTCAGGCTTGCTGGTTTAAATTTAAAACAATGCTTAGTAGTTAACTGTCAGCAACCATCACTGGTTCATTCTCCATGGCAATGCCTCTACCAATCAGAGTCCACTTGCCAACCAATCAGCACTCTTTTCTCATACAGTGAATATTGTTGTTTTCCCCTTTATTGTTATTCTTGTGAAGTACCCTGATGAGTGTAAGATGAAAAGCTTTGACATGTCTCTTTTTTCAACAGTACTTAAGTGTACAGCCTCCTCATGCACGGCTGCTGCTGCTCTATTTCCTTCTCCTCTCCATGAGACCAAATTAATGTAGCAAATAAGGAAGGCATCATAAAGCTGTGTGCTTATTCAGGGTGTAATAAATTATTCAGGGCAGAATAAATGCTGAAGATAAAATTTCAGGTATAATCCCTTGTGGAAATTCCCTTAAAGTGCAATAACTAACAGATCCTTAATGGCTCTCTCAAACTGATTTTGCTAGTTTTCACTGAGCAGATTCAGGTCAGGACTTCTGTGCTGATTCTAAGGGTATCATAGGACCCCATTCACCATTTTCCAACTACATTTGGTAGGGGCCTCCATTCCCTAAAAAAAATGGGTGGTTAGTAATATGGTGAAAGTGGGATTGAGCAGGAATGGGCAGTAACTATTTCCAATTTCAAATGTGCACCCGCCCTGTTTCTGCCCTGGAAGTGGGGTGGGGTAGGGTTTAAAACTCAACTTGTAGCTTTGCCTGCAAATAGTTACAGTCTTACTGAGTTCCCATTTTAATATTGATTAGATTTGTAATGCATTACTTAATACAGCCGCAATATTATTTGCTGAAGAACTTTTTCAGAAAATATACATATTTGCAAAAGCATTAGCATTATTTGAAGACTTTTTACAGGAGTACTTCCAAGTAATAATGCAATTTAACTCAAACATGGGATTGTCTAAACACCATCAATTCATTAATGTATAATATAATAGCAATGATGTATATGGCTCCATTACACTATTTTTAAGAAGAGCAGGGGAGTTGCTGGTGTAGTAACTGAAGGTATAGCCTCTCCTGCTGTCTATCAGGGGTCATGTCATTTTCTGGGAGGCTCCGACCAATGAACTCTAAGCGCGGGGAGTGGGGCTTCCTGATGAAAGTCCTGATCGAGCATGTAGCACCTGAAAAGCTCTCTGTAATAAAGTTTATCTGTTTCTTGTTGAAACCTGTCCAGTCCATCGAACCAGCACACCTGGCCCATATTCATCCCTCAAGCAACATCACAAAAACATATTGGACCAGATCTTCTAGTCAGGAGCAATGCTTTTTTAAAATTATTTACCAATTCACACAGGATGTGGGCATCACTGGCTAGGCCAGCATTCCTTGCCCATCCCTAAATTGCCTTTGAAAAAGTGGTGGTGAGCCACCTTCTTAAACTGCTGCAGCCTAGGCGGTGTAGGTACACTCAGTGCTGTTAGGGAAGGTGTTCCAGGATTTTGATCCAGCAGCAGTGAAGGAATGGCGAAATAGTTCTAAGTCATCTATCTGTTTTTATGAAAACAGATAGTAAAAGTTTCTACAAGTATTTGAAGAGGAAAAGAGCAACTAAAGCTAGTGCTGGTCCTCTAGAGAGTGAGCCTGGGGAATTGATAATGGAAAACAAAGAAATGGTGGAGGCATTGAACAGGTATTTTGTGTCTGTCTTCACAGTAGAGGACTTAGAAAACTTCCCAAAGATTAATGAAAATCAAGAGGTGATAGGGAAGGATGAACTTAATACAGTCACCATTGTCAGGTAAAGGATGCTAGGAAAACTATTAGACCTAAAGGCTGACACTTCTGCATCCCAGTGTCTTAAGTGACGGCACAGATAGCAGATGAACTGGTTATAATCTTCCAAAATTCCTTAGATTATGGAAAGTTTCCAGCAGGTTGGAAACAGCTAATGTAACATCTTTATTCAAGAAATAAGGGAGGCAGAAAGCAGGTAACTGTAGGCCAGTTAGCCTAACATCTGTAATAGGGAAAGTGCTAGAATTCATTATTAAGGAGATTATAGCAGGATACTTAGGTAATCACAATTTAATCAGGCAGAGTCAACATGGCTTTGTGAAAAGAAAATTGTGTTTAACTAATCGTTTAAGAGTTTTTTGATGAAGTAATATTCAAGGTGATTAAAGGGGAACTGATAGATGTGTACTTGGATTTCCAAAAGTCATTTGATAGGGTACCACATCAAAGGTTATTGCACAAGATAAGAGCACATGGTGTAAGAGGTAGCATATTAGCATGGGTAGAGGATTAGTTGGCTAACAGGAATCAGAGAGTAGGGGTAAATCAGTCTATTTTGGATTGGCAAGTTTTAACTAATGGAGTTCCAAGAGGATCAGTGCTGGGTCCCCAACTATTTACAATCTATATCAATGACTTAGATGAAGGGAGCGACTGTATGGTAGCTAAATTTGCTGATGACACTGTTAGGAAACAGTGATAGTTTAAGTAAGTTATGTTTGTATTTGTGGGTGTTAGGAATGAGTTTTAGCTTTAAAGTTTGAGTTTAATTTGTATTTCTGTATCTGTGTGATAAGAAAAGGTCAAAATGAAGTGCAGACATTTCTAATAAGAGGTTTATGACTGTTCCAGCTAAGTTAAACAAACAAGACTAGAGAAACAAGGCTGTTTCCGAGCAACAGGCACCCAGAGAGGCAGATCCCTCCCACAGACTCACACAGGAAAAATAAAGAAACAGCAGTTTTGAATTCAGTTTGAAGCCAGGACTCCAGAGAGAATGGACATTGGGAGAGGGAGCTGCAGACTGAGGGCAGATTTCCTAAAAGAACCAAATGTCCCAAAACCAAAGGAGTGAGACAGAAACAGGGGAAAGTCCCAAGCAGACCTTCTAGTCAAAGGAAGGACAGGAACCTGGAAAAGGTCCTGTTAATCAAGTTAAGAGTGAGGGGCAGGGAGAAAGGCTCCAAGCTTCAGGTTAAAAGAGACAAAAGCTGCAGAAAGCAGATTTAAAGTGAGAACAGCTTGCAGGAGGCAAGAACGTCCAAAGAGATGGCTGAAGGTCTGTAACTCTTTGCTATGGGCATGTGAAGCAGTGGTGTACTGTTGACAGCTGAGTCGGTGAGAGGGAGTGCATGGAAGAAAGCTTGAATGCATGTGGTGACCCAGGGAAGTGGAACATGGGAAGGAGAGTTTGAAACCCTGGAGGTAAACCATTGCGGAAGGCATCTGAGAGAAAGCATCAGTTTGGGAGGAGGTTCCAAGGTGAGTTCTTGGAAAGTGGAGATGCTTGTATGAAAGATGGAGTGCAGTGAGACCAGTTGGCTTATGGTATGACAAGCATCTGGGGGAATTTAAGGAGAGATCCATTGCATCTGGTTTGAGTTGGCATTTGTCACTTAGCTTCAGAGTGTGATGTGTCTGACCACAGGGTGCCATAGGTTTACATGGACTGTGTATTTAATGTGAATATTAAAGTATAAGATAGCTTTTATAATTTGTGTTATCCTTACAAATTTGTATATATCTGTAAAGTTGTGGGTGAAGGAGTATTGTAATATAGTTCATCTTTTCTTGCTGAATAAATGTTTTATTCTTTTGTTACAAGTTCATCAGCTGACTCCTGTGACTCTGTTCAGTAGCTACTTTCCACATATCTAAACAAACAAATAAAAGTTAGGATCTATCAAACTGGATCCACCCTGGGATCAGGCTTGTCCAGGGGTAATCTTAGTTGGGATCACAACAACACTAAGATAGGTAGGCAAGTAAGTTGTCAAGAGGAGGTAGAAGGTAGAAGGTCTGCAAAGGAATATAGACAGGTTAAGTGCATAAGCAAAAATTTGGCAAATGGAGTATAAAATGGGTAAATGTGAACCATTTCACTTTGGCAGGAAGAATAGAAAAGTAGTATACTATTTAAGTTGAGAAAGATTGCAGAACTCCGTGGTACAGTGGGATGTAGGTGTCCTGCTGCATGAATCACATAAAGTTAGTATGCAGGTACAGCAAGTGATTAGGAAGGCAAATGGAATGTTGGCGTTTATTGCAAGGGGAATGGAATATAAAAGTAGGGAAGTTTTACTACAGCTGTGCAGGCCCTTGGTGAGAACTCATCTGGAGTTGTGTGTACAGCTTTGGCCTCCTTGTTTTTAAAAAAAGATATAATAGCCTTAGAAGCAGCTCAGAGAAGGTTCACTGGACTCATTCCTGGGATGAAGGGGTTGCCTTATGAAGAAAGGTTGAACAGGCTAGGCCTATATCCATTGGAGTTTAGAAGAATGAGAGGTGATCTTCATGAAACATATAAGATCCTGAGGGGACTTGATAGGGTGGATACCCGGAGGACATTTCCTCTTCTGAGGGAGACTAGAACTAGGAGGCGTGATTTAAAAATAAAAGGCCTCTCTTTTACGACAGAGATGAGGAGAAACTTTTTCTCCCAAGGGTATATGGAATTCTCTTCCCCAGAGAGTAGTGGAGGCTGGGTCTTTGACAGATTCGGAGACAGATTTAGATAGCTTTTTATATAAAAGCAAAATGCTGCGGATACTGGAATCTGAAATAAAAACAGAAAGTGCTGGAAAAACTCAGCAGGCCTGACAGCATCTGTGGAGAGAGAAACAGAGTTAACGTTTTGAGTCTGTATGACCCTTGTTAGGCAAGGGAGTCAAAGGTTATGGGGGCCAGTTATGGGGGAAAGTGGAGCTGAGATCACAACAAGATCAGCCATGATCTTACTGAATGTCGGAGCAGGCTTGAAGGGTCAAATGGCCTACCCCTGCTCCGATGTTCCTAAGTCAGGATGGTGTATGGCTTGGAAAGGACTTCCAGATTGTGGTGTTCCCATGCATCTGCTGCCCTTGTCCTTCTAGGTGGTAGAGTTTGTGGGTTCGGAAGGTGTTGTTGAAGGAGCCTTGGTGAGTTGCAGCAATGCATCTTGTAGATACTGTTACCACTGTGCATCAGTGGTGGAGGGAGTGAATATTAAAGGTGGTAGCTAGCGTGCCAATCGAGCTGGGGTGATCACTGCTGACTACAAAGATGATTAGGGCCCTACTTTCATTGCAGCCATCCACAGAGAGCAATGGTAAATAGTAGCGGTAGAGACAATACGCCCCCTTTTCAGCTGCTGTTTGCAGGTAAGTTTTAAAGGTCTCAAGGGGTTTAATGAGGTTAGTAGGCAGATAAATGATTGGATGGGGGGGCATTAGTGGGGTGGGTAATCAGGTCAGGTGGTGGATTGTCAGTGGGGCGGTAGTCTGGTTGGCGGGGCATTCAGGTCGTGAGTGGGGCAGTTGTGTCAGGCAGTGTGTTTGGGTCGGGGGAGGTATTCAAGCCAGGAAGGGAAGTCAGGTCAGGGGGTTGTTGGGTTGGCGGGGGTATTTTGTTGGGGTGTAGTTGGGGCACAGGTAGTTGGGTCAGGGGTGTATTCGGGTTGGGTGTGTAGACAGGTCAAGGGCTAGTTGGGTCAGGAGGGTAGTCGGGGCTGGGGCGTAGTCAGGTTGGAGGGGCTTGAGGTATAGTTATTTGGGGAGGTGGGTAGTCAGGGGTGTGGGTAATCGGAGGTTGGCGGGGAAGGGGTGGGGGTGGGGAATGAATGCTAAGGGTGGTGGGGTGGGCTCCACTGTTAATCATTGGCTTATGCCAGAAATGAACAGCAGGACAATACTAGGGTAAGTATTCAGGTAATGGTTGCACAACACCCAAAGTCTCCAACACTCAGATCAGTGTCAGAGACATTCTCAGAGGGGCCATGGCAGCACAAACCTGCCCTTATGAAATTTAAACTTCCTGGGCAATTACTGCGCATGTGCGCAGGTAAGGACTTCTGAGTGGTCCCAATGTGCAACAGCGGCAAATGTCTCAACATTTGTCACTGTTGGCATCAGAAGATCCGGTCCATAATCCGGTTATTATCTTGTTATTTGTGGAATCTCGTTGTGTGCGAATTTGTTGCTGTGCTTCTATATTGCAACTGTAGGAGGTGTCAGCTGTGGCTCAGTTCATAGCACCCTCGCCTTTGAATCAGAGAGTTGTGGGTTCATGTCCCACTCCCGGAAAAACCAAGAACTGTGAATGTATTCGAAAGAGTTACAATCTGTGACTGTTGATAACTCGAAAGAGTTATATCTCAACTGTGACTACACTTCAAAACGTGCTTCACTGGCTGCAAAGCACTTTGGTACATCCTGTGTTGGTCAATGCTGCAGAAAAACTGCGAGACTTTTTAGTGTAATGAAAAGGCTCCATATATCTGTGCTGGTACTCCCCTATTTCAAGTGTGCCTCGAGCACAGAATCCACATAAAACGTAACAATACATATTTCGCTGCAAACTCTGTTTACTTTCCACATTGCACACATGGCCACAGCTTTTAGATCTATTGCCAGGGATACTGGAGGAATGTTTGCTTGTTAGCAATGAACACAGCTTCTGACAGGGAGTAAGGCGCAGGACTGTGCAGTTTCAGAAATGCTGCTTTTATATTGATTTTTCTTGGCAGACATTCTGGGATTGCAGAGATATCTAAAAAAGATCAGCTTTGCATCCATCTATTCCAGAGAAACAATTGTAAAAACAGAACTGAACATTACCAGGGATGCTTTGACATTGTTTAAAACAGACATAAATTTGAAGGCCAATAGCAACAAAAGTTCTGTTCTGTCTGTTCATATAAGCAAGTTCATTGCTCTGACTAGAGGCAGCTGTAAATAAAGTCACAGATATCTGACAGATAATGGATACAGTGGTACTGTTTTATTGCATAAATGCACAATCTTAACAATGGTCTTTTGTAACTTGTTTACTATACACAGAGTATTTTATAACCCAAATATTCAAAGTCATTGAGGGTAAGAAGAACTGTAATGAGTTACCAACTTTTAAGCCTATTTATATCTGGCTATTTGTTAAAGCAGTGGGGAATATAATGCTGAAGAAATTTTTCAATCAAATATCAGTAATAGAACCATAATCAGTAATTCCCTTAGTGAATGTAATCTTATATCAAAGGTAATTAGTGCAACCATTGATATTCAACACTACTCCAAACACAGGCTAAAAACAGAACATGTACTCAACATACCAGATTTTAGCACATGCTGACAATGGATACTGGGGCACATAGTGAGAGAACAGCATACTTTTTAATCACGTGCAATAAACTATCCAATTTATTGAATCAGAGCAGTAATAGTTGGTTCATTCTGATGTAAGGAATGACTAATTAGAGCACACAACACCATACTGTTTATGCTTCATGTTTACATGTTTCTCAATGAAAGAATCATGCACAAATCTCTCAAGACCATGATGCTCTGCTGACAAGTGTTGTTCATTGCATTTGATATATATGTTTCAGCATCCAAGAATTTATCAATGAGACAATCAAAAACTTGTTTCCGGAATATTTTAAATAATAAACGCTTCAAAAGGGTCTCTGTTTAGTGTGTATGTACTTCTTTTGTAAAGTCATAGATTACTCAGGATGTCTTTTCAGATTTATGGTCATGCGCTAATAAAAGAGCAGTTAATGTGGACGATCAATGGTAGACATGTCTATAGAGAAAGACTCCATCGTGGATGGTTTCAATACACTTCAATAACTACAGAGACTGCTTTTTAATAAGATTTGCTTTATGATTCATAGCTTTACCATGTCCTGTGGATAGTAAGAGACCATTCAAAATCTGCCACTCCGATTATTTTCAAAGTGCTTGCATGCAACTAGAGCTGAATACTGCCTGAGAGGCTTTGACATTGTTTGAAACATATGTAAATTTGACAGTTGATGGAGACAAAGATTATATTTTGTTTGTTCATTTAGCTAAGTTAATTGCTCTGAGTATAAGTAGCTGTAAACAGACCCATAGATAACTGACAGTTAATGGTTATTATGATAGACTCCCTGGAGGCTGTGATGAGTATATATTGGGTGTATATATTGGGTATATATATATATATATATGTATTTATATTTATGTGAGTATATACTGGGTATATATATGAGTAAATATTGGGTACATATATATGAGTAAACGTTGGTCAGCCCCCATTCTTTAAGGTGAAAGGTAGCAACATCATTTTTTTTCGTAAACCTGAATGTAAATTCTTACAGGAAAAATGGTTTAGTGCTCATGTATCCTCATACAACACCATTTATGAAGCGTAAAAATGGCACTGTTAATTTGCTCTATTTATACAAATTAAAATAGCTCCACATGATTTAGTGCAGTCCTTTGCATCAACCCTTGAGCACCCACTTCAGCTTGTTGGCAGTTAACACTTATGTTTTCAAACAATGGACAGAGCAAATGGGATTATTTGATGGATAATTTCTGTCAAAGCTTTCCCTTTGCATTAAATTTTGATTTCATGAATAGATAATCATTGAAGTGAAATATATGGCTTGGTGCAGGTGCAAGGTTTGGTACAAGGAAATATTGTAAGAACTGCATTTTAGTTTTCTACCATTTGTGCAGGCTGTTTCGCGTTATGTGCTATGATGTTGTCATGCGTGTTCATGATCTAACAGAAGGAAAGGGAAACTTGCACGTACATAGTGACCTTCATGATCTCAGGTCATCCCAAGGTGCTGAACTGCCAGCCAATGAAGTACATTTTGAAGTGCAGTCACTAGTATTGCAGGAAATGCAACAGCCAATTTGCCCAGAACAAGCTCCCACAAAGTACAATACAGATCATTGGCTTCAGCTATGTTCCTTGAGGGATAAGGAATGGCCAGGACACAGGGAGAACTCCTCGGTAGGCTATGCGATCTTTTACACCCACATGAGGGGACAGCTGGAGCCTTGGGTTAACATCTTATCTGATAAACAATGGGCGGGATTTTCTGGTCCCACCAGTGGCTGGCATCATGGTGGACAGGATTGGAAAATTCAGAGTGTGGCAATAAATCAGCTACCTGTTGGCGTAAAAATAGATTGAGATTTTTTTGCTCCTGACTTTCATGGCCCACCGTGCCCTGTCGGGAATCGCATTTGTGTGCCTTTGCACCTCATGACGTGAATGCTCTTTCTGCTTGCTGGGATTACGCCCACCTTTCCCCCCTCTAGATCAAATGGCCATGCTGGTGGCTAATTAGATCAGCGTGAATCATGATTGGCTAGAACAGACGTGCACCTGGCAAATTGCATTTCACTCGTGACTTTGAGGTTTGTGCGCACAGCACTCGCCTACCTTTCACTGCTCAGGCAAGGCCAGTGGGAGGGCAAGGTCTGTAAGGCACCCGCTTTACTGGGTGGGAGGGGTTGAGTCTGGACAGAGGCAAGGGAAGGGGCTGGAAGGCAGACGCTTGACTGGGTGTTGAGGTGTTCTGACTGGAGCACAGGAGGGAAGGGGTGGGCAGAGGCACATGATGGGGGGGACTGTAAGGAGGAGGGGGCATAAACCTGAGGCAGATTGGGGCAGTGCGCACTACGTAGTCGGGTCCATGAAGCAGAGACATTTCTGGGGAAGTGCGCTCCATCTAGTTAGGGCCAGAAAACAGAGACAGTCTGGGGCTGTCTGTCCTGCGTCAGTCATGCAGAGCATGGTGTGCAGGGCGTGGTCAGTCCCTCACACACGTTGGTCCTGGGGGTTGGTGGCTTGGTATGGGACCGCAGATGGCACAGTCACAGTCAGGGGAGGCATCTGTAGCCTGTAAATGGGGAGCTGGTAACTAAGAGGGGGCACTCGATAGTCTCATGGTGTTCGTGGGTGGGGGGGGCCTTGATAGGCCACAGCGCAGAGGGCCTCAAGATGGGGAGGGGTCAGGTCGACATGGGGCATTGGGTCATCAACAGAAAATGGTTCGGGGAGATACCCACAAAAATTATGGTGGGCTCGAGGATTAGAGGGGGAGAAAGGAGGGTGATTGGAGGGGGGGAAACTGGCACATGATGTCCTTGCAGGATGATAGGAGGGACTTGGACAATCACAGGGTGTGGGGTTGGGGGGATTTGGAAGCTGGCCTCATAATAGAAGTGGGACAGTAGATGGAATGCCGCAGTTGAAAAGTAACTGAGGAAAAAATCGCTGGGAAAGGTTCAGAGGGCTTGTGGGAGGAGTTGGCTACTGTACTTTTGGGCCAATTTAAGGGGCACTGTAATAATTTCCGCTACAGGACATGGACAGCAAGGTTCAGCTGAGACATGTTAGGAGGACTCAAATGTCAATTGAAAGACCTTAACTCGTGGTGCGCATTCTTGCTAGAATCCATTGTGACTTTGGGCCAAATGTTGGTTGGCTTTGAATGGCCATTTGCCCCTCTCATTGGAATGCACAAAGGTCAGAAGCATCCAACTGTAAAGGGGCAATGGCTAAAACGCTTTGCAAAATGCTCCAAAGACTTCTAGATATTGCAGCTGAAGGGTTCAATGTGTAGCTTATCTATAACCGCCAAAAGCAGATAATGCAGGTCTGTACGAGATACCCTGGGAGCTCGCATGCCTCTGACATCTTGAGTCATTCGCAGGTGCCACAGACCTTAGAGGGCCCTCAGCTCATCCAGAGTTGGCTCATCGGTGACAAAGGTTACACCAAAAGAAATGGGGCAGGACTATTAGTTTGGTGGGCGTGCACGATCGGCAGGCCTGGGAGTGGCCGGGGAACGGACCCCCGACTGCGATCGGCCCACGACTGCGATTTCACGCTGGCTGGCCAATGAACGGGCAGCCAGTGTGAAAGCTGGGCTGAAAGGCACAGCATTGCTAGGGTGGGGGCAGGAGTAGGGCAAGCGCTGAAGTCAACGCAGGTGCTGGGGAGCGCGGAATGAAAGCTCGCGAAAGGGAGCTGAAGAATGCAATCAAAACAGATCTTAAATTTCAGAAAAAATGCCCATGCACCAGAATCAGTCACCTGAACATATACAAGATGAAAATTCTGTCCATACATTTTTATTGATTTTTATTTAATAATGGAAACCTCATCCTGCCTGTGGATGAGGTTTCCTGAAAAACGCAAAGGCCGCCTGGCTGATTCGCCCGACCGAGAACCGTAAAGTTGGATGGACAATGAAAGATCTCCATTAATTACAACTTTAATGGCCTTAATAGACCTCTTATTGTCAGCGGGTGCGCTCCCGACTCTCGCATGCGCCCACCCACCGAAATATTGCATGAGAGCGCAATGACATTGGGACGCTCGTCCGACGCCATCACACGCTATTTCACACACGAGCGGGTCGGGTGCACGCCCTCATGCTGAACGAGAAATTCTGCCCATGGCTAATGTCACCTGTTCAGCGGCCACAAAGTGCTTCAGAGGAGAGGTGCAATGTGATTTATTTTACAAGATGCCTCTTGATTGAGCAGACCATTGGCACTCTTCAGTACATTCTCCAAAGAATGCTCTACATCATCATGGGTTTGCTGTCCTCTACAAAACCCGATGCTCCAAAGGGGCGATGAGTTGCCAGATGGAGAGATGGAGGAGCTGCAGGTCTCCTCCGATGAGGAGGATGTCAAGAGGATGAGCTCAATGAGGGTGAGGATTTTGAGGCCCCAGAGGAAGCGGCCATAGCAGGGGCCAGATGCGGCAGACATACCTGTGAGACCCTTACAGCTAGTTTGACTCACTCCGCATGTTATGAATAAATGGCTGAAGGCACTGGATACTGCAAAGGCTATGGACCCTGACAATATTCCGGCAATAGTACTGAAGATCTGCGCTCAAGAACTTGCCGCGCCCCTAGCCAAGCTGTCCCAGTACAGCTACAACACTGGCATCTACCTGGCAATGTGGAAAATTGCCCAGGTATGCCCTGTACACAAAAAGCAGGACAAATCCAACCCAGCCAATTACCGGCCCATCAGTCTACTTTCAATCATCAGTAAAGTAATGGAAGACGTCATCAGCAATGCTATCAAGTGGCATTTACTTAGCAATAACCTGCTCACTGATGCCAGTTTGGGTTCTGCCAGGGTGACTCAGATCCTGACCACATTACAGCCTCAGTTCAAACATGGACAAAAGAGCTGAACTCCAGAGGTGAGGTGAGAGTGACTGCCTTTGACATCAAGGCAGAATTTGACTGGGTTTAGCATCAAGGAGCCCTAACAAAACTGAAGTAAATGGGAATCATGGGTAAAACTCTCCACTGGTTGGAGTCATATCTAGCAGAAAGAAAGATGGTTATGATTGTGGTTGTTGGAGGTCAATAATCCAGGGCATCACTGCAGGAGTTCCTCAGGGTAGTGTTCTCGACCCAACCATCTTCAGCTGCTTCATCAATGACTTTTCTTCCAACATAAGGTCAGAAGTGGAGATGTACAATGTTCAGCACCATTCACGACTCCTCAGATACTGAAGCAGTCCATGTCCAAATGCAGCAAGACCTGACAAGTGGCAAGTAGCATTTGCCCCACACAAGTGCCAGGCAATGACCATCTTCAACAAGAGAGAATCCAATCATCGCCCCTTGACATTCAATGGCATTACCATCACTGAATCCCCCACTATCAACATCCTGGGAGTTACCATTGACCAGAAACTGACCTGGACTAGCCATATAAATACTGTGGCTACAAGAGCAGGTCAGAGGCTAGGAATCCTGTGGCGAGTAACTCACCTCCTGACTCTCCAAAGCCTGTCCACCATCTACAAGACACAAGTTGGAAATCTGATGGAATACTCACCACTTTGCCTGGATGAGTGTAGCTCCAACAACACCCACAAAGCTTGACACCATCCAGGACAAAGCAGACTGCTTGATTCGCACCCCATCCACAAACATTCACTCCCTCCACCACGGACTCACAGTGGCAGCAGAGTGTACCATCTCCAAGGTGCATTACAGGAATTCACCAAGGCTGCTTTGACAGCCCCTTCCAAACCCATGACCACTACCAGCTAGAACAGGCTTATTCAGTCGATGGCCCACAAAGCCCCTCTATGTGGCCATGGAGCCACTGTTCAAAGGCTGATAAGTTCAAAATGCCTGTAAGTGAAATTCAAGATTGTGCAAAGGGCTGCTCCTTCAATGACAGGCTAACTGAGCCTATCAGCAGCAAATGAGGGAGAGAAACAGTCTCTGATTGGAGGAGCAGCGAACACTGGTGGCGGTGAGTGAGCTGAGGGGCTGCCAGAGCCCGGGGAGTGAAGTTAAAGTGAGGCCTGAGCCTGGGAACAATGGAAAGTGAGGCCCAAGCCCGGGAGTGAAGGTAAAACGAGGCCCAAGCTGGGGAGTCAAAGGTAAAACAAGGCCTGGGCCGGGCAACGAAGATAAAGTGAGGCCTGAGCCAGGGAGGAAGGTAAAGGCAGGTGCGAGCCAGGGGGTTGAAAGTAAAGTGAGGCCCGAGCCAGGGAAGAAGGTAAAGGCAGGCTTGAGCCGGGGGAGTGAAGGTAAAGCGAGGCCTGAGCTGGGGGAGTGAAGGTAAAACGAGGCCTGAGCCAGGGGATGTGAAGGTAAAGCGAGGCCCGAGCCAGGGGAGCGAAGGTAAAGCAAGGCCCAAGCCAGGGGAGTGAAGGTAAAGCGAGGCCCTAGCCAGGGGAGTGTAGGTAAAGCGAGGCCCGAGCCAGGGGAGTGAAGGTAAAGCGAGGCCCGAGCCTGGGGGAACGAAGGTAAAGTGAGGCCCAAGCCAGGGGAGTGAAGGTAAAGTGAGGCCCGAGCCTGGGAGACCAAGGGTAAAGTGAGGCCCGAGCCAGGGGAGTGAAGGTAAAGTGAGGCCCGAGCCTGGGGGAACGAAGCTAAAGTGAGGCCCAAGCTAGGGGAGTGAAGGTAAAGTGAGGCCCAAGCCTAGGGGAACGAAGGTAAAGCGAGGCCTGAGCCTAGGGAGTGAAGGTAAAGTGAGGCCCTAGCCTAGGGAGTGAAGGTAAAGCATGGCCCAAACCTGTGGGAGCGAAGGTAAAGTGAAGCCCAAGCCAGGGAATGAAGGTATTGTGAGGCATGAGCCCGGGGAGTGAAGGTAAAGTGAGGCCCGAGCCTGGGGGAACAAAGGTAGAGTGAGGCCCGAGCCAGGGGAGTGAAGGTAAAGCGAGGCCCGAGCCAGATGAGTGAAGGTAAAGTGAGGTCCGAGCCAGGGGAGTGAAGGTAAAGCGAGGCCCGAGCCTGGGGGAACAAGGGTAAAGGGAGGCCCAAGCCAGGGGAGTGAAGGTAAAGTGAGGCCCGAGCCTAGGGGAACGAAGGTAAAGTGAGGCCTGAGCCTAGGGAGTGAAGGTAAAGCAAGGTCCAAACCCGGGGGAGCGAAGGTAAAGTGAAGCCCAAGCCAGGGAACAAAGGTATTGTGAGGCATGAGCCCGGGGGAGTGAAGGTAAAGCGAGGCACAAGCCAGGGAGCGAAGGTAAAGCAAGGCCTGAGTCGAGGAGTGAAGGTAAAGTGAGGCCCCAGCCAGAGAGCAAAAGTAAAGCAAGGCATGAGCCCGGGGGAGTGAAGTTAAAGCAAGGCCTGAGCCTGGGGGATCGAAGGTAAAGCGAGGCCCGAGCCAGGGAGTGAAGGTAAAATGAGGCCTCAGCCCAGCATTGGGGGCCGGGCCAGGCAGGGTGAAATTTTGGCGGGCTCGAGGAAGGGCGAAGTTTTGGCGGGCTCGAGGAAGAGTGAAATTTTGGCGGGCTCGAGGAAGGGTGAAGTTTTGGCGGGCCCGGGGAGGCCCAGAGAGTGAGCGTGTGTGTGAGTGAGAGTATAAGAGTGCGTGGGAATGAGAGAGTGAGTGTGTGTATGGAGGGAGACAATGAGAGAGAGTGTGTGTGTGGAGGGGGGCAGTGAAAGAGTGTGTGTGTGTGTGTGGCGGGGGAGTGAGAGAGTGAGTGTGTGAGTGTGTGTAGGGGGAAGTGAGTGTGTGTATACGGGGGTGGTGAGTTAGAATGTGTGTGTGGTGGGGTAGTGAGAGAGTGCGTGCATGAGGGGCTAGTGAGAGAGTGTGTGTGTGTGTGTAGGGGGGAAGTGAGTGTGTGTGTGTGGGCGGAGTGAGAGTGTGTGTGGGGGTGGGAGTGAGAATGTGTGTGTATGGGGGGGGTTTAGTGAGAGTGTGTGTGTGTGTATGGGGGGGGTTTAGTGAGAGTGTGTGTGTGTGTATGGGGGGGTTTAGTGAGAGTGTGTGTGTGTGTATGGGGGGGGTTTAGTGAGAGTGTGTGTGTGTGTATGGGGGGGGTTTAGTGAGAGTGTGTGTGTGTGTATGGGGGTGGTTTAGTGAGAGTGTGTGTGTGTGTATGGGGAGGGTTTAGTGAGAGTGTGTGTGTGTGGGGGTGCGGGAGTGAGATTGTGTGTGTGTGGGAGTGTAACAGTGAGAGAGAGTGTGTGTGTGTGTGTAGGGGGGAAGTGAGTGTGTGTGGGGGTGGGAGTGAGAGTGTGTGTGGGGGTGGGAGTGAGAATGTGTGTGTTTGGGGGGGGTTTAGTAAGAGTGTGTGTGTGTGGGAGTGTAACAGTGAGAGAGTGTATGTCTGTCTTACTCCCAGTCTCAGGTTTTTCACTCACTCTCACCACCTGACATCAACACATACACACCCCGACTCACAGTGCTTGAAGGTGAGTGTGTGAGCACCCTGGGGTTGGGAGTGAGCCGGACACAAACACACTGACCCTCACACACTCTGGTCATTTTTATCAATTACTCTTATATTTTATTATGACATTGCTTTGCTTTTGCTCAGGATTTGTTTCTATTCTTAATGCCTCAATTATTTTTTGAAATTCAGTTTATTTTTGTGCCAAACCTTATCTTTCTGAAATTTGCTGATCGGCCCCTTAAGTGAGAAAAAATGCAAATTAATCAGGGAGATTACTGACTGTATAAAAATCTTTAAAAATAGAAAAATATTAAAATTATTAACATGTCTCCCTCATGTGACAATGTCACACGAGATGGGACATGTTAATAAGAAGCACAAACTTCATTGAAGTTTTTAAAAACGGACATGAAACCTCATCCCACCAGTGGATGAGGTTTCATGTATTATCAGAAGCCCGCTGGGGCTCCTGGCCTGCCCACCAACCTTAAGGTTGGACGGGCAGGGCATTTAACAAGCTTAATTATCCTGTCAATGGCCTTAATTGGCCTTTGACAGGTTGGCGGGCGGACAGCTGATTTCACTGTCCGCCCGCCTTCCTCAATATTTAAATGGACTGGGATGACATTGGGGGTTCCTCCTGACGTCATCCCGCCGACGGGAAAATTCTGCCCAGGGTGTAGCGATTTCAAGGTCTGATCTGAATCTGGACTGCTGCATCTCTCCACAGGCCACCCCTCATGCAAGAATAATGTTCTGGCCTCATCCTCATACTGAGTCCCCAGCATGAGATTGTTCTTTAAGACTCTGTGATCTGTCAAACTCAGCCATGGATGAGAGCCTGTGAGTCAGGTCACCTTGATGTGCACAGAGAGAGCTTCAGCAGTATCACCTGATCATTGACAAGCACTCATGAGCCAGCCTTCGCCTGGAGCTACCCTAGCTCACATGCAGCATTGCCTTGGCATCTATAGCCCAGAAAACGCTGACACTGCATTTCGGCGTTACTTAGTAACTTTGTTGAGCACACGTCAGATGTAGTGGAGCTTCGCTATGATCCCATGTGAGGCTTCTACATTTTCATTCTGGCAGACTCAGACATACACATGGAAACCTGAGACAGTGGTGGCATTGACATGATCAGATAACTATGTCGATTGCCCATCGGAGAGTTAGCTCAGGGATTATGTCAAGCTACGCTAGCCAGACCTTCAGGTCCAAAGCAGCATCCTACCACTTAATAGTTCAGCATCTGGCGCCTAGATACACACCTCTGATCTTGCATAGTTGTGGCCGTCTAGCAGATATTTCAGGAGTCACTAAGTGCTAGCTCAGTCCATAGCTCTGCACAATGTAGGTGGAGATTGGGAACTACCATAGGGGTGATGTCTAGCTAGTTGTACAAATGGTCACAACGTCACACTACAGGCAGCCATGAGCGCTTAAGATTCCTGACTATTACTTGAAATATAACCCACACCCAAGCCTGACAGACATTACTCAGAGACCATTGAAAGATGCGCCGAGTTAGAATGACTCCAATGTGGGTCACTATTAAAACCTATATGATCCACATTGGCCAGTCTTCGGTGCAGTAGCATTAGAAGAAGAAACCAAACTGCAAAATCTATACTCATGAGGCCACATGATATGATCCTCTGACGCAAGTCTAAGATCTGCATTGCCCAACCACTATGTTGATAGAGCAACAGGTTTTGGTCATATTGCTGCTGTGCACAGAAACGTGACTCACTGTACTGAGATTGTGCGAGAAACCACAGACCTGAAGGACACGGTGGGAGATAAGAAAGGAAAGGGGGCACCTGTTACATTTGTATGACCTTGGACCATTGCACCAGATAGAAGAGTCATTCACGAGATGAGAATTTCAGATAAGCAAAATATGTTTACAGATTTGCAAAGTATATACAGTGAGTGAACACCAATGCCACCTTTGTGCTCTCAATATTTCTTCATTTTCCTTAACCTACAGCTACATCTAGTTGCTTCCCCGACATCCGCAGCTGAGGTGGAGGCAGCCTGCTGATGCTATGCCCTGTTGTCTATGATGACCTTGGCGGGCATCCTCTGGAGAGCTGAGGCCTGGAGGGCCCCAGCCTGCTTTGGGTCTCCTGCTGTGGAGCAGGTGCACCCTACTTGGCCTGAGCAGCTGGAGTTATTGGGGTCATAGGCAGAGGGGGCTTGGAGTGGCTGGATAGCCCAGGGAAGTCCTGTCTGCATTGCCCTGGGGTATCATGGTGATGTTCCTCCTCCCTGTGGGTGCCTGAGGGCTCCTCCCTGACTCCTTGAGGAGAAGGGACTCCTGGAGGGAGATGGAGGTTCCCCCATTCTCCTTTGGCATAGCCACTGATGCACCCGACTCATGGCTATAGCTATGGTGTGCAGGTCTGAGTGCATATTCGGCACAAACTGCTGGACTAAGGACTCCATGGTGGCCACTGCCCTTCCAATGGTGACCTCGATGCGCTGGCATGTTAGCGCCATTACATCACACAGCATGTGGATGGACTCCTCCATCCTCCATTCTAACCTGGTGATGGCCCGTGACAACCCTTCTTGCTGTACTCCTGCCTCTCTTTGGAGCTCCAACGTCTCTCTGAGGGCCGATTCCAGAGGCTCGCCATCAGACTCGGACTCAGCAGGAGCCTGGCCTCCAGTAGTCCTCCGAATGTTAGTAAACTTGGCTGTCACTGCCTCCGCCTGCTGTGGATCCGAATCTGTGCTGTGCTTGCCAGTTGGTGACCACCGGCCCTGCTCTAAAAGATGGCCCCATCGAGGTGTGTGTCTCTACGATGGTGGAGAGTGCAGGTGAGCTTTGTGACGACTCTACATCTAGTGGGTCCTCAGGATTCTCATCCAAGGTGGCCTGAGGGCTGGGGCTGATGGGCAGGCTGACCGCCTGCCTCCTCCTTTTCTTTGTTGTAATAGAGGGAAGAGATAATTCATGATTGGCTGTATAGCCACCTACATTAAAGAGCACTCACAGTTTCAGCAGGTGGAGACTAGTAGAGGGGGCCTCACTAGATTGGTGGGAGGTGCTGATCTCGCCTTTGGTGCAGGAACGGCCCCTGTCATCGCCAGCCAGCTCCTCGAAGGGGGTGAGTGACCTGAGTGGTCTGAGATCCAGCATCTCCCCTCTGGCCTGGGATCTCTCCCTGTTGTTGTGGCTGATCTTTTCCTGTATGAAGACGAGCAGGATGGATGCCAAAGCAGATGATAAGCATGTCTGCCTTCTGAGTATGCTGAGTGGACCTATGTAAGGGCTGAAGATGTGACTTGTGTAGGTTATGACAAGAGATGGTGGTGTAAAAATACATGTAAGTGAATCAGTGATGACGTCCTTGTGCTGGTAGCGTGTGACTGTAACCCTGCGAATGCCTGATGGCCTTATGAGAGTGAGCTGAGAGTGAGGAGAAGGTTGACTTACCCTGGCAGCGTGGGTGAGATCATTCATCCTCTTCCTGCGCTGGATAGCAGTGCTTGTGACGACCTCCTCCGAAGCCTTGTTGGTGAGGCTGGTGGACCTCCAGCTCCCATCACGGGGATAAAGGATCTCCTGCCTGTCCTCAGCTGCTTGGAGGACAGCCGCTAGTGCCTTGCTCCTGAACTTCGGGCCACAGAGCTGCACAGAGCTGGTCTCTTCTGGGGGCCATTCCAGTACTTACCATCACAAGCATTGGGCTGCAGGGAGTGAATGTGTGTGTGTGTCTGTGTGTGTGTGTGCCATTTAAATATGGTGCCTGCAAATTATGAGCCAATGAGGTCACGGTGGGTCAGCCGAGGACCAGCCGGCCCTGCTATGAGATACGACAGGCTACTCATTCATACGTATGTAATGAGGTGAAAAGTGGATGATCTGACATGCCAGCTGGCCAGCAGGAACAGCGCTGATTTCCCACACGCCACTGCACTTCAGGTAGAATTTTCCCATGCCCCCTGTGGTGGGTTTAATGGCAGGCGTGGCAGGGGAGGGTCAAGAGCATGCCTGGAGCAACGTGACGTGTACATATTGGTGCTTCCCTGAACCAGGCCTGGGGCTGCCTCTGGCGTTCAGAGTGGATGCCCCCAGCAACTTTGGACCCTGGAACATGTAGAAGTGGGTGGGGGGGAGCATCTGTTAGGTGGATCTTGCAGCTTCAGTGTCTTCGAGGAGATCCATCTTCCAGCTTCAGAGTGTTCACGGAGTTCCATGTTCTATTTTCAATGGTGGGTCAGTCTTGTCACGCAAAATGTTGCAAAACACCCTCAATGCATAGTTAATGAGACCGGGGTCGCACAATACGCCTCTGCAGTGGGAAATGCCCCCCCCTGTCCTCACCCCCGCAACGGGTCTTAGTCCCAGAAGGGAAAATTCTGCCCAACACTTCTGACAGGGCAGCACTCCCTCAGCATAGCACTGGGAGTGTCAGCCTCGATTATGGACTCAACTCCCTGGAGTTGAACCCAGAACATTCTGATGCAGAGATGCGAGTGTTATCAACTCAGGCATGGTTGACCTAACTTCCTCACCACAGTAGCTTTATTGACTATGATGGGGAATTAAATTAGTTATGACTTTAAAATCATAAATTTTGAATTGCATTTGTCAATTATTATAGCTGTTATGTGCAGGGGTGGATGTTCCATATTTTGTTTTCTGAAAATTCAAAGACATATTTGGAGTTAAACTGACGAATACTTTGATCCTTTCACACCTCTAAATTGGAGAACCTGCAATTCATCTGTACAGAATACAATCAACCAGACAACAGCAGGGAACGCAAGACTCAGAATCTTAATTTTTTTCAGCTATTATATTATCTCTCTCCTCATCATCAGGCTTCCCGTGAACATTGATTGTATTCATTTAAATTCAATATTGGCAAGACTGAAGCAATTGATTTTGATTCCTGCTTCAAACTCTGTTCCCTAGCTACTGGCTCTATCCTTCTCCCTGGAAACAGTGTGAGATTTTTTGTTTTTATCTCTGAGATTAAGCCAGTCTGTTCACAACCCTGGTGTCACAGCTGGTTCTGAGGTGAGTTTCTGACCTCATATTTGTGGCATCACAAATCTGCCTAGTTCCACCTCCGCAACACCGCTCGACTTCGCCCCTGTTTCAGCTCTGCTGTTGAAACCCTCATTCATGCCTTCGTGACTTCTAAACTCAGCTGTTCCAAAGCACTCCTGGCTTCTCCCATATTCTTCCCTCCAGAAACTTAAGGTCACCCAAAACTCTGCCCGTGTCTTAACTTGCAGTAAGCCCAGTTCCCCTATCAGCTCTGTGCTAGCCCTTTGGTGAACTGGCAAACAAACCATTCTTTGAGGCCTGGTTGCAGGCTACTTGCACTTGGATGACTACCACATGCTGATACTAACTCTATGCTAGCCTCCAGGGTAAATGCCAGTATGTGAGCTGGTGGCTGTGAGTGTCAAATCAAGTGACAGGGCCTCTTCATTAGTGCTGTGTTTTTACTCTCTTTCCTCCTTCTATGCTTGGGCAGGTGGCAGTTCTTAGGTACCCTAGAGCAGAAAGTCAGAAGGGGAAACTTGGTGTGTGGGAAGGGGTTGGGAAGGAAGCAAGAGGGCCATGATCACACCATCAACTGCCCGTCCTTCATTGCCAGGTACTAGGGTGAGTGTGAGCTGGGAGTTGAGAAATGGCATAAGGCACGGACATGCTGCCACCCTCAATGTTCTGAGCAATATCAGATCCCAGGGGCCCAGTTGTAGCAGCCTCCATGATGTGGGGAACCATCTCCTCCATTGGGCTTGGGGAGGAAGGTGAGCCTGTCTCTTGCCAGTTCACCTCTGCTCCCTTCCATTGTGGACCAACCAGCTTGTTGAGAAGGCAGAAGGCCAGTGGTGATGTGGCAATATACTTTGGTGGTGTGCCTGCCTTTGGTGACGTGCCTGCCTTTGGTGACGTACCTGCCTTTGGTGATGTGCCTGCCATTGGTGATGTACCTACCATAGCTGAATAGTTGGAGGTATGTGGAATCAGTGAGAGGTGGGTGTGAGGATAGCATCATCAGTAGTTGTGTAAGGGTGAAGTGGAGAATCTGGCTGTTAAATATGAATCCTGAGTGCCAGGGTGTACTGATAGGTGAGTGATGAGTTGGTGGTGCACTGAGCAATGTGACAGTTGGTGGTGTGGCAGGTTGGAGATGCATTCACTGACCTTGACTACCCATATGAGGTCATTAGATTTCTTGTGAAACCACTGTCAGGTCCTCGCATCCAGGCCTCCAGTATTGACTTTCCTGACCATCTGTTTCCATTCCCTTCTGAGGATGGTCCTTGCGGTATAGTGTCTCCTGGGTAACTCTATTGGATCACAGTAGAGTCGGGGGAAGGAGAGGACATGCCGCCTTCAGACAGTACTAGCTGTAGTATTCAAGTAAGTTTAAAGGTCCAGTCTTTTGAGTGTGGGTTAATGACTAGGTGAGTGGATGAATGAGTGAATGGCTGAGTGAATGAATGGGTTGGTGGGTGAGGTGGGTAGGTGGCTGAGTGGGTGAGGTGGGTGAGGTGGGTAGGTGGCTGAGTGGGTGAGGTGGGTGAATGAGTGCGGTGTGTGTGTGTGTGTGTGGACAGGTGGGTGAGTGGATTGTCGTGTCGGGGTAGTCGGGTTAGTGGGATGGTTGGGGGTGATTGTGGGGGGGTGGTTGGTGAGGGGGTGGTGGTTATGGATTTATCCAGGTGTTAGACCAGGTTTTAAATATTCTAACATTCCCTGGGTAACTATCAAAGTAAGTATATCATAGTAACTATCATAATTCTCAGACCCAAGCTCGGAGTCAGAGACATTTGCTCATGAGGGTCCCAACAAGCGGGGGAATTGCCCATCAGAAGTTTAAACTTCCTGGGCAATTCCAACGTAAGTCCACGCATCAGGACTTCAATTGGCTCCTGCCATGCGTCTTCCGTTGTCAGTGACCGGAAGTTTTGGGTGATTGCCTTTATGTGGACAATTGGTGCAATGCTACTTGCTCTGTAACATGAGCAGGATATATATGTGTGTGGTGGGGGCAGTGGGGGTAATCTTTGCAGTACACATTTAAGAGGGTGTCCATGTTTGTGGTAATGTGCTCCACAACCTTGAAATTATAAATCACACCCTCCTGGAATCTGGACACCACCTCGGCTGGACAAGGGGAAATAAGATGAGGAAGAAGAGGGGGAGCAAGGGAAGGAGGAAGGGAGGAGAACACATCCATCACATGCAATTGGACTGAGCGAGAGGGACCCTACTATGACCCTTCACTTCAATGGAAAGGAACTTCCCCACATCTAACATAGACCCAAAATTCTCTAACAGTAGACCCAAGCTCTGCATGATGCCCTGTGTAGCAGGATTGGACTTCTCCATGCTCCTAGCCAGTGAATGGTGGCTATCTGGCAGGCCTGCCAACGTAACAGGCATCTCGGTGTGGATCATCATCATTGTTTTCCTGTCCTCACCTGAGTCCCAGGTCCTGAGGCAGCAGAAATGTCTATGATCTTGCCCTCTGGGGAGTCTGTATGTGGGCTGACCTTCTCCCCTGTCCTGGCTGCAGCCCATCGTTCCCAGACTCTCCATGGACAGATTACAACTCTCAACCAGCCTCTGAGGTACGTGTGCTGCCAGTACCTGAGCTGCTTGCTGTCAGCGTTAGGTCATGTGACGGCGCTTCTTCCTTAGAGGCTTCCTCTCCTCTCGAATTTTCTCCTGAGGCTGCAGTGGCTGAGTAGGCACCAATTCTTGACAATCTGAAAGCACCAAAATGTAAGGTGAGGGTAAGGGTGAGGGAAGTGCAGGGCGGTGCGGGGGAGAGGGGGGTGGTGGGGTGGTGGCGGGGGGTGGTGAATAGTGCGGGGAGGGGAGTAAGGAAAGAAAGAGGTCCATGGTCACTCCATCTGCATTTCCCATTTTATGACACCTTTCAGGATGAGGGCAAGGGGCGAGTGGAGAAGGTTCATTAAATCACAACTTAACATCATCCTGCCCCAGCAACACTGGGTAATGTTGGCCCTGTGGCATTGGTGCTAATAATCCTACGCACCATCTCCTCCGAGTGGGTGGGTGCGCGTTTATCCTCCACCGGCCCTGTGGGTTTCCCTCCTTCTGTTGGCCGCCACCACCTGCAAGAAAGAAGGCAGAATGTCAGTGACTGTGCATCAGTGTACATGCGTGATGTGCCCACCATGACTGAATAGCTGGAGGTTTTCAGAGCTGTGTTGAGGAATGTGTGCATAATTGGCATGATTGGATGATATATGTGGATGAGCTATAATATAAGGATGTCAGGGGTGAGCCCTAAATGTCAGGGTAAGCTGCTGGGTGTGCTGCTGGGTATGTGCTGAAGGTGTGGTGCAATGAGCAGTGCGAGAGGTGGATGGTGTGGTGGGTTGGAGATGCGATGTCACTCACCTTGACCACCCGAGTGAGGTCATTAAACTCCTTTCCGTGCTGCTGCCATGCCCTGAGGACAAAAACCTGGGCGTTAATCACCTTTGCCACCTGCTCCCATTCCCTCCGGGAGCTCATTTTTGATAATTTCCTGTTCCCTGGCAAAATTGTGGCCTCTTTCTTGACCTCCATCTCTTTGACCTGTGCTTCCAGTGCTGTGTCACTAAAGCAGGAATCCCTTTCATTTGTGTGATGTGCCATCCTCCTTTTCCCTCAGTACTCCAATGGGATTATCCAGTAGCCTGCAGCCATTGCTGAAACTTTCCTTTGGTAAGGACTGTGCCTTTTAAAAAGGAGCAAGCTGTCTAGAGTATGTGTTTTTTTTCAGAATGCTACTTGGCTCCCTGCAATGTGCAGAGGGTCCCAGCGGCACTATACAGATCAACTCAGGAATTGCTTGTTGGATGTGCTACAATCAGGGAAATGAAGTGGGTACACAAATTTCAAGAGTCTTGTAGCGCAATGATAGCAACCCTGCCTCTGAGCCAGAAGCTCTAGGTTTGAGTCCCAGCCCAGGACATGATGGCCAAGGAAGGTGTGTTCATAACATGGCCAGATAGATTGTGTATCAACCTGCAAATCCACCCAATACATACTAATGACAGGTGGTAAGAATAGGAGAGATTTCTGGTCAGCCATGTGATGGAAAGAAAATTGGGACCTCAAACGCATCACTATCCGTAGCTCCAGACTACAATATGCATATAGAAGTGCATGTTGCCACAGCAACTCAGACTGCCTGAGTGAACTATAACGCACCGCCATGTGAATTTTACATGCTCCCCATCTCATTCCAAACCCGGCTCAGTCACGTTGTGAATTGTAGCTTCTGCACCTAAAAATCAGTGCAAACGACAGTGTAACCCACAAAATACTTAAGGGGCATGACAGCATAGATGTTGGGAGGACATTTCTCCAATTGGTGAGTCTAGAACTTGGAGTCCTCACCTCGGAAGGAGGGGTTGTCCATTTAGGACTGAGATGTGGGGAAATTACTTCACTCAAAGGGTTGTGGATCTTTGAAATTCCCTGTTCAGTTGTTGAGCACATTCATGTCAGAGATCAATTGGCTTTTGAATACTAAGGGAATTAAGGGATATGGAGATACTCTTGGAAGATAGAGTTTACCAGAATATCAGCCGTGATCTTGTTGAATGGCCGTGCACACTCAAAGGGTCAAATGGCCTTCTCCTGCTCATACTTCAGAAAATCAACTTCTACTACACTGATGCAATTGTTTCTTAATTCCCACATTAACCATTGCTGTGGCTATTTTAAGAAAGACTGCTAATGTAGCGTCAATTATTTCTGTCAAATTGTACTCAGTTTTCTCTTGTAAAACCACGAAGAGCTGGATTGAAATTGCTCAGTTTTATTCCTGTTGCCTTTCTGAGTAATAGGAAACAGAGGGTAATGGTAAATGGATATTTTTCAGGCTGGAGGAAGGTTTGTAATGGAGTTCCCCATGGGTCGGTATTGGGACCTTTGCTTTTTTTGGTGTGCAGGGACAATTTCAAAGTTTGCAGACGATACGAAATTTGGAAGCATTGTAAATTCTGAGGAGGACAGTGTAGAACTTCAAAAAGACATAGACAAGTTGGTGGAGTGGACAGATAGGTGGCAGATGAAGTTCCATGCGGAGAAGTGTGAGGTGATTCATTTTAGCAGGAAGAACATGGAGAGGCAATGTAAAATAAGGGGCAAAATTCTTAAGAGTGTGCAGGAACAGAGAGACCTGGGTGTATATGTACATAGAGCATTGAAGGTGGAAGGACAGGTGGAGAGAGCAGTTAATAAAGCATACAGTATCCTGGGCTTTATTATTAGGGGCATAGAGTACAAGTGCAGGGAGGTTATGCTGAGCTTATATAAGATACTAGTTAGACCTCAGCTGGAGTATTGTGTAGAGTCCTGGGCGCCACACTATAGGGAGGATGTGATCACACTGGAGAGAGTGCAGAAGAGGTTTACAAGAATGGTTCCATGGATGAGAAACTTGAGTTATGAAGATAGGTTGGAGAGGTTGGGACTGTTCTCCTTGGAGAGGAGAAGTCTAAGAGGAGATTTGATAGAGGTGTTAAAAATTTTGAGAGTGCTGGATAGAAAAGATAGGGAGAAAATGTTCCTGCTTGTCAAGGGATCGAGAATGAGAGAGCACAGATTTAAGGTGATTTGCAAAAGAAACAAATGTGATGTGAGAAAAAACATTTTCACACAGCGAATGGTTCGAGTCTGGAATGCACTGCCTGGAAGTGTGGCGGAGGCAGGTTCAATCGAGGCATTCAGGAGAGCAATGGATGATTATTTGGATTAAAAACAATATGGAAGAGTAGGGGGGAAAAGCAGGAGAATGGAACTAAATCATGATGTTTATTTGGAGAGCTGGTACAGAAATGATGGGCTGAATGGCCTCCTTCTGCGCCGTAACAGTTCTGTGATTCTGTGACTCTACAGCTGGTACAGAGAGGGGACATTTATTCCTTCAGATCCAAATGCCAGAGGTGAAGATGATTTAACCTTAATGACTTTGTTGCCCATTATTGCTTGGTTTTAATAAGACTCTAAAAAGGAAACAGAATAGTTTCACCCAAAGCTAAGTTTTCCCAGCCATGCCTTTTTCCATTGGTGACAACTTCACTCATGCATTAGCATTACAAGAAAATAGAGATCAGACTCTTGTAATTTTAATGCCCTTATTGGAACTGAGCTGTATAGTACAGACCAGTGAAAATATTACAATTCAACTAAAACTAGGGTAATCCATTTATATTTCATAGATAACAAGTCAAGCAAATGCAAAGCAAGCAAATGAGTGCAGATTGAAATGCTAAGTAACAATTTAATGTAACATTTTTATTTGATGATGTTTTTTATACTCTTCATCCAGTAGAGTCATACTGCATTTTTAAGATCTGTTGAGTGTACTTACTTTTAATACTACATGTAACTGGTCTTAAGCTAATATACTAATCCTGTTATTACTGATTTAGATGGCGACATTTAAAGAAGAATTGAATTTCAATGGTATTTTTGGGCATTTTTGTTTAATTTCAAACAAGAGCTGAAAATAATAAAAAGTTCTGCCTCGAAATACTTACTTTGAAACAGACCCAACGCTTTGCCCAAGGTTGTTTTTCAATTCTTTGCATTATAAGTTTAAATAAATTATTGTCAATAATTTACTCTGTTGGTTTAATATTTCACACGGTACGTTTTTGGCTTTAAGAATGACATTATTGTTTATAATAAGACAGCGGAAGAGAAGTAAACACGAGTGAAAGAAAATAATTTTTTAGGATCTCCTCCTGTTGCTTAGCAGCACTAGAACTGAAGAAATGGCAACAAAATGTTTTCCAAAATCTCTTGTAAAAATACAAGTCGAGACACATTTATATCCTTAAAGTTGAGGTACTTCTATAAATATTTCAGAAGGAGCCAGTTGAGCTGTATAAACATTACCTACCCTCTTGTTAAAAGAAATCAATTATAACACATTTATCCTGGCTTGGGTGGTAGTTCTTGATGGCAAAGAATGTGCTTGAAAACAGTTGCTGGGTTTGTGGTCTATTTATTTTTTTGCTGATCTTTGCATTTACTGTCTGGACTTTAGGCAATGCCACATACTCATATGTTTTGGCTTATTGGTGCTCCGCCTCTTTACTTGTTGCAAAGAAAACCGTAGTAAAGGCAATCAAAACAATGTGCAGAGACAGCAGTCCATTTCTCACTACTTACTGGTGGATTAGAAAGAGACAGCCTGCATTTATAAAGTGTTTTTCATAACCTCAGAATGTCCCAATGTGCTTCACAGTCAGTAAAGTATTTTTAAAGTGTATTCACTATTGTATGTTAGGAAATACAACAGTTTGTACACAGCAAAGTCCCACGGACAGCAATGAAATAACGACCAGAAAATGTGTTTTAGAAATAGAGTTTGAGGACACTGGGAAGAACTTTACTATTCTTTGTCGAAATACTGCCATGGATTCTTATATGTCCACTTGAGAGGCAGATGGAGCCTCCGCTTAAGTCTCCTCTGAAAGATGGTATCCTGATAATGCAGCACTCCCTCAGTATTCTACAGATTGTCAATCTAAATTATGGATACAATCTCCGGAATGGACTCTGAATCTATGATCTTCTGATTTAGGTGAAAGTGCTACCATGCAGCAAAGGCTGATGTCCTAATTTAAAAGAGTAGTATTGGCTTTTGGTTGATTTGTATGTTATACTAAAAAACTGAAAAGCAAGATACTGCATAGATTGAAAATCAGAATTATTCAGGATTCTCATGAGAGGCCATTAGGCAGAAACATTAATTTTGTTTTTCTCTCTCTACAACTGTTGCCTGCCCTGGTATTTCCAGCATTTTCTATTTTAATTTCACATGTCCAATGATGCTGTGCTCACACGGACTGGAAAATAAAGAACCAGCTGATAAGGATCTATGTCTGATTATGGAAATGATAACCTATTTGTCAATGCATGAAATAACTGAAGAGTGTTTTCTTAATATATAATCAACAATATTGTTTGGTTATCTGCTTCTTGGCAGCAACTTATTTAAATGCCTAAAGAATTGGTTGGGGCGTAGATGCCAGATAGTTGAAATAATGTGTATGTACTCCCATTGGCAGGATGTGCCTAGTGGTATCCCCCCAGGGACCTGTATTTGGGGCTTCAACTTATCACTATATTTATCAATGGCTTACATAGGGGAATAGAGACATGGATCCAAGTTTGTTGGCGGCACTAAGTTAGGTGGCACGATAATTAGTGTTGATGGGGTCTCCACTGATAGTTTAAGTAAGTGGGAAAATTTGCAGCAAAAGAAGTTTAACGTGGGGTTGTTCCCTTTGGTCATAAGGAAGATAGGTGAAATTATTTTCTAAATGACAGGAAATTAGGAACTGTGGAGGAGTGGAGAGATTTATTGATCCAACTGCAGAAATCTCTAAAAGCTAGTGGATAGGAACAAAATATAATTTAAAAGGTTAATAGAATGGTAGCCTTTATTTCAAGAAGGCTGGAATACGAGGGGGTGGGAGCGTGCTACATTGTGTGAAACTCTGGTTAGACCATGTCTGGAATGTAGCATTTAGTTCTGGATCTTAGACTTTAGAAAGGATCTAATGGCTTTGGAACGTGTGCAGTGCAGATTCACCAGGTGCTAAAAAAAAGGTTAAATTATGAAGAATGGTTGCATAGACTAGGCTTGTATTCCCCTGACTATCGAGTATTATGGGGCAATCTGATTGAGGTATTTAAGATCATTGAAGTTGATAGGGTAGACAGAAAGAAATTATTTTCCCTGCAAGAGGAGTCCAGAATGAGGAGGCATGACCTTAAAATTAGAACTAGGCCGATCAGGGGTAATGCCAGGAAGCACTTCTTCACGCTAAGGGTATTGAAAATCTGGAGTACTCTCCTAAAAAGTTGTTCAGGCTAGATCCCTAGAAAATTTCAAAATTGAGATGGATAGGTTTTGTTTGGTACTAGTTTTAAGGGATATGTAACCAAAGAGGGCATATAAAGTTGAAATACAGCTACGATTTAATTGAATGGCAGAGCAAGTTTGAGGGCTGAATGGTCTTCTCCTGCTCCTATATTCTTTGGATGAATCCAACAGAATGCAACTCCCAGATAACCTCCTTTTGTCAGCTCCTACTGGGATTGATAAATGGAGCAGCATGCTCCACTGAAGAGCCTCAACAAAATGGAATAAAAATGACATTGCTGGTTAGTCACAGAGCAATGGTCATCACAGTCTAATAGAGCTCTTGTGATCAATTGCCCAATCCTCCCATTAAAGGTCATTGAAAACAAAAAAAAATTGAAACTTCTGAGGGAAAATTAAAACAGTTACTTGATATAGTTTTCCAAGATTATGAAAAAGGTTTGATGAACGGAATATCTTTAATATTGTATGTGAACTCTACAACACTGCTGTGTGTATCATTATATAAATTGAGTTGTAATTAGAAATATATAATTACATAATCCCTTTCATGTGCTCACAAGTTCCTTTAATGCTTTACAGGCAGTTAATTACTTTTGAAGTGCGGTTATTCTGTAGACAAATGTGGCCATTAATTTCCTCACAAGAAGATCCAAAACAACCTATGAGATAAGTGACTAGATGATTGGTTATTGATGGTATTGTTTGAAGTATCTTATAAAAAAGCATCGTTCATTAGTGACAGATTCTAAAGCAGTGGATATAGTAAGAAAATGAGGGCATAAAGTATGGAAGAGTACATGGAAGATGTGTACTAATTGTGTTTGGATTTTAAAGATACATTTAGCATTATATCCCTTAGATAGGTATTTTTTCACTAGGAATGCAGCCAGATGACATTAGAATCCAGATGTTACTTTATAAACTTTCCACAAGCTCCAACTTGTTAGAATCCTGCAGTAATGTAGTGATATGGTTCAAGAATAATTCATCCGTCAGTATTCGATATTTTGCATTTCCTTATCTGTCTAAATGAACTAAAGCTGCCTAGCTATTTGCTGTCAGGCCAACAGTTTGATGTGTTCACACATCAGTAGCTCAGCTTTATTTGAACACTAAAAGAATAAAATAAGATTTCCCCTTGCAAATATACGGAAAAAGTAGTTATTGCTCATACCAAACAGCCAAATTGCCACTGGGTTAAACAATTACTGTGGTTAGATAAGTACAGCCTGGGAATGTTCCTCCTACATCCTTAAACATTGCCAGGGCAGATTGGATTATTCAATTGACATGTTAAAAGGAATTTATTAATTTTGTTGCTACCTGAGGAGTGATATATCAGAGAACCTTTCAGCAAATTAAACTGAACCTGTTATTGACCAATGGAATTTGTAATAAATATATGGGATCGGGGTAGAGCTTCCATTTGCTGATGTTAGCAATATCATCACAATTCGGGTGGAATTGGCTAAATCAGTGCCAAAGATCAGGGACTGTTAAACATAAACGAATTATGCCCAAAACCACTTGCCTTCCTGTTTTCTTTTATGATGGTTTAAGACTCCAATTGCCTGGATCAAGCCAAGACCTCAGGTCAAATTTGTGGGATTCCTTCGTTTGCGCTGACTTGAGAAGGCTCTTACTATATTTATTTTCTTAGGCACACAGGCACAAATAGACATGTTTTAAAAGCTTTTTCATATCTTAAAATATTTAGTTTACTAAGAAATTGACCAGTGTACACCAATGAAACTTAGATTTTTTTAAGCCTCTTACAGTAATTTAAAATTGGGTTACTCGCAGGTGGATGGCTTTTTTAATTCATTCATGGGATGTGGGCTTCGCTGGCTGGGCCAGCATTTATTGCCCATCCCTAATTGCCCTTGAGAAGGTGGTGGTGAGCTGCCTCCTTGAACTGTTGCATTCCATGTGGCGTAGGTACACCCACAGTGCTGTTAGGAAAGGAGTTCCAGGATTTTGACCCAGTGACAGTGAAGGAACTGGACATTCATATTAAAAATACTCAGCTTTGCTGATAAACACGTTCAGCAGTATTAATAAAACTGCGCTCTTGATCTTTCACATTAATTAATGATTGATTTCTATTGGTTGTTGCTGTGATTGTAGAGGTGTTTGGTGTTTCTAGAGTTGTTTAAAGTCGCTGAAGTCTACTATTAGTGGTGTGGTACATGCTGATGGACTTTGTCTTGACTTTAAGGATTCTGCACAAACTACTTGCTCCCAGACATGGGTGCGGTAGAAGACATTCACCCTGGGTGGAGGTAGTGCAAGGAGAATGAGCAGAAGTGATGCATATAGCAAGACAATCTGCAGGAAGGAGTTGGAGGAGTGGGGGGGCTCTCAGCAGGGGACCATGTCTACCCAGGGTATTTAATGAGCAACCTGAGTGAAGAACAGTTGGAAGAATCTTCTCACCTTCATCCCTACCTGAATAGTGAGACCATTTTTGGGTCAGGAACTGAACTTGTCTACTATAAGCATCTCATGTGTCAGAGTGGGGGAACAAACAGCCACATGGTAGGCACCATGTAGAATTAATAGAAAGCATACAAGGGAAAGATCTTGGTTTCACAAAGGAATCACTGGTTGCTTTTCACATTTTTGGTATTCTTTTGATGCTCTTTATTTAAAAGAAAGAATGATTTTTTGTGAACTACCCATTGTTATGGTCTCTACTTTGTTGGGTCTCCCATCGATCCTGGTGAATGGCATGAACCACCCTGATGAGGAGGTAAGACTGTGGACATTATGGGTGGCTGGGTATCTGTAGGAGGTTTGCTGATGTTTGGTGGAGCGATGGATTGGGGTGGTTTGCACAGAGTCATGATGGGAAGCTTTGAAATGAAATGTGCTTGGATGAGGGCATTGTCAGCTTTTCTGGAGGCAGGTCTACAGTTGCAGGAACCAACAGCAGTTCAGGATGCTCTCTGCTCCTTGACCAAGGATGTCTGGCGTTCTTCTTCTGGCACCAGCTACAGCCCTCTCTGCAGTGCCATGTTGTACAGGGTACAAAAGGCCGCTATGATCGTGTACATCCTTGCTGGGGCATATTAAATGGTGCCTCCAGATAGATCAAAGCAGCAGGACCTTATTCTGAGCAGAACAAAGGTTTGGTCTATCATGGGCCTGATCGTAAGATGTCTCTGGTTGTACCTCTCCTGTTCCTCTGTGGTCGAGATCCTCAGTGGGGTCATCAGCTAGGTCTAGACTGGGTACCCTTATCCCCAAGAAGACAACCGCTGAGGCTGTCTGGAGGAGAGAAGAGCTGCAGAACTTGAGACTTGCGAAGGATGAATGAGTCTTGGCAGCTCCCTTGGTACTTGACACACACTTACAGTATCCCCTTGAGCTACACATTAAGGGAGTGGAATGCATTCCTATTAACAAATGCACCTGGCTGATATGATGGTGCTTTCATGGCCACATGAGTATAGTCTACAACTCTGGACCTGTGGAAGCCTCACAATGGAAGCAAAACTGAGAGTTCTCTTGAATTCGACTGGCCTTATCCATCTCAGAGTTCTGATGAGGAGTCATATGGGCTCGAAATGTTAACTCTGTCTTCCTTTCCACAGATGCTGTCAGACCTGCTGAGTTTTTCCAGCTATTTTTGTTTTTGTTTCAGATTTCCAGTATCCACAGTATTTTGCTTTTATCAGAGTTAATATAGTTGGGATATCTCACAAACAAGGCATTGGTGACCTGGCTTTAAAATGGTAGGTGGACATGAATGCAGAAGTCCTGCCCTCATTTCTGGCTGAGTTTGCATTTTGAATGACAATTTTAAGAAACTATTAAAGGATTAACTGCCTTTGATGTGGTTGGTGAATAGAAGTTTGTTTGTTTTTACAACAGATTGACCATGAGGGGATTGAAAATTTTGAATGGGCTTCATGAATGAGAGGTATTTTCAGTATCTAGAGTGCATGAGTGAGAGCTGTCCTACATTGTTAGAAATTTAGTTTTTTTATCTCCACATGGCTCCTGAGGCCTGCCCATCATGGAGATGGGGTGAGTGACTGTGGAGGTGTCATGGGGTATCGGGGCCACAGAGGCAACAAGGGAGTATGCGGGACATGGAGGTGGCAAGGGGGCTATGAGGGGGCATGGGGATGGGTGTGGTATATGAAGGCATGGAGGTGGCATGGGAGTATTGTGGGCATGGAGGTGGCATGAGGGTATGAGGGGGCATGAGGGGATGGGTGGGGATGTGAAGGGTGAGGGATAAAGGGCCTAACAGCCTTTTTAGACAACTGGGCCAAAGTCTTAGAGAACTGAGGCAGGCCTTCTAACCAGGTGTCGTGGCATTTGCCTGCCTCCGGACTGCCTCCAGAGATGGTGGGCCCCACCTGATCATATCCCCGCACCCAAGAACAAAAGCCCTGTGTGCAGGCATTGTTTCCAAGCAGATTGTTCAGGAGAGTTCCCGACTTGGGCTTCTGGCCCACCATGGCACAAATCTGGCCCTCTATGTCATGGGGAAGTGTCACAAGCAATAAGGTGAAATTACCTTCCATAGTACCCAAGGAATTTGATGGAAACTGCACAAAGTTGCTGAAGAGAGTGATTTTTGGATGAAGGTACCGCTCCTGTCAGGACAAGCCTTTCTCCAAGGCTGAGCACTGTATGTTGATCATATCAGGTCAGTTTCACTCTATGTTGAGTTCTGGTCGCACACTCATCTTTTCCAACCTTAAAAGTTACAGACATAGTGTGGAAATCGGGCAGTGTTGAGAAAAGAGGATTTCATGCTTTAAAAAACTCTTAAATAAATATCCAAAATTAAATTTATAAACCAAACCATGTCATGCTGCATATAAAAGTCAATAAATCACCCCTTGTGCATTCCCTTACTGTCTGTCTTCCAGATGCCTGTTGCTCCTATGCAGTGCTAACTGCGTGGCAAGTGGAAAGTTATGCTTTTCACTGGACGAGACTTCAGGTGGCCTTGCAGGATGCCTTTGTCAGCTCTGGCAGTAGAAGACTTTGTTCTGGACAGCACTGGTGGCAGCAGTCTGGACTGTCTGACTGACAGGCAACAGCAAGGAGACTGGCAGGGTGGTAGTGGTGGGAGGATTAATGCTGCCCTGAGAGAGGACAGCAGGTTTGTGTTCCATAGATCCACTGCAACTTCCCTGGGGGGTGGGCTGGGGGGAGGAATCGCCTCAATTACTTCAACAATCTGAGTGAGAACAGATTTCTGAACTGCTGTCACAACCTGCAAGCTCCTTTGGCCTCTTGTATTTGCAGCTATGATGGCAGCAGCATGAGTTTGCAAGGCAGCAAGTTGATCTCTCTTGGCTTCAGTTTGAGCTTCCACTGCAGCACTCATATCAGTCATTCATGGGATGTGGGCTTCGCTGACTGGGCCACCATTTATTGCCCATTTCTAGTTGCCCTTAAGAAGGTGGTGGTGAGCTGCCTTCTTGAACTGCTGCAGTCCATGTGGTGTATGTATACCCACAGTGCTGTTAGAAAGGGAGTTCCAGGCTTTTGACCCAGCGACAGTGCAGGAACGGCGATATATTTCCAAGTTAGGATGGTGAGTGGCTTGGAGGGGAACTTCCAGGTGGTGGTGTTCCCATGTGTCTACCGCCCTTGTCCTTCTAGATGGTAGTGGTCATGGGTTTAGAAGGTGCTGTCTAAGGAGCCTTGGTGAATTCCCGCAGTGCATCTTGTAGATGGTACACACTGCTGCTACTGAGCATCAGTGGTGGAGGGAGTGAATGTTTGTGGATGTGATGCCAATCAAGTGGGCTGCTTTGTCCTGGATGGTGTCAAGTTTCTTGAGTGTCGTGGGAGCTGCACTCATCCAGGCAAGTGGAGAGTATTTCATCACACTCCTGACTTGTGCCTTGTAGATGGTGGACAGGCTTTGGGGAGTTAGAAGGCGAGTTACTTGCCACAGGATTCCTAGCTTCTGGCCTGTTCTTGTGGTCACAGTATTGATATGGTTGGTCTAGTTCAGTTTCTGGTTAATGGTAATCCCCAGAAAGTTGATGCTATAGGATTCAGTGATGGTAATGCCATTGAACATCAAGGGGCAAAGGTCAGATTCTCTCTTATTGGAGGGGGTTATTGCCTGCTACTTGTGTGGCACGAATGTTACTTCCCACTTGCCCAAGCCTGGATATTGTCCAGGTCTTCCTGCATTTGGACATGAACTATTTCAGTATCTAAGGAGTCATGAATGGTGCTGAACATTGTACAGCTGTCAGTGAACATCCCCACTTATAATGGAAGGAAGGTCATTGATGAAGCAGCTGAAGGTGGCTGAGCCAAGGACACTATCCTGAGGAACTCCTGCAGTGATGTCCTGGAGCTGAGATACCTGACTTCCAACAACCACAGCCATCCTCCAATGTGCTAGGTATGATTCCAACCAGTGGAGAGTTTTCCCCCTGATTCACATTGACTCCAGTTTTGCTAGGGCTCCTTGATGCCAAACCCGGTCAAATGCTACCTTGATGTCAAGGGCAGTCACTCTCACCTCACCTCTGGATTTCAGCCCTTTTGTCCATGTTTGAACCAAGGCTGTAATGAGGTCAAGAGCTAAGTGGGCCTGGCGGAACCCAAACTGGCATCAGTGAGCAGATTATAGCTAAGCAAGTGCCATTTGATAGCACTGTTGATGACCCCTTCCATCACTTTACTGATGATCGAGAGTAGACTGATGGGGCGATAATTGGCCACATTGGATTTGTCCTGCTTTTTGTATACAGGACATACCTGGGCAATTTTCCACATAACTGGGTAGATACCAGTGTTGTAGCTGTACTGGAACAGCTTAGCTAGGGATGCGGCAAGCTCTGGAACACAAGTTTTCAGTACTATTGCTGGAATATTGTCAGGGCTCATAGCCTTTGCACTATCCAATGCCTTCAGCCGTTTCTTGATATCATGTGGAGTGAATCGAATTGGCTGAAGACTGGCATTGTGATGCTGGGGGCCTCCAGAGGAGGCTGAGATGGATCATCCACTCGGCACTTCTGGCTAAAGATTGTTGCAAATGCTTCAGCCTTATCTTTTGCACTGCTAGGCTCCCCCATCATTGAAGATGGGAATATTTGTGGAGCCTCCTCTTCCAGTGAGTTGTTGATTGTCCACCACCATTCATGACTGGATATGGCAGGACTGCAGAGCTTAGGTCTGATCTGTTGGTTTTGGGATCGCTTAGCTCTGTCAATCACTTGCTGCTTATGCTGATTGGCATGCAAGTAATCCTGTGTTAATCGGTTCATCAGGCTGACACCTCAGTTTTAGGTGTGTCTGGTGCTGCTCCTGGCATGCCCTCCTGCACTCTTCATTGAACCAGGGTTGATCCCCTGGCTTGATGGTACTGGTAGAGTGGGGGATATGCTGGGTCATGAGGTTACAGATTGCGTTCGAGTACAATTCTGCTGCTGCTAATGGCCCACAGCACCTCATGGATGCCCAGTCTTGAGTTGCTAGATTTGTTCGAAGTCTATTCCATTTAGCACAGTGGTAGTGCCATACAATACGATGGAGGGTATCCTCAATGTGAAGGTGGGACTTCGTCTCTACAATGACTGTGCGATAGTCACTCCTACCAATACTGTCATGGACAGATGCATCTGTGGCAGGTTGGTGAGGATGAGGTTGTATGTTTTTCCCTCTTGTTGGTTCCCTCACCATCTGCCTCAGACCCAGTCTAGCAGCTATGTCCTTTAGGACTCAGCCAGCTCAGTCAGTAATGGTGCTACCGAGCCACTCTTGGTGATAGACATTGAAGTGTATTGATGTACCCAGAGTACATTCTGCGCACTTGCCACCCTCAGTGCTTCCTCCAAGTGGTGTTCAACATGGAGGAGCACTGAATCATCAGCTGAGGGAGGGACAGTAATCAGTAATGATAAATGAGTCAGGAGGTTTCCTTGCCCATGTTTGACCTGATGCCATAAGACTTCATGGGGTCTGGAGTCGATGTTGAGGACTCCCAGGGCAACTCTCTTCCGACTGTATACCACTGTGCTGCCACCTCTACTGCGTCTGTCCTGCCGGTGGGACAGGACATACCCAGGGATGATGGTGGTGGTGTCTAGGGCATTATCTGTAAGATATGACTCCGTGAGGATGACTATGTCAGGCTGTTGCTTGACTAGTCTGTAAGACAGCGCTCCCAATTCTGGCACCAGCCCCCAGATGTTAGTAAGGAGGACTTTGCAAAGTTGACAGGGCTGAGTTTGCCATTGTCATTTCCAGTGCCTTGGTTGATGCCGGGTAGTCCGTCTGGTTTCATTCCTTTCTTAGGACTTTGCAGTGGTTTGATACAACTGAGTGCTCGGCCATTTCAGAGGGCATTTAAGAGTCAACCACATTGCTGGAGCCACATATAGGCCAGACCAGGTAAAGGCAGCAGATTTCCTTCCCTAAAGGGAATTAGTGAACTAGATGGATTTTTACAACAATCAACAATGCTTTCATGGTCATCATTTGACTTTAATTCCAGGTTTTTATTGAATTCAAATTCCATCATCTGCCATGGTGGGATTCAGATGTTTTTTTACCTTTTGCTTATGCCACAATGGCGTCAGCCATCAGATGCTCCATGACGGTAAGGCCCACAAGTGTGCTAACGGAGTTGGCCACTACTTCCAGGCTGGAAAGAATGGGTGCCAAACTCTGTGCAAAGTTTTGTGCCAATTTGGTGCTGGACCCCTCCATGACATTGCACACAGATTTTCTGGCAGGCTTGCCAATGCAGCTAGCATTGCATTGTGCATATCCAAGAACCTTCTTCTGTCAGCTGCTCCATCAAAGTCGTCATCTGAGTTCTCTGCAGCAGAATCTGTGTGTGATTTTCTCCTCCAGGAAGCTGACCTCTACCCTTACCCCCTGTCATGGCTGCAGGCCGTTCCTGCCCGGTGTCTCACTTGTGCAGATTCCTATGTAGATTCACCTATGCCATCCTCCAAATTCTGTGCGATGCCAGTACCTGAGCTGGTGGCCCTGAGTGTGAAATCGAGTGACAATGTTTCTTCTTCATCGTAGTCTTCTTTCTCTTGTCTTTTTCTTCACCACTGTCTGGCCAGTTTACAGACCTGAGAGGAGAAAGGCACAAGATTAGGGTTGTGGTGAGGGGAGGGGGGAAAAGCAAGAGGTACATAATTACGCCATCTTCAGCTTATAAATCAGAAGAGATTGTAGGATGTGAGAGGAGGATAAGGTATGAGCATATCATCGCCTTTGATCCTTTCAGTCTCACCACTGGCTAAGGTCTCGGCAATGGCCACTCCAATGATAATGAGTGCTGTCTCCACCATAGGGGTGAGGACATGCAGCTGTGACAGTCCATCATTGGTTAGATGCTGCTGCCTCCTGTTATGCATCACCTTGTCCTGTGGACGTTACTGCGCAGTTCGTGCATGCACTCCAAGTTCTGCTGCATTCGGCTTTCCATGAGAATGGCCACTCTCTCAATGGAGGAGCTCATGTGCTCTTAGCTGGAGGTGATGGAATTGGTGGGGAATGATAAGCTGAATGTGGAGGCTGGATGGTTGGAAGATGATCCATTTCTGCAGATAGGCTGGCGACTAATTTCTACTGACTCCCACAGCTATCTTGCAAATACTTCTTTCCAGCTCACTTTCTGCTTCTTTCTCTCTACCCCATCTGTTGTGAAAATGCCACGTTCAATTTTGGTGCCTCTGGTATGCCTTTCTTTTTCCTCAACTGAAGATTCCTCTTCACCCTGGATGGCAGGCTCTTGGCTGTGTCCATCCCATTTCTTGCACTTCTGCTCTCACCCTTTTCCCCTCCCTCCCAGAACCCATGATATGGTTCCCCTTCACCTTTCACCCCCACCAAACAGATTCCCTCAGTCCCATGCCCTAGAGTATAATGATGGCCTTTTTAAAGTTCCTGAAATGCTGCAAACAATGATGAAGACTTTGCCATGCGAATTCCTGACATTATAACTAAAGACAAGATTGTATTCATATAGATCTACTGGTCCAAAGATTTCCAGGTGCCTATCCTTTAAGTAGCCTGCTCATCCTGCCTACTCCTCTTCTGGCTGGCTCCTACACGCGTTGGCACACCTTCCATTTCACATGAACATTGTATCTATGTCACAGGACTTCAATTTGCATTCTGTAATGGGGACCTTACTGAAAACAGGCAGGTGCCTAGGCCATGTTCCCTGTGAAAGATGACGTATAATGAATGGGGAATGTTAAAAGAATGCTTAGGCCAGTACTGGAACTTTGAGGCCTCAGCAGGACCATTTACACTAGGCGGAGCAAATTAAATTGGTCCCATATGCTATTACAACAGCAAAACCATCCACAGTTCAATATAATAGGTACAGATTTAGCACGCTGCACTGTTTCACCATGATCTTGAACAAGGATTTATCAAAGATGTTCTTTGTATAAAGCAAGTGTAGAATTATAACATCAGAATTTAGTAACATTGTCAGCTTAATTTTATTCAGTGACTTTGTTAAAATTAAGCTTCTCTCTGTGCTTTACACTGTATGAGGCTGAAAGGGTATGTGGGTGGTCTGCTGTCAGGTGTCTGTATGTCACTGTGTCCTTCAGAACATGTAAAAGAGTAACCTGATAAAAGCTGTCCCACCACCCCCACCCCACACCCGCCCCCCTCACTCCACCCCGGATTTGCACCCTATCTATTTTAAGATATCAGCAGTATAACCAGCAACAGCTTTCCAGTGAGTACAATTTAATGTTAAAACGTGCCGGTGTCCCAGCACATTTAAAAAGTGCAGTGGTTTCACCGGATATCTTTATAAAATACATAATAATTGACACTTTCTTCAAGGAAGATTTCTGGTGTTAATTTGAAAACATTCAATGGAAATAAATTGCCTAAGCAGATGCTGGCTGAAGCTAAAATTAGTCGTGCAATCATCATCTTTACTGCAAGTTTTTATGACTGGAATACATTTTGTGAGGCAAGGTAAAATGAAACTGTTCTGAACAGATGAATTATATGATAAAGTTCCAGGCCACTGTTTATCTCATGAAATAGGTCCCTCTGAATTTAAAAATATTGTATGGATTGGAGACGTCTATTAATTGGATATATTAATATAACTTGAAAATCCAACCGCAAATGTAAATGCATTCAACCACTACCAATTTGAAAAAAAAATGTTATATTGCTTCCTGAACAATTCCTTTAAGATTATAATTAAAAAAAACAAACAATTTTCCTGAGCAGTAAGAAGAGCTGAAGGTTCTACAGGGACCTGGCTCAACAATTTCACACTTATATCATTTCCACATCAGTACATGTACTCTATACATGGAAAACCATTAAACCGTGACATAGTTGAAGCCAACAACTCTAACTATGTACATAAATTTGGGTGGGATTATACTTGGCCAAGAGAAAATGGATTAAGCTTTATTCCAGGTAGAGAAACAAGTTCCACACAACAATCTGTGCACCAGATGCATTTTCCATTGAACACTTCCAGAATGTTCTGTTTTTATTTCAGATTTCCAGCATCTGCAGTATTATGCTTTTGCATTTTCTGTCCACAGCTTGAATTGAAAAGTTTGCTTGTTCTGGGAAAGAAGAACATCTTTGGGAAGAAGTATGGAACTAAAAAGCATTCAAAATTACAAGTGATTGGATTTCAGAAGGCTGGTAAATTACCTTTCCTTCTGATAATTTTTCAAGGCCAGTCCATATTACTTTATAGTGCTTTAGGTTCAGATCAAGACAGTCTGTTCAACTGCATCTGCTGCTCCCCTACCTCCCCACTAGCTGATCGAGCCAAACTTCCTCTAAGGTTCCTCCTGCCCTAACCCTGAATTCACATGTTTCTCTAGTTTCTTTCCTTTCTCCTCTTGTCCCGTCTCTGAGCTCAGCTTTTCAATAAGATCTATTTCTTGGTCACTAGATCCTATTCCTACTAAACTGTTTTCCATCCAAGTTCCCTCCATGGCCCCTATGTTAAGCAATGCTATTAATGGTTCTCTCACCTGAACTACTCCCCCTCTCCCCATCTTCATCCCTCCCAAAATAAAACCTATGTTCCCCCTTACCCCCCAGCCCCCTTGCAAACTATTGTGCCATCTCAAACACCTCCCAAATGCATTCCCATCTTTCACAGTATTCCATGTTTGAATCTTTCCAATCAGGTCTCAGCACAAGTCATAGTACCGAAATGGCTGTTACCAGAGCTATTAATTCTATTTGATTGTGACAAAGGTAAACATTCCCTTCTCATCCTCTAAATTGTCAGACACCCATCACCGGATCAGCAGAAATTTCTTCCAACTAAATACTGGGAAGAGCAAAGCTATTGTCCTCGGTCCCCACTACAAACTCCATTCGCTTGCCCCGACTCCATCCCTTTCGCTGGCAACCATCTGAGGCTGAGCCAGACTGACTGCAATCTTGGTGTTATATCTGACCCCAAGGTGAGCTTCCTATCACATAATCGCACAGTTACGAAGACTGCCTATTTGCAACTTGGACTGAATCTCCTGAGGAGTGGCAGTCACTGTCAGATTGGCACTCTGCTCCTATTTTCTTATGCAACACTGGAGCTCTGCATTTCTGGCCCAGGCCTCTTCAGAAATGCAGAACCTACCTTGTAGTGCAGGATCATCAGGGGAAGCCAAGCCATTCCTCTTTCTTACGGCACTAGCTGCCATAATCTGGTGAGTCTCCTTCACTAGCATACTGAAAAAGCTTTGGGACATTTAAATAACTTGTCAGTGTGTTAGTGAATGAGTTGGAGTGAGGTAAGTAGGTAAGTGGGTAGGGTGGGTAGGGTGGCAAGGTGGGTAGGATGGTGGGGTGGTAGGTGGCAGGATGTTAGGTGGGAGGGTAGTAGGTGGCAGGATGGGTATGGTGGTAGATGGAAGGATTGATAGGGTGGTAGGTGGTAGTTGACAGGATGGGTACGGTGGTTATGGTACATGCTGGGTAGGATGGCAGGATGGATAGGGTGGTGGGGTGGTGGGTGGCAAGTTGGTAGGTGGCAGGGTGGGTACAGTGGTAGGTGGCAGGTTGGGTAGGGTGGCAGGTGGTAGGTGGGTAGGGTGGTGAAGTCAGGTCAGGTCGGGGAAATTGGAAGATCAAGGGAGTCAGAGGGTGAAGGGATTTGGAGGGTTTGCGGAGTCAGTGGGTTGGGAGAGTCAGGGGGTCGAAGAAGTGGGAGGGTAGGAGGGACAGGGGGCTTGGAAGGGAGTTGGTGGGTTGACGGAGAGTCAGAGGGAGTTGGAAGTTCAGGAGGGAGTTAGAAGGTCGGGGGGAGTCAAGAGGGTTGGGGGGGTTGGAGGGTCAGGGAGTGTCGGAGTGGGAGTTGGAGCGTAGCGGGGTGGTCAGTTATATAGTTACCCAGGAGTTAGACGTGATTTCTTTCAGTTTGGTATTTACTGGATAACTATTCAGGTAAGTGAGTCAGATGCTCTGAAGTTTCCAATTCTAATTCAGAGTTGGAGACATTTTCAGAGGTTCCTGGGGAGTAGGGGAATTGCCAATCAGAAGTTGAAACTTCCTAGGCAATTCCTGTGAAGTTCTTGCATTGGGACTTCCAAGGGATCCCATAGCGCATTTTGCAGGGTAATGTTCAATCTCTGACCATCAGAAACTGGAAGATAAGGGCCCATATCATCGCCAACTCTATATTTGCCACATCATCTGTTGCTGAACCACTCATTATGCATTTGTAACCTTCAAACTTGACTAATTCCAATGTAGTCCTTGGTGGCATCTCTAAATCTACCTTCCACAAACTTCAGGTCATTCAAAACCCTGCTGCACGTGTCCTAATTCATACCAAGTCCTGCTTACCCATCGATGCCCTGCATCATCTCCAGTTAAGCGACTCCTCGATTTTAAAATTCTGATCCTTTTTTTCAAATCTCTCCATGATCTCACCCTCCCTATCTTTGTAATCTCCTCCTCCCTACAACCCCTCAAGGTATCTTCACTCTGCCAATTCCCTTGAGTGTCATGCTTTTAATCACTCCACCATTGGGAGCCAAGCCTTCAGCTGCCAAGTTCCTAAGCTCTGAAATTCTTGCCCAAAATCTCTTCGCCTCACCTGTTCTATTACCTTGCTTACAGATTTGTGTCAAATTTCTTTTCATAATATACTCCTTTAAATGGCTCTGGGAAGTTTCATTACATTAAAGGCACTATTTAAGTGCAAGTGGTTGTTGTATTTTAACAGTGTAAATTTCTGGATTTGTATTATACATGTTAACTTATCTTACATATATTAATTTGGAGCATGATACTTGGATTCAGCTTTGGAAGATTTGAAAGTTGGAATCATTGAAGTAAACCCCAAATTCTGGTCATATTAATGTCATAAAAGCAAAATGTTGTCATTTTTAAACTTGGTCTTCTCATGTTTTCTACGCGTTTTTAAAAACAATTTATTGTGTATTAAACAGCATAGATAATTGCATGGACTTCGCTACAGAAATAACAGTAACTGTCAGCGCTCGATGTTCCTACTGGATAAAATTGACAGCAACTTCTGGCATCCTCACATGCGCAGTTAAACATGGTAACATGGAAATTCTGTCAATGATACCCTGCTCCTCCATGTTCAGAGGACTATCTACACCAAACTCGCAACACCCAATGTACCCAGCGGAAGGCCAGAGGTGGCACAGTTGTAGGAGTTACCCCAAGCACCAACAATGAGAATATGAACTGCCAATTCTGTGAATGTTCGTGCTGAACCCACGTCAGACTCTTCAATCATGAGAGGACCCGGAGAAGATGAAGAGATCACTTACAGCTTGATCATACTCAAACAATGAGGAGCCTATCACTAGCTCCACTACAGGCTGCACTGTTGCAGTCTTTGCTGGTGGAATCACCACAGAAATTACTGTTAAGACATGAAACATGAACCCACTAAAGACAGATGCTAAACTTAAGCCATATTCAATCAGGAGTAACTGAGGATGGAATTGTCCCAGATTTGCACTAAGTGTGGTAGCAGGCGTGAAAAATGATCTTTCCCCCACTGGCTGCAATGGGAGGTTTTTGCGTCATATTGTCCCCTTTCCACCTCATTAATTATGCAGCCACAGGAAACATGCCATCTCGCTGGTGGGTGGCCTCCGATTTGCCCGCCATGCTGTTACCTCGCTGCTTCTTCATGCTGGGTGCCATATTTAAACTGTAGCTGCGTGCATACTTCTCAATGCTTGCAGCCCAGGACTGCTCCGGTGAAGACATGGCCCCAAAAGCCAGGAAAAGTTCAGCCCCCCCAGTTCAGTGATGCATCCCTGGACACTGTGGAGACCCACTGTGATGTCCTCTACCCCCACTCTGACCGTCCATCAGTCTCACCACTCCGCTTGGGAGGCGGTAGCAAAGGTGGTCAGTGCTAATACTGCACATATGAGGTCAGCCATCCAGTGGAGAAAAAGGATGAATGATCGTATTCGTGCTGTCAGGGTAAGTCAACCATCTTATCAATCTCAACTCACACACTCACAAGCCCATCACACATTCACTGACCCCTCACTCACTGACTGGAATTTTCCGGCCTCGTTGGCGTCAGGCATCATGGAGTAGGTGGGGGTAGGGGGTGACAATATGGCGAAAAGGCCAAAAATACATTTTACGCCGGTGTGAATGCACAGCGGGATCATCCAGTGGTGTCCGCCATGGTGGAACTCCAATCTCACTGGAGGACGGCATGAACCTGCTTTGTATCCCGCTAATGGGGTGCAAAGTAAGGCCCGACCAGAATCATCCACCCATACCAGATTTACCATTACGCCAGCAGGAAAACACGTCGGCCCAGAACACGCCTGGACAAGTGTGACGTGCAGAAGTCAAGACTCACTGTCAGGGCCTTGTTCAGATCACGGACACCCGAGGAGCAGAAGATGCTGGAGCCCCACAGCTACCGGACCCTGGAGGAACACGTACATCGCATGCTGGTTAGCTCTCATGGACGTGGCCCTGCCACGAAGCAGCTCACGGAAGGTGGGAGGTCTTCGCTGATGTCTCGGGTCTGCTTCAGAACATCACGGTCTTGGCCATGGGCTGCTACAGATGATCGGCGAGTCGGGGGGAGAGGAAGGTCCAACTGGGAGTGGAAGAGGAAGGCGAACAGGTGGGGTGAGGTTGGGAGGGGGAGATGAAGGTGTTGCAGGGGTGAAGTTGGGAGGAGGAGGGATTACGGGGGGTAGAGGGTGTAATGGAGAATGCAGCATGTGGAGAGGTAGGTGTAAGGGGGGAGAAAGGTGTAGTGGAAGGAGTTCAGAGGGGGGAAGGAGTTTGGAGGTGGAAAGGAGTCCAGTGGGGAGGAAGGTGTTTGGGCAGGAAGGTGTCTGGGGTGATGAGGGATTTCAGAGGGAGGAAGGAGTGTGGAGGGAGAAGGAGTTTGGGGGGAGGTGGGGGTAAGTGTGGAGGAGGGAGTAAGGGTTCGGAGATGTCCAGATGAATGTGCAAGGGAGGGGTCTGTGGAGTCAATGATTGCTTCCTGGGGAGCGAACTGAGGGTGGGCATGGTAGGAGGGAATGAAAAGGGGCAGAGGGAGCCAGAAGGGTGGGAGGGTGAGGGTGGTTGGTATGGGCTTGGAGGCAGACACAGAGCCTGGGGTGGGAAGGAAGATGTTGTGGATGTCAATGTGGATGGGGGTGGGAATCTCAGGAAGGTAGGGAACGTGCACATTCACCTGGATATCCTGGAAAGACAAGGGTTGGGATGGCAGTTGAAGATGGGGAGGCGGTAGGTGATGCTGGAGGGCCCGACAATGATGGGGGAAAGGAAATGGGTGACTGGGGGAGGGGAAAGGATAGGGGAATTGAGCAAAAATCTGACTACGACCATTGTTGTCGAAATTGAAAGTGAGCGGAGCATCTTGTCGGGACAGGCACAGGTGCTGTATGGGAGTGTGGTCAGTGGGTGGGCGGAGATGCAGGTCGGCTCAGATGGACAACTGAAAGTGAACCCCAGCAGGCAGCATTGAAAATCCTGGGGACAGTGAGATGAGTGTGATAGATGAAGGCTCCGCATGCGTGGGCGATTGCTAGCACGAAGCTCCAAAAGGCCCTGCCACACACACTTCTCCTTCCAGAATCACCCACGGTCCAGCTGTGTGCAGCTGAACTCCTAGTGGGTGGGGGGAATGCAGTGGGAGTACTCGCAAAGCCTGTCAATGAAGCTGAAAGATTATACACATTATCATCTGAAAATATATTCATGTTCACCCATGCAAACTCTAGTTATCAGAATTTCTTAATTTTTCTAGGCCTACCACTTCTTCTAGGTGCTGCCCCGACATCTGCAGCAGGGGTGGAGACAGCCTGTATAATGTTTGATCCTGTTGCCTCTGATGACCTCAGCGTCTGTCTTCTGGAGAGCCGAGGCCTTGGGGGCTCTGGCTTGCATTGGCTGTCCTCCTGTGCTCCTGGGGGCCAGCTGCTCCCTCTGCAGTGACAGATGACGAGATTGAGGGGATCACAGGCAAAGGGGACTCGGCAAGAGCAGACAGCCTCAGAGATTCCTGAGTGGATGACCCAGGGGTGTCCAGCTGCTGCCCCTCCTCCCTTTGGGTTCCCAAGGGCCCCGACCTGACTCCTTGATGGGAAGGAACACCTGGAAGGATGTTGAGGTGCCCTGTTTCCCTCTCGCGTTGCCGCTGCAGGAACTCATGCATGGCTACTGTGATGGAGTGCAGGTCTGCACACATCTCTGTGTTCTGCTGGACCACGCTCTCCATGACCTCCACCATCCTCCCCGTGGAGCCCTCCATATGCACACATGTGGGCACCACTTCATCAGAGAGCACGCGAACATACTCCTCCGACTCATGTGCCACTCTGTTGAGGGCTTCCAACAGCTCAGCGTGATGTTCCCCCGCCGCCTTCTGCTGACTCTCCATGACGAGTTGGAAGGCCAAATCCAGAGGCTCGTCATCTGACTGGGACCTCACTGATGCCTCTTCCCCAGCAGTCCTCCGACTGCTGGGGAGCTCGGCCGAACCTGCCTCCTCCTGCTGTGGACATGTGTCCTTGCAGTGACCCCCAGGTTGTGAACCTGAGCCTGCTCTAGATCTAGGTCCCACCGAGGTGTGTGTCTCTGTGCTGGTGCAGGGTGTGGGTAAGCGCTGTGACAGGTCTTCCCGGCTACTTATTTCCAGTTCTTCAATGGAGGAGGTGTCCTCTTGGTTGGAGGTGAGGATCTGGATGGAGCTGAGGGATTGGCTGGCTGTGGGTGTTGGTCGCTTGGCAGAGCTCCCTGTGAACCAAAGTGGAGATAATTAGTGCATGGCAGCAGAGTCAAAAGCAGGAGAGAGAACATTTACTGTTGTGTTGAGGGAGGGATGATGTGGTGCAGGATCCTCACGAGGATGTTCGCCGCTGACCTCACTGCTGCCAAAGGCACGGCCCATGTCCTCACCAGTTGGCGTGACAGCACACTCCTCAAAGTGAGTGAGGGGCCTAATGTGGGCCACTCTACCCCCAGTCTGGGACTCCCTCCCTGCCGTTGTGAGCCAGCTTCTCTGGCATGAAAACAGTTGGAGAGAGTGTGAGCAGGACGCGTGGCACTGCATGGAATGTTTGTGTGGTGAGCGGAGTCATGGATGCGGTGAGGATGTGAGCTCCAGAGGATAAGAGCCTGATGGAGATGTGAGGGTGTGTGTGAGAGTTAGTGGTGTTGTTCCTTGAGGTGTGAGATCCCTGTGGATGTGTGATGGGTTTCAGAGTGTGTTGAGAGTGATGAGGTGGTTGACTCACCTTTGCGGAAGGGACAAGAGTATTCATCCTCTTCCTGCACTGGGTGGCTGACCTCCTCTTTGCTCCGGTAGCGCAGACCACCGCTGCAGGCCAGATTGGTGACTCTGGTGGACCCCCTGTGACCACAGCCTTCCACCGTGTCCAGCAGGTGCCCTAGAGAGACGTCACTAAATTTGGGGGCTGCCGTCTTCTTTGCTTTTGGGGCCATCTGTCACCTGGAGCAGACCTGGTCTGTAGACATGAATAGGCATGCGCTATGGTGCACTTTAAATATGGTGCCCTGAGTGCGGAAGCTCTGAGGTTATGGTGGACCGGGCAAATCCGAGCCCGCCCGCCAGCATTTTGGCGTGTTTCCCTTGAATGCATTATTAATGAGGTTGGGAATGGGATGATACGGTGCGAAAACCCACCATTGCGGGCGGTGGGTAAAACAACTTTCCTTCTGCCTGCTACTGCACTATGTACCAATCTGGGACATTCCGTCCACTGCCAGCTCAAGGGATATCATCACTCACTCTCTCACACACACCTTCACATCTCTATCTGGCCTCATCTCCTCTGGAGACTGCCTCCTCAGCCCTCACCATCTCGAGGCCACTTGCACAGATCACTATGTGCCTCCTTCACATCCGCCATTGCATCAGGACCCTGACAAAGGCAGCATTGAACCCTGGATCCATATCTGCTTTTGCCTTCTCTCTGAAAGGAAACATTGAAGACATTAATGATTCAAGGGGCAAGAAAGCGAAGCTCAGATGATGACACGTTTGGAAACTGTCAGGGTCCATATTTTCTCCTGCCCTGTTTGCATGGTGGCTGATGCTGCCTTGTCCCTGAGACACTAGCACACACATCGAGGTGACCCAGATGACATCACAGATATGTAACATCTTGAGCCCTGCGTGGGATGCTAAAGTTTCAGTGAGAGCCCTGTGCTCCAATCTCTGATGTGGCATATTAATGACCAATCATTTGCTTCTGGTCAATGAGTGGATGCCTTTTGGCCCATTAGGAGTGTCAAACCTGGTGAACATGTGAGAGGCCTTCATTGATGAAATGCCATACAGTTGTACCTCTTTCACTATTGCCTGCATTCCCAAATTCGACATCCCAATGTGTTACTCTTGAGATGCAGCGACTGTGATGTGAAGCCACTGAGTTCTGAGTAGCCCTTTAACAGTGCTAATGAAGCCTTTGGCTTTCAGAGGCTTTCATCACAAGGAGGCCTTCCTCCTTTCTTTCTAAGCAGACACCTGTCTGCTCGCTCCTGCAGCAACAGGAGGTTAGAGGGCGACCGGAGACAGGCCCCCATAGTGTTCACCCTTCCCTCTCACTGCCTTGCCACCACCTTCCCTCCCCGTTGCCCCCATTGTGTTCGTGAACCCGACCTCTCTCTTCGCAGACCACCCCCAATTGAAGTACTAGTCTCTGAAAGTGGAGGCCTGCCTGAGTACTACAGCACAGTGGTGTTCGTTGAGACATTGTAGGCAAAGAGCAGGAGCAGACCAACCCTATAGCTCCAGCAGAGTGGCATTCACTTCAGTAAGACCGGCACAGCGCTATGGCTGGTAGGCTTTGTATGTCCCACTCACCTTGAAGTTGCCAGCGAAATGAGGTCCGACTTGTGCACGCCACTTCTTTTTCAAGTGGATTTGAGGCCGATGTAATTTCCCGCTGGTGTGATGGAAGATTGGTAGGTGTGGCAAGATTCCGACGAACAGCTGTTTTAATGGGCATTCATGACATGTTAATAATGCAAATGGCGGTCGCACCACTAGTTGGCAGGATAACCAACCCGCTATGAACACACCGTTTGGAGAATTGCAACTTGTTTTTATGATGGCAAATTTGTGACTTTTTGCCTGCTGCTGGATTCTCCACTCCTGCTGCCATGAAACCTGCTGTGGGCAGGATGGGAAAATACCAACTTCAGTTTGGGCTCCGCCAGGGTCACTCAGCCTCTGACCTCATTACAACCTTGGTTCAAACTCCAGCAAGTTAGTTAAACATGATTTTCCCTTGATGAATCCATGCTGACTTTCCTTAATGATCCTGCACTTGCCTATGTGATTATTAATTTTATCCCATAACTATAGTTTCCAAAAGTTTCCCTACCATTGAGGTGAAACTGACTGGCCTGTAGTTGCCAAGTTTATCCTTGCAGCCCTTTTTGAACAAGAGTGTAACATTCACAGTTCTCCAGTCCTCTGGCAGCTCCCCTGTATCTAAGGAAGACTAGATTATCACTAGTGCCTCTGCAATTTCCACTCCCACTTCCTTCAGTACCCTGGTCCTGGTACCTTATCTATTTTAAGCAAAGATAGCCTTTCCAACACCACCTTCCCCTCAATTGTAAGTACTTCTAATGTACCAGCTACTTCCTCTCTTGCCTCGGCCTGGGTAGCAAGTTCTTCCCTTGTAAAGACAGAAGCAAAATACTCGTTCAACTCCTCCGCTATTTCTCCAGCCTCCACAAGCAAGTCCCCTTTTTTGTCCCTAATCGGTCCTACTCTTTCTTTTATTGCCCTTTCATTATTTACATGCTTGTAGAAAACCTTGGGATTCTCTTTTATGCTCACTGCCAGCCTCTTTTCTTATTAGTTTCTTCACTTCCCATCTGGTTCTTCTATATTCAGCCTGATTCTCCATTGTATTTTCTACCTGATATCTGTCATACGCGCACTTCTTACTTTTCATCTTTACCTCTGTCTCTCTCATTATCCAGGGCGCTCTGGATTTATTTGTCCTACCTTTCCTCTTCAAGGGAATATACCTTGACATTGCCTGCAATACTTTTTCTTTGAAGGTGGCCCATTGTTCAGCCACTGTCCTTTCTGCCAACATTTGATACCAACTCACTCATCTCAGATGCATTCTCATCCCATCGAAGTTTGCTTTCCCCCAATTCATTATCCCTGCTCTGGATTGTTCTCTGCCCTTTTCCATGATTTATCTAAAACTTACGACACAATGATCACTGTCCCCTAGAGGCTCTCTCACTGATATTTGTTCCACTTGGGTCAACTCATACCCCAGAACCAGGTCCAAAAGTGCATGTCCTCTGATTGGACTGGAAGCATATTGCTGTAGAAAATTATCCTGAATACATTCTAGAAACTCTCGCCCCTCTTGTCCTTTTGTACTATTCCTATCCCTATCTATATTTGGATAATTGAAGTCCCCCATTCTGATTACTCTATAACTCTTGCACCTCTCTGTAATTTCTTTGCAAATTTGTTTCCCCACACCCCTTCCACTAGTTGATGGTCTACATACTACACCAAGCAATGTTATTGCACCTTTCCCATTCCTTACCTCTAGCCAGAGAGATTCTGTCATTGACCCCTCTGGAACATCCTCTCTCTCCAGTTCTGTAAAACCATCTTTAACAAATATTGCCACTCACCACCCCCTCTTCCCCCCCCCACCCCCCCACCCACTTTTTTTCCTTTTCTGTCACTCCTAAACACCTTGTAACCAGGAATATTTAACACTCAGTCCTGCCCTTCTTTGAGCCAGCTCTCTGTTATAGCAATAATATCATTATTTTACTTGTCAACCTGTGCCTGCAGTTCACCAATCTTATTAATCACACTCGTGCATTCACGTGCATGCACATTAGTCCTGGTTTAGGCTTTTTTACTTTCTCACTTATTCTGACCCCATCTAATGACTTACCGTTGCCTACTCTAATTCTATTAAAGTCTCCAAGTATTCTATCTACCTTGATGCAAGTCTCTGGTATATCCTCCTTATTAGTTGATACTGCACTATTTCCCACAGCCAGTTTTTCTCCTCTGCATTTTGAAGTTCCCCTCAAGTTCCCAACCCCTGCCAATCGAGTTTAAACCCTCTCCAACAGCACTAGCAAATCTCCCTGCAAGGACACTAGTCCCAGTCCTGTTAGGGTGTAACCTGTCCTTCTTGTACAGTTCCCATTTGCCCCCAAAACTGATCCCAATGCCTCAGAAATCTAATGCCCTCCCTCCTACTCCATTTCTCCAGCCATGTGTTGAACTGCTCAATCTTCAAATTCTTATGTCCACCAGCATGTGGCACTGGAGTATTCCTGAGATTACTGCCCTTGAGGTCCTGCTTTTTAATTCCCTTCCTAACTCCCTAAAATCTGTTTTCAGGACCCCGACCCTTTTCCTACCTATGTCATTGGTCCTATTATGGACCATGACCTCGTTCTCCCTCGCCCAAAAGAATGTCCTGCAGCCACTCTGTGACATCCTTGACCTGGCACCAGGGAAGCAACATATCGTCCTTGAGTCATGTCTATGGCTGCAGAAACGCCTGCCTGCTCCCCTAAATATGGAATCCCCTACTACTATAGCAGTTCCACTCTTCTTGCACCCCTCCTGTGCAGCTGAGCAACCAGTGGTGCCACGGACTTGGCTCTTGCTACAGTCCTCTGAGGAACCATCTACTCGCCAGCATCAAAAATGGAAAAGTGGTTAAAGAGCGAGTTAGCCTCAGGGGATTCCTGCATTACCTTCCTGTTTCTCTTAGATACTCTGGCGGTCACCCATTCCCTCTCTGCCAGTGTACTTCTTAGCTATGGTGTGACCACCTTGTGAAATGTGCTATCCACATAATCCTCAGCCTTGTGGATGCACAACAGTGACTCCAGCCACCACTCAAGCTCTGCAACACAAAGCTCAAGTTTCTGCTGGTGACACTTCCTGCAGATGTTGTCATTGAGGGCACTTTTGCGTTCGCACGACTTCCCACATCCTACAAGATGCACATTCCACATGGACAAGTTGCACTGACGTGTCTTATCTTATACTCTATATAAAGTGTTTACTACATTATTTACTAATTTATTTTAATCATTATCTTAATTTAGAATAATTCCTATGTATACCACAATTTACTGTGTTTATCTCAGTCTCGCTCCTTCTCGCGCTCTTTTAACTCCCGACTCTGCTCCCAGTCTCGCTCCTTCTCGCACTCTTTCAACTCCCCACTCCGCTCTTAGCCTCGCTCATTCTGCGTTCTTTTAGCTCCAACTCTGCTCTTAGTCTGGCTCCTTCTCGCCCTTTTAACTTCCAGCTCTGCTCTTATTCTCACTCCTTCTTGCAATATTTTAACTCTCCGGCTCCACTCCCAGTCTCACCCCTTCTCGTGCTCTTTCAACATCCAACTCCACTCTCAGTCTCGCTGCTTCTCGTTCTCTTTTGCCTCCCAACTCTGCTCTTAATCTCACCCCTTCTTGCACTCTTTTAACTCCGGTTCCACTCTCAGTCTCACTCCTTCTTGCACTCTTTTAACTCTCCAACATCGCTTGACATCGAGGCAGCATTTGATTGAGTATGGCATCAAGGAGCCCTAGCAAACCTGGAGTCAATGGGAATCAAGGGGAAAGCTCTCCCCTGGTTTGGGTCATACCTAGCACACAAGAGGATGGTTGTGGTTGTTGGACATCAATCATTTCAGTTCCAGGGTATCACTGCAGGAGTTCCTCAGGGTAATGTGCTAGGCCCAACCATCTTCAGCTGCTTCATCAATGACTTACCTTCTGTCAAAAGTGGGGATGTTCGCTGATGATCACATACTGAACCAGTCCACGTCCAATGCAGCAAGACCTGGACAATATCCAGGCTTGGGCTGACAAGTGGCAAGTAACATTCGTGCCACACAAGTGCCAGGAAAGGACCATCTCCAACAAGAGAGAATCTAACAATCGCCCCTTGACATTCAATGGCATTACCATCACTAAATGCGCCACTATCAACATCCTGGGGGTTACCATTGACCAGAAACTGAACTGGACTAGCCATATAAATACTGTGGCGACAAGAGCAGGTCAGAGACTAAGAATCCTGCGATGATTAACTCACCTCCTGACTCCCCAAAACCTGTCCGCCATCTACAAGGCACAAGTTAGGAGTGTGATGGAATACTCTCCATTTGCCTGGATGAGTGCAGCTCCAACAGCACTCAAGAAGCTCGACACCATTCAGGACAAAGCAGACCACTTGATTGGCACACCCACAAACATTCACCCCCTCCACCACCGATGAACAATAGCAGCAGTGTGTACCATCTACAAAATGCACTGCAGGAACTCACCAAGGCTCCTTAGACAGCATCTTCCAAATCCACCACCGCTATAATCTAGAAGGACAAGGGCAGCAGACACATGAGAACACCACCACCTGGAAGTTCCCCTCCAATTCACTCATCATCCTGACTTGGAAATATATCACTGTTCCTTCACTGTCGTTGGGTTAAAATCCTGGAACTCCCTCCCTAACTGCACTGTGGGTGTTCCTACACTGCATGGACTGCAGCGGTTCAAGAAGGCAGCTCACCACCACCTTCTCAGGGGCAATTAGGGATGGGCAATAAATGTTGGTCTAGCCACCGCTGCCCACATCCCGTAAGTGAATAAAATGAAGGCTTGAGCACAGCCATGCTATAGTCACCCTCACTAAAGGCACTCATACACTTCCTGATTTGAATTAGAGATTAAGCCTGCCTTCCACTTTTTGAATGTCTGGGTGCCTTGTGGCCCATGACCCATGTCAACTGGACAATGCAATTTACAGGGTTTCACTGAGCACCTTGCAGATATCCAGCAGCTGTGCTCCCTCAATGGCTGGCTGCCTCTTCCCTTCGCACATTCCTGACATTTAACTGCTCAATGAGACCACCTGTAATGTAAGCCCATCGACTACTGCAGCCTTGCTTAAAAGCATACCATTACTTAGTGGTTCCAACTCTCAGTTCTCAATAAATTGTTCATGAGTTCTATAAGGTGACCCTTCATCTCCATGTTGAGAAGCTAATAAGTCTGAGGCTGCCTCATGAAAAGGCCCCTGAGTGCAGCCGTGGACTCCTCCCGTGGAGATTTCTTAACAGTCTCATTGTTAAACTGCGTCATTGATTTGGGGTCTCAACATGGTGGTGTTGCACTTCTACTTCCCGACCAGCTCCGACCCTCTCCCTGTCACCGTTCACTTCCCTCTGATCATCCTGGAAGCCCACAATGTGCAGGTAGACTTCAGTCCGGTAATTCTCCAGCCTCTCCCTGTAACCCGGGAATCCATTGTATTCGCTTTGGACATTCCTGCCCTCCCGCCTGAACCCATCACTTTGGATTCCTCATGCTCCATGTGGACCTCACTCCTCCCCATCTTGAAGCTTTGTGAAAGGTCACTCACAGAAGCGACTTTCCGCCCCACAAGAGCTTTGAGTATCCCCTCCACTTTCTTACGTTTTCCCCATTTAAGGCTGCAGGTGCCTCCTCTGACCATGTCTATCCCAACTCCAGCCCTGTACCAATCCAGCCACCTTCAGGACCACTAAGTGTGAGACAGTGAATAGGCCTTGCATTCAAAGCTGTGCCTGACCCCCATTGAACACACAAGTCGTGCCCACCCTGGAACAGGACCATGACGTGTGTGCCAAGCAAAGCCAGCTGTACCATAGTCCACAGAGCCCCACGGCTACCTTTAGTCTCTCACCCTGATCTTTAGGCCTCAGTGCTGGGATTATGACTGTCACTCAGCCCCCCCAGTTCCGTCAGGACTGACCACAACACCATTTCTCTCTCGCTCTCCGTAAGTCTCTGTCACCCTTCTCTCTTCCCTCAGTAGAACCATCCCCTTCTACTGTCTGCATGCATCCCCTCCCACTTGTGCCAAACAAAGCCTACCCATCCCTTGTCAAGTCTATGTTCACCTTGGGCTCCAGCTTCCCCACCTCAATCATCCCATTGCCTGCCATGTTCCACCCCCACCACCACCAACCCTCTACAACCCCCTTCACCCTCAAGTCTCTGCCAATCTCCACCCCCAAACGCCCCTGTACCCAAGCTGGCTTCTGTTGGTAGAGTGCAGCCCTGCCTGAAAGCCACAGCACACCCTAAGTGCAGTCCTCCTGGAGAACAGCAGTACCCACCGAGAGTATCCCCACTAGACACCGTGAGCAGCCCATAATACACCAAGAGCTGCCTTGCTAGACACCGAGACCAGCCCCGCTAGAAACCGAGAACAGCCCCACAAGACACCGAGAGCAGCCCCGCTAGACACCGAGAACAGCCCCACAAGACACCGAGAGCAGCCCCACAAGACACCAAGAGTAGCCCCGCTAGACACCGAGAGCAGCCCCGCTAGACACCGAGACCAGCCCCGCTAGACACTGAGAGCAGCCTCGATAGACACCGAGAGCAGACCCACTAGACACCGAGAGCAGCCCCGCTAGACACCGAGAGCAGCCCCGCTAGACACCGAGAGCAGCCCCACTAGACACTGAGAGCAGCCCCACTAGACACCGAGAGCAGCCCCGCTAGACACCGAGAGCAGCCCCACTAGACACTGAGAGCAGCCCCACTAGACACCGAGAGCAGCCCCGCTAGACACCAAGAGCAGTCCCACTAGACACCAAGAGCAGCCCCACTAGACACCGAGACCAGCCCCAATAGACACCGAGAGCAGCCTCGCTAGACACCGAGAGTAGCCCTACTAGACACCGAGAGCAGCCTCACTAGACACTGAGACCAGCCCCACTAGACACCGAGACCAGCCCCACTAGACATCGAGAGCAGACCCACTAGACACCAAGAGCAGCCTCACTAGACACCGAGAGTAGCCCTACTAGACACCGAGAGCAGCCCCGCTAGACACCGAGAGCAGCCCCACTAGACACTGAGAGCAGCCCCACTAGACACCGAGAGCAGCCCCGCTAGACACCAAGAGCAGTCCCACTAGACACCAAGAGCAGCCCCACTAGACACCGAGACCAGCCCCAATAGACACCGAGAGCAGCCTCGCTAGACACCGAGAGTAGCCCTACTAGACACCGAGAGCAGCCTCACTAGACACTGAGACCAGCCCCACTAGACACCGAGACCAGCCCCACTAGACATCGAGAGCAGACCCACTAGACACCAAGAGCAGCCTCACTAGACACCGAGAGTAGCCCTACTAGACACCGAGAACAGCCCAGCTAGACACCGAGACCAGCCCCGCTAGACACCGAGACCAGCCCCGCTAGACACTGAGAGCAGCCCCACTAGACACCGAGAACAGCCCCATTAGACACCGAGAGCAGCCCAGCTAGACACCGAGAGCAGCCCCGCTAGACACCGAGAGCAGCCCCGCTAGACACCGAGAGCAGCCCCGCTAGACACTGAGAGCAGCCCCGCTAGACACCGAGACCAGCCCCGCTAGACACCGAGAGCAGCCCAGCTAGACACCGAGACCAGCCCCACTAGACACCGAGAGCAGCCCCGCTAGACACCGAGAGCAGCCCCGTTAGACACCGAGAGCAGCCCCGTTAGACACCGAGAGCAGCCCAGCTAGACACCGAGAGCAGCCTCGCTAGACACCGAGAGCAGCCCCGATAGACACCGAAATCAGCCCAGCTAGACACTGAGAGCGGCCCCACTAGACACCGAGAGCAGCCCCACTAGACACCGAGAGCAGCCCCGCTAGACACCGAAATCAGCCCAGCTAGACACTGAGAGCAGCCCCACTAGACACCGAGAGCAGCCCCACTAGACCCGAGAGCAGCCCCACTAGACACCGAGAGCAGCCCCACTAGACACCGAGAGCAGCCCCGCTAGACACCGAGAGCAGCCCAGCTAGACACCGAGAGCAGCCCAGCTAGACACCGAGAGCAGCCTCGCTAGACACCGAGCGCAGCCCCACTAGACACCGAGACCAGCCCTGCCAGGCACCGAGAGCAGCCTCTCTAGACACTGAGAGCAGCCCCACTAGACACTGAGATCAGCCCCACTAGACACCGAGACCAGCCCCGCTAGACACCGAGAGCAGCCCAGCTAGACACCGAGAGCAGCCCCGCTAGACACCGAGAGCAGCCTCGCTAGACACTGAGACCAGCCCCACTAGACAATGAGAGCAGCCCCGCTAGACAATGAGAGCAGTCCAGCTAGACACTGAGAGCAGCCTCGCTAGACACCGAGAGCAGCCCCACTAGACACCGAGAGCAGCCTCGCTAGACACCGAAAGCAGCCCCAATAGACACTGAGAGCAGCCCCGATAGACACCGAAATCAGCCCAGCTAGACACCGAGAGCAGCCTCGCTAGACACCGAAAGCAGCTCCAATAGACACCGAGACCAGCCCCGTTAGACACCGAGCGCAGCCCCACTAGACACCGAGAACAGCCCAGCTAGATACCAAGACCAGCCCCGCTAGACACCGAGACCAGCCCCGCTAGACACTGAGAGAAGCCCCACTAGACACCGAGAACAGCCCCATTAGACACCGAGAGCAGCCCAGCTAGACACCGAGAGCAGCCCCGCTAGACACCGAGAGCAGCCCCGCTAGACACCGAGAGCAGCCCCGCTAGACACTGAGAGCAGCCCCGCTAGACACCGAGACCAGCCCCGCTAGACACTGAGAGCAACCCAGCTAGACACCGAGACCAGCCCCACTAGACACCGAGAGCAGCCCCGCTAGACACCGAGAGCAGCCCCGTTAGACACCGAGAGCAGCCCCGTTAGACACTGAGAGCAGCCCAGCTAGACACCGAGAGCAGCCCCGCTAGACACTGAGAGCAGCCCCGCTAGACACCGAGAGCAGCCCCGCTAGACACTGAGAGCAGCCCCGCTAGACACCGAGACCAGCCCCGCTAGACACCGAGAGCAGCCCAGCTAGACACCGAGACCAGCCCCACTAGACACCGAGAGCAGCCCCGCTAGACACCGAGAGCAGCCCCGTTAGACACCGAGAGCAGCCCCGTTAGACACCGAGAGCAGCCCAGCTAGACACCGAGAGCAGCCTCGCTAGACACCGAGAGCAGCCCCGATAGACACCGAAATCAGCCCAGCTAGACACTGAGAGCGGCCCCGCTAGACACCGAGAGCAGCCTTGCTAGACACCGAGAGCAGCCCCGCTAGACACCGAGAGCAGCCCCACTAGACACCGAGAGCAGCCCCACTAGACACCGATAGCAGCCCCGCTAGACACTGAGAGCAGCCCAGCTAGACACCGAGAGCAGCCCCGCTAGACACCGAGAGCAGCCCAGCTAGACACCGAGAGCAGCCCCGCTAGACACCGAGACCAGCCCCGCTAGACACCGAGAGCAGCCTCGCTAGACACCGAGAGCAGCCCAGCTAGACACCGAGAGCAGCCCAGCTAGACACCGAGACCAGCCCCGCTAGACACCGAGCGCAGCCCAGCTAGACACCGTGCGCAGCCCCACTAGACAGCGAGAGCAGCCCAGCTAGACACCGAGACCAGCCCCGATAGACACCGAGAGCAGCCTCGCTAGACACCGAGACCAGCCCCGCTAGACACCGAGAGCAGCCCCGCTAAACACCGAGAGCAGCCCAGCTAGACACCGAGACCAGCCCCACTAGACACCGAGAGCAGCCCTGCTAGACACCGAGAGCAGCCCCGTTAGACACCGAGAGCAGCCCAGCTAGACACCGAGAGCAGCCTCGCTAGACACCGAGAGCAGCCCCGATAGACACCGAAATCAGCCCAGCTAGACACCGAGAGCAGCCTCACTAGACACCGAGAGCAGTCCCGCTAGACACCAAGAGCAGCCTCGCCAGGGACTGAGAGCAGTCCCGCTAGACACCAAGAGCAGCCCCACTGGACACCGAGAGCAGCCCCACTAGACACCGAGAGCAGCCCCGCTAGACACCGAGAGCAGCCCCGCTAGACACCGAGAGCAGCCCAGCTAGACACCGAGAACAGCCCCGCTAGACACCGAGACCAGCCCCGCCAGGCACTGAGAACAGCCCCGTTAGACAGTGAGAGCCGCCCCGCTAGACACCCGAGAAACCCACCATGAGAATCCGCACTAGCAGCCCTGCGAGACAATGACACCAGCCTCGCTTTATGATGCAGCTTTGGCATCGCTGAAGAGCCGGAGCAGCACTGTTGTAGGTCGGCTTTGAATGTTGCCCTCACATTGAAGTCATGACCAAATTGAAGGTGGGCTGCTGCACGTCCCTTATATCCAGTTGTGATTAAGATCGGTTTAATGTCCTGCTGGTGTGGTACATAATTGGGAGGGAGAATGTTCCTATACCCGTCCATCATGAAACCCATTGCTGGCAGGACCGGAAAATTCTGCCTTAGTGTCTCTTTGCAGAGGGACAAACTTATGTTCAACTTGTATCAAACCTTGGTTAGAGCACACTCAGAGCACTGAGCACACTTCTGGTTTTCGTATTACAAATTCCAAAGATCCATAAACCATTGAGTGTAAAGATTTCTGCTTACCTCAGTCCTACATGGCCAACTCCTCTGAGATTGTAAGCTTGTGGTCTCGATTCTCTAGCCAAAGAAAACATTTTCTCAGCATTCACCCTGTTCAGCTCCTTAGGAATTTTATATGTTTTAGTTATGGGTATAGATGCACTGAAGGGGAAGTCAGATATAAGAGAGAAGGGAATAGAGAGTTATGCTGTTGGAGTTAGACAAGGAAGGATTGGGGAACGCTTGAGCAGAACATAAATGCTGGCATGAACCAATTGGGCAAAATGGCCATTCTGTCCTTTGTATTCTATGTAATTAGGATTTTAGTTCTGCTCCATGTTGAGTCAGCTGATTTCCACCATGTCAATTGGGAGCGATTAGCAATCTTTAGACTTACTGAGCCTTTTATGGGAAAAATCACCAGGGGCAGAATGTTGCTCTTATTGGGCGGGTGCGTGCCCGACCTGAACGGGCGTAAAATATTGCGCGAAGACATCGGACGAGTATCCCGATGTCATTCCGCACTCGCGCAATATTTCGGTCGGCTGGCACGTGCGGGAGTCAGCAGAGAGCCCGCCGACATTTAAGTGGCCTATTAAGGCCCTTAAGGTACTAATTGTCTTGAACTTTTTGCTGCCCGTCCAAATGTTCGGTTGGCAGATGGGCGAAAAGGCCAAGCGACCTTTGCACTTTTGGCGTAATGACCTCCATGGGCAGGATAGGTTTCATCCAGTGATTAAAAAATATAAAAACTTTTTGCACACATATTTCACATGTCCCTGCTCATATGACAGAGTCACATGAGGGAACATGATTTCATTATTTTAAAATTCTTTATTTATGTTGAGAAAAATCTTCAGCTCTCTAAGACAGCTCTGTGCCTCAGGGAGCTCGGCGCGCGTCTGCGAACATCAGCGCTTGCACTCCTGCCACCCACACCCCAGCAGCGCTGGGCGCTGCAGCACACGATTCACGCTGGCTGCCTGTTAATTGGCTAGCCAGTGTGAAACCCATGTCGGGGCCCAATCACGGGTGGCGGTCGGCTTCCCGACTGCTCCTGGGCCTGCCCACTGCACCCACCCGGCAAGGGCAATATTCTGCCCCAGGGTTCATACTACTTATCACAATAGTTATCGATTTATATACATTATACCAATGCTTGAACTGTTCAATAAAGAAAGATAATTAATTGGGCATGAAGCACTTTGAGACACTCGGACGGCAATGACAGAGTTAGCCAAACGCAAGTTTTTTTCCTTCCTCTTAAATAGACAATATGATGGTGAACAATGGGCACAGGGAAAAACTTGAGTGAAATGGAGCCAACCTCAGCAAGATTTCAGAGAGGAGGGGAGAACACAGCAACAAAAATGACACTGCAGTGAACTGGCTTAAAGGCAAAAGAACATGAAAATTGCTCACCAAGGGAGCAGCATTAAAATTTTACATCACCCATCTGCAGCTCAATGCTGAAGTTGGCCCTCAGTCAAAATCTGCCAGGGTCTTGCACCACCATTTTTGATCCACTGGCAGCGAATACAACCACTGAGGGGGTGATAAATGGAACAGAAGTCGGGGCCAGTGGTTTAAAAACAAAATGTTTGACTTTCAAACAGCTCAATATTAAAAGACCACTTGCAGCTTTGAATATTGTAGCCTTTTGTTACAATATTTCTTTAAGGCATTCTTCATGACCGTCACAATTTTAGTTGCTCCATATCTGCATATATGTCAAAATAGGAAACTGCCCATTTTGCGTGGAATTCTTCAATTAAGTCAGCAATCACTTTTATAGATTCATATGGTAGCAACTTAAAGGATGACTTTATTATATCTAATTTATAACTTTGTTAGTTTATAACAAAGTCCTTGGCTTGACTTTTCTCAGTTGTATCCAACAGTAATTCTCTACATTCACCCTATCAATTCTCTTAAAAATCATTTGGCTCATGTTTCATCTCCTCCCCCAGAAAGAGAAGTTTTATTGTCCCCGATGAGCAGAGAATGACCTCTAGTTCCTCCGTTTTGTAGCTCGTTAAGTGTAAGTTTTTGAGAGACATTGTATGCTGCAATATAGTTTAGGGACTTGGAATAAGATGCATCTTCCATTGATACTGCAGGTTTTGGGGTTTAACTGTTGCCTACCATGAGGATGGAATTTATATTGTAACACAAGAAACATCGTGGAATCAGACTGAAAATTCAGTATCACATTTTCAACTCTATGGGCCAGATCTTCCGGCCAGTGACGATGCTGCATGCATTGCTGCTAACTGCAGAGACCATTGTGTGTTTGCCTTTTTGAGAACTTTCAGCAGGCATTTCTCAACCCAGCTGGAGCAGCAAAGCCCTGGTGCAGTGATCCAGGAGAAGACTGGTGAAGAGAAGCAGTGCAGAGCTCACAACCCCTTCTTAAGACGGTAGCTGCCACGTTCAGGTAAGTTTTTAAAGGTCTCAGATTTTTCAGTGGAGCTAGTGGGTCAGTGAGTCAGTAAGTGGGTAAGTGAGCGAGTTAGTGGGTGAGTTAGTGGGTTAATGAGTGGTTGAGTGAGTGACTGGATTAGGGGGTGAGTGAGTGGGTGAGTGAGTGAGTTAGTGAAGGTTAGTGGATTAATAAGTGAGAGTGAGTAAGTGCGTGAGTGACTGGGTTAGGGGGTAAGTGACTAACAGTGAGTGGGTGAGTGAAAGAATGGGTTAGTGAGGGTTAGTGGGTTAATGAGTGAGAATGAGTGGGTCAGAAGTGAATGAGTTAGTGAGAGTTATGGGATAAAGACTGAGAATGAGTGAGTGAGTTGGTGAGGGTTAGTGGGTGAATGAGTGAGTATGAGCGTGAGTGAGTTAGTGAGGGTTAGTGAGTTAATAAGTGAGAGTGAGTGAGTGAGTGGGTTAGTGAGCGTTAGTGGGTTAATCACAGAATTACAGAATTGTTACGGTGTAGAAGGAGGCCATTTGGCCCATCGTGTCTGCACTGGCTCTCTAAGCATTGTGCCAATCTCCCGCCTTTTCCCCGTAACCCTGCATATTGTTTCTATTTAAATAATCATCCAATGCCCTCTTGAATGCCTTAATTGAACCTGCCTCCACCACACTTCCAGGCAGTGCATTCCAAACCCTCACTACTCGCTGTGTGAAAAAGTTTTTTTCTCGCCTCACATTTGCTTCTTTTGCAAAACACTTTAAAACTGTGCCCTCTGGCTCTCGATCCTTTTACAAGCAGGAACAGTTTCTCTCTATCTACTCTGTGCAGACCCCTCATGATTTTGAAAACTTCTATCAAGTCTCCTCTTAGCCGCCTTCTCTCCAAGGAGAATAGTCCCAACTACTCCAAAACAAAAACAGAATTACCTGGAAAAGCTCAGCAGGTCTGGCAGCATCGGCGGAGAAGAAAAGAGTTGACGTTTCGAGTCCTCATGACCCTTCAACAGAACTGAGTAATATTAGGTGAGGGGTGAAATATAAGCTGGTTTAAGGTGGGGGGTGGGGGGAGAGAAGTTGGGGGGGGCGCGGTTGGTTGTAGGGACAAGCAAGCAGTGATAGGAGCAGATAATCAAAAGATGTCACAGACAAAGGAACAAAGAGGTGTTGAAGGTGGTGATATTATCTAAATGAATGTGCTAATTAAGAATGGATGGCTGGACACTCAAGGTACAGCTCTAGTGGGGGTGGGGTGGAAAGACTAACAGGGCATTAAAGGTATAGATTTAAAAGTAATGGAAATAGGAGGGAAAAGAAAAATCTATATAAATTATTGGAAAAAACAAAAGGGAGGGGGAAGAAATGGAAAGGGGGTGGGGATGGAGGAGGGAGTTCAAGATCTAAAGTTGTTGAATTCAATATTCAGTCTGGAAGGCTGTAAAGTGCCTAGTTGTAAGATGAGGTGCTGTTCCTCCAGTTTGTGTTGAGCTTCACTGGAACAATGCAGCAAGCCAAGGACGGACATGTGGGCAAGAGAGCAGAGTGGAGTGTTAAAATGGCAAGCGACAGGGAAGTTTGGGTCTTTCTTGTGGACAGACCGCAGGTGTTCTGCAAAGCAGTCGCCCAGTTTACGTTTGGTCTCTCCAATGTAGAGGAGACCGCATTGGGAGCAACGAATGCAGTAGACTAAGTTAGGGGAAATGCAAGTGAAATGCTGCTTCACTTGAAAGGAGTGTTTGGGCCCTTGGACGGTGAGGACTACTCTAATCTTTTCTCATAACTGAAGTGTCTCATCCCTGGAACCATTCTTGTAAACCTTTTCTGCACTCTGTCCAATGCATCCACAGCCTATATTGTGATGCCAAGAACTGTACACAATACTCCAACTGAGTTCTAACCAGCGTCTTATATAAGTTCATCAACACCTCCCTACACTTGTACTCTATGCCCCTATTAATGAAACCTAGAATACTGCATACTTTAGTAACAACTCTCTCTCTACCTGTCCTACCATCTTTAATGACTTATGCACATATACACCCAGGTGTCTCTGCTCCTGTGTACCCTTTAGAGTAGTACCCTTTATTTTATACTGTCTCTCTATGTTCTTTGTACCAAAGTGTATCACCTCACACTTCTTTGCATTAAACTTCATCTGCAACTATCTGCCCACTCCACCAATGTGTTAATGTCCTTTTGAAGTTCTACACTGTCTTCCTCACAGTTTACAATTCTCCCAAGTTTTGTGTCATCTGCAAACTTTGAAATTGTCCGCTGCACACCAAGATATAGATCTTGGGTCCCAATATCAACCCCTGGGGAACTTCCAAACCGAAAAATACTCATTAACCATTACTCTCTGTTTCCTATCCCTCAGCCAGTAGGTGGGTTAGTGAGTGAGTGAATGAATGAGTGATGGAGTGTCAGTGAATGAATGAGTGAGAGTGAGTGAGGGAGTGAGTGGGTTAGTGAGTGAGTGGGTGGTGGGTTGGGTGTAGGTAGTTGGGTCAGGGGTGGATGGATAGTCGGTTCAGGGGTTGGGTAGTTGGGTCGAGTTGAGGGATGCATAGTTGGGTGTGTGAGGATTGGGTGGGGTCAGGTTGGAGATTGTGGGTAATTGGTTCAGGATAGATTGAAGGGGTGAGAGAGTCAGGTCAGGGTGTGGGGAGTTAGTGATCAGCGGGGTAGTCCAGTGGGGGTTGGGTAGTCAAGTTGGGGGTAGGTAGTCATGTCGGGGGTGGTGGTTGTAGTTGTGGAGTGGGTATCTGTGGGATGTGGTGGATTGGGTTGTGCTAATTTTCACCAGAGCTTAAACAGTGTAACAATTCTAGGGTATGTATCTGGATAAGTAGCACGTATCCAGCCCAAGTCTCCAACACTGAGATCAGTGTCAGAGACATTCATAGAGGGTCCCAGGCAACAGAAATCAGCCTGTCAGGAGTTAAAAGCTTCTGGGCAATTGCATGCCCTCTGCGAATGCCTCTTACACTGATCTCAGTGTTGGAGACTTAGGCCGGAATTTTCACGCATCATTGGCGTCATGGCAGGCGGAGGGGCAGAACAATATGGCGAGGAGGCATATGAAAGTACAGCGGGGGATCATCTGATGGTGTCCGCTATTGCGGAATGCCAATCCCCATGGAGGCTGGCATGAACCCACTTTGCATCCCGCTAATGGGATACAAAGTAAGACCCGACCGGAATCGTCCCCCTACACCAGATTTACCGTTACACCGCGGGAAAACACACTGGCCCAAAACATATCTGGACGAGTGTGACATGCAGAAGTTGGGTCTTACCATTAGGGCCTTGCTCAGGGATTGCAGACATTCGAGGAGAAGGAGGTGCTGGAGCCCAACAGCTACCAGACCCTGGAGGAACACATGCATCACATGCTGGGTGGATTCTCATGGACATGGCTTGGCTGTGAAGCAGCTCACATAAGGTGGGAGGTCTCTGTTGATGTCTCGGGTCTGCTTCAGAACATCACGGTCTTGGCCATGGGCTGCTATGGGTGATTGGTGAGAGGGGGAAGAGGAAAGTCCAGCTGTGAGTGAGAGAGGGAGGTGCATTGGAGGGGGTGGGGGAGGGGGGGGACAAAAGTATCGTGGGACTGGGGGTGGGGGAGGTGAGGGGGTGAGGTGGTGGGGGGGAAAGAGGGTGTCACGGGGGTGAGATTGGAATGGAGGACCAGGGAATACAGGGGAGGAGGGTGTAACAGGGGAGAATGCACCAACCGTGTAGGTAGGTGGAAGGGAAGGAGTTTGGAGGGGGGAAGAAGTCCAGACGGAGGAAGGAGTCTGGGGGGAGGAAGGAACTTGGACAGTGGAAGGAGTCCAGGGGGAGGAAGAAGCTCAGGGAGAAGAGGGAGCCTGGGGGGGAGGAACGGGTTTGGAGGGGGGAAGGAGTAAGGGTGGAGGAAGGATTAAGGGTGGGGCATGGAGTAAGGGGGGGGGAATGTCCAAGTGACCGTGCAAGGGAGGAGTCTGTGGAGTCAATGGCTGCCTCCTGAGGAGCAAACTGAGGGTGGGTGTGGTAGGGTGGAATGTTGAGAATGACCCAGGGCAGAGTGAGGCGGTAGGGTGGGAGGGTGAGTGTGCGATGGTAGTGGTAGAAGGGACAGCGAGGGTGGCTGGTGGGGACTCAGAGACAGACTCAGACCCTGGGGGTGGGAAGGAGGGGGTTGGGGTGTTCAATGTGGATGGGGGTGGAATTCTCAGGAAGATAGGAAATGTGCACATTCGCCTGGATATCCTGGAAAGAAAAAGGGTTGGGGTTGGTAGGGAGCTGGAATGTGATACTAGAGGGATCAATAGTGATGGGGGAAAGGACATGGGTGACTAGGAGATGAGGAAAGGATGGGGGAGCTGAACAGAAACTTGACCACGACCATGTTTTTCAAATCGAAAGTGAGCGGAGCCTCGTGTTGGATGAGCACAGGTGCTGCGTGGGAGTGTGATCGTTGGGTGGACAAAGATGGTCAGCTCAGATGGACAACTGAATGAGCAAGCAGTATTGAAAATGCTCAGGACAGTGAGATGAGTGTGATGGAGGAAGGCTCTGCATGCGTGGGAGAGTGCTTGTGTGAGGTTCCGAAGGGCCCTGTACACGCAATTCTCCCTTCAGAATCACTCTTGGGATGGCTGCGTGCAGTGGAACTGTTAATGGAGGAGAATGCAGGGGGATGACCTGTGAAGCCTATAAATGAAGCTGAAAGACAGAATTATACATTATTCAGTGAAAGTGAAAATGTTTTCACATTATAAAGTAACAAAATGTGTTCACCCGCGTAACCACTTCTGATCAGAATTTCTTAACTTTTCTAAGCCTAACACTTCTTCTAGGTGCTGCCCTGACATCTGCTGCAGGGGTGGAGACAGCCTGTACAATAGTTGGCCCTGTTGCCTCTGAAGAGCCAAGGCCTTTAGGACTCCGGCTTGCTTTGGCTGTCCTCCTGTGGGCCAGCTGCTCCCTCTGCGATGACAGAGGACGAGGTTGAGGGGGCCGCAGGCAAAACGGACTCAGAGGGAATGGACAGCCTCTCAGATTCCTGAATGGATGACCCAGGGAGTCCAGCTGCCGCACCTCCTCCCTTCGGGTGCCTGAAGGCTCCAGGCCTGACTCCTTGAGGGGAAGGAGCACCTGGAGGGATGTTGAGGTTCCAATTTTCCCTCTCACATCGCCACTGCAAGAACTCACGCATTGCTACCGCGTTGGAGTGCAGGTCTGCCCACATCTCCACATTCTGCTGGACCAGGGTCTCCATGGCGTCTGCCGTCTTTCCCTTGGAGACCTCCATATACACACATGTGGGCACCACTTCATCAGAGAGCAGGTGGACGTTCTCTGACTCACGTGCCACTCTGTTGAGGGCTTCCAACAGTTCTACGTGATGCTCCTGTATTTTCTGCTGAATCTCTATGATGAATTGGAAGGCCAAATCCAGAAGCTTGTCATTTGACTCGGACCTCACTGATGTCTCTTCCCCTGATGTCCTCCGAGTGCTGGGGAGCTCGGCCGAACCTGCTGTGGACATCTGTCCATGCAGTGACCACCAGATTGTGAACCTGAGCCTACCTTAGATCTAGGTTCCACCGAGGTGAGTGTCTCTGTGCTGGTGGAGGGTGTGGTTAAGTGCTGTGACGGGTCTTCCAGGCTGTTTATTTCCAGTTCTTCATTGGAGGAGGTGTCCTCTTGGCAGGAGATGAGGACCTGGATGGAGCTGAGGGACTGGCTGGTTGAAGGTGTCGGTCGCTTGGTAGAGCTCCCTGTGAACCAAAGTAGAGATAATTAGTGCACGGCAGCAGAGTCAAATGCAGGATGGAGAGCACTCATATTTGTGTTGAGAGAGGGATGATGTGGTGCAGCATCCTCAGGTGGGTGTTCGCTTCTGACCTCACTGTCGCCCAGGCACGATCTACGTCCCCACCAGTCAATGCGGTGGCATGCTACTCAAAGTGAGTGAGGGGCCTAATGTGGGCAGCATCATCCCTAGTCTGGACTCCCTCCCTGCTGTTGTGAGCAGGCTTCTTCTGCATGAAAACAGATGGAGAGAGTGTGAGCAGGGCACATGGCACTGCCTGGAATGTTTGTGTGGTGAGCGGAGCCATGGACAGGATGAGGATGCGAGCTCAAGAAGATATGAGCCTGATGGAGATGTGAGGGTGTGTGTGAGAGTTAGTGGTGTTGTCCCTTGAGGTGTGTGGTCCCTGTGGATGTGTGATGGGTTTGTGAGTGTGGAGTTCAGAGTGATGAGGCAGCTGGCTTACCCTGGAATAACAGATGAGATCATTCATCCTCTTCCTGCACTGGATGACTGACCTCCTCTCCTCGGTGATGTTGATAGCCACTGCCACCACCTTCCAGGCAGGATTGGTGACTCTGGTGGACCTCCTGTGGCCCGTGGGGGGGGGGGGTAGAGGACATTGCGGCAGCCTTCCACTGCATGCAGCAGACACCCCAGAGAGGCATCACTAAATTTGGGGGCTGCCGTCTTCTTTGTTTTCGGGGCCATCTGTTGCCTGGAACAGTCCTGGTCTGAAGACATGAAGTAGGCATGTGTCTCGTTCGCTTTAAATATGGTGCCTGGACTGAGGAAATGCTGATGTCATGGCATGGTGGACAAACCTGATCCTGCCCGCCAGCGATCCGGTGTGTTCCCGGTGAATGCACAATTAGTGAGGCGGGACGCACTGGGAATGGGACAATATGGCGCGAAAAGCCACCATTGCGGTCGATGAGTAAAATATCATTTTCCCCACCCGCTACCGCACTTTGTGCAAATCTGGGACAATTCTACCCTTAGGCTAGATACGTGTGATTTACCCGGATACTTACTCATTACGCTGTTTAATCTCTGGTATAACTCAGTGATAAACAGCATAACTGAACTCATTAGGCTTCCAGCAGCTTAAGTGCAGTGCATCGCGGCTCCCAATACCAGAAGATCTGGCCCAATTCAAATGAGGCACTGTCAGCAGTGGCACAAAAGCCATTTATTTATTTAAAATACTAGAAGGAACACAAGCATTGTGAGTATCTCTCCCGCTTAGAGGCTGAACAACGAATTGTTGTAGAAATATTGGAAGTGAGCCATAAATTCATCTACATTTGCAATTAATTGTATAATCACTAATGCAAACTGCTGTGGCACACAGTCAAACAAACTACAATTATGTGTTTTGGCCTAAGTGCTTCCAGCATCTTAATGCCACTAATGCAAGTAATGTGGAAGGAGCAAAATTTGATAGCCCCAAGAAATGGGAGCAGGGATTGCAATGCATGATTAAGGCTTCTCATTTACATGTTAACTGCATGCAGCCCAGCTCAAAATATGCTATTGTGTGACTGAAAACCTTAGCAGGTAGCTTAAGTTCCAGTGAGACTGGTATTGTTTAAAACCAGCCTGCACTAATTAAAGCCATGCTGCACCTCTTAAAGGGGAGGGGCAATCTGGCTGGAGCAGATGCTGGAAGTCACTGGGACAAACACTCTCAGCACACCACTCCTCCTTGTCCACCTCCTGAAACAAGGCCTCAGATGCTGCACTGGCGGCCTTGTTTCAGGAGGTGGACAAGGCGGAGGGATGTGTCCTTTCTATAGGGGACCAGGAAGACCTCCAGACAGACACTGTGAAGGAAGCAAGCAGGAGAAAGCGGGAGCAGGCTATTGAGTTGGATGATCATCCATGATCATAATGAATGGTGGAGCAAATTCGAAGGGCCGAATGGCCTACTCCTGTTCCTAGTTTCTATATTTCTATGTTAACACTCAAGAAGCTCAGCACCATCTAGGACAAGCAGACCGCTTGATTGGTACTCCATCCACCACTTTGAACTACTGCTCCTCCCACCAGCACTGTATCATGGTTGCAGTGATACCATCTACAAGATGCACTGCAGCAACTGGCAAAGGTTTCTTCTACAGCAACTCACAAACACACAGTCTCTACCACAAAGGTGGACAAAGACAACAGGTGCAAGGGAACACCACCGCCTGACCTTGGGGATGCCCTCCGATGGACCTGTAAATGAGGTACCACCACCCCCACCCCCAAAACACCCAAAACCCCCTATCTTGCCTGTCAAAAGCCCAAGCAGTGAAAATTGCTGGGCTTCATACTTGGTGCTGGCCTCCAGCTGCCGCTGGTGAAATCCTGGCACTGGCAGGAAGAGGCTCTTAACTGGCCATTAATTAGCCACTTAAGGGCCTCAGGTGGCCTGCTGGTGGGTGGGCCTCCTGACACTTCCCCCACTCTGGGTACAATAGCAGAAGGGCTGGAGACAGCCAGGTAGATGCCAAGAACGTGGCATGGGTTGTGTCCAATTTTATGGTCCCCCACCCTGTCTGCCAATCCGCCCCCAGGGGTAAAATTCCATCCATATAATGTAAGAACAGGCAGGTTATGCTTGAACTGTCTAAAACACTAGTTAGACCATAGCTAGACTACAGTGTACAGTTCTGGTCACCACATTATCGGAAGAATGTGACCATATAAGGGAGGGTACCGAAGAGATTGACAAGGATGTTGCGCAGAATTGAAAATTTTACCTATTATTAAAGATTGAATAGGCCAGTGTTGTTTTCTTTGGAACAGAGGAGGCTGAGGGGAGATATAATTAAGATTATGAGGGCCCTAAATAGATTGGATAGGAAGGAGCTACTTCCATTACCAGAGAGATCAATAACTAGTGGGCGTTGATTTAAAATAATTGGCAGAAGGATTAGAGGAGAGTTGAGGAGTATTTTTTTCATCCAGACAGTGGAAGAATGGAAATTACTGCCTGGTAGGATGGTAGAGGCAGAAACTCTCACTGAATTTAAAAAAAAAGTTTGAATATGCACTTCAGGTGCTGTAACCTGCAGGGCTAAAGACCAAGAGCTGGATAGTGGGATTAGACTCTCTAGCTGTTTTTCAGCCAGCATAATCATGATGGCCCTAATGACCTCCTTTTGTGCCATAAATCTTTTTATGCTTCTTATGGAGGACAGGCAAAGGCACAGAAATGACAGGGGCTGAGGGAATGCGTATTGGTTAGTTGATTTTTGTACAGATCATTGGATAGCTTCATTTATAAAGTTGTTTTGGAATGTTTATTTTGTAGTGGTTTTTATTTTAGCATTGTGGCCAAGTATACACATTGATGGTTAGTAAAAGAGGGAAGGTAAGATATGGGACTGCTGGTGAATGGGGAATGGGGGTACATTCCCCACAGGTACCACAGTTGGGATGAGCCAGTTGCGGCTAGCTCAGTCAAAAAGCGAATGTGTTGGTTGCAACCTGCCTTTCTCCTCCTTCTCCTCCTTCTCCTCAAATTCCTTCTCCACTTGCTCTTCCTTTTCCTCAGCTACTCACCATATACCTGGCGGCAAGGGCTGTGCCCTCATTGGTTGTCCAGGATGTGGCAGACAACAAAAGTCACGACATATACTCTGGCAAGTACAGCAGGACTCCTCCAGAGTGGGCTAGGCAGCAGAAATGTTGGTTAAGCATCCCAATGGTCTGCTCGATGAGATTTCCTGTGGTGGTATTGTTCTCATTGTATGAAGGATGCCCTCATGTACAGGTCTTGCGCATCAGGGTCATGAGCTAGGTGGGCGGTGGACACCTTGTCCCCCAGAAGCTACACTCTGGTCTCTCATGGTGGTCAAGTTCAGCAGACTGCCACAGATTGAAAATATCATGACTTTTACCAGGATACCAGGCAATGACCTGCACAATGCGCTGAGTATGGTTGCACTCCAGCTGGACATTGTGGGAGTGGAATCATTTCTGTTTGCAGTAGAATTCAGAATTTACATGTGGTGCATGCAAGTGCCAGTCAATGGCACCCTGTACCATGGGGAAGCTCAATGTCCCCGTGAAGTCATGTGCTGGCTTCAACTTCTCTGTGATAACAGAGATTCAAATATACTTGGATAAAAGCAAAAAACTGCAGATGCTGGAAATCCAAAACAAAAATAAAAATACCTGGAAAAACTCAGCAGGTCTGGCAGCATCTGCGGAGAGGAACACAGTTAACGTTTCGAGTCCGTATGACTCTTCAACAGATCTAAGTAAAAATAGAAAAGAGGTGAAATATAAGCTGGTTTAAGGGAGGGGGGCGGTGGTGATGGGGGGCTGGGACAGGTAGAGCTGGATAGAGGGCCAGTGATAGGTGGAGATAGCCAAAAGATGTCATAGACAAAAGGACAAAGAGGTGTTGAAGGTGGTGATATTATCTAAGGAATGTGCTAATTAAGGGTAGAAAGCAGGACGGGCAAGGTACAGATAGCCCTAGTGGGGGTGGGGTGGGGTGGGGGGAAGGGATCGAAATAGGCTAAAAGGTAGAGATAAAACAATGGATGGAAATACATTTAAAAATAATGGAAATAGGTGGGAAAAGAAAAATCTATATAAATTATTGGGGAAAAGAAAAAGGGGATCGGAAAGGGGGTGGGGATGGTGGAGAGAGTTCATGATCTAAAATTGTTGAACTCAATATTCAGTCCGGAAGGCTGTAAAGTGCCTAGTCGGAAGATGAGGTGCTGTTCCTGTGAAATGCTGCTTCACTTGAAAGGAGTGTTCAAACATTTCACTTGCACTTCCCTCAATTTAGTCTACTGCATTTGTTGCTCCCAATGCGGTTTCCTCTCCATTGGAGAGACCAAACGCAGACTGGGTGACCACTTTGCAGAACACCTTCAGTCTGTCCGCAAGCATGACCCAGACCTCCCTGTCGCTTGACATTTCAACACTCCACCCTGCTCTCATGCCCACATGTCCGTCCTTGGCCTGCTGCATTGTTCCAGTGAAGCTCAACGCAAACTGGAAGAACAGCACCTCACCTTCCAACTAGGCACTTTACAGCCTTCCGGACTGAATATTGAGTTCAACCATTTTAGATCATGAACTCTCTCCTCCATCCCCATCCCCTTTCCGATCCCCCCTTTTTTTATCCCCAATAATTTATATAGATTTTTCTTTTCCCACCTATTTCCATTATTTTTAAATGTATTTCCATCCATTGTTTTATCTCTACCTTTTAGCCTATTTCGATTCCTTCCCTTCACCCCACCCCATCCCCACTAGGGCTATCTGTACCTTGCCCGTCCTGCTTTCTACCCTTAATTAGCACACTCCTTAGAGAATATCACCACCTTCTTTGTCTTTTTGTCTATGACATCTTTTGGCTATCTCCACCTATCACTGGCCCTCTATCCAGCTCTACCTGTCCCACTCCCCCCTTAAACCAGCTTATATTTCACCTCTTTTCTATTTTTCCTTAGTTCTGTTGAAGAGTCATATGGACTCAAAACGTTAATTGTGTTCCTCTCTGCAGATGCTGCCAGATCTTCTGAGTTTTTCCAGGTATTTTTATTTTTGTTTTGAAATATACTTGGCTGTCTTTGCATTAAGAGACACAGTGACCTCCATTGATTAGCAACAGTGGCAAACTGGGAGGTTTTGCAACTATCCCCTGCTTCAGCCTGGAAGGAGCCAGATGTACAAAACTTCATGGTCATGATCATCCTCACGGCCACTGACAATGCCATCCTCTCCCTCCTCTGACACTGCAGTTGGGCTGCAGCAGAGTTCAATGAGCACTTCCTTGTGAAGCAAAGGTACCTGACACACTGTTCCCCACTGAAGTTGAGGTAGAAGAATCGCTCACTGAATAGCCTGGGTCAATATGATGTCCTGCTGAGACTCCTCCCCCTCATCTTCCTCTCTCTTTGAGCAGTTGGTCCTCTTTTGTGTGGCCTCCACTCATGCTGCAGGCCAAGGGGGATTGAAACTACTGCGCACATGTCTAGTAGTAAATGGTCTGAGCAAAACCCTTGAAGTCTGAACCAAGGCTTTCACCACATGCTACAGCAATCCCTGCAGATCTCAGCAACTTTAAATAACCGGCTGTTAGTTGCAGTTTGAAAATGGGCGAAGCTAGTGTCTCACGTCACAATCCACCTACTCTATATCTTTCTGGCACAGACTCTCTGTGCCTGCATTAATGCCCTTACCAAAATGGTGCCTGGCACAGCCACCACCAGAAGTGTGCACATGTGGCACGGATGCCATTTTGCACCTGAAATGACATGTGTTGCACCAAAAATATAAATGTTACGCAAACGAGTTTTGTGGCAGGAAAATTCTCCCCAGATTTAGAGACTAAACAGATTGTGACTAAAAACGCTGTAACTTTGAATCAATTATACAGGACTAAACAAAAACAAATCTTTCCTAAATTATGATGTTTTGACTCTGTGCTGCATTGAGCTTAATCTTTTAAAAAAATTTATTCTCTTTTTAAAGTTACAGTGTGCTCTTTATATGTTAGTTTAAAGCTCATCAGAATAGCTATAACATTTAAGAATAATACAGTACCCAAGTGCAAGATCTTATACATTGGAGGGTGAAGCACTTGTCCTTTTTTTTAGATGCTTGAAAACTATTTATGATCAAGGAAACACCGTATGTTTCAAAACAAAGGCAAAGGGCTTAAAATTCAATATTGATGTGTTAATAAGCAATGCTCGTTATTTAAATTTCTGGAAATTGCTTAAATAGGATAGCAATAGAAAGAAAATCATGTGATACTTCTAGTATCATAATTCAAAATCAATTTTGGAGAATATCAGTATGTCAACATTAATCCCTTATGTCGCTGAATTTACAGCGTGGGATATGACTAGCCAAACACTTTGAAGTTCATCTCTTGCTATTTCAGTGGGAGGTGTTAACTCTGGATTAATGCCAAACTAAAATTGCACAGAATTCCAAAGAAATGAATTCATATTCACTCTCCGGTATCCCATGCAGAAATTTCACAGCCTGCGAGTTTTTATAACTGTTTGATGTTTAAAGTCCCCCCAAAAAGTTGCAGTTATAAGTTTGTTCCAGTTCATTAAGCAAAGCTACACTGAACTTCAAATGCAGTCAGAGTAGCATTCTAATAACATTTCAGTGAATTTAAATAAGAGTCGCTATGGCGTTAGTCATGGTGCTGGATGATACGCTGCTTTACAATGGAACATTCAACATATTATTCCACTGAGATGGAGATATGACCCTTTATGGCCAGAAAGTCTAATTATTGTTCAGCAAACATAAGCTCAGGTCAGAATTTAATAGTTTATCACAAAATTTTGCTGATTGGAATGTGTTGGCCGGTTTCAAACATCAACTCAGAATGACCCAAGATTATAAAATAGTTCTGCATCTATTAACAAACTGTGACATATGCACACATTAAATTTGCTTACTTTAATATATTAGTAGCTGTAAAAGATGCATTATAAACATCTATGGAATGGGGCTCATATCATATTGTAGGATGACCTGATAATTTGTGAATGTCAAAGCCAGCAGGCTTAGTGGAATGAATGTCTTTGTGACATATTCCATTTATGTCAGTTGTGTAAATTAAATTGGTAAAGTATTAAATTCCATCTTTAATGTTTCACTAAATTTTATCTAAGGTCTATTTGGAGACAGTGAAAATACCAAATTCAGTACATTGCCTCATGTGGGTTTGGAATGTTTGAAAAGTTATTTGAACAGAATGTTCAATGTATAAGGAACAGCTGGCTCTAGTCATGAGTTTGATGCAATGAAGTCATTTAAAATATTGCACAGAAATTGCTTTATTACATAATAATATAAAACCGGTTGATAAAGGGTTGAAATATTGCTCAATAAAATCAGGCAACTCTGGTGTGATGAGTATGATCAAATGATGACTTTTGCATCAAGTTTGGATGGGTTGTAGAAGGATCTTTGTATCTAATACACACAGATAAGCTAGAGCCAAAAAATTCAGCTCCATAACACCATTGGATTGAGCACTACAAAACCATAATTTCCAAAAATGGCGGATGCACTGATTCTGGCTGCTTCTGGCATGGTTCACATGCCACACCATGCTGGTAAGGACACTTGCATAGGCATTCTGTGCATGCGTTGGAAGCTTGGACACTGTATAGTGTCATGGACAGAGTTTATGCGTTTCCTTAAAAGCAAAATATTGCGGATGCTGGAAATCTGAAACAAAAACAAAAATAGCTGGAAAAACTCAGCTGTCAGACCTGCTGAGTTTTCCAAGCTATTTTTGTTTTTGTTATGCGTTTCCTTATTGTCTGTGATCAACGTATTTTTATGTGTGAGGTTAGTGTGTTTTCTTATCCACAGAGTGGTTTGTCCCAATTTAAGTAACTTCCAGCAGCAAACTTTTGTGAATTTTAAAGCAAAGAGGATTATATATTATTACATACTTGGCCTGAAATTTAAACACGACGTCTTACACACACTATCATAAAGACAAAGATTAGATACAGATGAAGAAAAGAAGAATGCAGTTACCATTTGGTATTATTTCAGTCTCTTTAGTAGCAGGTCAATAGTTTCTTAGGTGAATTGATGCTTTCACTGGAATGGAGGTATCATAAAACAGAGAATTTTCAGTAAGCTGTGAGGTTTCTTGTAGCTGATATGCCAGGAGGTCAGTTTTCAAGTGAATCTGAAGAGGGAACCTTCTCCCACTTTCAAAGTATAGCTGTTTTACCTTGACTGTGTAGTTGGCTAGCAGCTCGTTAATTGGCTTTTCAGATGATGTTTCAGTTGGTATCTCTCATGTTTCTGATGTTTTTGATTTGAACAGCTCCTGCTGTTATTTTTTTAAAAAGAACAGGTAACAAACATCGCTGTCTTAACCATGTGACCAGTTAAGAGTTCAAAGTCTTTCTTCCCAAAAAGGTAATAGGTTGTTTTTTTTTCACATCCTGTGTTTTAGTCTTTCATGCATTGAGAGATTTTGAGACAGCCATAGTTTTTGTACATACGAATTAGGAGCAGGAGTATGCAACTCGGCCCCTCGAGCCTGCTCCGCCATTCAATAGAATCTTGGCTGGTCTGATTGTAACTTCAAGTCCACATTCTCACCTTCCTCTGATAACATTTCAACCCCTTGCTTTTCAAGAAGCTATCTATCCCTGCTTTAAAAGTATTCAAAAATGCTACTTTTACTGCCTTTTGAAGAGAGTTCCAAAGACTCACGACCCTCTGAGAGAAAACATTTCTCCTCATCTCTGTCTTACATGGGTGACCCCTTATTTTTAAACAGTGGCCCTTAGTTCTAGATTCTCCCACAAGAGGGAACGTCCTTTCCACTTCCACCCTGTCAAGACCCCTCAGGGCCTTATATATTTCATTCAAGTCGCCTCTAAATCTTCTAAACTCCAGCGGATACAAGCCTAGCTTCTCCAGCCTTTCCCCCTAAGACAACCCTCCCATTCCAGGTATTAGTCTGGGAAACCTTCTCAGAACTGCTTCCAATGCATTTACATCCTTCCTTAAGTAAGGAGAATGATACTGTACACCATATTCCAGATGTGGTCTCACCAATACCCTATATAACTGAAGTATAATCTCCCTACTTTTGTATTCAATTCCCCTTGCAATAAATTATAACATTCCATTAGCTTTCCTAATTACTAGCTGTACCTGCATACTGGCCTTTTGTGATTCATGCACCAGGCCACCCAGATCCCTCTGCAGTCTCAGAGCTCTGCAGTCTGTCACCATTTAGATAGTATGCTTATTTTATATTTTTCCTGCCAAAATGGAAAGTTTCACATTTTCCCACATTATACTCTATTTGCCAGATCTTTGCCCACTCACTTTACCTGCCTATCAATCTTTGTAACCTCATTATGTCCAGCTTACTTTCCTACCTACCTTTGTGTCATCAGCAAATTTAGCAACCATAACTTCAGTCCCTTAATCCAAATCATTTATATAAATTCTAAAAAGTTGAGGCCTGAGCACTGATCCCTGTGGCATACCACTCATGGCATCTTGCCAACCAGAAAATGACCCATTTATGCCTACTGTTTGTTTCCTGTTAGCCAATCTTCTATCCATGCCAATATGTTACTCCCTACACCACTGTAATGACTTGGCATACTGGACAGGTTTCAACTTGAAATAGATAGTTTTATTACAGAAGCTTTTCTGATGCTACGTGCTTGAACCAGGTCCTCAACAAGAAGCCCCTTCCCCTGGATTACCCGCGCTTAGGGCTCATTGGTCGGAGTCTCCAAGAACAATGACATGACCCCCGATAGGCAGTAGGAAAGACTATACCTTCAATTGCTACAACCATGAGATTTTATTTTCCACAATAACGTTTGATGTGCTCCTAATTAATTGCCTTCTGGAAATCTAAGTACAGTACATCCACTGGTTCCCCTTTATCCACAGCATAAGTTACTTCTTCAATGAACTCCAGTAGATTGGCTAAATGTGGTTTCCCTTTCACAAAACCATGTTGACTCTGCCTGATTACTTTGAATTTTTCCAAGCGCCCTGCTATAACATCTTTAATAATAGCTTCTAACGTTTTTCCTACAACAGATGTTAAGCTAACTGGCCTGTAGTTTCCTGCTTTCTGTCTCCCTTTTTGAATAAAGGAGCTACATTCACTATTTTAGCGAATTATTTGTAACTGAATGATTCCTCTCAATTTAAATTACCCTTTTGAATGTCTTTCAGAAGAGACATTGGGAAAAACCCCACTGGGGTTGTGATCAACGGTTTGGAAAGCCCTGCCTTAATACCCATCTTTGTCCATTGCAGTGCTCCTGTGCAGTGCTACCCCAGTGGCTACAGCATGGCCAGTGGAAGGCAGCTGACTTTCACTCAGGGAGACAGTAGATGGCCTTGCAGGAAGCCCTCGAGCTGCTCTGGGTCTTGAGGACCTGGCTTTAAACTGCACCATCTTGGCATGGGAGGCAACAGCCTAGGTTGGCTGACAGGCAGTGGCAATGGTGGAGCATGAATGCTGTCACCCTAAGATAGAACAGCAGTTTCGTGCTCCGTGAAGACATTGCCACTCCTTCAGGGCAGTACTTCAGCAATCCTAATAATCCACTGGATCACAGATTCGGGACTGCTGTGGGGGCCTGCAAGCCCCTTTGAGCACTGAGATTAGCAACCATGATGGCAGCAGCCTGTGCCTGCACCACAACAAGCATGCATCTCATGACCTTAGTAACTGAGACATTGGGCAGCTTCTATCTGCTGCAGTTGGCACTGAGACATTGGCCAACAGATGCTGCATCCTGGTTGGGTATACTAGTGCTATTCTGGAGTTGGCCACCACTTCAATGATGGAAAAGGTGGACTCCAAACTCTGCACGATTCCCTCTGCCACGTTGGAGCTGGACTCCCCCATGCTCATGGACAGTGACTGGAGGCTGTTTAGCAGACCTGCCAATGCACCAAGCATCCCGGTGGACATCCTCATCAGCATTCTTTTGTAACGCCGTTCCATCAAAGCCCTCAACTGAGTCCCCTGCTGCAGAACTCATCTGTGACCTCACCCTCTGATGAGCTGGCATACACACTATCCATTCCCCTGCCCTATTCTCAGCCCACTTGTGCCCAGTGACTAACCACATACAGATTCATATTGTGTACCACTCTCTGAGGTACGTGCAGTGTCAGTAACTGAGCTGGTGGCTGCGTTTGGCATATCAAATGAAAGTGCTTCTTCCTCAGAGGCAGCTCTTGCTCTTACGCAAGAGGCTGCAAGTGGCATGAACAGATAGCAGTTGTTGAGTATCCAAAAGCAGGAATACAGAAGGGGAATATTTGGTTGAGGAAGAGAGTGAGGTGGAAAGCAAGGGGTCCATGGTCACAACATCTGCAGCTTTCTCTTCATGCCAAATAGAAGAATAAGCGTGGAGTAGGAAATGAGGAGGGGCATAAAGCAGGAACATACCACCATCTTGAATGTTCTTGGTGGCAATCGATGAAATGGGCTCCGTCAGAATCATCCACATGATGTGTGCGTCTTCTTGTCCAAAGGGCTCAGGTGCTCCAAGTGCACCTGTCTGCCGCTGGTTCTTGTCTGCTTCTCCCTGTTTTGGATTGCTTTCTCCTGTAAGTGAGAAGAAAAAACATCATTGCTTGTATTTTGGTGATGTGCTTGCCATGATGCATGAATAGCTGGAGGTATGTGGAAGCAGGGAGAGGTGGATGTGAGACTGGAATTATTGAAAAGTGTGTGCAATGGAGTATCTAGATGATAGGCCTGAGCCCTGATTGTCTCCACTAATCAGAAAGACAGGTAGAGCAAGGTTAGATTCAGAGTAAATCTCCCTCTCCCCTGAGTAGCATCCTCTCTTGCAGCAGTGTATTTTTCCATTTCCTACATCATTTATCCTATGTTTTTAAGTGTTTAATTAGGAACGGTTCCATGCTGTCAAACCATATCTACCAAGAAGAGGTTTGACATTGTCCAAAACACACTTCATAATAGGAACCTTCCAGTTTTACAACAGCAGATATCCCACCAGTTTGGCTTAGATTTGAACTCAGTCAGAGAGCTGAAAACCTACGTCACAATCGAAGCCATTGTCATTTTGATACACAACTCAGACCACCCAGTAACCTCACTATAAGACTACCTAAAGATTAAATATTAATGTTGGCGGGTGAATTAAACAGTCTCCCCTCAATTGCTAATGGCCCAGAAGCATTCAAGGCCTCCATGGAGTGGATACATACATACCATGAGATCAAAGATCAGATTCGCTGCCAATAGACAACATTAAATTTTCAAAATCAAAGCCGTTGACAGATGAATATTTATTTTTAAACAGCAACTACTTTTGCTAAGAATACAGACATTGGCCCACACCAGAGGTGAGTCTTCAGTGCACTTTTAGAAAATAGTATTGCATATCACATAGGAAGTTTCAAATGGGAAACATTTGTGTACTGTATATCTATTTACTTCTAGACAGTTCATATGCAACATATCCCAAACTGGGCTAAAAATAGATATTTACAAATGATTCAGGAACAGACCACTTCAGAAGTTTTCATATTCAGACTTTATTTTCCATGTGCATTGAGTAATTTAGTTACCAAAACAATGACCTCATGTGGAATTAATACTTCTTTCTTGATGAAACATCAGAAACCAAAATTTAGGCTGTCAGTAACAAACTGGAATATGTGATTCCTTACCCTTAAGTATTTACACATTTCCCATTACGTTGAGAAATCTTTCTGCTACAAGCTTCTGCCAAAAAAGTTATTTTTCAAATGCAATGTGTTTAATATCTGATAAGTTGGTTTCCTGAAGTTTGTCATAGACAGAAAAGGAAAAAGAAATCTGTTCCTGGAGCTGCTCCGCTGCTTGTTTCACTCTCCACTTCCGCTTGTCTCCCTCTCCATCTATCCTTTTGTTTCCATTCTTTTGATCTCTCTCCTTGTGACTCTCTCAAATATTCTCTCATTCTGTGATTCAGTTGTTCTTTCTCTTTCTGTTTTATAAAAGTAGGCCTTTAAACAAATCTGTACCACCTTGCTGTGATCTGATCAGAGTTGCTGTAACAACAATTTACCTCAATGCAGCCGAGCCATTTATTCAGCAAATATGCACACATATCCATAAATGTTACTGGATATAATCCTTGAAAAGTGTTGCTGGTAGTTAGACCAGGGGAGTTTTTGCTCTTTGCTTTTTCATAGGAACTATCATGATCACAGTGCTATTTCTGGAGGCTCGCTGTGCACAAATTGGCTGCCGCATTTCTAATGTTACAAGAGCCAATACACTTCGAAATGCACTTCAGTGGCTGTGAAGCACTTGGGATATCCTGAGGTTGTAAAAGTTTTATAAAATGGCAAGTCCCTTTTTTACAGCTTAGAGGTCCATGGTAATTTGTGCCACCAAGTAAGATAGATTAAAGTGATGCTTTAATCCTTTAGCCCCAACAAACCAGGATCCAACAAACTGGCGACAAGAGTAAAAAGCAAGAAAGAACGAAGGAAATCAGGAGAAACCAAAATCGAGTTGTACCTCGCACAACAGTTGTAAATAAAGAAAAATTTCCTTCCTGATCGTTGAAGTAATCCCCTCAAAGCATGCCGCAATTTGGAAGAGTGGAGCCTTTCAATCCAACCACAGACGACTGGTCTCATTCTGTTGAATTCTTCTTGCAGGCGAATGACATCATGGGGGAGGAGAAGAACCGCGGGATCCTCTTATCCACATGTGGGTGTAAGACATATGGATTAATTCGAAATTTGTTGGCACCCAGTGCTCCAGATTCAAAAAGTGAGCATCCTGGCGTCAATGCGCACCATCAAGATATCTGGGAAGGTGGGCGCACTATAAGTTCGGTAGCGCGCCTGCCATCAATTAACGCGCCAGTTAAGGCCCTTGAGGCAGCAATTGATCTCGATTTTTCGCAGCCCGTGCGATCTTCAGGACGCAGCACGGGCGCAACGGGTAGGCGGGTAGGAGACATTTGTAAAAACCTCATCCATGGACGGGATAAGAGGGGCCAGTGGGGTCATGAATGTGATGTTTGAGGCATTTAAGTGTGAAAGTAACTTTTACTTGCCTGAGTGAGCAGGAAGGCTTCAAAACTCATACCAGCTGCTAGGACAGGAGTAAAAGCCTTGATCAGGACTCAACAGTAGAGATCATTTCTGGGGCCTGCAGCTTTCAGGAAGCCTTTTCTTAGCCTGGGAATGGGAGTTGTGCTCTCCACTGGAGGCACCTCCTCTGAGGAGGAAGGGAGGGCCAGAAGGGGGAGTAGTCCAGAAGTCCACATTCAGCCTCCAGGGGAGCCACCTTTGGGAAGAGAGGCGCAGGCACAAGGGGTGCAGGGTGAACAGGAAGTACAAGGCAGAGGGGGTTGCAGAAGATGCCAATATGGACTTCTGGCCTCCTCCCCCTTCTGTCCCTCCCTTCCTCCTCAGAGGAGGTGCCTCCAGTGGATAGCACAACTCCCATTCCCAGGCTAAGGAAAAGCTTCCTGAAAGCTGCAGAAGATGCCAGGGTATACAGGCGGCGAAGCAGCTACCTCAATATGTCTGAGGTGCAGTGCCGAAGGAGGCTCCGTCACTCAAGGGAGACAGTCACATCCATCTGTCAGATGATAGGCCCTGAGATCTCCCCTAACCGTGTGGGTGGACACCCCATGCCAGTGGCTCTAAAGGTCACAGCTGCCCTCAACTTCTATGCCTCTGGCTCTTTCCAGACGTCAGTGGTTTATCTCTGTGGAGTCTCCCAATCAGCTGTCCACACTTTTGTCAAGCAGGTGACAGATGCTCTGTTCAGACGGGCATTGACTTTCACCCACTACTGCTGGGACGAGGCCAGCCAGACACAGCGAGCCAGATGCATCGCGGATATTGTTGGCTTCCCCCACGTCCTGGGTGCAATAGGCTGCACACATGTGGCCATCAAGGTGCCAGCAGGTGAGCCCGGTGCCTTCATTGGAAGGGCTTCCACTCCATGAACGTGCAGATAGTGTGTGACCACAGGATGCTGATTTTACAAGTCTGTTCAAGGTACCCAGGCAACTCCCACGACGCCTACATCCTCAGACACTCCCAGGTGCTGCGGCTCTTCAGTGCTCCAGCCCGGCTGGATGGATGGCTGCTGGGTGACAAGGGCTATCCCCTCAGAAGATGGCTCATGACACCTCTCCGCCATCTAAGAACAGAGGCTGAGCAGCGGCACAATAGGAGCCACGGCTCCACAAGGGCTGTGGAGAGAACCATAGGTCTCACCGCCGTGCCCTGGGACACTAGTCGAAGATCTAATTCTCACTGAGTTGCTAGTATCTGCACTGATGCCTGCCTGGCAGAGATGGTGTCATACTGGAGAGTGCATTTGCTTGGGGGCTTCAGGGGTGAGAGGTGGGCCCTCTGCCTCCTCCTCCTGGCCCTGCTCCGGTGATGCTGAAAGGAAGGAAAAGGACATTTGATTAGTTACAGTGCAGACAATGTCAATTTGCATGCCGCTCCCCCGGGTCATTATGCCCTCATCCTTCCATAATCAATGGTCAACTCATGTTGCTAACTTCAATCACTGAGCATTTAGCAGTGCCATGGCTGCTGGGACACACCTGAGCGCTCACCAAACATACCTCCCTGTGGCAGCCCAGCCTCAGTGCCACTGGTGGACCTGGGGTCATGGTGCCTCTCAAGATCCATGGCCTGCTGCTCGAAAGTCGTTAGGATGGCCAACTGAGCCTGGCCTCCGCCAGTCCGCATTGGTTCCGACGCATTGTGCGCAGTCTTTTCCTGAAAAGGAGAGAGGAGCATTGATTAGTCCAGCCTGCAGCTGGATTCCCATCGCATCCCTGCCAATCCAGCCAGAGTGGGACATTGCAGAACTCCAGTTCTTCGTCACCCCACAGCTGCCGCACACTCACCCAATCAAGGCAGGGCTGACCACCCACCATTGCCCAATTCTGCCTGCTTCACATCTGGCACCACAAAGTGTCACTTTGCTAAGCAAGGAGGCACAAGCATGTGGAGTGTAAAGACCAGCAGATGGATTGGTGCCCCGCCAAATGAAGCTCCCCTCCCAGCATTTTAGCACCCTGACTTCAACATGCTTCCCAGTTCCAGCACTCTGCCTGGGTGCAGACCCTTGACTTTCTGTACTCAGAATAGGCGGGTGGGGGGTGGGGAATGGCGTTGGGGGTAAAGGGTGACGGTTGCATTAAGTGACTTGAGGCAACATGGTACTCACCTTTCCTGAGCGCAGGAGATCATTGAACATTTTGTGACACTGGAGACATGTGCGCCGCACCACATCATGGGGGCTAACACTCTTGGCCACCTCCTCCCACGCGCGTTTGGTCAGGTGGGGAGGCCTCCGCCTCCCGTCCCTTGGTAGAATGACTTCCCGCCGCGTTGCCACCTCTTCCAGGAGGGCAGTTAGGCATTCGTTGGAAAACCAAGGGGCACATTGCCCTGATGGCCTACCCTCTGGCCTGGCCTGCCCCGATGGCCTACCCTCTGGCCTGGCCTGCCCCGTTGGCCTACCCTCCAGACTTGTGTCACCAACATTGCCCCTCTGCTGAGCCCTCCTCCCAGCCATTGTGAGCAGCCTTTCCAAGGCTGCCAGGCCGTCCTTTATACCGGCTGTCAGGTCGCCTTTGGACCCGGCAGCCTGAGTGCGCCCGCCACCACCCACCCACTCCCATTATGCACGGGAGTTGTGAACTACGCTGGGCGGGCCTTAATTGGCCCGCCCGGGTAAAATGGCGGCGTGGACCTACTCGCAGGCAGCGATTGGGCCTGCGCCCGCCCACGCCTGCTTCCAACCAGCCTGCCCAACATGGGGAAAATGCTCCCCTGAGAGATAGTTTGGTGTGTGGTATAAATGAAGATGCAATTCAGAAGAGATGTACAAATTTAGATTTTCAGAAGGCATTAGAAATCACTCTGGCAATGGAAGGTGCAGTGCGAAACTTGAAAGCCATGCAGGGAGTGCAAAATGGCGACGTCCTCCATGTTGGGTAGGGAGCCTCAGCCAAAAAGAGTGCGAAAGTGCAAAGCTTTACTTAGAAGCGGGAAGCAGCCAACTCTAGCAGACACATTAAAAGCGATAACTTAGCAGCAAAAACATGGCATCATAGTAACAGAGTTGGAAGCAGACAACCTCGTAATGAATAACAATTTAACAAGATCAAATGATTTTTCTGTCATTGAAATGGACACCTCGTAAGACATTGTGAAGAAAGGCCAGAATTTTTAGGTGGGCATGCAGGCGCGAGTCCGATGTGCACGAGTGTGAAATAAAGCGCGTTGACGTCAGCCGAGCGTGCCGACATCAGTGCGCACTCTCACAATATTTCACTAGGGGGCCCGCCATGAAGATGGAGGTGTACCAGCCATTAATTTAGTGGCCAATTAAGGCCCTTAAGACACCAATTGTCTTGGAGTTTAGGTAGCCCGTGCGATTTTCAGGCCGTCGCACAGGCTAAATGGGCAGGTAGGCAGACCACGATTTCAAAAACTTCATCCACGGGTGGGATGAGGGGTTAGAGCTGCTTTGACAGAAATAAGAGGCTTTGGTTCAGGGCCCAGTGTTATTTTCTAGGCCCTCAGAGGATTCATAACACTTGGGGCCTTCCAGGTATCAGACAGCCTTCCCTTACCCTGGTATTGGGGATTGTGGTCTCCGTTGGAGGCACCTCCTCCTCTGAGGAGGAAGAGAGGGACAGAAGGGGGAGAAGGCCAAGTGTCCCTATTCAGCCTTCAGAGAAGCAACCTGCTGGAGGAGAGGCACAGGCACAAGGGGCAGACGGCCAACAGGTAGTCCAAGGTGGAAGGGGCCGCAGAAGATGCCACTACCCTGCTGCCAGGGTTTACAGGCAGTGATGCAGCTACCTCAAAATGTCTGAGGTGCAATGCTGAAAGAGGCTCTGCCTCTCAAGGGAGACAGTAACCTCCATTTGTCAGAGGCTTGGCCCTGAGATCAGCTCCGACTGTGTGGGTGGACACCTCATGCCAGTGGCTCTAAAGGTCACAGTGGCCCTCAGCTTCTATGCCTCCAGCTCTTTCCAGGCGTCAGTGGGGGATCCATGTGGAGTCTCCCAATCAGTTGTCCATTGTTGCTTCAAGCTGGTGACAGAAGCTCTGTTCAGGCAGGTATTGACTTTCATTCATTATCATATGGACGAGGCCAGCCAGATACAGCGAGCCAGAGGCTTTGCGGCGATTGCTGGCTTCCCCCGTGTCCAGGGCGCCATCAATTGCACACATGTGGCCATCAAGGCACCAGCTGGTGAGCCCGGTGCCTTCATCAACAGGAAGGGCTTCCAGTCCATGAACGTGCAGATAGTGTGTGACCACAGGATGCTGATTCCACAAGTCTGTGCAAGGTACCCAGGCAGCTCCAATGACACTTAAATCTTGAGACACTCCCAGGTGCGGAGGCTCTTCACTGATCCAGCCCGGCTGGATGGTTGGCTGGTGGGTGATAGTGGAGGAAGAAGATTTTGATGCAGCTGCTTTGGCAACAGACGATGAGTCGAGTAGTGAGTCCGAGAACGAGCACAGTGAGGAGAATGCTGAGGGCATAGACGCTGACCTGGGTAACCTCCAGGGAAGCAGGGACACCTTGATCCAACACTCCTTCAGCTAGCCTGCCAAATAAGGGCCACCACCACATGCCAGGGATGCAGGCTCCATACTCGATCCCTGACAGGATCAGTTACAGTATGTGCCATTTCAATAAAGTTTAACAAGAGAAACATGTCCATCATAACATCATGGCCTACCCTGCACCTGCAGAACAAATGAAGCAGTCAGAGGCAAATTGCACAAAAACACATTTAATTAACTGGTGCCTGGCAAACATTCTACAAACTAACATTGACAGATGTTTTCCATCACACCAATAAACACTGAACGGAAAAATGAGGGAAACAAATCTCACCCATTAGCAGGCCAAGATCTGATTAAGGCGCTTTAAATTTTCACTTGAGGGTGCTACATCTATGTGCTCCCCCCTCACTGGAACCGGCATTGGAGACAGCCTGCTCACTCTGCTGTCCTGTTGGCCTTGATGACCTTGGCGGGCGTCCTCTGGCCCGTGGAGCCTGTGCTTGTCCTGCCTGGGAGGGAGCGGCCAGTGGTACGGCTGGCATCTCCCCATTTGCTGCAGCCTCATCGGATGCCATGGTCACTGGCAGAGGGGCGGAGGAGCTGCTGCCCTCATCCGGAGCGCCCTGAGAGGTGCCCGCAGAGACGACAAGCAGCTCGTGCGCCAATGTGAGATCACTCTGGAGCGCCCTGCTCACCACTGATGGACGGGCACCTAGCTGGGATAATGGGTGGCCAATCCATCTCCCACACTGACACTAACCACCTGAGGTCATTGCTGTGTGAGGGCTTGCAGGTCAGAGCGCAACCCCAGGAACCCCTGATTCAGCTCCTGGAGGAGCCTCTCCATGGGAGTCGCTACTCTCTCTATGGAGGAGGCAGTGCACTCAGCCATGAGGGTCAACGCATTGCTCACGCTCCACAAGGACCCCTCCACAATGGAGACCATGGCATTCCCTCATGTATCTCTGTAACATCCTCCCGCACACCCTACTGGATGTCCAGCATCTGCTGCCTCATGGATGACTTCAGAGGCCCATCATCAGTCATTGGCTGAGCATTGTCCTGGTCCCCAGCATTCCTCCAACTGCCGATGCCCTGGGCACTCTCTGCCTCCGCCTGTACCTCAAGCGAGTGTTAAGCGCCCTCAACAATGTACACTGAGATAGTAGCCGGCAATCTGTTGCCCACCAAGGTGCTGGTATCTGTGCTGGTGCCTGCTTGAGAGTATGGGTGTGGTCTGATTGGTGCTGTCCTCAGAGGGGTCAGTGGTGGGCCTTCAGGCTCCTCACCCCGATGGGCTGGTGGTGAGCCTGAAAGGAACAATAAGGACATGTCATTAGTTGAAGTCATCACACTGTTACTGTGCATGCCTGACAGCCTCATGAGACAGAGATCAGGGTGCATCAGGGTGCCCTTGTCTCTCCATTGTCAATGGGGATTCCAGGATCGAGGCTCACATCAATATAGAGACAACAGTGGAATGGTAGCTATGACAGACATTCTGACCTCAGTGCACTGCACTCTTAACTTCCTCTGGCACCCCAACCTCACCGCAGTCGGTTGACCTGAGTGATAGTGCCTCTCCAGCTCCAGGGCCTCCTGCTCATATTGAGTGAAGATGAGTAGGTGGGGCAGTGCCCTGCCAGTCTGCGACCTCTCTGTATTGTTGTGGGATGTCTTCTCCTGAAAGGATAGAGGAGCATTGATTAGTCCACCCTGTACCTGCAGCGCCATTGCAGTCTGGTCAAAGTCATCTGAGGAAGGCCTCGCAGGGCTCAGCTGGTTTGTGACCCTGGAGCCTCAAGACACTCAGTCCAAGCAGCCACGGCTCACCCTCTTGCCCAGCTCCTGCCTCATTGACATTTGCCATTCACACTCTAACACCTCTGAGGTCCACTGGGGGGATGGGCAGCTCTTAACTGCTCTGCAAAGTGACCCATGCCAACACGGTACTCACCCTTCCCGATCGCAGCAGATCATTGCAGTTCTTCCGGCACTGGACCCATGTGCGCCTCACTACATCGTGGCTGCTGACCCTGGATGCCACCTCCTCCCAGGCCGCTTTGGTGAGGTGGGGGAGCCTCCTCCTCCCATCCCTGGGGACATCTCTCCGTGTTGCCACCTCATCCGAGAAACGCGGGGCCGACTGCCCTGTCAACCTACCCTCCGTGTCCACCCACAACGCTGTCCATCGTGACCTCTGCGTTCTTTGGTGGCAGCCTTCCAAGGGCTGTCAAGACTGCATTTGAATCGGCTGCCAGGCCGCCATTGGACCCAGTGGACATTGAGCACCTGCTCTCGCCCGTCCCTTCGTGCTCATTCCACAGCCGTGTCTTACGCTGGGCGGGCCCTAATTGGCCCGCCTGCATAAAATTGTGGTGTGCTGCTGATCATGGGCTGCAGTCGGCTTCCCGACCGCCCCCGCCCGTCCCCACCAACCCCGCACGCCAAGGGCAAAATTCTGCCCATTGAATCAGGTAGACTTTCTGACAAAAACCCAATGAAATTAACAGCATTGAAAAGCCTGAAGTAATAGATTCAGATATTTATTCGTCATATAATTTAAAGGTAGGAAGAACAGAACCTATCTATGTAACCATGAGAGGCCTATCAGAGTGCAGGTGGATACTGGAGCAGCCACTATGGTGATAGGTGAGCATACTTTTAAATAACTGAATCATGGGAAACATAAACTAAATTTGGAAGGAACTGATGCCAAATTGAAAACTTACATGGGAGAAGACATACAAGTCAAGGGCATATATAAAGTCACAGTACACTACGGAGGTCAAACAGTGAGATTACCCTTGATGGTGGTAGCAGGCAGAGGTCCAAGCATACTAGGACAAAACTGGCTGAGGAAAATCAACCTTGATTTGTCACAGTGTTTCCAAAAGAAAAGTGAACACCTGCCGAAAGACCTTCACACACTATCAGTTTCCCTCCTGTCTGAATATGTACCTCTGGAAAAGTATGAAGAGAAACAGGAAGAGTTCTGCACTTCTCCAAATAAAATCAAGGATGGGTTGGCAGAGAAGACTTGGCAATGCTTAATTTTCCAGCAGGCAGTCCCCACCAACACAAAAAAGAGATGGAAGAGCTGAAAAATCAGCGACATGAGACTTTGGGGGCAAAAGCTGCAGAATTTTCTAAGAAGCAGACAGATGATGAAATTCTGGAAAACTCAGCCATTGAGCTCACTTGAGTTTACATCTGAGATTGGTTTAGCCAATATGGAAGTCGAAAAAAAGGCTGAGAATAGAGTCAGCGTCAGAAAGAAGAATGCCATTTGAAAGAAGACACAGAAGCACAAATAATACCGTTGATCTTGGCAGCGTAAGAGTATACTTTTATTCATAGGCCCAGAAGCCAAATTGCAAATGCCAGTGCACTCATTCGTTTGCCAATGCAAGTAAAAGATGAGGATGTTCCAATTCCTCAACAACTTGTTTTATTCTTGAACTTCCTGGACTCATCACTGATATGTGCTAGACAGATTAAAGATTGGACAAATCGAGACCCAGTCTTATTCAAAGTGTGAGATCAAGTTCTTCATGGTTGTTCACAAGAACAAGAATCTGATTAAATGAAACCGTATTTCCAGAGAAGATACAAAATAACCAGCCAGGAAGGTATCTTACTCTGGGGAGCTTGAGTGATTGTTCCTCCAAAAGGACAAAAGCTATTGTTATCTGACCTTCACAGTGCACATCCTTGAATTTCCAGGATGAAGGCAATAGCACACAGCTATCTATGGTGGCCTGGGATGGATGGAGAAATATAAAACTTAATGAGAAGTTATATACAGTGTCAGCAAGTACAAAAATTACCTTCATCAGCTCTGTTACACCCCTGGGAGTGGCCAGGAAGGCCATGGTGTGAGTACACATCGACAATGGAGGATCTTTTATGGGAACTATGTTTCTACTTATTGTCGATGCACATTCAAAATGGATGGACATATATGACATCTTGTGCTACAATAGACAAGCTGCAACAAAGTTTCGCAATCAACGGACTACCTGAAGTGGTCGTATCAGACAATGGAACAGTATTCACGAGTGCTGAATTTCATGGATTTATTTCGCTCATGTGAAAACTTTACCATACCACCCTTCTTCAAATGGACTGGCAGAGAGAGCAGTTCAGACATTCAAATCTGGTATGAAGAAATTGGCTGGAATTCTATAGTGAGTAAATTAGCATGTTTTCTTTCCCATTATAGGACCACCCCTCATACGACAACAGGTGTCACACCTGTGGAAATGTTGATGAAACGCCGTCTCCGAGATTGAGCTTAATTATGCTAAACTTGGTGGGGGAAGGTAGAAAGGAGTCAAGGAAGTCAGAAAATTGGACATAACTGTCACAGCCATGAAAGGATGTTTAACGTGGGAGAGAAAGTATTTGTGAAGAACTTTAGAGAAGGGCCAACATGGTTGTTTGGTGAAATAAGTGCAGTAACAGGACCTTTTTCCTACCACGTGAAAGTGGAAGATTGAGTCATACGGAAACATGTGGATCATATAAGAAGAGAAACAAAATACCCAGAAATGATTCCACCAGTCTTCGTGACTGCATCAAGGTCTCCTGTTGAAAGAACTCAACTGACTGCAGCTGTAACTGAAGGGCCGACGCTACCTGAAAGAGTCGGAGAAAAAGATTTGCAGGTACCTGCTGAAGAACCAAGATGCTCAGATGACTACAGTGAGGGAGGTTCCAGATAAAACATCAGAAGCCATAGAGTGAGATGTTCTACACACATAAGGAAAGCCCCCAGAAGGACTGACTTTGTAAATTATTTATCTGTGTGAATAATTTGATATTTTGAGAAAAATTATAAAATGTATTCCTGAGTAAAGGGGGAGGGATGTAGTAATCTGATGTGTAATATGCCTTTAAGACAAATGTTGCAATGTAAGATCACATGATCTTGGTGCCCAATAGCAGAGTAGCACAGGCTACCTCTGTAGTCAGTAGTCTTGAGTTAGAGTCTGAAGTGTAAAGACAGAGTTTTGAGTTCTAAGCACACAAGTGTAGCTGCTGAGTTCCTTTTGTAAATAAACAGAATGTGTTTCTTCTAAGAACAGTCTACCGATCTTCTCTGTCTTGGTACCAACTTGGTCACCCTGAAACAAGCATGCAACCTGGGTCCTTTAGCCCCAACAAACCAGGGCACTGGATCCAACACTTGGATTCGTAGAAGTCTGAGAATAATAGAATATCACAAAATATAGGACAAGAGAAGATCGTTTGGCACATCAAGGTGTAATTCCTTCCATCAGACAATTCTCAATCTGAATCAGTTTAGATTCTTCCCAGTTCTTCCCATTCTCCCAAACATAACTGCCCCAAGTGAAGTGAATAGATTAGTTAAGTGTGTTCCATCCAGGACAGGAAGGAAAATTTATAACTACGTCAACCCAGCTACTTTATAAAGTTATTATTTTAAGTTAAAAATGAACAAACGTTTTACCCTGACATACCTGACTAGCCTTGACTCATACCAGAGGAATTTCTAACCTTCAGAAACCAGCAGGGACCTTACTACCTTTAAAAAGGCACTAATGCCTACTGTGACTGCAGAAAATCAAATTCCAAAGAAAAGCACCAACATCCTTTTCATTTCTAAGGCGGTGCTTTGGCCAATGGAGACTGTGGGCAGAATCTTCTGGCTGGTGCGCGGGTGGCGGAGTCCGCACGCCAGCGCTTAAAATGTCGTGCGCTGACGTTGCGTGAGCGTCCCGACGTCAGTGCGCGGCATTGAGATATTTCAGTCGGTGGACGCGCTATGCAGCGGGACCCGCGCTCACCATTAATTAAACGCCTTATATCAGGCCATTAACTCACCAATTGACCAGGATTTTGAGGGGCCCATGCGATCTTCGAGTCGGCGGGATGAGGTTTGATATCGGGTTTAAAAACGTTTAATAAATTGTTTGTGTTTTTCACTAACATGTCCCATCTCGTGTGACATTTTCACATGAGGGGGACATGCTAATGATTTTTTAATTTTTCTATTTTTAGAGTTTCACAGAGTTTCAGCGATCTCCCTGAGGCAGCACTTTGCCTCAGGGAGATGTGCACTTCTGGCAGTTTGGGAATCCCACCTCCCCCCCGCCCGCACAGGAAGCGCTTAGCGCTTCCCATCGGGCGACACGCTGGGTGGGTCTTAATTGGCCCACCCACTTAAAATGGCGGCGGAGCCCATTTTGGTGGTGGTGATCAGCTGCCCACCCGCCACCGAGTTGGTCAGGCCCGCCCGCCCATCAAGGGCAAAATTCTGCCCTGTATGTCTGCAAGGAAAAAAGGGACCTTGACTTCTCTATTAAACAGCTCAAGATTTCAGACCTGGAAAAATACATCCTTTGTTCAACGCCCAGGAGAAGAAGTGGGAGGTATGTCACATGACCTCCCCCAAGCTGCTAGGACCTGTAATATTGCCATGTGGAACTGAACTCAGGCAGTCTGCCATTTTACCACCTAACAGGTAGCAGCAGAAAAAGCTCTGTCCAAGTAAATTGCCTGGCCCTAATCTAGACTGTGAGCTACTGGAAAACAGAACTCTTGTATCTGGGCCTATAAGACTAATTCATCTGTACATGCCCTCTTCTATAGGCGAAGTCCTCACTTCTGGAAAGATGACTCACCCTGCAACAGTTTCAGCTTGCTAACCTCTGAAGGAATGCACTGGACTTTTGATTCTGAGCTCTGGACTCACGTGAAACCATAACTCTTTATGGTGGGCTTGCCTTGCACCCCTTTCTTTCCCTTATCTCTCTTTTATTGTATAAGTGAAAAGGGACAGATGTTGCGAAACCCCTTCCCGCATTTTGTGTGTGTAAAATAAACCAACCCTCTTATATTACCTGTTCTTGAGTTTGCTGTGGGGTTATTAATAGAGGATTGGATCACTCCAAACTGAAAGGTTGGGGAAACTATGCCACCATTTATAAAGGGGGAAATCAGAAATCAAGTACACCTCTCTGTTTAGTAAGAGGAGAAATTCATCACCCTCCTGTCCGCAACAAGTGCTTTGTGAATCTGTCGACCCTCTTTTTAAGCTTAACTTTGGATGGTATTAATAAGATTATGAACTCAAGTCATTGCGGTTCAACGTGTTACATTACAGCTTCAGCATGTATAGTTTACCTGAAAGATTGTTTTTAATAGGACAAGTACAGATTGCTGTGATCATTAGCCTTTCATTTTAAAGACTCACACCAACCAGTCAAGGGGCAGGATTTTTCAGTTGGCGTGCGGGGGCGGTCCTGACATGCCAACGCGTAAAATGATGTCGGGTGTATGCCCCAATGTCATCGCGCTGTTTCATTCAGCGGGCATGTGCCGGAGTCAGCTACGCACCTGCTGATATGTAACCGGCCTATTAAGGCCATTAAGGAAGTAATTAATGTAATTGTTAACACTGTTGGTCCAACCTTAAGGTTGGCGGGCAGGCAAAACGGCCAAGGGGTCTTCGCGTTTTTGGGAAACCTTACCACGAGCAGGATGCTTTTATTAATTTAATAAAAAAATTTTCCTATGTATAAAAACATGTCCCATCTCATGTGACACAGTCACATGAGATGGGACATGTTTAAATAAATTTTTACTCCATGTAACATTAAATATTTTCTGTAGCAGTTCAATCCCCCTGAGGCAGCTTTGTGCCTCAGGGAGATTGAAGAACTACCACTGGCCTCAACTCTTTATCCTCCCCCCGCCCACACAGGTAGTGCTGAGCGCTACTGCTCGTGCCTTATGCTGGGCAGGCCTTAATTGGCCTGCCCACGTAAAATGGTGGCGCGGAGCCGATCGTGGGCGGCGATCGGTTCTGCGCCTGCCTCCGCCCGCTCCTGCTGAGCCCACCCACCACCTGAAAAATTCAGGCCCTAGATGCACAAAACCTGAAAAATTCATTAAATTGTACTAAATCATTGAACAGAGGACAATATGTAATGTCAAAGACTTAGCTAGGGTGTGAGAATAAACAAAAAAAATACTCCTAGCAATTCAGTTGAACTATGATCTTTTAAATATTTATAAATCTCACAAGGCCTCGAGCAACTTTTACATAATTCTCCACAGGACTGATTGAACCCCCCACTCATTGTTAAAAATGAATGATGCCAAGGGGGCGAAGGGAGAAGCAAACTTTGTGCATTTATCTTGACAGTGTAGTGTACCCTTCTGAAATATTGTTATAAAGGGTGTTTTCTAAAGTAGCAGGAACTAAACATCTCAAGATATTTACATTAGGCATTAAGTAAAATATATTTCCTCTGACTTTCCTATCTAAAATTATTTTAGCATATATACAAGTAGCAGGGGAGGCCCTCAATCTAAATTGAGATGGAAACCAGTTATCCGAAAATATTAATCTGGAATATCTGGCATTTTAACATTCGAGGCGAGACTTTCAAAAGGAAGAATGAATGACAAAGGAAGGACGAGGGGGTGGAGTTTTAAGCAATGCTAGGATTAGCACTAGGAGAAACTCTGCCATTCCCAACCTCGGGAAAAGCAGCTTTTCTTTATTGAAGACAAGGTGGCTGATCACAGTGTGAAACTCCTGGTGTGTGTAAAATGCGGAGTTGGTCTTTTGAGACTGGGTCCAGCTGCTTGGTTGAATGTATCATTTGACACTAAGATTCTAATTTTATCCACTTTTCCCTCATGTATTAGAAAAGTTGGTGTGTGAGTTTTAAGAGCAAAAAGTAGATTATTAGAGCTTAGTTTTCCAATTAGCTGCTTTTATTAGCTTTGCTTGCTATTGTATGATATTTTTCCTGACATTTTTATATAGTCTTAACTCCCTGGTACATTAAAATGCTATTTATTGTGAACAAATGTTTACATCAGAACAGGCTAAAATCATAGCTTGGAGGAATAAAGTTAAACTCTGTTGTTAAGTCATTTTCACTAATTCCATCCCCCCTCCCCCCACTTTCTCCTCAAAGCATAAACCATTATACAGACCTCTTCAATTGAAAGCATTGCGTCAGCATTGATAATTGTCTATAATTATTGTCACTGGTATATTGTGATCCATCAATTAGTGATAAACTTGCTTGTTAATTATTTGTCATTTATTGCTCACTTTCATGGAACAGTTAGTTGGAAACTGGTGAAACTACATAATTTCTGAGACACAAAGTATTATGTTAGTTATATTAATTAGCAGCCAATCCCCTGTTTGCTGTCAGCCTTGTTGAGTCTTTGCTGTTATCACTAACATATTGAGCAGTCTAAGCTTGCATGAGAGTCTCTGCCAGCAATAAACACTATGAACTCGGATCGTCTTCCCTCCACTAAAGCTTCAAAATTTCTGCAGTCTCAATAGTTGAATTCGACACTATTTGCCAATTGTCACAGTCCCCAAGAGAGCAGGAAGTGGGTCTCATGAACAAGATAAGCTTGGATAGATCCTGAGGGAGATCGGAAAGAAACTAGAGGAAGATACAATTTTAGGGCTAGCTCAAGAGTGGGTGGGAAACCTTAGAGGAAGTTTGGTCCATTGGCTAGGAGAAGGGGGGATGTGACAGAGACACCTGATCAGATGTTCTCAATCTTAGTGACAAAGAGGCCCAAGAACCCCTTGTTCGTGAGCCTTGCTTTCCTGTGTAACAAAGTCGCACAACCCTCTGAGAGAAAAAAAATTCTCCTCATCTCTGTCCTTAAAGGATGACCCCTAATTTTAAGACAGTGCCCCCTAGTTCTGGACTCACCCACAAGAGGAAACTTCCACCTTGTCAAGACAATTCAGGATCTTGTATACTTCAATCAAATCACCCCTCACTCTTCTAAACTCCAGCGGAAACAAGCCCAGTCTGTCCAACCTTTCCTCATAAGACAACCCACTCACTCCAGGTATCAATCTAGTAAACCTCCTTCGAACCAATGCATTTACATCCTTCTTTAAAAAAGGAGATCAAAACTGCACGTAGTATTCAAGGTGCGGCCTCACCAATGCCCTGTATAACTGAGGCATAACATCCTTACTTTTATGTTCAATCCCTCTTGTAATAAAGGGTAACATTCCATTAGCCTTCTCAATTACTTGCTGTACCTGCATACTAATTTTTTGTGACTCGTACTAGAACACCTAGATCCCTCTGTACCTCAGAATTATGCAGCCGCTCTCATTTAAGTAATACTCTGCTTTTTTGTTCTTCCTGCCAAAGTGAACAACTTCACATTTCCCTCATTAAACTCCATTTGCCAGATCTTTGCCCATTCATTCAACCTATCTATATCCATCTGCAACCTCCTCATGCCCTCTCCACAACATACTTTCTTACCTTTCTTTGTGTCATCTGAAAATTTAGCTACCATGTCTTCACTCCTCTCATTTAAGTCATTAATGCAAATCATAAAAAGTTGAGGCCCCAGTACAGACCCCTGTGGGACGCCACTTGTCATATCCTGTCAATCAGAAAAGGACCCATTTATGCATACTCTCTCTGCTTTCTGCCAGCCAGCCAATCTTCTATCCATTCTAATATGTTACCCACTACACCATGCGCTTTAATTTTCCATAATAATCTTTGATGTGGCAACTTATCAAATGCCTCTGGAATCCAAGTACAGTACGTCTACAGACTCCCTTTATCCACTACGTATGTTACTCCTTCAAAAAATTCAAAGAAATTGGTTAAACATGATTTTCCTTTCACAAAACCATGTTGACTCTTCGCAATTGCCTTGAACTCTTCAAGGTTCCCAGCTGTAACCTCTTTAATGATCGATTCTAATAACTTCCCCACGACAGACTTCAAGCTAACTGGCCTATAGTTTCCTGTTTTCTGGCTCCCTCCCTTCTTGAATAGAGGAGTTATATTTGCTACTTTCCAATCTGATGGAACCTTTCCAGAATCTAGTGAATTTTGGGAAATTAACACCAGTATATCGACTACCTCATTAGCCACCTCTTTTAAGACCTTAGGATGTAGTCCATCGGAACCCGGAGACTTGCCAGCCCGCAGCTCCATTAATTTGCTCTGTACCATTTCCCTAGTGATTACAATTTCACTAAGTTCCTTTCTCCCGTTCACCTCCTGATTTGCAGCAATTACTGGAATGTTTTTTGTATCTTCTATAGTGAACACAGAAGCAAAATATTTGTTCATTTCTTCTGCCATTTCCTTATTATCTACCATTAACTTCCCACTGTCACTCTCTAGAGGACCAACACACACTTTACTTACTCTTTTCCTTTTTAAATACTTGCAGAAACTCTTGCTATCTGTTTTTACATTTCTAACTAGCTTCCTCTCATACTCTAATTTCTTTCTCCTGATTAACCTTTGGTCTTTCTCTGCCATTCTCTATATTCTGTCCAATCATCTGTCCTGCCACTCATCTTTGTGGAGTTGTATGCTTTTTCCTTTTCCTTAACACCCCTACTTAACCATGGATAGTGGGTTCTCCCCTTAGAATTTTTCTTTATAATAGGAATATACTTATTCTGAATACTCTGATGTTTGCCACTGCTTCTTTATTGATCTATCCTCTAGCCTAGTTTTCCAGTTCACTTCAGCTAGCTCAGCTTTCATCCCCACATAGTTGCCCTTATTTAAGTTTAAGATCTTAGATCCACTCTTCTTCCTTTCAAACTGGATGTATAATTCAATTATATTGTGGTCGCTGCTACCTAGGGGTGCCTTCACTCTGAGGTCATTAATTAATCCTGTCAGGCTACACAATACCAAAGCTAATATAACCTGCTCTCTGGTTGGTTCCAGAACATGCTGCTCGAAGAAACTATCTCGCAAGTGTCCTAAGAACTCCTCATCCCAGCTACTACTGCCAATCTGATTTTTCCAGTTTATGTGTAGGTTAGAATCATCCATGATTATTGTCGTCCCTTTATCACTAGCACCCAATATTTTCTCTTGAATACTTTGTCCTGCACTGTGGCTACTGTTAGGGGGTCTGTCGGCCGCTCCGACTAATGACTTTTTCCCCCTATTATTCCTCATTTCCACCCAAACTGATCAAAAACAAGTTACCTTAGTTCTGCTGAAGGGTCGTGAGGACTCAAAACGTCAACTCTTTTCTTCTCCGCCGACCTGCTGCCAGACCTGCTGAGTTTTTCCAGGTAATTCTGTTTTTGTTTTGGATTTCCAGCATCCGCAGTAGTTTTTTGTTATCACTATTGCACCATTGCCCTCGTTGATTAAGAGTGCTACCCCTCCACCTTTACCTAGCTTCCTATTCTTCATGAATGTCATGTACCCTTCAATATTAAGGACCCAATCATTGTCGTGCTGCAGCCACGTTTCTGTAATTGCTATCAGATCATATTTATTAACTTCAATGTGGGCAGTCAATTCATTTACTTTGTTATGAATACTACATGTATTCAGATAGCGAGCCTTCAGTTTTGTCTTTTTTTTACCTATGTAACATCTAGTCTTGACTATTGACGTATTCTTAGGTTTATTTCTCTCTGTCCCTTCCTGCCATTCTCTAACCCTTATTTCTCGTATTATTATTTTGCTCTTGACTCTACACCTTGAATTGCCACCTCTACCCAAGCGTGATCCCTCACCCCTCTTGTTTAGTTTAATGCCTTCTCTACTTCTCTAGTTATGCGATTTGTGAGGACACTCATCCCAGCATGCTTCAGGTGTAAACCATCACAACGGTACAGCCCCAACTTTCCCCAGTACAGATACCAGTGCCCCACAAACCAGAACCCACTTCTCCTACGCCAGTCCTTGAGCCACGTATTTGTCTCTCTAATCTTATTTGTCCTATGCCAATTTGCATGTGGCTCAGGTAATAATCCAGAGATTATTACCTTTGAGGTTCTGCTTCTTACTGTGGTACCTAGCTCCTCATTTTGACTTTGCAGAACCCCTTTCCTAGATCTACCTGTGTCATTGGTACCTACATGGCTCCTGACACTGACAGTAACATCCTCCTATCCTTCACTGCTGACCAAAACAAATGACTCTCTCCTAAGAGATGTGACTGTCTTCTGGAACAAAGCATTGTTCCAGGTATTTCTCCCCCTCCTTTATGTGGCGCAATGTCTGCATTTCGGCTTCCAGATCAATAATCTTGATCTGGAACTCCTCTAGCTGTGTTGCTACGCAGATCTACGTGTAGAGCTGATACATAGGAAGCAGCTCTCATGGCATCGGGTGATTGGAACGGCACACAAAAGGTTGTCTTTTGTGCACACACAGGTTAATGCAATGCACAGTTACTAAAACTGGCCAATGAATATGCAGAGAGTGCCTTCCTTATTCACTCCTGGAACAACAAGCATTAACAGAAGGCCATTTAAAGGACCACTCAATAAGTTGCAACTGAGGTGTTTGTCACTTACTGCTGTCAGGCAAAGTTGATGTAAGCACTGTGGTGAGTTGCTGCAGAAGTTTAAAGGTTTCTGCTGACTACAGAACGGCAGAGAATTATATTGCTTTGCATAAATATAAGGGCAGTAGTTGCAGTGCCACTTGCTCTGTAACATGAGTAGGACAGGTAGAGGAGGAGGCAGAGATCAAAGGTGAAGGAGGTCTCTTAGAAAACCCTAGCCAGAAAGGGTCTTCTGGGATCACCAGTCTTACCTTGGAATGAGCCAGGAGCAGTGCCTCGGGAAGCTTAGCTTTGCTATGGAGTTAGTAAGAGAGCTGTGTTGCCTCCTTCACAAAGGCCTGGAATCTTAAAGCAGAGTATGGACAGCCCTCCCAGTGGCTGCAAGATCACTGTAACCCTTTCCTTCTTCCAAGCCCATTCCTTCCAGGCATCACTTGACAACATTGGCAGTCTCACAGTACATCACTAATAGAAGCATCAGGGAGGTGACCGAGGTGCTCTACAGAATGAGAGAGGAACTAATCCTCTTCTTCCAGGAGGCCAGGATGAGAGGGAAGGTGGTTTTATCAGGACATCTGGCTTCCCGATGGTATAGAACATCACTGACTATACACGATGGGGTGGGGGATTGGGTGGGGGATTGGGGGCCCCCAAGTCAACAACTGCAGGGGCTACCACTCCATCAATATGCAGTTGGCATGTGACCACACAAAGAAGTTCATTTGGATGATTGCCCACTATTCTGACAGTGCCCATGATGCTTTCATCCTGCGGCAATTAGTAATTCCCATCATCTTCAGGCCTCCAAGACAGACTATAGGATGGCTGCTCAGTGACAAGTGCTGCTCCCTGCACACACAGCTCATGACATCCTTCGGCCATTCCATTCCCGAGATTAGTAGGCCTCCAAGAGCCGTGGATCGAACAGAACAACATGGAGCAGTTTGCGCCATAGGGCTTCTGAAGCAGAAATTTCTCTGTTGTACACAGTTGAAAAGCTCCCCATGTTTGTGGCAGTGTACAGCGTTCCCCACAATCTCACAATAATGAAGGTTCAGCCATTACCTCCTGGGATCCAGTGGCTATTCAAGAAGAAGAAGGAGGAGGAAGGGAGGAGACCACATGCATCATGTGTAACTGGACAGAGCAAGATGGACTGCATTGTTTTGTTTCACTTCAGATGAAATGAATTTCCCCACCCCCTACATGGGCTCACCATTCCCTAATGGTGCATCCATGTCAGGCTCTCCATGACAAAGCACCCTAGGCCAACATTGTCATATTCATATGATCTCTGTCTGAGCTTCCATTGCAGCAGTGAGACACTGGGAGGCCTCCGCCTGTGCTGCAGTGGAAGCTGAGACAGCAGCCAGCAGATGTTCCATCATGGGTTGGCCTGGCAGTGCAGCCATGATGGTGCCCCCGATTTCCACATTGGAATGGATGGGCTTCACGTTCTGCCCGATGCCCTGGGTCAAGGTGGAGTCAGACACCTCCATGCTCCTTGTCAGTGACAGGCGGCTATCTGGTGGGCCTGACAATGCACCAAGCATCTAGAGTACGTCATTATCAATGTTTTCCTGTAGTCCACCCCGATGAATTCCTCATCTGAGACCCTGTAGTAGAACTTGGCCCTGACACCGCCCTCCCTGGAGTTCATATGCAGGCTTGCCTATCTCCATGTCCTGGCTGTAGCCCACTCATACTTGGTGACTCACCATGTGCAGATCTTGATCTATACCAGCCTCAAACATATGCATGGTGCCAGTATCTGAGCTGGCGGCTGCGAGTGTTAAATCAAGTGATGATGTGTCTTCCTCTGGGTTCTCTTCCTGCTCTCACCTTTCGACGAGAGGCTACAATGGCTGAAGAAGCAGTAATTCTTGACAATGTGACAGCACAAAAGTAGAAGGGGAGGGTAGAGGTGAGGGAAGGGGGGTAGCAAGGAAATCAGGAGTACCACAGTCTCTCCCTCTGCACTTTTCACTACTTGGCACCTTTCAGGTTGAGGCTGAGGAGTTAGTGGAGAAAGTGCATAAAGCAACAACTTACTGGAGGCCTAGTGCTGGCTGCCACTTATCTGTTCCATGATCCTCAACAGTATCTAGGAGAATGGTCCTCCATTGGTTCTGTGACTTTCCTGCCCATTGTGGGTGACCTTCTCCTACAGAGAGAGGGCAGAATGTGTCAGTGTGGTTACATGATATGCCTACCACAGCTGATTAGCTAAAGGTTTGCAAAGGCGAGTAGAGGTGTGCATGTGACTGAGATGATTGGAAGGTTCAGGGGAGGTGTAGTATAAGGATGTAGGAATGCGTCCTGAGTTTCAGGGTGTGCTGCTGTGTGAGTGATGGGGGTGTTGTGCATTGAGCAGTGTGAGATGTGGGTGGTGTGTGGGTCTTAGATGTGATGTTCAGGTGCATTCACTCACCTTAACAACGCATTGATGTCATTAAACTATTTTCGGCACTGCTGTCATGTTTGTGGTGCCATGCTGTGGGCATTTACCATCCTCACCACCTGCTCACCGCCCTTCATAGGATCAGATTGGAGAGTTTCCTACACCCTGCAGAAACATGGCAATCTTCCTGGCCTCCACCTCTTGGCAGAATGCATCCAAGGTTGCGTTACAAAGCTTGGGAATCATCTCCTTCGTCCCTGTGCTGTAGGATCTCCTTCAATGGTGAAAAATAATTATCCAGCTGCCTGCAATGCATTATTGCAACTTTCACTTTCATTAGGACTGTATCTTTAAGAAGGGGGGGGGGCTGCATGGAGCACATGGTTTCCAAAGAACGCTACTCTGTCTCATGGAGTGTGCAGAGGATGCCTGCACTGAAAAGAAGAGCAGGGCAGCATCAGAGCTGTTCATGGCCACACTACAATTACAGAAATTAGGTGGCTGGACAAATTTTGTGTCTTGTCCACCTCCTTTCCATCAGGTGTGGGAACCAATGTTTCTGGTAAGCTGTGCGAGCACTCAGCCACACGGCAGCCTGAGAGATACCACATAGGCCTTGTCCTGTGATAAATAATGCATGTGCATGGCCATGCAAAAAAATTTAAAGGTGCCATGCAATGGAAAAAACAGGCTGTGCAGAACAACTAAATTTTAAAGGGAAAATTGGCAGGGATGTAGTGGCCACCGCTAAAACTTGACACCGCTGGACAACAGAGATGCCGGCCATCTAATTTACTGGCAACTCTCTAAGGTGGGACTTCCTCACCAGATGGGGGCGAAAGTCTCACCTTGAGCTAATTAATGCCCAGCCGAACGTTTAATGGCTGTGGGGCAGCTGGTATTGACAGGGATGCGTTCCCCGCTGACTCTTTGATGGAAGAGTGGGAAACCTTGCCATTTGAAAAATGTGTTCATTAGTCAAACCTCTATCCATGCTAACGTATTATCCCTAATACATGAGCTCTTATCTAGTGCAGTAACCTTTTACATGGCACTTTATTGATTGAATGCTAATGCAATTGCATAATTCAATTGATTTAAAAAAAATCTTTTCATTGATACAGCAAATCAAAATGCCATTTCTTGACTTGAAAATTAAAACATTTTAAATGGTGCTAGACACAAAGTATAAGCTCCTTTATAAATATTACAAAGATTATGCTCAGTTTCCCATATACGTAATGAAGCTAGGGTATGAATGTTTCTGTTGTGAGCAATGTAGATGTTATTGAATTCTTTTGTTCAAAGTCGCTTTTGAAAGCACTGAAAGATGAATTTGGGAAGAATTCATGGTAGTATATTGTAAATTTGTACAAGAAAGCATATTAAATAACCCCACCATAAACCAGTACAGAAAACAGAAAGCAAAGTTATTAATGCAGGTTCTCACTCTCATTTAATAATGATTGATTTTCTGTGGCAAAATTCCTAAATACATGGGGCAGGATTTTCTGGCCCCACCCGCTGCCGGGATCATCTGGTCCTGAAAGTTATTGGCCTTTTGGCTGGGCTGCCAAGTCACCCTTGACGGGTCCTATCACAATGGGGCAGGAAAATCCCAGCCATGGTCTTTGGTGTACAGCCAGCTAATTAACACAGTTTATTTTCCTTGTCTGGTAAATGAATATGTCTTAGAAGCTTAGAATCAGTCACCAGTTCCCACAAAGCATTTCCCCTTTCTCACAGTCGAGCTACATCTGCTGTTATTCTTTGGCTTTGCATTGTTGCCAATGATTCACATTTACTCTTCATCTGTGGTGAGTCTTCAAGTGGGAGTACAGTCCAGTTTTAGCAAGGCATTTTCAGGTTGCAATAAGTCGTCATTCACTGATACTGGGGCTACTGCCACATACTCCTTTTTGTAATGGTGCTTTTCTGTAGCATTCTGAAGATGTGGATCTTCAAATTTCCATGCTCCAGTATGGAGACTTGGCAGCAAGTGCTTCTGACATGTGCAGACTGTTCGCAGTTTTTCAAGTCAATCTGGCATGAAAACAAAGTCTCGCTTGCGTGAATCCTTGTATCTTACTTTTGGCCATCCAGTGAGTCTACCGGCACCATCAAGCTCTCCATGAACTGAATTACTGCCTAGAGATAGAGGTAGGTGAGGTCATCTGGATCATTTTTTTAAATAAGAAAAGTAATGTTCATGAGCAAAAAAAAGAAAAATAAAGTGCTTCCCATTTATTTTATGAAGAAAGTGTTAATTTGTCATCTGACAATAATCCATGAGGACTTAGCAAATTTTTGTGTTTAGCAACGCTTTTGAATAAAAATAATTCTGATCGCGCATCTTATTAAAACTACGTAAGTCGTACTAAAGTTCAAAACAAATAAAATAGGCAACTTGCTTTTTCAGTAAATCTGAATATTTAAAGACACATATTGCTTTTTAAAAAATTTTGAACTCTGTTCCATGATGTACACAAAGATCTATTTAGCAAGAATTAAATAACTTTGGCAAACAAAAAAACTTGTTAAAATATAGTGCACTTCGCAACAGATCATATTCTTACAACTAAAGGCCCCAAAATTCAAGGTTTGTCTGCAATTCTAGAGCAGTGTTGTCCCATAGGATTTTCACCTAATGTTTAACAAATTTGTGGTGACCTGGGGCAGGATTTTTCAGTTGGCATGCGGATGTGGGCCCGATGATGTCGGGTGTGTGTCCCGACGTCATTGCGCAGGCCCACAATATTTTGTTCGGCAGGCGGGCAACGGAGTTGGCTGCACGCCCGCCGATATGTAAACGGCCTTTTAAGGTCGGCCTTTGCGTTTTTTAGGAAACCTCATCCACGAGCGGGATGAGGTTTCCTAAAGCTTTTACGAAATAAATCATTTTTTCCCCCTAAATATAAAAATATGCCTCACCTCATGTGACACAGTCTCATGAGAGGACATGTTTAAGTACATTTTTAAACCTTTAATTTAATTTTTTGAACATCGATTCAATCTCCCTGAGGCAGCTAGTTGCCTCATGGAGAATGAAGCGCTCTTTCACGCGCATGTGCAAAGGAGTGCTGGCCCCGACTCTCCCTCCTCCTCCCACCCGCACAGGTAGTGCTGAGCGCTACAGCTCACGTATTACACTGGGCGGGCCTTAATTGGCCCTCCCGGGTAAAATGATGGCGTGGCGCCGATCGCGAGCAGTGGTCGGCTCCGTGACCGCCACCGCCCGCTCCCGCCGAGCCCACCGGCTGCCTAAAGAATTCAGGCCCTGGTCACCATATTCATCGCCTGATTCAAAATATATACAAATAATGGGCTGAATCTTGTAATAATCTCCCAGAGATGAAATGGGATTGAAGGACAGGGCTAAAAGTGAGCAAGGGTGCACTGCACTGTGTCAGCAGCTCTGTCAAAGAATATTTTCAGTAGCAGTGACTAATCACTATGTAGCATCCAGTTGTAGCATAGCAACTAAAATATTTCAAAACGCTTTCACTTCCTTCAGTGGGGATCTCTTTGTCACACACCTTTATGGTGCTAGGGCTACAGATTTTTTAATATGATTTTCCTGCAGGATTTTCTACTTACCATTGACATGACCACAGATCGTGTCAGGGTTAGCAGCAGCATCCTCAATGAAATGAGTTGCTCCTAAGGATATTAATGTCCATCTAATTAAAATCTCTCACCTGATAAAGAACATTAATTCACCACATGTCTTTAGCCGATTCACCACTTGTGGAGAATAGAGAACATATTGGACAACACTCGAGGAGGAGACTAGCAGAACTACAAGGAAAATGACAGGCCTGGTTGTTTCAGCACTCCACTGTTCCTAGGTTGCCTGTGTCAGGCAGAACTTTTGTGCACTCCTTACAAGGCAAATGGTGGCCCGGGGGAGGATCCAAGGATGGGCATTCCCTATCCCTGAAGCTCCCACTCTAAGCTGAACTGAGACCTGGCCTACCAGTGGAAACCAATATGCCAAAAGAATTGACCTGTATCTATCCCCACAAGGGCAGATGTTGGCCCCACCAATGGGGTTCCAGCCAGGGAATTGTCCAGAGGAGAGGAATTTAAAAATAATTAAATGACAAATAGGCAAAGAGGTTGCAACTCTGATTGTGACGGAGTCATAGGAAACCAAACCTGCACCACAAGCAATTAAATCTTCCACCATCCATGGGCAATCAGGTATCAGAGAAAGAAAGGCGAAACAAAGAATTGCACAACCTCAGGGTGTCCCAAAGTGCTTTACAGCTAATTAAGTACTTTTGAAGTGTAATCACTGTTGTGATGTAAGAAACGCAGCAGACAATTTACATACAACACCTTGTTAATAGCCAAATAATCTATGTTAGCGATGTTGATTGATGGATAAATACTGGCCCGTGTTAGCTCATAAGTGAAATACTGTGCATGCTGGAAATTGGAAATATAAACAGAACGTGGTGGAAATACTCAGCAGTTCAGGCAGCATCTCTGGAGAGAGGGAAACAAAGTTAATGATTCATAGGTCATTGATCTTTCATCAGAACTGGAAAAGTTAGAGATGTAACAGGTTTTAAGCAAGGACAGAGGCAGAGAAAGGGGGAGGAGGGGAAGTAAAAAAGGGAAGGTCTGTGATTGTGGGAAAACATGAGATTATATGACAGAAGGAGTTATGGGCAAGGTAAAATGAAATGGTAAGGGGATAAGTCTAGAAGCGAAGGATGGGTCTAGAGGAGGTGTAAATGGGGATCACAGACTCATACCAACACCTGCTGTCCACCGAATGGGAACAGTCATTACGATCCAAAATTGTTGAGATTGGAAGGTAATAATATAGAGGTGCTCTTCCTTGAGCAGCATTGGAACAATATAGGAGGACCATGACAGATCAGAGTGGGAGTGATATAGAAAATTAAATGACAGGTAATGCGTTTGTATTTCTTTTGATTTAGTGTACTGTCATGTTCCACTACATTATGAACTTTCAGTCAATACTTCAAACATTTTGAACACAAACAAACTATTAAAATGGCCACTGCAGATCATAAGATCTTTTAGCTTCTGAGCTCCAGACAATCCTGAGTCTCAAGCAAATACCAAATTAAATATAAACATTTACAGCAGTCGAGAGTATTTGTAAATTCCTTTGTTTAGGGATGACCATCAACATAAGAACCACAGCATTCCAGCCAACTCATCTTTCTGTTTCATGAAAGAAACATCGAAACTCAATGGGCAGAATTTTGCCCTCGGATGGTGTGCGGGCCCCACCGGCTCGGCGGCGGGCGGACAGCCGACCCCCGCCACTGAAACGGGGCCCGCCACCATTTTAAGTGGGCGGGCCAAATAAGGCCCGCCCAGCGGCATCCCCGACGGGAAGCGCTATGAGCTTCCTGTTCCAGGAGGGGAGGGATTCCCCATCTGTCAAAGTGCGCTCTTTCTCGCTTGCACGCGAAAGAGCGCACTTCTCCCTGAGGCAAAGCCCTGTCTCAGGGAGATTACTGAAAGTGGAAAAAACGTTAAAAATAGAAACATTAAAAAATTCTTAACGTGTCCCCCTCATGTGACAATGTCACATGAAGTGGGACATGTTAATAAAGACCACATAAACTTTATTATTTTTTTACAAAACGGACACGAAACTTCATCCCGCCAGTGGATGAAGTTTCAAGAATAATCTGGAGTCCACTGGGGCTCCTGGTCTGCCCACCAGCCTTAAGGTTGGCTGGGCAGGTCTTTAATTACTTTAATTAGCCTGTAAGTGGCCTCAATTGGCCATTGACAGGTCGGCAGGTGGACAACTGATTTCGCTGTCCGCCCGCCTTCCTAAAAATTTAAATGGACCGGGATGACGTTGGGGGTTCCTCCTGAAATCATCCCGCGTCATTTTCCCCTCGGCGACTGGGCCCCGCCCCCAAATCGCCGAAGGGAAAACCCTGGCCAATGTGTGTTAGATGAATGTGAATGGATTCCTATTGACCTTCCATTGTCATATGACAGTCTCTCATCCATCTTAAATTGGGTGAATTTCAAAGTGTCAAATGGAAACACTAGAGGTGTAATCAATACACAACACCCAAGTCACATGGTGGAGAAGCTATTTTGTGATCTGATAAAAGCACGAATCTGCTTCAAGATAGTCATCCATCAGACAACCACTGGACCAGGTCAACTAAGCAGCCAAGGATAATAAATAGCCATTCCTTGTAAGTGGGAGGACTCTCCCCAATCTGTTCCAATTTCAAGTTCACCTGAGAAACAACCTGCTGGAAAGTTGACTACAAGAGGCTTTGGAATTTACTGAAAATCTTCTGATTTACAAGACGTTCGCTTCACCAAAGCATCAACTCATCTAAGAAACACAGGCCTGCAACAAAAGAGACTAGGACAATCATAAATTGTAATTGTATTGTTTTTTACCTCATCAGTACCTAATCTTTGTGTGAGTGATGGTGTGGGTGAGTCAAGTGAGTGTGGCGTCATGTTTTTCAACCTCCAGGGCAAGTGTGTGATAATAAATAACTTCCCTTATTTTTAAATTCATAAAATGTTTGCTGATGGAATTATTTAAATGGGAGCAATCACCCTGAGGGTAAGAGAACACATACACCTCACATACAAACACGCTGATCATTGGCAGTAAGGAAACAAATAAATTATGTCCATGACAGTTCTGCATTCATTGCTCACAATGTGGTCTCTGCATTGGGCAGACCAAACAGAGATTGAGTGATTGGTTTGTCGAGTATCTCTATTCACTCCGTAAGTATGAGCTTGAGCTTCCAGTCACCCACCATTTTAATGCTATGCTCCATTCCCACTCCACCTCAGCCTCCCAAACTGCTCTAATGAAGCTGGAGGAACAATGACTCATCTTTCGATTTAACACTTTACAGCCTTCCGGACTCAACATACAGTACAATAATATCAGATTGCGATCACTGTCCCGTTTTTCTGGACAGCAACTGTTGGTGATTCAGCTATTGCCATTTACACCTCATCTCTTGGTTCTTTACATTCCCATTGCCATCCCCTTCTGCTTTGAACTATCATCACTTTTCTCATTTAACATCTCTTGGCTTAAATCTGATCACAGACCTTACCCTTTGTTCTTTCCTTCCCTCTCCCCTTTCCCTATCTCTGTATTTGCTTAAAATCTGTTCCAATTCTAACTTTTTCTAGTTCTGACCTGAAACATTAACTTTGTTTCTCTCTTCACTGATGCTGCCTGACTTGCTGATTATTTCCAGCATTTTCTGTTTTTATATGAGAAATAACTCCCCTGCTCTTCTTCAATACAGTGCCGTGGGATCTCTTATGTCCATCTGAGAGAGCAGAGAGGGTCTATGTTTATCATCTCATCCGAAAGCTGGTAACCCTCAGAACTGTACTAGACTGCCAGTCTAGACTTTTGCTACTCAAGTCTCTGGAGTGGGACTTGAAACCAAAATCTTCTGACTCAGAGACCACAGTGCTACCAATAGAGTCACAGCTGACATCATGTGCCTGCCTATCACATGCTAATTGGATGCTATTTCACTGAATGATAAACTCCAGCAGGGTCAATGCTCGAAAACACAATCCCAGTGTAACCATTAAGATTACAATCCATGGATGGTCAACCACAATGTTTCCACAATGGGTGCTCCCTGACATATTGAAGTTACTTGAAACCACCAGCACAAATGTTTTACTTCACTTGATATAAATTGAACACAAACTTCATTCTATTCTGTCGCTGAACTCACTTTCTCCAAGATGCAGACATAACATCCGTTGATTTCTATAACAAACATTCTGATGTAGTGCAAGATCAGGCTTGGGATACCAAAGATGTGAGTAGTCCTGTGAAATCTTGTTGAATCATTGCCAAAACTGCAAATCGTGGAATCAGGTTACAATTCCCAATTTAATGAGGCAATCTACATCGCATACCCGATCCTGACATGGTGATTGGAGCCAAAGATCAGGACATACCCTTTTCAATCTTCATCCAAAGAGATTTCCCTTCCTCTCCTGTGATTCAAAGTATGGCCCAATGCCTTTTGTGCATATTCTTCATTGCTTTTTGAGAATCATTCGGGGAAAAGATACCTGAAATTTAGAAATTATTTGGAAAAATGACATCCTGCTCAGGCTTAGTTTTATTACATGAATGTGTTTTTGGACTAATATTTTCCCCTTCTGAAAAGAATGATTTTTCTTTTGCTGAATATGATTCCATGGGCAGTGCCAGCCCACCAGTGGATTCGCCACATGTGCACACCTCAAAAAATATTGGCCAATACAGCATTCACTTGCGGAGAATTCTGAATCAAGACATGACAAACAAAATTTCTGATTAGCAAATAATAAAAAAAGAGTAATAGATACAGTTATTGGGCATGTAATCTCAATTTTATGCACATACAACCTTTTTATGCCTTTGTTTGTACAATAGTAAGATGAAATCAGAGTATCTGAGTCTTTTACTTCCTTGAATTTGAACGGTGGTATATGCCTGATTGTCTATATCCAGGTAAGATGCATTTATCTACGCAATGTGAGTGTGCATAAGGCGCTTTCTACTAGAATTAGTGCATGTACCACATCTGTGGGTTGTCAGTGATTTCTAAAGAGCTAATCCGACAGGGGTGACTGAAGGGTGAATAATCAATTTTACCCTCCTTAGACCAGAATCCAGACGTGCAATTATATTGTTCCTTCTACCGATTCGGCTGGGATTAGGTAACCCAGCACAGACCAAACGACAGAACCTGGAATTTTCCTGGTCTGTACACTTACTCAAAAACTCAGCATGGAAGTCTATTTTTAAAAGCTGGGTTAGTGGTCATTAATGGGAAATGCAAACCACAGTCAAAATCCAGTCCTTTGAATTCTATCTCTAATGGGTAAATGCAGTAAAAGGCAAACTATTATACTGCAGATGGGAATTTAAATCAAGCTGTCCATTCATGCGGAATGTTGTACTCATTTATTAATAAGGTATACCGAAACTAGAGGCAAGCTGGTCTAGTACCTGCTTTATTATCTGAAAAGCTGTTAATTGAACTGAGCACTGTGCAAACATCAGTGAGCATCCCCATTTTTGACATTATGGAGGGAAAGTCATTGATGAAGCAGCTGAAGATGTTTGGGCCTAGGACGCTGCCCTGTGGAACTCCTGCAGTGATTTCTGGGGCTGAGGTGATTGGCCTCCAACAACAACTACCGCCTTCCTTTATGCAAGGTATGACTCTAACCAGTGGTGATCTTTTCCCCCAAATCTGTATTCAATTTTACAAGGGATCCTTGATGCCACACCAGTTCAAATGTTGCCTTGATGTTAAGGGCAGTTACATTCGCCTCATCTCTGGAATTCAGTTCTTTCGCCCATGTTTGAAGCAAGACTGCGATAAGGTTTGGAGCAAATCACCCTGGCAGAACTCAAACTGTGCACTGGGGCAGAATTTTCCCATTGGCGTGTGGGGGCGGGCCCCACATGCACGCTCATAAAATGATGCGCGGTGACGTCGGGCGAGCGTCCCGACGTCACTGCGTGCCATCACGATATTTCATTGGGCGGGCACACATTGATCTCCGATGCACGCTCACCATTAATTAATTGGCTACTTAAGGCCCTTGAAGCGCCAATCGATGGCGAGTTTTCAGCGCCCGTGCAACCTTCGGGTCGGTGCACCGGCACAATGGGCAGGCGGGTAGGACACATTTGGATAAACCTCATCCACGGGCGGGATAAGAGGGCTCAGTGGGATCGCGAGTGTGCTTTGTCAAATATTGATTTTTCAAAGTTACCGATACTTGCCTTTGTGCTCTGCAATACTTCAAAACACATACCAGCTGCTTTTTCTGGACTCACAACCTTCAGGTCAGCACTCTGCAGTGAGGAATCTTTTTTGGGCCTGCATGTTTCAGGAAGCCTTCCCTTAGCCTGGGAATGGCAGCTGAACTCTCCACCGTAGGCACCTCCTCTGAGGAGGAAGGGAGGGCTAGAAGTGGGAGGAGGCCAGGAGTGCACTTCAGCCTCCAGGGGAGTCACCTTTGGGAGGTCAGGCGCAGGCACAAGGGGCGCAGGGCCAAGAGGTAGTCCAAGGTGCAAGGGGGCTGCAGAAAACGCCACTATCCTGCTGCCAGGGTATACAGGCAGCGAAGCAGCTACCTCAATATGTCTGAGGTGCAGTGCCGAAGGAGACTCCGTCTCTCAAGGGAGACAGTCAACTATATCTGTCAGGTAATTGGGCCTGAGATCTCCATGAACTGTGTGTGGGTGGATACCCCATGCCAGTGGCTCTAAAGGTCACAGCTGCCCTCAACTTCTATGCTTCTGGCTCCTTCCAGGGCTTGGTGGGTGATCTTGACGGTGTCTCCCAATCAGCTGTCCACACTTGTGTCAAGCAGGTTACAGATGCTCTGTTCAGGTGTGCAGTGACCTTCATTCATTGACCGTTGGGACCAGGCAAGCCAGACACAGTGAGCCTGAGGTTTCGCGGCCATTGCTGGCTTCCCCCGTGTCCAGGGTGCAATAGATTGCACACATGTGGCCATCAAGGCACCAGCAGGTGAGCCTGGTGCCTTCGTCAACAGGAAGGGCTTCTATTCCATGAACGTGCAGATAGTGTGTGATCACAGGATGCTGATTCTGCAAGTCTGTGCAAGGTACCCAGACAGCTCCCACGACACCTACATCCTCAGACACTCCCAGGTGCCAGTGCTCCAGCCCGGCTGGTTGGATGGCTGCTGGGTAACAGGGGCTACCCCCTCAGAAGGTGGTTTATGACGCCTCTCCACCATCCAAAAACAGGAGCTGAGCAGTGGTACAATAGGAGCCACGCCTCCACAAGGGCTGTGGTGGAGACAGCTATTGGACTTCTGAAGATGCGCTTCCGATGCCTGGACCGCTCAGGGGGCGCACTCCAGTACCCCCCAGATCGTGTCTCAGTGATAGTGGTTGCATGCTGCACTCTCCACAATCTTGCGCTGGAAAGGGGGGCGCAGTGGACGGTGAAGACATTGACGTAGTGGCTGCGGCTGCACTCGATGAGTCCAGCAGTGAGTCCGAGGATCAGCACGCACAGGGAAATGCTGAGGGGGTAGGCGCTGACCTGGGCATACCCCAGGGAGGCAGGGACACCCGGGAGGCTTTAATCCAATGAACCTTCAGCCAGCACGCCGCATATGCACCTCTAGGACAAGCCTGGGCTGTAGGCTCGATACTTGATACCTAAGTGCAAAATCTGCCTGGTTAGGAACAGTAACTAAGGGCCTTGTTAATAAAGCTGAATGTCCCACAAAACACTCATAACGTTTTTGGAAACCATTCACCTGCAGAAGAAAAGAGGCAACCTCAGCCATGGTGACATGTCTGAATTTAATATTACAACCAAAGAAACTTAATGAAACAAAATGAAAAAGGTGTTAAAAATCACACCAACTCATAAAGACCTCATTGCGGGCCAACGCAAAAGCACCAGTGATAAACCTGTGGTGTGCCTAAGGTGCCTTATGTTTACGTTTTCAGGTGCTATGTCTTGGTGCTGAGCCCTCGCTGGGAGTAGCATCTGAGACAGCCTGCTCGCTCTGCTGTCCTGTTGGCCTCGATGACCTTGGCGGTCATTCTCTGGCCCATGGAGCCTGTGCTGGCCCTGCCTGGGATGGAGCTTCCAGTCCCACAGCTGGCATCTCCCCAGTCGTCTCAGCCTCACTGGATGCAACGGTCGCTGGCAGAGGGGCGGAGGAGCTGCCACCCTCATCAGCGCCCTGGGAGGAGTCTGCAGAGACAACAGGCAGCTGCGCTGACGTGAGGTCCCTTTGGACCTCCCTGCTCACCATGGATGGATGGGCACCGAGCTGGGAAAGTTGGTGCCCAGACCATCCCCCTCAGTTGCACTGACCAGCTGAGGTCATTGCCGATGTGAAGGCTTGCTGGTCAGAGCGCATCCCGAGGAAGCCCTGATTGGTCTCCTGGAGGAGCCCCTGCATGAGAGTTGCCACTCTGTCCATGGAGGACGCTCGGCCATGAGGCTCATTGCTTCAGCGATCGACCGCGTAGACTCCTCCACCATGGACACCAAGCCAAGCATAGCCTCATGTAACTCCACCAGATGCTCCCGCACACCCAGCCGCATTTCCTGCACTTGCTGCATCACGGACGACTCCAGAGGCACATCATCAGGCACCGACTGAGCATGTGCCTGGTCCCCTGCAGTCCTCCAACTGTTGGCGCCATGGGCACTCTCTGTCTCTGCCAGCTCCTCCAGCGAGTGTGAAATGCCCTCATCGCTGTGCCCCGGGACACTAGCCGATGTTCTAATTCCCACCGAGGTGCTAGTATCTACCCTAGTGCCTGCCTAGCAGAGATGGTGTGACGCTGGTGAGACTTCAGGGCCCTCAGGTGTGAGAGGGGGCCTCTGCTGCTCCTCCTCCTGGCCCTGCTTCTCTGATGCTGAAAGGAAGAACAAGGACATTGGATCAGTTAACGTGGAGACAATGTCAATGTGCATCCCTGTCACCCGGATCATTATGCGCTCATCCTTCCATAAGCAATGGTCAAGCCATGTTGCAAACTTCAAACACTGAACATTCAGCAGTGTCATGGCTGTTGGGAGAACAATGGTGACCTCAGTGCTGGGCAAACATACCTGCCCGTGGCACCCCAGCCTCACCGACACCGGTGGACCTGGGCGCATGGTGCCTCTCCAGATCTAGGGCCTCCACTTGAAGCGACTGAAAATCACTAACTGTGCTGGGCCACTGCCAGTCCCCACCCGCTCGGCTGCATGATGTGCATTCTTCCCCTGAAAAGGAGAAAAGAGCATTGATTAGTGCTACTTATACCTGGACTCTCTTCGCGGACGCCCACCCCAACCAGAGTGGGACATTGCAGGGCTCCAATGTCTCCTCACCCCGCTGCTGCCGAACACTCACACAAAGATGCTAGGCCTGTCCTCACCTCCCCCACCCCCTTGGCCAAACGCTGCCTACATCACATTAGGTACCACACGGTCTAACCTTCCATAGCAAGGAGGCACAAGCATGTGGAGCGCAGAGGACAGCAGATCTATTGGGCCTAACGCCACCTTAAAGCTCCCCTCCCAGCATGTCATCACCCTGACTTTGATATGTCCTGGAGTTCCAGCATTGCTCCGAGGTGCAGCTCCTCCAGGTTGCCCCCAAAACAGTCATGTGGGTCTCAGTGTGCCACATGCTGCAGGAGCAGAACCCATCTCTTCACCACCCTCTCAGGGTGACCCCGGCATGGGTAATATCTGCTGGCCCACACGACGAAGGACACATGCTGTCAATGATTCAATGCAGTCACTACACTCAGACTTCGGGGGGTGGGGGAGGGGGGGCAGGGGGTGGGCACCAGGGAGCACCAACATAGTACTCATCCTTCCTGGGTGCAACAGGTCGTTGAAGCGCTTGCGACACTGGATCCAGGTGAGCTGCTCCACGTCGTGGGAGCTCACCACCTCCGCCACCTCCTCCCAGGCACGTTTGGTCATGTGAGGGGGGCCTCCTCCTCCCGCCCTGGGAGATGGCATTGCAGATGACACAAAGCTGGGTGGGAGGGTGAGCTGTGAGGAAGATGCAGAGATGCTTCAGTGTGATTTGGACAATCTGAGTGAGTGGGCAAATGCATGGCAGATGCAGTATAATGTGGATAAATGTGAGGTTATCCACTTTGGTAGCAAAAACAGGAAGGCAGATTATTATCTGAATGGCTATAAATTGAGAGAGGGGAATGTGCAACGAGACCTGGGTGTCCTTGTACACCAGTCGCTGAAGGTAAGCATGCAGGTGCAGCAGGCTGTAAAGAAGGCAAATGGTATGTTGGCCTTCATAGCCAGAGGATTCGAGTACAGGAGCAGGGATGCCTTGCTACAATTGTACAGGGCCTTGGTGAGACCACACCTGGAATATTGTGTGCAGTTTTGGTTTCCTTATCTGAGGAAGGATGTTCTTGCTATAGAGGGAGTGCAGCGAAGGTTTACCAGACTGATTCCTAGGATGGCGGGACTGACATATGAGGAGAGATTGAGTCGATTAGGATTATATTCACTGGAGTTCAGAAGAATGAGGGGGGATCTCATAGAAACCTATAAAATTCTAACAGGACCAGACAGGGTAGATACAGGAAGAATGTTCCTGATGGTGGGGGAGTCCAGAGCCAGGGGTCATAGTCTGAGGATATGGGGTAGACCATTTAGGACTGAGATGAGGAGAAATTTCTTCACCCAGAGAGTGGTGAGCCTGTGGAATTCGTTACCACAGAAAGTAGTGGAGACCAAAACACTGTATGCTTTCAAGAAGGAGTTAGATATAGCTCTGGGGGCGAAAGGGATCAAAAGGTATGGGGAGAAAGCGGGAGCAGGCTATTGAGTTGGATGATCAGCCATGATCATAATGAATGGCGGAGCAGGCTCAAAGGGCCGAATGGCCTACTCCTGCTCCTAGTTTCTATGAGGACTTCCCGCCGTGTTGCTATCTCATCGAGGAGGGCAGCAAGGCAGTCATCCGAAAAACGAGGGGCACAGTTCCCTCCACCCCTACCCTCCTGCCTGGCCTGCTCACCAGCAGCGCTCTGGGAAGCCCTTCCACTGGCCATGATTCGCAACCTTTGAAAGGCTGCACCAACTTTTTAAAACAGGCCGTCAGGTCGCCTTTGGACCCGGTGGTCATTTGCAGTCTCGCCGCTGCCTGCCCACTCCTGCTATCCTCTGGAGCTGCGATTCATGCTGGGCGGGCCTTAATTGGCCCACCCACGTAAAATGGCGGCGTGGACCCGACCGCTGCCCTCTCCCACTCCGCTCTCCTGCCAGTCAGGAAATTCTGCCCCTGGTGAGCAGATTATTGCTGACTAATTGTCGCTTGATAGCAATGTCGACAATCACCTCCCATCACTTTGTTGGTGATTGAGAGTAAGCTAATGGGGCAGTAATAGGCAGTTTGCATTCATTCTTTTTGTGGGCAACATATGCAATCTGAGCAATTCCCACATTGTTGGGTAGATAGATGTCAGTACTACTGCCATACTGGAACAGCTTGGGTTGTTCAGTGGGACAAACCTTCAGCAGGAATGTGTCAGGATCCGAAGCGTTTATGTATCCAGTGTGCTCAGCATCACGAGGAGTGAATCACATTGGCTGGAGACAGGAATTTGTGATGCTGGGGCCCTCAGGGGAAGGCTGAGATCAATCACCCACTGGTTGATAATGGTTGTGAACAGTTTGTTTGCACTCACAGGCTCACACAGATACACACATTCAAACATCGTCTTCTTGAAAAAAGATTTCCCCCAAACACTTTTGTCAGATAATTTTTCAGCATAGTTTACATAATTACAACATGGACACAGAGATGAAGAAGAGGTTTGGTATGTACTTTATTTGTCATCTCCTATGATCCATTATATGGTTTCCATTATGTGTTCGCAACCTTTTGAAATGTCAGGTTGTAGTTCAAGTAAATTCTGCTGAAGTGTTTCATTAAGAATATGTTAGTGATTCTGAAGCATCCTGAACACTTGTTTTAAGCTTAACAGGAGATTTGAGAAATGTGTTTCATATTAAATATGCTCTAAATTGAGTATATTAAGTTAAAAATTCAGAGCGGATTTTCACTCCCTGCATTTGACAGAAACTAGATGGTCTGCAATTTAAAATCAAAGCAGTGGATTTACCGTGGCTTTCCACCCTGTCACTGGCCTAACATGTGCCTGAAGCACCCACCTGAAAGGACCATGGAGCCTTATCGATATATAGTTAAATATGAATCCTGTTACATGGAGAAAATCCTGAAACCATTTGCACAGTCTACCAGGTGAAGTATGGGCTATGGAAGCTCTGCTCGGTAAACCCTGTTATCCAGGGAGCAAAGGCCCTCAAAAAGGTAGGTGAAAAAAAATTAATTTTGTTCATAAAAATAATCCTGGCCAAGGACTCTCTCCTTCCACGATCGCTTCCTCGCTGCTACCCACAGGAGTCAACTTGCTGCCAGCCAGGCAGTCTCTATCCAATATTACACCAGCCTTAATCCGACAAGGTCTCTCAGAACACCAGCTCGGAGTGGTCAGCATATCCTGGCTCAAGTTAAAATGAGGCCAAGGCATCAAAATGCTTCAGGGCCAATGTTGCATCTCATGATCAGTCAGTCTTCACACTTCATCAGGTGCCTTGCAATATGTTCTAGGAGTTAAGCATTGGTACAGACAGTTTTCAGAATTCAGATAGTTTGAACATGAAGCTTGAGAATTTGGCACATTACAAGAAAAGGAAAATCTGACAAGTGGAGCCGGCAGACCTTCGGAAAAATGGATGAATATGGGAGGGGATCAGACACAAAACTCACACAAAATCAACAGAGACTGCATATGCATATATCATTCCTCTCCCTAACAGGCTGCAGGAAAGAATAAACTGAAAGCCAATGGCAACACAGAACAAATTTATTAAATAATAAACAGGTAACATGAGGGGAAATGTCTTTACACAGTGACTAGTTACGACCTGGAATGGGCTGTCTGAGAGTGTGATGGAGGCTAATTCAATTGTGGCTTTCAAAAGAGAATTAGATAATTATACAAAGAGAAAAAAATTGCTGGGCTACAAGTACAAACCAGGAGAGAGATTTGCTGAGTTGCTCTTTCAGAGAGTTGGCACGAACACAATGGGTGGAATGGCCTCCTTCTTTGCTGTAACCATCAGCTGTCTGTGCTCCAGCAGATTACTAGGATCGCTGAGATGCCACAGGAAAGGGGCTGTGACTCCATGCTGCCCTGTTTCAGAATAGCAGCATTTATGGTCCTACCACTACCACTCTGCCAAAGCTCCTGCTGTTGTCTCTCAGCGGCCCATGCCGAGATGACATAAGTCAGAGCCAGGCCTTCTCAGCCTAGAGTCACTCAAGGTCACTCTACAAGACCATGTGCAGGCCTCCACTAGCCATGCTGCAGCCACTGGGCTGACACTGGTTAGGGCAACTGGGCCAGGCAAGGGCACCCACAAGACAGGCACTAAGGGAATGATTAGTTCAGTTTTGCATGTAGTATCAGGAGTGCTGTTGGATTAAGTTGCTTTGGAGTGGTATTTCCTGTGGTGTCTTTATTTCAGGATTTGACCAAGAGGACACTGCGACGGTCATAACAGAGGGATGAAGAGGCTGGGGGAATTATGGAGAACTGTGATGTGGGAATGAGATTTTAAAGTAAGGAAGCTTCAGTTGGCCATCCTGTTGGAGCAAAGGTGTCCCAGATGCCTCCTCATTTCCTACTCGACCTCATACCAGCCGGTACCCCTGCCATCCCCAGCCTGAGATCCTAGTCAAAGATCTGGTGGTACTGGTGGTAAGGGCTGTTGCACCATTAGGAATCCCTCTACCCTGGCAAAGCCCTGGGACTACTCCTCCTGATTCTCTCTGGTTAGATAGAATACTGCGAATCCCCTCTCCTGGCACTCAGGGCCTCTGTTATCTCTTTAATGCAGCGATGCATGATGAACTGTGAGATGTTAGAAATGTTGCTAGTGCCGTCTGGAGAATCCACTTGTGTAGAATTGAGGCTGCCAGTGATCTTCATGTGGCACTGTTCTCGCCCTGCTCTCTGGCTGCAGGTCTGGTTTGAGGAGGTGGTACAGTCAATGGCAATCTGCTTGGTGATGTTTAATCTCCTCAGATGTTGCTCCTGGTTGAGCTGGTGATAAAAGTGCTCTCTGAAGAGCTTTGTGGGTTGTGGTGGGGATTACTTGGTGGGCAATAAGAAAGAAACAATTATAGCCAATGCCATATCGGAACATGTGCGAGAGCTGCAGGTAAGAACAAGAGGCTTAATATTATTACAACATTACTGCAGCGATCTTTTATAAATTTGGTTCGATCTGATCAGCAAAGAGTGAGCTACTTTAAAGGGACCTATGTGTGATAGGATTGAAAAGATATGCGGCAGTGCTCACTGCTGATGTACAGAAAAGCTTTTAAACCAGCCTGTTTATGTGTGACTTGAATGATTGGATTGGGAACTTGGCACTTTGCAACTTGCCGCCCGAGTGGGGGACCCGCACGTGAGATGAAATCTGATGCTGAACGTTCAGTACTCAGCAAAGGACTCAGTTTCATCCCCTTACACCCTCACCTCAATGAAATTCGGGCTTGGCACGATGCTGAACTCTTCTTCTGCTGCCTTCGTCTCCGTGCTCACTTCTTTGAGCAGGAGTTCTCTCCCCCTTCAACGGATCCTTTCACCCGCCTCCAGTATTCTCCCTCCACCTGGACCCCTCCCTCTGGCCTTTTACCTGCTCTTGATATTTTCATTGAGAACTGTCAGCGTGACATCTGCTGTCTTAATTTCTCTGATCCTCTCACCTACGCCAACCTAGCTCCTTCTGAACTTGCTGTGCTCTGTTCTCAGGTTCAACCCTGACTTTGTTAACAAACCTGCTGACAAGGGTGGTGCTGTTGTTGTCTGGCGTACTGACCTCTACCTTGCAGAGGCTGAGCGGCAACTCTCACACACTTCATCCTACCTCCCCTTCGACCATGACCCCACCATCGAACATCAAGCCATTGTTTCCAGGACTGTCACTGACCTCATCTCCTTAGGAGATCTTCCCTCCACAGCTTCCAACTTCATACTCTCCCAATCCCACACAGACTGCATCTACCTCCTTCTCAAAATCCACAAACAGGACTGTCCTGGTGGACCCATCGTGTCAGTCTGTTTCTGCCCCACCGAACACATTTCTTCCTATCTTGACTCCATTCTCTCTCCCCTTGTCCAGACTCTTCCCACCTTCATTCGCGATTCGTCTGATGTGCTATCTTATACCAAAAATTTCCAGTTTCCTGGCCCTAACTGTCTCCTCTTCACTATGGGTGTCCAGTCCCTCTATGCCTCCATCCCCCACCAGCATGGTCTGAGGGGTCTCTGGCTTCTTCCTTGAATAGAGACCCGAACAGTCCCCACCCAAGATCACTCCTCTGCCTGGCTGAACTTGTTCTCTCACTGAACAATTTCTCCTTTAACTTGCCTCACTTCCTCCAAACAAAAAGTGTGGCTATGGGTACCCACATGGGGTCCAGATATGCCTGTCTTTTTGTGGGGTATGTGGAACATTCCTTGTCCCAGTCCTAATCAGGACCCCTCCCACAACTCTTTTCTCAGTACATCGATGACTATATCTGTAATAAACTTGGTGTACTGGACAGGTTTCTTTTTAGAAACATTAAACTTTATTTACAGAGCTCCTGATGAAGCTACATGCTTGTACCAGATCCACGGCTAGAAAGCTCCGTCCCTAAGATTACCTGTGCTTAGGGCTGATTCGCCTGTACAGTCACAGGATTCTAGAATAGTATGAAAGGTTTTACTTGCAATCATTACAGTATCGGTGCCGATTCATGCTCTCGTCTGGACCTGGAAAAATTTGTTGATTTTGTTTCCAATTTCTACCCTCTCTTACCTTTGTATGGTCCACCTCCGACACTTCCCTTCCTTGACCTGTCTCCATTTCTGGTGCTAGACTGTCTACCAATATTCATTACAAGCCCACCAACTCCCATAGCTCCCTCAACCACAGCTCCTCAAACCCTGCTTCGTGTAAGGACTCCATCGCATCTGTTCCAAAAATGCTACCTTTCAAACCAGCCCTTCTGACATGTCTTCCTTTATCCCCCCCCAGTGTGGTTGACAGTGCTCTCAACTATGTCTGACACATCTCCCACACCTCTGCCCTCACCCCTTACCCTCCCTCCATAACCATGATACGGTCGCCCTTGTCCTCACTTTTGACCCCACCAGCCTTGGCATTCAAAGCATCATCCTCCACCATTTCCACCAACTCCAGCGTGATGCCATTGCCAAGCACATCTTCCCCTCACTCCCCTCTCAAAATTGCATAGGGACCATTCCCTCTGTGACACCCTAGTCCGCTCCTCCATCACCCCCAACTCCTCATCCCCTTCCCACAGCACCTTCCCATGCAATCGCAGAAAGTGCAACAAAACCTGCCCCTTTATCTCCTCCCTCCTCACTGTCCAAGGCCCCAAAAACTCCTTTCAGCTGAAGCAGCATTTCACTTGCACTTCCGTCAATTTAGTCTACTGCATTCGCTGCTCCTAATGCGGTTTCCTCTACATTGGAGAGACCAAACACAGACTGGGTGACCACTTTGCGGAACACCTTCGGTCTGTCCGCAAGCATGACCCAGACCTTTCTTGCCATTTCAACACTCCACCCTGCTCTCATGCCCACATGTCCATCCTTGACCTGCTGCAATGTTCCAGTGAAGCTCAACGCAAACTGGAGGAACAGCAACTCATCTTCCGACTAGGCACTTTACAGCCTTCCGGACTTAATGTTTAGTTCAACAACCTCAGACCGCGAACTCTCTCCTTCACCTTTACCTCTTTTTGATCAATTTAAAATTTATTTATTTATTTTTTAAATTTATTTTTATTTTTTATTTATTCCTTTTTTTATACATTTTTAAAAATCTTTTTTCCCAAATTGCCCAACCCCCGCCCCCCCATCACCCCACGGAGTCACCTGTCTCTTGTCTCTATGTTGTGCTTTCACAGAGCGCTGACCCTTGTTCTGCTATTAACACATTCTGTTATCTTACCTTTATGCCACTATCAGCGCCTTCTTTAGTTTTTAACACTACCATTTACACTCCCTTTGTCCTGTGGCCATGACATCTTTGTCAATATCTTCATAGCTCCCACCTATCCCTGACTTTCTATTTGCTCCATCCCCTCTTAAACAGTATAAAATCCATCACAATTCTACTTCTCTTTAGCTCTAAAGAAGAGCCATAAGGGCGCGAAACATTAATTCTGTTTCTCTCCCTCAGATGCTGTCAGATCTGCTGAGTTTTTCTAGCATTTTCTGTTTTCATTTTAGACAGAACCAGAGCCTTGGAATAGTGTTCAAACGTGGCTGCTTGTAACACTCTGTGAGCTCTGTGTGGACCCTTGTGCGCCATATGAACAGGCAAGCTCGAGCTGTAGAATCGCAATCGGAACCCGAGCCTGGGCCCCAAACATCTCACTCAGCTCGAGCTCCATGGCTCCGAGGCAAATATTGCGACAAAACCCGCTCCCTCCTCCGGCATTCAATGCTCGACGGGACCCACTCTTGCTCCCGATCAGCCTGTCTGCTTACAAAATGGCAGAGGGGAGATCCAGCCGCCAGCAGAATATCGAGCTGCTTTTGCACCCCATCACTGCAGCTCTCACCAGGGACTGGGAGAAAGAGGAGGTGCTAGTTCGTTGTGCTGGCTAATCACACAAAAATGGTGTGTGGTTGGGAAGGCAGAGAAAAATAGTATTTCCAGCATAATAAAACTAAGTTCAACATTTTGCAGCCCAATTCGCAACTCCATTGGGAGACAAAAATCTGGCCCATCAAGTTCGACAGGAAAGGGCAGCTTTAGCCCCCATCCAACTTTTATTGCATCTGACTGGGAAATGCTTCAGTACCAACATGTGCTACCTAAGCTAGAAACGCAATTGATGTTCCCCATCACCAATAATTTGCACTATGGCCTGATAATCTACTGGAGAGGTTAAAAGATTAAAAATTCTTTCATTTGTCATTTTATTCCCCCAGCAGTTAATTTTAGTTTACCCCACAGAAAACCAAGTTTTCCAAAGAAACCCTGGGTGGATATACCATCCCACTGCACTGTGTGCTTCAGACGTACTGAAACAATATGAAAAAGTCAACCATTAAGATTTTTATAGCAAGTAGACTGCAGCACCAGCCTTGAGATTTCTCGAATTTATTCTATCTTGCTAGAACTACCCCTTAGACTTGGAACATCAGTGACTCCATCCCTAATGTTTGATAAACGGTGAACAATTTGACAAGCTGCTGCATTAACCATCTGTCTTTGAACAACATAAAGACTGCTACAAGAAAAAGAATTCCTAACTAACAGAATACTCAAAGGAGTTGTTCTCTAGCAATGGCTTTTACATATACACATTTTAATATTACACATGATCCAAAGAGAATAACTTTATCAATGGAAAAAAATGTCAGAGCAACTCGACTCATTGCAACTGTCTGTCAGGAAAAGGAGCTCCCCTCGAACCAAAGTGTTACAATGAGCTCTTGCTTTACATTTCAAATCATAACATCTGGTAAGAGGTTTGGTAAACGGACCAGGAAAAAAAAAGAGGCTGTGTTGTTTTGCGAGAATCGCGACGGTCGAATTGAATAGTCCACTGGTGGATTTAAAAATTGTTTGTTCAATCTTCGGCAAATATGCAAAGTTGTGCTGGGTGATAGCAACCTCACCGAGAATCAAATCAGATACTCCGCAGCTGCGGGGCTTTCAAAGTGATCTCTGTCGCTGAAAACATGCCTGAAGGTTTTGGCCTATTCGCTCGTGTGCCTTTCTTCCTGACTGAGCCAATGAATATAATATGAATAAATGGGTGAGAGGATATGGAGAAGTGCAAGTACATCATGTACATTTCCAAACTGATGATGACATTCAAACTGAAACATTCTGGCCTGGCTTACACTTTTTTGGACCTTTTATTAAACATAATTCTACTGAGTCATTCAAGGATTAAGTCAAATCGCTTTCACAGACTGCCGAGATTAGTTTGTTTAAATTGGAATTTGAATTGCAGCAGAGAAATCTGGCTGCTAGAAACATAAGACCTCATTTTATATTTGGTAACTTAGTTATTTCTTCCTTTTATCACTTTTTTTCCCCGATTATTTTGAAGATTCAACAATACTTGATCTTAACAATTGAATTATTTCCCAGGTATGAGGCTCCGGGCGGGATTTTCCGTGCCCGCTGGCGTTGGACGTGTTTGGTGCCATGAACAGACAATATGGCGAGAAGGCCAAAAATCGGTTTCACGACGTCGTGAAACCTGTTTGCGATTGTCTGCTCAGCCTGTTGATGGTGGGCCGTGTTTCTCACCATCAGACGTCAGGAACCTCATTGTATCAGCATATCATTATTAGGCCAGCCCACCGGAATCAGCCCCCCACTGCTGGATCGTCTGCCCACATTGGCGTGTTTGCATGCCAATGTGTTTCACAACAGCATACAAAAAGTGTACACTTGGTGGGCTGCACTTTGAGGGGAACTAGGAGGTGAGTGCACAGTAAAGTTGTGGAGCACTTGCGACGGATGCCTTTTGGGCTTCAAGGTTGAGATACGTTGTGGGGGGAGACATAGGCTGCCCTGTGGCTGAGGCAACTTTGAGGAGGGGCAAAGGCTGTTCTGCGGTTGAGGCGACTTGTGGGGGGGAGTGCAAAGGCTGCCCTGCAGTTGAAGGTAGTGCACAAGCACATGCAGGGTAGGGGCTGTGGGTGAGGGAAGTGGCTTTGCATTAGTGATACCTTGTATAAAGTGACCATTCCTCTGCAGCTTAGGCAGTTCAGGCATAGCCACATTGATATGATTGGAGTCGGGCCTCTAGCCTATCAAGCAATGCAAAGTGCCACCAAGTGCTCCAGAGCTTTGCAACCCTCGGGCACAGACTGCAAACTAATGAGCATTTTACTGGACTGCAGAACAGTTGGACGACTGGGCACATTGTACAATATCCTTGCTAAAGTTGGTCATGGAGCAGTCATTGGTGGAGGCACTCACAGCCCCTTGCAATGTCAGCATCCTGGTTTAGACCAGTCTCCCCCATGTTTCAAGCTAACAGTGCAGCCTTGCAGTGTGGGTTAGGAGAATGCCTGCACCTGAGCTGAGAGCACAGTATGCAGAGCAGTGGCCAAAGCTGCCGCCAATCTGGTGCAGTTGGCGGAGGAACGTGGGATTTCAGGCAGCCATGCAGTGCACTAATCTCTGGCCATCCAAGTGGTGGCCAGCACTCTCTGGGATGTGTTGAGGGGCCTTCAGACTTAACCAAGAGAGGTTCTTAGTACACCCATGCTAACCCACGTGTTTCTCTCTTTCATCCTGCAGGAGGAGTACATCAGGACCATGAAGCCTGGTGACCTAGCTGTATACCTCATGGTGTAAAGAGAGCAGAGATGACAGAGAAGAGAGTGACTGAATCGCCTGACTGCACAGAGGGAGGAGCATCACCCTCAATAAGAAGGGGTGGCTGGGGCTCCCGCACACGCTGTCAAAGAGCCACAGCGAGCTGTCGCTTGTTGGTGCCTAGCTAGACCCACGGTCTATAGACACTGCATTTCATTCCTGCAGATGACCGCGAAGCAGTGTCGCCGAAGATGGCACATGTCCAGGGAATTGGTTGGTCACACCTGCCAGCTACTGCAGGATTTGGCGCCATCGGGACACAGAGGGCATCCACTGCCTTTGGCTGTGAAAGTGACTGGAAGGAGGCATTCATTGGTTTTAAATTGGTTACTACCTTTATTAAAATAGTGGACAAAGGAATATCATAGAAATTAAGCAGGTCTAGCAGCATCTGCAGAGAGGAACACAGTTAATGTTTCGAGTCCGTATGATTCTTCAACAGAACTAAGTAAAAATAGAAAAGAGGTGAAATATAAGCTGGTTTAAGGTTGGGGGAGGGGGGGGGGGGGGTGGGAGGGAGGGTGGAGGGTAGAGCTGGATAGAGGGCCCTCTATCCAGCTCTATCCCTATCGCTGGCCCTCTATCCAGCTCTACCCCACCCTTAAACCAGCTTATATTTCACCTCTTTTCTATTTTTACTTAGTTCTGTTGAAGAGTCATACGGACTCGAAACATTAATTGTGTTCCTCTCTGCAGATGCTGCTAGACCTGCTTAATTTCTATGATATTCCTTTGTCCACTATTTTAATAAAGGTAGTAACCAATTTAAAACCAATGAATGCCTCCTTCCATTTAGCAGAGAGGAAAGTATACAAATGCATCAAGTATTCATCGAATAATTCTGTAAACCATTGTTGTCAATAACAAGTTCTGTCACCAAATTTCACTATGACTGCAACATATTTTATAAATGTATTAAATTTGTGAGCAGTGTGTTTTGGTTATGCCTTCTTCAGTTCTCGAGTACAGGGTGTCGTTGCTTAACGTGGCCATGTGCAACATCGTTTCACATTAACATAATTCTTAAGTTAGTACCCAGACTTGCATTGCGTTGCCATTGATTCACATTAATGTCGCTGCATGCTGGGGCATTTCCATGTAACTCTCATGAGGCTATGGGAGCTGGGTTTTGGGTGAGGAGGTGTACTGACGCTATACAGTAGCTTTGGAGAAGTCAAATACAGGCACTTTAGGTACTTTGTGCTGTGCCCAGGTTGAAATATACTGTACAGAAAAGTACAGTACTGTAGTGGTCTACAGTCTGCCGGTTAAGCAGCCATCATCTGAGGAGCTTTTGCGCCATTTTGCAAAGTGCACGAAACAGCGTTCCCTTGTGTCACCATCTTAGCTCTCTTGAATTGTTGCGCTATTATTCGTTAATTCATTTATTTTGAGTCAAAACAGAGCCAACAATTATAAAGCGCTTTCTACTGAGAAAGGACAATGGAAGCAAGTTACACTTGAAAGTGAAATTAGATATTGTAAAGCACTCTGAAACAGGTTTTTGTGCAGTGGACATCACGAGAGATCGGGACTTGTCAGGAACAATGGTGAGAACAATTCATAAAAACACGGATAAAATAAAAAAGTTTGGTGAGCTCACAACTCCCTTGGCTGCTGTTAAGTTAAGCAGAAAAATATCAGACTGGAATTATGATGGACATGGAAAGACTGCTGACCATTTGGATTGAACATCAAACTCAGCAATGCATGCTTTTCAGTTAAATGCTTGTTAAAGAGAAGGCTGAGTTTGTGCAATGATCTTAACATAGAACCGTTTAATGCTAATGGTGGGTGGTTTGCAAGGTACAAAAAACATGCTAACTCGCATAACACCGTAGTAAGTGAGGAAGCTGTACTACCACACAGACCAGGCATATTTATCATCTGGCCTGGCAGGCATCCTGCTTATAGGCTTTTCATCTCTATTCATGCAGGACAAGCTAGCACACAACAGGAGGGAGAGGTTGCAGACTGGTGGACGAATGCCTGAAATCGAGGTCCCCACGGATTTTGAAAACAGCCATTCAGCTGGCCGGCAACGTTCTGGACCGGTCCTGTGCTGATGGTGAGGTCAGTGGTGCTCTACCAAATGAGGATCCAACAATGCAACATCCATCAGACAACCATGCTGTGAGTGATGAGTCCTCATTCACAGGTCACTGCCATGCACTAATTATCTCTCCTTGCTTCCGCAGGCACATCTGGGATACAGCCGACAGAGTCCATGACCCAGGGCCCCCAATCAAGCCCTGAAGAAACTTCTGAAGAGGAATCTAGAGACACCCTCCTTGAAGTTATGTGACAGCGCTCACCCACACCCTCCACCAGCACAGAGACACACATCTTGATGGGACCTAGCTTTAGAATAGCCTCGGGATCACAATCTGGTGAGCACATCCCACTGTCTGATCCACAACAGGCGGTGGGCAGGGATTTCCCAGGTGTCTGACACTCGAAGGACAGCCGGAGGCCAGAAATTTGCTGCGTCCGAGTCAGATGAGGAGCCTCTGGACTCGGTCATGTCACAGTTGCTGGAGCTGCAAAGTCAAGCTCGGGAACATCAGGGAGGGATGTCTGCTGCACCCCTCTGATTGCAAGGCACGATGGAGGAGTCCATCCGCCTTCAGGCTGAGGTGATAGTGCCGGCATGCCAATGCACTGAGGTCAACACTGGTAGGGTGGCAGCCACCATGGAGACCTTGGTCCAGGACATTGCTCCTGAGCTGCTGCCTGGCCTCCAACAGTGTATATGTGAGAGGGGTGTAGGGCAGAATGATCTCATTCCAGCTTCCCCTTTTCCTTAAGGAATCAGCCAGGGGCCCTTAGGCACCCATAGGGAGGAGGATCAGCAGGTGTCCCTCCCCCGGGGTCATCCATCCAGGTTTCCTCACTACATGTTTCTCATCATCCTCCACAAATCTAGCAGCTATGAGGGCCTCCCGAGCGTGCCTGCCTTGTCTAGCCAGTGCGAGGGCCTCATCCCCGTCATTAGCGCCTTCGAAGACCTCCTCACCCTCATCCATGTCGGCATCATCCGAGGAGGCCTCCAGCTCCTCCATCTCTTCTTCAGCCAGCTCGTCTCCCAGTTGCAGCACCAGGTTGTAAAGGGTGCAGCAGACGATGACGATACATGAACTATATTGCAAGGCCCCATCAGAGCTGTCCAGGCACTGGAACCCCATTTCTCAGCATCCTGTTGGTCTGCTGCATTATACCTTCCAACTGCTGCAGTCCGTGCAGCCACACGGGTGTCATTAGCCACGTCCGCCGCGAGTAGTCCTTGTCCCTGAGGAGCCATCCCTGCAGCTTTTGTGGACCCTGGAGTCAATGATCTGTGGCCGACTGAGGATGTAGGCGACGTGCACACTCCCTGGAAACCGTGCACAGACCTGCAGGATGTGTTTGCGGTGGTTGCACACCAGCTGCACATTCAGTGAGTGAAAGCTCTTGTGGTTGATGTAGTTAATGGCGTGTTGTGACAGAGATCTGAGCACAGTTGATGTGCACCTGTGAGAAACCCGAGAGCAGGCCAAATCCAATCGCTCTTATATCTTCGCTCTCCTGGTCTTGGGCAAAATGTATAAAGTGGTGTGCCCTTGTGAAGATGGCATCCGTGATCTCATGGATGCATTTGTGGGTGGAGGCTTGTGATACCCCACAGAGGTCACCTGTGGAGCCCTGAAAGGGCTGGCGTAGAAATTTAGCACTGCGGTCACTTTCACGGCCACTGGCAGTAGATGTCCTTCATGTCCCCGCGGTGCCAAATCCTGCACCAGGTGGCAGATGTGATCGACCATTTCCCTAGTGCTCAGTCTTCGGCGACACTGGTTCTTGGTATTCTGCAGGAATGAAAGGTGGCGTCTATAGACCTTGGGTGTCAATAGGTGCTGACCAGTGAAGGCTCGCTGTGGCTCTTCAGTGGCGTGTGAGGAAGCCCCAGCCGCCTCTTCTTCCTGAGGGTGCTGCTCCTCCGTCTGTGCAGCCAGGAGCCTCAAACACTCTCTCCTCTGTCGTGTTCGCTCTCTGTACACCACGAGGCATACAATGAGTTCACCAGGCTCCATGATCCTGATGTACTCCTCCTGCAAGATGAAAGAGAGAGATACGTGGCTTAGCATGGGTGTAACCTGTGCTGGTTAAGTGTGAAAGATCCTTACATCCCGGAGAGTGATGGCCACCACTTGGATGGCCAGAGTTTAGTGCGCTGCGTGGCTGCCCGCAACCCTACCTTCCTCCGCCCCACTCCACCTGACCGATTGGCAGCAGCTTTGCCTATTGGACTACATGCTGTGCTCTCAGCTCAGGCACAGGCATTCTCCTAACCCACACTGAAAGGCTGCACTGTTAGGACTGAGTGCCTTCACCAGTGACTGCTCCATGGCCAGCTTTAGCAAGGAGATTGTACAACATGTGCTGTCGCCCAACTGTTCTGCAGTCAACTAAAACACTCATGATTTTGCAGTCTGTGCTCGGGGGGTGAAAAGCTCTGCAGCACTTGGTGGTACTTTGATGCCTCTGTGTTGCTTGAGTGGGCAGATAAGCTAGAGGCCCGACTCCAATCATATCAATGTGGCTGCGCCTGAACTGTCTCAGCTGCAGAGGAATGGTCACTTTATATAAGGTGTCCCTAATGTGTGGCCACTTCTCTCGCTCACCCTACCCCACCACGCCGAATGCTTGTGCACAACATTCAACCGCAGGGCTGCCCTTGCCCCCCACCAAGTCACCTCCAAAGCAGGGCTGATTTTGCCCCCCACCTTTGCCAACATGCTTCAAGCTCAAAGGCCAACAGGCGACCCTGGCGAGCACTGCACAACGTTACTGTCTACTCACTTCCAAGTTCCCCTAAAACTGCAGCCCGCCAGGTGCATGCCTTTTATATGCTCTTGTGAAACAAGTCGGTGTGCTTTTCCACTGACGTGGCAGATGATCCAGTGGGAGGGGGCGATTCTGGCGGGCAGCCTACTAATGATGATTAATAAATAATAATTCTACAATGGGCAGAATTTTATGGCCCCGTTTCGGTGGGGACGGGGCCGTAAAATGCGGCGAGACATTATAAACCCCATTGACTTCAGCGGGAACGTAAAATCCTGCTGTCGTAAAATTCTGCCCAATGAGTTTCCCGACGTCCGATGGCAGGAAACGCGGCCCTGTGGTTGGCGGGCTGAGCGGATAATCGCAAACTGGTTTCACGCCATTGTGAAACCGATCGTGCCATATTGTCTGCTCACGCCACTGAACATGCCCGGTGCTGTTAAATCCCAGCCTAAGTGAGGAGGTTGGAGACAGCCTCAACAAATGATAAGACAAGTTTATTCAGGAAAAGGATGCCATGCAGGACATTTCAAGAGAAGTAAAGTGTATGCCAGGCTTTGATGCAGCAAAGGATCATCTAACATTACTGCTTGGTGGAAATGTAGCACATGATTTTAAATGTTTGTGTATCATTCCCAAAACCCTAGGGCAATGAAAGGCTATTTAAAGAACAGGCTGCTTTTTGTCTGATGGGCAAACAAGAAGGCATGGATGACCCAAGCAATTTTTGAAGATTGGTTTACATCCTGCTTTTGCCCAGCTGTCAGGGATTATTGTTCAGCAAATAATCTTCCAAAAAAGCCTTCCTCCCCCTGCACAATGCTCTTGGCCATTTAAAATGCTCTTGATGACCTCATGAAATGTTAAAGTTATCATCCTACGAGTTAACACCACCTCCATTTTTCGACCTATGGATAAAGGGGTTATTGCAACCTTCAAGGCCTATTACCATAGACGAAGTTTTGGGCAAACCATGAGGAAACCTGAAGGTGATGCTGCTGCTACCCTGACGGAATTTTGGAAGAATTACATTATTGTCATTCCGTTGATACCATGTCCGACATGGAATGAGGTTACCTCATCCAACGTGAATGGTGTGTGGAGGAGGTTGTTGCCAGATTGCCAAAGGAACCTATTGAAAAGATCCAAGAGGTGATTGTGGAAATGGGCAAGCAAATTGGACTGGATGCGTAAAAACACTGAGGATGTTGCAGAGTTGCTTGCTTCTCATACAGAGGCATTGTATACTGAGGACCTGAGGAAATGGAACAACAGAGGACTTTGAGGATGATGATGAGCAAGAGGAACATCTAAGCAGGACATTTAACTCAAGATCACTTGGTGATGCCTTGAAAACGCTTGAAGAGGCTCTGGCCATTTCTGATGAAGAGGACCCTGATAGACAGTGCAGTTCAAGAGTGAACAAAAGCATTAATACTGCAGCCAACTGGTTAAGGGAACTCTACAGAGAAAAGCAAAAAAGCAAAAGTGGAGCTGTCGCTGGAAAAAAAAATTAAAAACCCCACTGCAAAAACCCTTCAAAGGATGTTGCAAAGAGGCCTGATGAGTACTTGATGAAGGAGGCAGATGATAGCGAGCTTAGTTCATGAGTGAACATTAACAATGCTTCAAAAAACAAATCCTCAGAAAAACACTTCAATAAGCCCTCTCAAGGCCCTCCTAGCCTCCAGTAGCTCTCTTCCAGCACCAATCATCCAGCGAGACAAATCTTTGCAGCTTGGTTAATACCTAAACGTTATGTTTTAGCCTTTAACTTTCAGACGTTCAAACACATTTATGATTAATGTTTTATAAGTTTTAAAATACTAATGTACATGCTGGTTTGGAAATGTACATTCCAAAAGCATTCCCTAGGAACGTAAGCCCATTTATAATATCGTGTTAATGATTCACATAACGTTGTTTCACATAAAGTTGTGTTTTCTGGAAACCTCTACATGGCAATGTTGGATGGATGACTGAAGATGGTTTGGCACAAAAACATTTTCATATTTACTTGCACAGTTTGTAGAGCTCCTGACCCAAAGATCCCCTAGAAATCCGAACATGCATTTATCAGGATTCCACTTAGCTTGAGTAACGTCTAGCCAAGCATTCTTCTGAATAAAAAGCGGTTCATATTTTAATTTGTGGTGCAATGGAGAAGTCAGAATTTTTACACAAGTTCCAGGACAAATCAAGTTGTGCAGATCTAGAAGACTAACATTCAAACATTCCCCCACTCATCCATTCCATGAAAGCTAGACTTGCCTTGTGGCTGAATTTAAACTTCTTGCAGACTTCAAAAGGGATGACGATTGAGTCTGTAACTCCAGAGAGAGTAAAAAAAGAACAGAATCCTGTGAAGAAGAATTTCCTCAACTTACTCTAAGACCTTGAGGCCTTAACTGGGGGCGTGAAAGATTTATGATGGTTCACTCCCTGCTTCGGAAGGTACCCACAAGGGGAATGCAGTCGACACAGGAAATGGACTTTTACTGGACTACAGCAGCATTCCTGCACCAAATTAAAATGAAAATAAAGCCGCAGTTCTAAGTAAACTATCACATTCACATTTATGCAAGTGTATTTCTCTAGAAAACTCAAGCTTTAGGCATTCAGGCAATTTCAGAATGATTGATTATAAACATTGAATGCCTTTTCAGTAAATAATCCCAGAAAAACTTCAGATGGTTAGGCTGATAAACAAGATTGCCCTACTACTACTCTCCAAGCAGCTTTGCCAGCAGCCCAAACAAACCGGTTTAAGGTGTGACTGGCCAGAGTGCCCGAGACATTGGCGATACCATTAATTCACAGATTGAAAAGGGTATTTGTGTAACTTAGAGAGGAGTGAGCATAGATTTGTCAAAAATACAGATCAGTTCAGACAGAATTGTTTAAACTATACTTGGGAATAATGAATGTTTATTATAAAATGTTTTTATTGGCCTTGTATGAAATCTTCTAAAACAATGCTGCTGTCTGACCCTTCTTACAGGATATTAAACATTATTTTTTGTAGTTTTACAGTTGGCATGTGAAAAAGGATGGAAGCCAATGACTCCTGGATGGAGTGTAAATACATCGCATATAGAATTGTTGTCTAAAGGGGATCATTTTTGAACACTAAGCCTCACTAGACAGGAGTGCAGTCATGCAGAATATACCCAAACATGTTGCAGCGTTATCTCTGACCCGCGCTCTCTTCAAGTGACTGCTTGATGCCAGGGACAGGCTAAAATTACCCCTATACAATTTTTGTGATTGGGGTCAACATGTTGGTGGAATTTTCCACCATTCTGGAGCTTTTCTGGCCACTAATGATCAACCCGCCATTCCCCCCTCCACCCCACCTTTATTCTGAGACTGTGACCATAAACACAAATTAAAAAACTAAAAATTAAAAACTGAAAAGTCACCGCTAAAAACCAGGATCAGATGTCTCAAGGAGCAAATGCTGCATTAGATCACCAGCCTCCAGGTAAAAGATACTTAAAAGAAAAATGGTCATGAACTTTTTTGACCATTGACTGCAATCACCACCCTGAGGTTTGTGGGGGGCAGTTTACATTGGGGACTGTTAAATCATGCAGGGCACATGTAAATATATTTTCTTTCCAACTTGACACCACTAAGTATTTTTTTTGAACAAAGATGGATAGATAGGGCAATTTGTATTGATCCAGACTGGATGAAAACCTCATACTGAGGATCCTCTGACTCACTTGTATTGGAAGGTATCTGACCCATCCTTCACTTTGTGCGTGAATAGCCACAGGCCACCCACTGCATAGTACAGTGGCACAAAAGCAACAGTTTGTCCACTTGGTGAAGTGTTCTTGGAGCCAGATGTCTGATTTCAATTAGTGTTGAATGCCAAAAACTAGACACAAATCTCTGCCGTGCGGTAAGACGTTGCTAAGCAACAAATGTGGGAGGCAGTCCATACTTCCAGCAGCAGTTTGAAAAACAAACAGGAAAAAGAAATTTGAAAGCAGGATATGGGGCCCAATCATGTTTGAATTGTGGGATCCAGATAACCAAATGGAGATATTCCTAGTTCTGCCAGAACATTTGGGATGCATGCAAAAAAAAAAACAAATGTCTGTGTACTTAAAGTAAATCTTTGATTTTCCAGTATCTAAACAAAATTAATAAAATACTCAGCTTTTCAATGAGATGATGAATCAAATCAGAAAAATTTTTTCCAGCAATCTGAAAATTGCAAAATAAAAGTGTTCATCATTCAAATCACTGATAGAAACTGCTATGATGTGGCAGGTGATGTGTGTCAGGTGGACTAAATCCACAAGAGAAATTTAACCACGCTATCACAACGGTTTTGCAATTTTTATTTATTACGAGAAGATTTGTGTACTGAATTCAGAAGTAATGAGTCCGCTAACACCTTTAGGGATTTTAAAAACTAAATTAAAACATTTATTAACAAAAGAAGAGTTTTCAAGCACATACATAGGATTACATGAAAGCAAAATACTGTGGATGCTGGAAATCTGAAATAAAAACGAAATGCTGGAAAAGCTCAGCAGGCCTGACAGCATCTGTGGAGAGAGAAACAGAGTTAACGTTTCAAGTCTGTATGACTCTTATTCAGAGCTAAAGAGAAGCAGAAATGTGGTGAAATTTATATTGTTTAAGAGGGTGGAGTAGGTGAAGCTGGATAGAAGGTCAGTGATAGGTGGGGGCTAAAGAGAGATTGACAAAAATGTCATGGACAGAAGACAAAGGGAGTGTTAATGTTAGTGGTAAGGCCTAAAGAAGATGCTGATAGTGACATAAAGGTAAGAAAGCAGAATGTGTGATTAGCAGAACAAGGATTAGTACTCTGTGAAAGAACAGCATGGAACAAGTAACAGATGGCCATTTTGGTGGGGGGGGGTATTCCTCAGAATAGTATCCTTAGCATTTAAAATCTGCATGCACAAAAACACTTTCACATGGATGAGCATAACACTTTACCTTTCAAGATATAAACATTATTGGTTATTAAAGTCTTAGTAGACTAAATAGCCATCCCCAAACCATATACCCTGCGAATTAACACATACAGTTCATGCAGTGAGTTCTTGTTTGGAGAAACATACTACTACCTTTCAACAAGCCACAATGTTCCAAAACAAGCAAGGCCAGTAATAGATTTCTTGCTGACATTTCTTGATAGCAGAAATGCTAAGTCTCCAGATAACCCAGGTCATGCTCAGAAAAGTGTCTCGAGAAGTACACAACATTATAAGTTCTATGTGTCCCAGGCTTCATGAAGTAATCAGCATATCAACTGTGAAAAAATCAGAGCCTAGCAGTTCTTACAAATTAAATATTCACTTCATTTACAACCAATAGATAGCATAAAACATCCATAAATAGCAAAAAAATCCACAGCACATAAATGTTTTGGCATGTACCCAAGGAATAGCCATGTAATGCCTAGTGCTAATCGAATGTTCTTCATTAATGCTATTGTATTGGATCCAATAAATGAACCCTTAATATCTTATGGAATTCTTGTGTCCACTATTTTCAGTGAACATGCAATCATTTAAAATACACATGTTAGCACTGCCATGAAAATAACATTTCATATGAATGCATTAAATATTTACATACCAATATTTGGAAAGTCTAATTGGCATTGATGTATTTAGTTTTAACATGCTCCCCAACAATAAATCAATTGCCCATTCTGCAATTATTAATTGTTTCAGTAGTAAATTATACTCGTTTAAAAAAAACAGTATAATCCTTTCCTGTTTTCATGCTAGCTTTCCATACTAATCATTCATTGCTTTCTATAGGCCATTGAATGTCCAAAATAGTTGCCATATTTGGTTAAATATTCACTGTATTTCAAAAATAATTCATTATCTGAAGAGTATTTTGAAGGTGTAATACAACCGAAGTAAAATACAATTAAGTATTTTTCACCACACTGACGCTTAAAACAAATCCAGCATCTAGTCTATAAAGGAAAATATTCCATTTTATTGACTTTTGATTGGTGTGATAACTGTCTCCAGTATTTACAATTTAGAACTAAAATATTTACCTCAACAGCTTCAGTCAGTATTTTTAATTCAAACTGCACAAGAGTTTTTGCTTTAATTTTCTGATCCTGCTGGAGTTGGCAACCCAGGAAATTTTAAGAAGAGCATTGTGCACTTAATTATTAAGTATTAAGCATAAGTGCCTAATGTAAAATGATAACTGTTCACCTTGGCCTATTGTGCTGCAGCAATTACTTCCCCATGTATTAACACTAGTTCTGAACTACATGTTAACCCACCGTCTTCCACCGGATCAATACTCAACAATGCTATTATGTAAACAAGCAGGTGCTCTACTACTGGATGTAGCCTGTTTCTAGCTAAAGTTGTTACTAAGTTCTAGTTATCACAATTTACTAGTTTAAGTTTACTCCAAAACTTGAGCATTTCCATAATGGTTGCTATAGGTCAACATGTAAACAACAACATATGTTTATATAGCGTTGTGAACAAAACGTCCCAAGGTGTCCCAAAATGCTCTCACAGGAGCGTTATAAAGAAAAATTTGACATCACGCCAGTTAAGGAGATATTAGGGCAGTTAACCAAAAGCTTGTTCAAAAGCAAGGTATTAAGGAATGTCTTAAAGGAGGAAAGAGAGGTGGAGAGGTTCAGAAATGGAATTCCAGAGCATAGGGCCTTGATAGATGAAGACAGCCATCGATGGTGGAGTGATTAAGATTGGGGATGCTCAAGAGGCCAGAAATAAAGGAAACCAATGCTGTGATTTTGGATGATGACCTTAAGGGGTAGCATATGGATATGAAATAGGAGGGGGATTCATCCATGTGAGAGGCCAGAGGCATGGTATTGCAGCAAGAAGAAAAGCCATTGCAAATGGTTCCATGGCTACAATTAAATAGATAATGGAACTAAGCGAGTGCAGTTCTACTCGGATGGATGTCGGTGGTAGAGGCATTGGAGAAGGATGGTGTGGTCAACTGTGTCTCAAGCTGCATTCAGGTCGATAAAGACAATGGTAAAGTTTACCTTTGCCACAGTCACATTGGATGTCACAATAGAGATAGGGCGGTACACAGAAGGAGCTGCCCTGTACGAATCATTCAGTTTTATTATCAATGTTTTTTCTCCACAATCATTAGGAAATAAAACAAACAACACCTCTTCTGAAGAAAAATCAATTATTAGTGGTGCTTTTGAGAGCTTTTCTAGCTACAAAGCTAAATTTGTGACTGTTCCAACTGAGGTTAATGCTCCAGGTGAGAATAAACTATGCAAAAAGTGGCACTTCAAAAGTTTAGTGTGCTGAATGATAAACATTTATATAACTTACTCTGTACAATTGGAGATTATTTTCCACTAGGGCAAATTTAGATGGCTTCAGATAATGCAAGATTCTAAGTATTTTTACAGTAGCACTCACTTCATGAAAAAAAAGTCAGAGGAACTGCCATTTTGAATTCAGTGTCAAAGTATATGTTTCAAATGCTAAATTAAGATGCACAGAAATTACCCACTGTCTGTTTTCTGCCACTTTAAACAATGTTAAAACTATACGTTAAATATATTTGCTGGATCCTTATCGCCAACAGGGCGACTCTACACAAGGTTTGCAATGATTGCAAAGTAGTAAAATTGACTGCAGCGGTTCAAGAAGGCAGTTCACCACCATCTCCTCAAAGACAATTAGGGATGGGCAACAAAGGCTGGCCCAGCCAGCAACTACCACATTCCATGACCAAATAAAAAAAATAATAAAACCTTTGCAGTGCAGTGCATTTATTTAATCAGGAGAAAAAACTCATTCTTTAATTGTGCCCTTGATCCATCTGTAAAAAACTTCTCGTATTCATCTATCTTGAAGCAATAGAACTTCCTACCCAAGAGCACTGTCTGAGCACGTTCACCACATGGAATGCAGTGGTTCAAGAAGCCGACTCACTACTACCTTTACAAGGACCATAAAATGCCAGCTTTGCTCACGGTATTCCTATCCTGAGAATGAATTTAAAAATGATACCAGAGACATTCAATAGAATCCTTCTCCATGGTAGTCAAGAGGAGTTTGTAGTTAGTTAAATATTGTTTTACTGCCAGCTGAACAGTAATGCCACTTATACAAATTAGAGAGCTTAAAAATTGAACATTAACCATCCGATGTCTCCTAATAAATCAGATATCATTATTTCCCCCGTGGTAAAACAAGTGGGAAAAGCTGTTGGAGGGAGTACAAGCTTTATGGGTGGAACTTTACAGTGCCCGTCATGGTGGGGACAGCGGACGGGACTGGAATATCCCACCAGCAGGAGGAGTCGTAAAATTCTGCCCCATAATTTAGTAAAACAGTTTATTAAAAGGAAGGAGTCCTGACACCAAACCTTCGAGTTTCCACAAAGCCAAAAAAAGCCAAGAAACAGAAAAAAAAAATCCAAAGTCAAAAGGCATGCAGAAGACTGCATGGAACAGCTGAGGACTATGAAATTAGGAACACAAATACAGGTGGTCCCCAGTTAAAGACTGAAGAGCCGGTAAAGATATAACTAATTCTAAAAAGAGATAATTCTAAAAAAACATAGCAAAAAAAATTCCCCAAAAAATGGCTAAAGGTTATTGTAAAGGCAACAGCAGTTTACAGGTCATGTTTCCTCTCTTGAGCCATTTGATCTTTTTCTATCCTATTGTTTTCTGGCTGTCATGGACACATAGCAATCGGTTATATGTATATAGCGCCTTTAACATAATAATATGTCCCAAGGTGCTGCACAGGGGCATTATAAACTGAAATATAACACTGAGCCACTTAGTGAGATATTAAGGCAGATGAGCAAAAGCTTGGTGAAAGAGGTAGGTTTTAAGGAGTGTCTTTAAGGAGGAAAGTGAGGTAGAGAGGTGGAGAGGTGTAGGGAGGAAGTTCCAGAGTGAAGGCCTAGACAGCTGAAGGCATGGCCACTAATGGTGGAGCAATTAAACATTGGCAATGCACAAAGGACTGGAATTAGAGAAGCACAGATATCTTGGAGGGTTTGCAGGGTTGGAGAAGTTACAGCCATAGGGAGTGGCCTGGCCACGAAGGGATTTGAAAACAAGGATGACAAAAGGCATTGTTAACTGGGAGCCAGTGTAGGTCAGCGAGCACAGGAGTGGTGGGTGAAAAGCATTTGGTATGAGTTAGGACAGGGGCAGCAGAGGTTTGGATAACCCCAAGTTTATGAAGGGTGGAATTTGGGAGGTTGGTCAGGAGTGCATTAGAATAAGTCTGAAGGCAACAAGGGCATGAATGAGGGTTTTAGCAGCAGGAAGGCTGAAGCTAAGGCGAAGACAGGCAATGTTACAGAGCTAGAAATGGACAGTTTAATGAGGGAGTGGATATGTGATTGAAAACTCATTTCAGGGTTTAATATGAAGCTGAGGTTTGCAGAGTCTAGTTCAGCCTCACAGTTGACAGACAGAGGATACAATCAGTGGCGAGCCAGTGAAGTTTGTGGTGGGAACTGAAGATACTGGTTAATATTTATATTTAATTGAAGGAAGTTTCTGCTCATCAGTACTTGATGTCAGAAAAGCAGCCTGACAGTTTAGTGACAGTGGAGGGGTCGAGAGCGGCCATGGTGAGGTAGAGCTGGGTGTCATCAGTGCACATGTGGAAACTGATGCTATGTTTTTGGATGATGTCACCAAGGGGCAGCATGTTGGTGAGAAAGAGGAGGGGGCCAAGGATAGATCCTTGCAGAACACCAGGCGTAACTGTGTGAGAAAGGGAAGAGAAGCCATTACAGGTGATTCCCTGTCCAAGATTACATTGATAAGAATAGAACCAGGCAGTCCCACACAGCTGGACGACAGTGGAGAGGTGCTGGAGGAGGATGTTGTGATCAATTATGTCAAAGACTGCGGACAGGTCGAGAAGAACAAGGAGGGAAATTTCACCTCTGTCATAGTCACATAGGATGTAATTTGTCATTTTGATAAGAACAGTTTCATAACTAAGGCACTGGTGCAAACCTGATTGGAGGGAAACAAACATGGAGTTCCAGGAAAGATGGGCACAAATTTGGGAGTTCACAGCAGGTTCAAGGGCTTTGAAGAGGAAAGGGAGGTGGAGATGGGGCAGTAGTTTGCAAGGATGGTGGGGCCAGGGCTTGTTTTTTGAGGAGAAGAGTGATGACACCAGATTTGAAGGAGAGAGGGACAGAATCTGAGGACAGAACACTGTCATGTAACATAGAAACTAGGAAAAGAAATTGAGTGGCGAGTATTTAGTGGGAATAGGATTGAGAGCAGGTGGCACGCTTCATGGACTAGGTGAGCTCAGAGAAGCCACGAGGGGAGGTAGCAGAGAAACTAGATAGTGAAACAAGTACAGGGCTGGGTGTTGGGGGAAGCTGTAGGCTAGGGGAAGGAGGGAAGTGACAGAGGCAGCTGAGGTCTCAATTTTGGTGACAAAGTATTCCATGAGTTCCTCACATTTATCATTATCAGTGAAGATGACAGGGGAGAGAGGTTTAAGAAGACAGTTTGAAGCACAGAAAAGAAACCAGAGGTTCCTTTTGCAGTCCAGGATGGCCCCGGAATATTGAGCAGTTTTTGCAAATGAGAGCAGGACATAATAACGCGTAATGTGGTCCTTCACATCTGGTGGTTGCGGTACAAGGACGTACAATAGCACAGTCCATGGTTAGAAAAATAAAAATGTCAACCTTGGGTTAAATCCTCAGTTATACTCTGCCTATATCAATACTGTGGATGTCAGGATTTGGCAAGTCTTCTGATGCAGTAAAGAGGCCAGAAGTCTGAAACGCATTCTCAACATTCATAATAAAGTGTATCTCAGTGTCAGATGAGATATCTTCACCTTGTGATAATTGTAATATATTGTGTGGAATGAGGCACTAAATAATATCCAATTAGTGTTCACTAACCAAACAAGTCAAACTATCTTCTGCCTCCAAGGAAAAGCTGAGTGCAGATGGCCAACACAGAAAGCAAGATAAATCACAAAATCCAAATGTATATGCCCACAGCAATGACTGGAACAACCACTGGCTAAAACAAATATGAGCAATGCTGGTTAACTGCATCCCAATGAATTGAGGGAATTACCTTGTTGCAGTAAAACACTAAATAAGTCAATTACATTTTTTCTAATGTGTCTATTTGTTAATTCTTTCATTTTTTTTTCTTTTTTCTTTCATGGGGTGTGGGTGTCGCTGACAAGGCCAGCCTTTGTTGCCCATTCCTCATTGCTCTTGAACTGAATGGCTTGCTAGACCATTTCAGGGGGCAGTTGAGAGTCAGCCACATTGCTTTGGGTCTGGAGTCACATGTAGGTCAGACCAGGCATAGGATGACAGGTTTCCTCCTCTAAAGGACATTTGTGAACCAAATGGGTTTTTACAGCAATCAATGATAGTTGTCATGGTCATCATTACTGAGGCTAGCTTTATATTACAGATATATTAACTGAATTCAAATTCCACCAGTGCCACGGTGTGATTTGAACCCATATTTAACTAGGTGGTCTATATCAAAATTGCTCTGGAGGTCTTTAAAAAAACATTCCTTTTTAGTGGCAAATGAGAGGATAAAGGGAAAAAAAATAAAACAACAGATTTTCTAACCATCCAAGGGGCTCAACATAACCAAGGAAAAATAGTGGCACTCCACTTTTAAGAGTTTCTAGTCTGATAAAATAAGAGAAGCACCATGAGCTACAGCAGTCAGCAGCATCCATCCACCTCAGACTCCATCCACCTCCATCCATTACCCCCACCCCCAACAGCACACATTCACACCTTAAGCAGGAGATAGAGTTCACTTAATATTGTAGAGCAAACACGGCTGCATCATAGGAACAAGAGGAGGCTATTCATCCTATGACTCTCTGCCACTCAATGAGACTTTGTTTGATTGGCAGCTTAACTCCATCTACCTACCTTAATTTTATATATTTTTTATATCCTTGGCTAGCAAAAATCCACTGACTTCAGATTTAATGTTATCAGTTGAGCTGGCATCTACTTCCAATCAGATACAGGATTCTGAGAATTGCAATGGTTACAGCTTTGTTCAAAAAAGGGTGTAAGGATAAGCCCAGCATCAATAGGCCAGTCAGTTTAACCACAGTGGTGGGAAAGCTTTTAGAAATGATATTCTGGGAAAGAATTAACAGTCATTAGAATAAATGTGGGTTAATTAATGAAAGTCAGTACAGATTTATTAAGGGAAAATTGTGCTTAATTAACATGACTAAAATTTTTTGATAAGGATAATGCATTTGATGTGATGTGCATGGACTTCCCAAGGGTGTTTGGTAAAGTGCCATATAACAAGTTTGTCAGTGAAGTTAAAGCCCATGGGGAAGAAGGGATGGTGGTCGCATGGATATGAAGTTAGCTGAGTGACAGGAAATAGAGGCTGGGATTTTCCGTGCCCACCGGTGTCGGTCGTGTTTGGTGGCATGAGCAGATAATATGGCACGATCGGATTCATGATGGCGTGAAACCAGTTTGCGATCGTCTGCTCAGCCTGCCGATGGCGGGCCGTGTTTCCCGCCAACGGACATCAGGAACCTCATTGTAATACATCAGCATGTCATTATTAGGGTAGCCTGTCAGACTCATTCCTCCGTCCCGCCCCACGGGATCATCTGCCCACATTGGCGGGAAAACACTCCGACGTGTTTCACCACAGCACATATGTGACGTGCACCTGACAGGTTGCACTTTGCTCGGGACTTCAAGGTTTGTTTGCCTACTGTTTTATGGTGGCTGAGTTGTACTATTAGTAATAGAGTTGATCTGCAGACAGCTTTCTAAGTGGGAACATTAAGTTTATTTAGAGTACACTCAGCAGCAACTACATGTGTGTTTTCAACTCCAACTCTATGGCCAGGATTTTTCAGTCGGCGTGCGGGGACGGACCCGACAAGCTGGCGCGTAAAATGACGCGCGATGATGTCGGGCGTGTGTCCCGGCGTCATCACGCTGTCTCATGATGTTTTGTTCGGCGGGCGCGCACCAGAGTTGGCTGTGCACCGGCCAATAACTGGCCGGCCTATTAAGGAAATTAACAAATTAATTAATGTCATTGTTTACATTGCCCACCCAACCTTATGGTTGGTGGGCAGGCAAAAAGGCCAAGCAGCCTTCACGTTTTTTAAGACGCCTCATCCATGAGCGGGATGAGGTTTCCTAAAGCTTTTACAAATTAAATAAAAATTTTACATGAAAATAAAAACATGTCCCATCTCTTGTGACACAGTCACATGAGGGGACATGTCTCATTAAATTTTTAATTTTTGTAAAAATGTTTGTATAAACTGCTTCAATCTCCCTGAGGCAGCTCCATGCCTCAGGGAGATTGAAACGCTTTTTTGCGTGCATGCACAAAAGAGCGCTGGCCGCCGGCTCTCCCTCCTTCACCCGCCCGCACAGGTAGTGCTGAGCACTACTGCTCGTGTATTACTTAATTGGCCCGCCTGCGTAAAATGGCGGTGCGGAGCCGATTACGGGTGCCGGTTGGCTCCACGACCGCCCCCGCCCGCTCCCGCTGAGCCCGCCCGATGCAGGAAAAGTTCAGGCCTATCTCTACACTGTCTCGAGGTAGCCTGTGCTGCTCTCCTATTGGTTACTGCAGATCATGTGATCTTTCCCAACAAGTATTATTCTTAAAGGTACATTACACACTAAATAAAACCACAATTACTACATTCCTCCCCCTTTAACTCGGATATACATATTATACTTACAAGTAAATATTTTTCAAGACAACAAAATATTTACACTGGGTAAGGAATTTACAAGTTCAATCTTTCATGTGGTTTCCTGATACATGTGGACCATTGCAGCTCCACAACTTCAGATTCTTTGTCAAGTACCCCCTTTTCTGGAATTGCTTGAACATCAGGTGCTTCAGTGGGCACTTGCAGTTCTGTATCCTCAACTCTTACAGGAACATCAGACATGTCAGTCCTGGAAATGCAGACCCATTCATGGTCGCAGGAGGAACCAAATCTTGGTGATTCATCTCTCTCTTCCTTAAATGCTCCACATGATTATGGATGATCCGGCCTTCCACCTCCATGTGGTAAGGTAGAGGTCCAGCTGCCGCACTTATTTCACCCGGTAACCACTTTGGTCCTGCCCTGAAGTTTTTCACGTATACCTGCCCTCCCACTGTAAATTTCCTCCCACAACTATGCCAGTCATGTCTAGTTTTCTGGCCTACCTGGCTCCTTTCCACCTTCCCCTCTAAATTCGACATTAGTAAGTTCAATCTCATCTTGAGTTGGAATTTCAACAATAATTCCACAGGTGTGACACCTGTGGTTGTATGAGAGGTAGTCCTGTAATGAAAAAGAAAGCATTTTGGCTTGGTTGCCAAAGAATCATTAGTTAGCTTTTTCATGCCTGCCTTGAACGTTTGAACTGTCCTTTTGGCCAGTAAGTTTGAGGAAGGGTGGTATGGTGCAGTTTTTACATGAGTTATACCATTGAGGCTGATAAACTGTTGAAACTCAGCACTCATAAACGCTGTGCCGTTATCGGAAATTACTACTTCTGGTAGCCCGCGAATGGCAAAACTCTGAGGTAGTTTCTCAATTGTAGCGCCCGACGTTGGTGACTTCACCTCACATATGTCCAACCATTTTGAATGGGCATCGACAATGAGCAGAAACATTGTTCCCAGGAAAGGCCCAACGTAGTCAATGTGTAACTGCACCCAGGATCTAACTGGCCACTCCCATGGGTGTAATGGAGCTGTCACTGGCAACTTTTGCAGTTGCTCTCATTGCACACAGTGCTTTACTAAACTCTCTATTTCACCATCAATCCCAGGCCACCATAAATAGCTGTGTGCTATGTTCTTCACTCAGCAAATTTCCTGGATGGGCACTGTGTAGTTCAATTAAAAGTGGCTCCCTTCCCTTTGGAGGAGCTTTCACTCGTGCTCCCCACAATAAGATGCCATCCTGACTGGGTTTTTCATGTCTTCTGTTGAAGTACGGTTCCATTTCATCAGATACAGGCTCCTGTGACCAACCATGTAGCACTTGTTCTCGTACTTGAGATAGGACTGGGTACTGACTTATCCAGTCTCTGATGTGTGGATGTGATGTGTCGGTGAGGAATCTAAGAAATTTAACAGTAAAACAACTTCCTGTGGAACTGGGACATGCTCATCATTTTCTTGTAAAGGCAAACGACTAAGGGCATCGGCGTTTGCGATTTGATTGCCAGGCCTATGTACAAAAGTGTATTCGTATACTGCCAGAATTAAGGCCCATTGTTGTATTCTTGCTGAGGCTATGGATGGTATAGCCTTGTCCTCACTAAACAAGCCTAGCAGTGGCTTGTGGTTAGAAACAATTGAAAAATGACGGCTGTGTGCGTACTGGTGAAATTTCTTGACACTGAAGATGATGGACAGGCCTTCCTTTTCTATCTGTGAGTATCCCTTTCCCAATCTGGTGAGCATCCTTGATATGTAGCCTATTGACAGTTCCATGCCATTGTCCATCTGATGAGAGAGCACTGCTCCCACTCCATAGGGAGATGCGTCACATGTCAACACCAATTCTTTCATCTGGTCAGAATGCACTAATAGATTGGACAAGTGCAACAATTGTTTCACCTTTATGAAAGCTTCTTTTTGGGGCACCTCCCAAGACCAACGTTGGTTCTTTTTGAGTAGAGAATGCAGGGAGGCCAGCACTGGAGACAAATTGGGTAAGAACCGCGCATAATAGTTGACCATACCGAGGAATGATTTGAGCTCTGAGGCGTTCTTTGCACCTTGCCACAAGGCTGCAAGACTGAACCTGATCTTGATAGTCATGCGATCTTACATCATTTGCCAAGATGGTGTGAGCTGTCTCATTTACATATTCACATTAACCCTTTACACTACATCTCCCCCCCGAGTATCTGACTTCATCTCTGATTCACCAAGACAACTACTGTGGCAGTTTCACCGGTCTACCCGGCTGTGTTCTCAGCTCTCTTGGAGGCGATTGAGAATTCAAGCTTTCCATGTATCCTCTCGAACTCTGTTGGGTAGGATGAGAATTGCCAGAGGATACCAGTTCACTGTCCAGTCCATCTTCCAGGTCTTTTGAAGAATTGGTCAACTCAGCAGAAGATTGCCTCCTTGTAGAAGCTAGTGCACTCCAATTCCTTTGCACTGTACCATTTTCTGTCTCCACAAGATAGGATCACAGATGTGGTCTTTTCTCAAGAACTTGACCTTGACGAGCTTGATCACTAATCCACACTGAATCTCCATGTTGGAGCTCTTGTAGTTTGTGTACTCTGTGGTGATTACTGCACTGCTGCGTCTGACTGGAATGAAACTCATCCTTCTTCTCCCTCACCTTAGCCAATTCTGCTGCTGTCAAACACGGAATAAGTGTGTGCGGAAGAGTAGGGAGCTGAGTCCTCAGCCTCCTTCCCATTAAAAGCCTGCATGGAGCCAGACCATTATGGAGCGGAGCAGAGCAGTGCCAGCTTAATGTCATTGTTCTTTTTTTATTAAAGTCTTTACTGCCTGCACTTTCCTTTCTGCCTCACCATTATCTTGGGGGTATCTCAGTGAGCTAATCATGTGGACAAACCCATAAAATTCAGTGAACTCCCTGAAGTATTCATTTACAAACTGTGGGCCATTGTCTGAAATTGCAAGGTCTGGGATCCCATTTGTGGCAAATATCTATTTTTCATTTGTTCATGGGATGTGGACATCACTGGCTAGGCCAGCATTTATTCTCCTTGCTCATAGGGCATTTAAGCATCAACCACATTGCTGTGGGTCTGGAGTCACATGTAGGCCTGACCAGGTAAGGATGGCAAATTTCCTTCCCTAAAGGACATTAGTGAACAAGATGGGTTTTTATGACAAATTCAGATTTCACAGTCTATCATAGGGGTATTCGAACATGGGTCGCTGGAATACTAGCCCAGTGACAATGCCACAATGCCACCACCTCAGACATATGATTGTGTAGACATTTTACCTCGATCCACCTTGAATAGTAGTCAACCACTATCAAAAAGGTTTTCCCTCTGAGCTCAAAGAGATCCATCCCAGGAAGTTCCCATGCTCTGGATGAAAGCGAGGATGCCATCAGTGGTTCCCTCTGCTCCTGCCGATGGATACTGCATGTGATGCAATTGGATATCATCTCTTCTGGTGATTTGGTGAGCCCTAGCCACCAGACAGAATTTCTCACTCTGGCATGACAGTTCAAGATAGCCAAATGACCTTGGTATAACCTCTGAAGTTGTAGGGCTCTAGGTAAAACCTCTCATCATAAATCAGTAAGGTATCCATGAATTTGATGTGTCTTCTTTGCTCAAAGTATAGGATTTTGTGGCCATTATTCTGGCCATCCCCTGATTCAGTACTTACGGATTTGAGCACACTCTTCGTCTGAGATTTGTGTACTTCTGATCTAATTTAAGCATAGTGTTGCAACTGGTAGATATTTGGTCCTTAGTTAAGTAAAGGTCTCCATGTCTTCAACAAAATTTATATTCCCTTGTTCCAGCCTTGCTACAGGAATACACGACAATGCACCCACTATCGTCTGTTTCTTTCCTTGCACATAGTCAGTTGTAGCATCAAATCTTATCAAGTTTATACGAAATCTTTACACCCTGGGCAATATCTTTGCTAATGCCTTCACATTCAATAGAGTAACTAGAGGTTTGTGGTCAGTCTCAGTTGTGAACTAAAGACCCAAGGGCATAGGCTATAAACTCCTCGCAAGTCCAGGTGCAACTAAGGCTTCTCTTTCAATAACTATGTAACTTTGTTTTGTTTTGGTTGAAGAATGAGATATGTAGTACACCGGTCTATATTTACACCCCTCTGAGTTGGGCAAAGTACAGCCCCTCAATCCAGTCGATGATACTTCTGCAGCAATAATCGTAGGCAGTTCTGGATCACAATGAGCCGATGTGTCTGGTGATATTAACAATTCCTTGATCCTTTCAAATGTCATCTTTTGGGCTTCTTCCCAGCACCAAGCCTGGTCCTGTCTTAGTAGCTGATGTAATGATTCATTCACATTTGCTAAACTGGGTAAGAACTTACCCCCTTGATTCACCATGTCCAATAAATTTCTGGAGCTCGGTGACAATGACAGGGTGGAAATCTTTTGATCGCTCTAGTTTTTTGAGGATCTGCACTGACACCTGACCCCTGTACAATATACCATAGGAATTTAATAGTTGGTTGCAAGAACTCAAATTTGTTATCAAGCATAAATTCTGATTCTTGTAGACATTGTAGCTCAGCTCTCACTCTGGCATCATGCTCGGTTGTAGTGGAATCATGGATTAGGATGTCATCCAGGTGGCAAATTACTCCCTCCAATTTTTCCAGGAAACATGTTGAACAACGTTGAAAAATCTTGGGTGCACACATGATACCAGAAGGTAATCTGTTAAAGCAATATCTTCCAAATGGTGTAATAAAGGTAGTAAACAATTTAGATTCCACATCTAAGGGTAATTTCCAAAAGTCTCAATTAACGTCTAGCTTAGTGAAAATCAAACTCTTTCCAAGTGTTGCCAGAGTCTTATCCACAGACGACATTGGATGAATTTCCCTTTCAACAGCTTTCTTCAGCTGCATGAGATCTACACAGATTCTTAGTGATTTATTTGATTTCAGTACTGGAACCATACCTGAACACCAACTTGTAGGTTTTGTTACAAGTGAAATTACTCCTTGTCGTAACATTGAGTCAACTGCTGCAGAAGTGGGTGAGGGGCGTTCCTCGGTGTGAATAAGCACACTGGCTTTGCTTTAAGAAGTAAGGCAATGTGATAAGCTATTTTCAGCTTCCCAAGCCCTTTGAACAATTGTGGAAATTCAGCTCTAAATTGTTAGGCTGCTCTTGGTTTTCCAATTCCTCCACTCTGTGGATCAATACTAAATCTGTACAAGGTCTCGACTTAGAAGTGAACAACAACATATAAGATTGTGATGATTCTTCTCTCTTTATATTGAAGTGTCGCAGTCATCTGTCCCACGACTTTAAGTTGTATACCATCTGATCCATGGAGTTGTACACTTGATGGCTGAAGAAGATCTCACTCCAACTACGGTTCAGCATTAGAAAGAAACTCCAGCTCCAGATTTGAGGTTAAAACATGTTTTATGTCCATCGATTAAAATTTCTGCACTCCAACAACTTCCTGTTGACCTTTTAATCTTACTGAGGAACGGCACCTCTAAATCATTAATTTGTTGGATTTTGCTAACCTTTAAGGGTTTTTCTTTTTGTCTCTGCAATATAAACCTCTTACTATGATACACTGCTTTAAAATGACACATCTTCTTACAACAATGGCACTCTGCAGTTTTGGTGGGACAATCTCTGCGTTGATGTTGCCTTTTCCTGCCAAAAACTTGGTTTTGGTGGTTGCCGCTCCCTGTTTGCACTTCCCCTGTTTCTGTGCAGCCATGTTTTTACTCTGAAACTTAACGTGCTTCTTTGCAGATGAGTCTCCCTGTCACCTCGAAATACTGAACGATTCTGATCCCCAACCTCAGCATGCCTGGTGAATGGAACAGCCTCATTTAGTGTTAAGTCACCCTTCGACTGCATGAGGTCTAATAAGTTTTCATCTAAGACTCCAACAATGATTCTATCTCAAAATAATTCTTCCTTTAAACTGACATACTTGCAATTTTCTGCCAGTCAGTACAGATCATTAATAAACAAATCGACACTTCCCCTGGTCTCTGGGTGGGCTAATTAAACTTTGCCTGCTCAAAAATAGTACTTTTCCTGACACTGAAATAGGCATTGAATGCTTTTGTTACTTTGTCATATGCAGCGGTCTCCTCATCAATCCCTTGTCTGACTAGGATAGCATCTGCACAACCACCCATTGTGTACAGAAATATACTGACCTGCTCTTTGCTCAGCTTTGTAGCCAGCCCTGATGCGGTGCCCTACCTTGCAAGACTTAGGCACCAGTTCAGCCATGCTTCAGCTTGGTTTGGACCCGCAACTTGCTCAAAGTACTCTGGTAAATTTTCCGCACCTTGTCCACATGCTAGTCAGCCATTGGCTGTTTGTTGCCTGCTGTCCGTTTACCTGCTGCCATCATCTAATGTTCTTGTGTTCGAAGTGTTGTTAATGACTATTGTTGGAGCTTTGTGAGGTAAGGTTTATTATCAACTTTATTGAAAACATAACAAAAAAATAACTACATCTAGGGTGAGACTCCATTCTTGCCACGAGACCGCAAGACAGAACCCAATCATGATAGTCATGCGATCTTACCTCACTCCCCCAAGATGATGGGAACTGTCTCATTTACATATTCAGACTAACCCTTTACACTACAGGATAGGCAGGCAGTGGCAGATGAAACTTAAAGCAGAAAAATGTAATGCGAAACATTTTGGGAGGAAGAATGAGGAGAGGCAATATAAAATGACAGGTACAATTTTAAACGGGGTGCAGGAGCAGAGGCACATTGGGGTAAATGTGCACAAATTGTTGAGTCACAAGGCAGGATGAGAAAGTGCTTAATAAGGTTTCCAGGATCCTGGGCTCTATATTAGAGGCATAGAGTACAAATGATAGGGAATTATGGTGAACCTTTATAAAATATTGGTTTGGCCTCAAATGAAGCATTGTATCCATTTCTGGGTACCACACTTCAGGAAGGATGTGAAGGCATTAGAAAGAGTGCAGAAAAGATTTACAAGAATGGTTCCAGAGATAAAGAACTTCAGTCATGAGGGTAAATTGGAGAAACTGGCCGTTCTCCTCAGAAATTAGAGATGGTTATGAAGAGATTTGATGGAGGTGCTCAAAATCATGAGTAGTCTGGACTGAGTAAATAAGGAGAAACTTTTCCATTAACAGAGGGGTCAAGAACCAGGTGTTATAGTCAGGTGAGGAAGGGTCGATTGGATTCCCTCTTTTCCCTCTCCTTGTTTGAACGCAACAGTTTTTGGGTTAAAACAAATATACTCGCCAAGTCAGCAAGTATTTAATTGTTTATGTGCTGTGATCATAAAAGGCACAATCAGGCAGGTTTTCTTGAGTTTTAAGAAAGAAAAGAGGGTAGCTTTCATTGTACTTAACTGGTCTAAGTAAAATAATAAAAATTCCCTCCGGCTTTCGCGTGCACATATACATGTGTATGCAAATAGGTTTCAGAGGGGGGGAAGGATAGATTAAGCAAGTTAGAGCTCAGTTCATGGAGGTTGGTGACTTGGATACTGCTTTCATTTGGTATTCCTGATGCTTCTGCCACTGAGGCGATTTAAAGATGCAGATGGATGATTTATCTGTTCTTCTGGGGGCAATGGTATTGGGTTGTCTTCTTTCAAAAAGCTCTGTCTGCAACACCTGGATTAGTCATAGAAAGCAGTCAAAAACTTGAAATTTGGGTGGAGAGAGAGGAAAGGACCCTTCAATGGCTCAGCTGCTTGTGCTCTCTGCAGAAAAAGCAGATGTTTAAAACACAAAAAGGGTTGGCCTGTCACATGACCTTTTCTCTCCAGCTGCCCAGGGATCCAAATAAGGTCATGGCCAGCGTATTCCAATTGTAACTTAATTAGATCATGTCTGGGAATCCCTCGCTCAGCCAGGGTACCATTGTGCAAGGGGTTATGTCCAATGGTTTGTCTCTGCCCAGTTGAGTACCCAGATGAATGCCTGGACGTTGTGCTAATGCAATAGGGGATGTGGTTCATTCACATTCCCCTGAAGTAATTGTCTTTGGTGGGTTTTTGCGGACAGGTAGTCTTCATCTCATTGGCGTTGGAAGGTGAAAGGTACACTGATGCAAACTTTGGCTGTAACCTGAAGTAACTGGAATGTGGCTTTCGTCTTCAAATAAAACAATCAATTAGGGGTTTCCAGCCAGAATACTCAGGCACATGCTGGGGTGTGGAGAGAGGGAGGTGAGGGAAACGGCCATGTACTTGGAAAAGCTTGTCAAAAGTGAGCATTGTTCTGCAGCTGAGACCGTTCAGCTTCAGCTTCATTGACCTGCTTGGAGTCGGGCCTCTGAAGCATTTCTGCCCACTCAAGCAACACAAAAGCATGAAAGTGCCACCGTTCTCCAGGACTCTTCATCTCTCGGGTGGAGACTGCAAATTAATGTGTATTTTAGGGGGCAGCAGAGCAATTGGCCGACTGGGCAAGTTGTAGAATCTCCTTGCAAAAGGTGGCCATGGTGCAGTCACTGGTGGAGGCACTTACAGCCCCTTGTGATGTCCTTATTAAGGTGTGGACCAGTATCCAGTATGGTTCAAGTTAACAGCGCAGCCTTGCAGTGCGGGTTAGGAGAATGCCTGTGCCTGAGCTGAGGGCACAGCATGCAGTCCAGTAGCCAAAATTGCCGCCAGTCGGTGAAGTGGGCAGAGGTGGGTGGGGTTTTGGACAGCCAATGAGCTCACTACACACTGGCCATCCAAGGGGTGGCCAGCACTCTCTTGCATGTGTGAAGGGGCCTTCAGACTTAACCAAGAGAGGTTCTTAGTGCACCTATGCTAACCCACGTATCTCTCTCTTTGATCCTGCAGGAGGAGAAACTCAGGATCATGGAGCCTGGTGATTTAGCAGTATGCCTTATGGCTTACAGAGAGCAGAGAAGAAGAAGAAGAAGAGTGCGGCAGAGGCGCACAGAGGGATGAGCACCTCCTTCAAGATGAAGGGGCGGTAGGGCCCGCAGCGCATGCAGCTGAAGATCCACAGTGAGCCGTCGCTTGTAGGTGCCTCGCTAGACCCAGGGTCATTCTTGCAGATGAACGAGAACCAGTGTCACTGAAGACTGCGCTTGTCCAGGGAACTGGTCAGTCACATGTGCCGCTTGCTGCAGGATTTGGAGCCATGGGCACATGGGAGGCATCCGCTGCCAGTGGCCATGAGAGTGACCGTAGTGCTCAATTTTTATGCCAGTGGCTCCACAGGTGACCTGTGCGGGATCTTGCAAGCCTCCACACACAAGTGTGTCCAGGAGGTCACCGACGCCATCTTTGTGAAGGCATAGAACTTTGTGCATTTCACCTGGGATCAGGGAAGCCAGGAAGCCACAGCGCTGGAATTTGCGCAGATTCCAGGCTTCCCACAGATGCAGGGTGTCATCGACTGCACTCACGTTGTGCTTAGATCTCCATGGCAACAGGCAGTCATCTACGTCAACCGCAAGGGCTTCCACTCGTTGAATGTTCAGCTGGTGTGCAACCACCACAAACACATCCTACAGGCCTGCGCACAATCCCCAGGGACTGTCCATGACTCCTACATCTTTAGCAGGTCTCAGAGCCCTGACATCTTCTAGGGTCCACAGAGGCTGCAGGGTTGACTCCTCAGGGACGAGCGCTACCTACAGTGGCCTCAGACAGCAGCAGAGCAATGGTATAACGAGGCTCATCCCGTGAACTGAACTTTGGTGGAGCAAATGACAGGCATTTTGAAAATGAAGTTCTGGTGCCTCGACAGGTCCAGTGGGAGCACTGCCACACAGTCCCTAGAGGGTGTTCCATCATCGTTGTTTGCTGCCCACTTCACAACCTGGCACTGCAAAGGGGGTAGGACCTGGCTGAGGAGGAGATGGAGGACATCAAAGGGGATGAGAATGATGAGGTCCTCGAAGGTGAGGATGCCGGTGATGAGACCATCGCACCGGGCAGGCAAGGTAGGCGTTCTCAGGAGGCCCTCATAGCCACACGATTCGTGGAGGATGATGATGAGATGCAATGAACACAGTCCTGACATCCTCACCTTGCATCTGTAAATGTTTGACTCTTGTGTGGCTGATGGCAGAGCACATACCCTCAGTGCTCAGGCTCATGTCATGGAGACGCAGCGGAGGTGCTAATAATTGCTAGATTTCAGGATTCCAACATGAGTGAGGACACTCCATAGATTTTCGTATAGCCTCTGTGAATGTTTGACTCCAGCCTGGCTGAGGGCAGCTCACTTGCGCCCTGTGATCAGGGAGACACAGCTGTGAAACTTTAAATGCACCTGATCCTTTGTCCGCCTTCAGCACCTTTAGGGAGGTGTCAGCTGTGGCTCAGTTCATAGCACTCTCGCCTTTGAATCAGAGGGTTGTGGGTTCATGTCCCACTCCTGGAAAACCAAGAACTGTGATTGTACTCGAAAGAGTTGCAATCTGTGACTGTTGATAACTCGAAAGAGTTTCAGCACCTGAGCCCTTCAGGAGCACAGCATCACTGGTCACAGGTGCTGACGAGATGGGGTCCAGCCCCACCTTAAAGGTGCTGAGAGCACACAAAGAGAATGAGGGAACTCTGTGATGCCTGCCCATGACATTCTGGCAACAATGAGAAGTACCATCGCGGTGCAGGCATCAATAATGTGTCCAGGGAGTGTGAAGCTGGACCATTACTTTGCTCTGAATGTTACACACTGCACAGGGAAGAGGCCCTGGATTGAGACGCCTGCCTTTATCTTGTGTAGGAACCACAATTTCACATCTGAGTGACACAAACACTAGTCATTGTAACAAGGAGCTATACGCAAGGAGATGTTCTTCGGAGTTTATTTATGATAGTGAACATTATGTACAAAGATTAACACTCATGCCCAGGCTGTGAAATCACATCGTCTTAACCTTTCTAACCCTGCTGCTATATCTTCGTGCACTCCTAACTTTCACAGTGGAGGTGGATGCAGCCTGCTGACTGCTACGCCCTGTCTGTGATGACCTTGGTGGGCATCCTCTGAAGGGTCAAGACCTGGAGGGCCCCAGGCTGCTTCCAGGGTCCTGCTGTGCGGCAGTGACACCCGCCTCGGCCTGTGGAGCTGGAGCTGCTGAGGTCACAGTAAGAAGGGGTTCGGATGGGCCAGACACTCCCGGAGTCACCTGGATGGATGGCCCCAGAGTGTGCACCTGCTGATCCTCCTCTCCATTGCGGCCGGGGGCCCCTGTCTGATTCCTTTAGGAGAAGGGGAAGCTGGAGTGAGATTGAGCTGCCCCACACTCCTCTCGTGTTGATGTTATTGGAAGCCAACTTTGGCGTCAGCGATGGAGATCAGTAGTGCAGAACCAATGTTCTAGACCAAGGTCTCCATGGAGGACACCATCCTACCAGTGGTGGCTTCAATGTTTTGGCATGCTGGTGCTATTACCTCAGCCTGAAGGCGGACAGACTCCTCCATCGTGCTTTGCAAACTGAGAAGTGCAGTGGACATCCCTTCCTGATGTTCTTGAGCTCAACTTGCAGCTCCGGTAACAGAGGTATGACTGAATCCAGAGGCTCCTCATCTGACTTGGACTCAGTAGATTTCTGGCCTCCAGCAGTCCTCCGGAAACTTGGGAAGTCCCTGCCTGTCCCTGCTGTGGATCAGATAGTGTGATGTGCTCACCAGATTGTGACCCCGAGGTTACTCTAGAACTAAATCCCACTGAGGAGTGTGTCTCTGTGCTGGTGGAGGGTGTGGGTGAGCGCTGTGATGGGTCTTTAATGAGGGTGTCATCAGATTCTTCGTCTGATGTTTCTTTAGGGCTTGAGTCGAGAACCTGCCTTGTGAACCCCCTCGGCTGCTTCCCAGATGTGCCTGCAAAAGCAAGGAGAGATAACTAGTGCCCAGCAGGGGACTGTGGAACAGGTGAACTCAGTCACAGCATGGCGGTCTGATGGATGTTGCATTGCTAGATCCTCACTTAGTTGAGCACCGCTGACCTCACCGTCAGCAGAGGAACGGTCCAGATCCTCGCTGGCCAGCTGGATGACTCTATTTTCAATAGTTTTAAAGTCTGTGAGGGCCTTGATGTTGGGCATTCCCTCACCAGTTTGCACCCTTTCCCTTTTGTTGTGTGCCAGCTTGCCCTGCATGAAAACAGATGGAGAGAGTGTAAGCAGGATGCCTGCCAGGCCAGATGAGAAGGATGCTTGGCATGTGTGGGTGGTGAGTGGTGAGGGCACGATCTGCAGGGCAGATGAATGTGTATGTGAGAGACTGGATGGTGATGTCCCTTAAACTGGCAGTGAGTGAGATCCCTGTGGGTATGTGATGGGTTTGTGAGTGTGTGAGTGATGAGAAGAGTGGTGAGAATAACTTACCCTGATGGAACGGAGGAGATCATTCATCCTCTTTGGCACTGGGTGGCTGTCCTCTTTTGCAGGGTGTTGGTGCTGACCACATCTGCCACTGCCTCCCATGCTGAGTTGGTGACCTTGCTTGCTGGTCTTTGCCCAGAGCAGGGATAGAGGACTTCACGGCAGGCATCCACTGTGCCCAGTAGGCGCCCAAGGGAGACCTCGCTAAATTTTTGGGCAGCACCTTTCCTCCATTTAGCAACCATGACTTGGCAGAAGCTTCAATCCCTTAGAGAGTGCTAGTGCCATGCAATGCCGCCCTTTAAATATGGTGGCTGGATTACTGAAGGCTGTGGTGATGGCGAATCAGAGGCTGTCCCTCCAGCGATCCAGCATGTTTCTCAGGAATGCATTATTAATGAGGTGGGGTGCACTGGGAATGGGATTATACAGCATGAAAACTCGCCATTGCGGCCGGCGGGTAAAACGTCCTTTTTCCTGCCCACTTTGTGCAAATCTGGGATGATTCCGCACTATGAATCTATGATACTGCTTCTTATGGGAGAGTGTTCCGTACTTTCATGACCCCTTGCATGAAATATTTCCTAGATGCTCTCCTGAAGGGCCTGTTTCTGATTTTAAGATTATCCCCTCTATCCCAGACTCCTCATAAGTGGAAAACATTTTTCTTCTGTCTATCTCATCAATTCCTTTGAAAATCCCCCCAAAAAACCAATTGAATCACACCTTAACCTTATACATTCCATAGAACACAACTGAATTCATATAATTCCTCCTCATAATCTAAACTTTGAGCCCAAGTAACCTTTAGGTGAAACTGCATTGCACTCCTTCCAACGTCAATACAACCCTTCTAAGCTGCTGTATCCAGATGTGGGTATAGCCAGGGCTTTGCACAGCTGTCGCAAAACTTCTTCCCCTTTGTATTCTAACCCTCCCATTATAAAGACTGATGTTACATTTTCCTTTTTGATTTTTTCTTTGTACCCATCTAGTATATTTTAGTGAGCTGCTTAATTTCTTTGGACCTCCATTGTTCCAAGCTTTTCAACAATTTAGTTCTCTGATCTATCTTTTTTTGGTCTAAAATGGATGACCTCGCATTTAACCTGCTACTGTTTTACCCATTTACTTTATAAATATCTTTGTAATTTTATGCTCATGTCTACACTACTTATATCACCAACCTGTGAGTCATCACGACCCAACATCATTGCAAACTGTTAACCAAGCACGCTGGCACTCAGTTCAATTAGAATACAAGCCTCTCACTTGCCACTCTTCCAAGGATTGGTCAACTTGAAAACCACTCAAACGCTATTCCATTCTGAGACATTTATATTAACAGAAACATCTTTCTGTAAAGAGAAATATGTACTTTTCTTAGTAAAGCGAATCAAAAATAATTTAATCCTCGAGCTGTAGATTATTGTTTAAATATAAACAAGTTAGAACATGAAGCTATAAAGGATTATGGAATACATTTAATTCCAAACAGGCTAAGATAATGTTCCAGAGAAAGAGTTTACATTACGATACCAAAGCCAATAAATATGATTTGTACCCATTCTCAATTGTGTTAGAATAAGCTATTGAACATTTTTTGTGGTCTACAACTACAGTGAAGGTATTGTAGAAGGATATTCCATTAACAAACCATTTCGTCTCATGTTCTAGTGCTAACAATATCCATTGGCTGCAGATATAGTAAGATATACATTCACAAACTCAAGAAGTCCTAAAAGCACTGTGCAGCCATGAAGTACTTTTGAAATGCAGTCACTGTTGTAATGTAAGAAACACAGCAGTCAATTTACACACAGCAAGGCTAAAAAACAGCAGTGAGATAAATGATCAGATAATCTGCTTTGGATAAATATTGGCTAGGACTCTGGGAAGAACTCCCACTCAAATAGTGCTATTGGTTCTTTTACATCCACTTGAGAGGGAAGACAGGGCCTTGGTTTAATATCTCATCCAAAAAACAGCAGCATAGCACTCCCTGAGATACTGCAATGATACTGACATGTCAGAAAGACATGAAAGTAATCATATACTATGTAAATCAAACTTTATTCATTTTGCTTATTTAAAAATTAACTTTGCTGAACCAAAAGACAGCTGCCATAAGTCACCTGATGTCTCAAACTAGAAGGTGACCACTAAAGCAGTACATGGATTGCACTGGAGCATTGTCCTGATATGTTGCTCATGGAATCTCATACCTGGGGCTGTCAAGGTCCATTTCAAAAATGAACTATTGAAAGAAAATTAATGTTATTTGTGTCTTTATAAGTTTACCCCTTCTAATGGAGTCCTTTGGTCAACCAAAACAATAGCTACCCAGAACAGGGTCATCTATATGGATAATGACTCTTTCAGAGGCTAATGGCTGGGACATTATACGCCATAAAACAAAAGCCAGCCCAGACACTATTTAAACATCCCTTTATGAAATCATTGTGGAGGAAGGAGGTCACATGACTTAAGTTACCATTTTGAAATCTCTTTACACAGTTGAGATCTCAGAAGCAGGCCAGTCTGTTGATTTAACTTAAACCTGCCAACATCCGACAGCAGGACTCTAGGCTGACCAAGCAGCCTTCAACAAGCCCTCCTCAAAAACTGCTTATCTGGAAGCCATTGTCCACTGCCAGCCAAGTGGAACAAGTCTCTGAATATCAACCTCATCTCATATTGGCACCATCTTAAAGCAATTCTGCACTTCTGCCTTTAGCCAGAAACTTGCCTAAATTGGAACTTCTCCTTAAGGGAACCTCCTCTGGATGTGGACTTTCTAGACTCTCGAAATCATGTGAACTAATATCTATTTCAAGGTTCTTTTTACTGTTAAATTATTCATAGTTGCAAAACCCCCTCTTTTCTATTTCCCTTTTGTATGTATGTGTAAAGTTGCAATCATCACCTGGGTTTGAATGTTTGAATAAACTAAACTTCTGATTTAACCCTAAGAGAGTTTGTTGCGAGTTACTTTAAAAATTGACTACTCAAGCAAAGGGATTTTGGAATAAGTGCCATAGCCTATTTTAAAACACAAAAAAAACTCTGCTTACAGACAGATGTTGAGAGAACAAAGGAGTTCAGTATATTGTATATAATCTTCATTCTCATGAGGATTGACCCAATTTGCCTAACTATAATCATAAGGGATGGAGTGAACACAAGACAAATATACCAGCTGGTAATCACATGTTCTTACTGTTTTGGTTAACAGTTCTTGAACAGTTTCTCAGGTAGATCAAGCACCAGTAGTTGAATATTCATTTCTCAGTTGCTTCATGTAGTTAGAAATCAAATGTTGAATATCATAGATTGATGCAGCACAAAAGATTCAGCCCATCATGCTTATGTTGGTTCTCTGGTAGAACTATACAATTAATACTGCTGCCCTCTTCTTTCCTTATAGTCCTATAATTTTCTTTTCCATTCAAGTATTTATACAATTCTCTTTTGAATGTTTTTATTGAATCTGCTTCTGCTACCCTTTCAGACAGTATATTCCAGAACAACTTGCTGTGCAAAAAAAATGGTTTCCTCATGTTGCCTTTGGTTCTTTTGCCAATCACCTTAAATCTGTGTCCTCTGGATTCCGACATTACGCTACTAGAAGCAATTTCTCTTTATTTACTCTCTTGCCAAAGCTCTTAATGTTTTTGAACATCTCTATCAAATTTCCTCTTAAATTTCTTTGCTCTACAGGAGAACAACCCCAGGTCCTCCACATTTTTGAAGTCCCTCATTCCTGCTACCATTCTAGATGATCTCTTCTGCACTTTCTGAATAGCCTTGACATCCTTCTTAAAGTGTGGTGCCTAGAATTGAAAATATTATTCCAGCTGAGGCCTAACCAGTGTTTTATGAATGTTTAACATAACTTCCTTGCTTTTGTACTCTCTTCCTCTATTAAAAAAGCCAAGGATTCATTTTTTATTTAAAAAAAACCTTACACAACTTGTCCTGCCACATTCAAAGATTTGTTTATGTTCATCTCAGGGGTCTCTGTTCCCATATCCCCTTTAACATTGTACCATTTGGTTCATATTGCCTCTCCTCCCTCTTCCTATCAATATATATCACTTCACACTTCTCTGCATTGAATTTTATTCACCATTTGTCTGCCCATTTCACTGTGATTCTATGAAATGTTGGATTTTTACCAGCACAGTTAACCAGCCATAGCCTTATTATTGAATAGACAAAGAGCTTTAGATTTTCGTGTAATATGAGTCCATTTTTCTTATGTCAGCAGATGAAATGCCAAATAACATGCAACATTTATATTATTGTATGAATTAGACGAAGAAATGCTAAATCATAGCATAGCAGCATTTGTACTGCGAGCTCTGAAATTAAGGAATGCATAACATAATAAAACTAGCATGCAATAAATATGCCACCACTGGAAAGTGGTTGGGTAAACTCAATACTGCTATACAGGTCATCTGGCCAAACATCTCTTATGTGGCTCGTTGTCATACTTTGTTTTATAATGTTCCTGTGGAGCGCCTTGGGACATTTCATTACATTAAAAGCAGTGTACATGTATAAATATAAGTTGTTATTATACAGGTCTGATGCTGTGCATTCAAAAATTTGATCTGAAAGGATACAATAAATATAAACCGTGCTGTAATTTTAATGGGCTACTGTAATATTCATGATCATTATGAGAAAAAAGGAGTGCAGCTTAAGGAAAGTGCAACTTAAGGCATATTCCTTTTTGGACGATACACAGAGTTGTCTCATTAAGACAATTTTATTTTATTAAAAATAATCCTCAAAATTTCCTCATTTCTTTCAATACCCATCAACTTTCTCCTTCTGGTTACAGCTCCCTCCTCAAGTATTTTTAAAAAATTTCCATTAATCACCAATCATATTTACAAAATTTTTAGTACAAAAATCCTTTTAACTACAATGCATTTGTTATCAACAGTTCCTCAGACAAGCCAATCTAAAACATTCAGTGTTTCACCAAACAAACACACAACTTAACGATAAATCTCCCTATCCCATTTTCCATTGGATCCTGTCACTCACATTCCACAAAACAAAATCAACTGCTTTATCCTAGATTCTCCATTCTCTACCAACAAACAACATCATATATGCCCATGCCCCGGAGCCCATCTCAACTGAGGCTCAAGATCCAGAATAAGTGCATATGCTTATAATTCTCTTTTTTCCACCCTATGGGGCCACTTCCAGCCTCCCCACACTGTCCAGCTTCCTGCCTCCTGTTGCTTTGATTCATGATCTTTAGGGAGAAATTACTGGACAAAAAAGGCAGCAGTTTGCAGATCAATAAAGGAAAAGGACGAAGTTGACAGAGATTGCTAGTAGAATAAGGTAAGGAGAGTAGCAGTGTATGAACAAGGAAAGTAGAGAGAACATACTCAGAAGAAAGAAAAATATTGCGAAAATAGAGACTATTAATAATACACAAGGGCACAAACAGACAAAAGTTCACAGACAGTGACATCAGATAAGAGTTACACAAAATGACAGAACAGAGAGAAACAAGAGGGGAGGGGTTGGGGAGAAAAGAGAGTCACAAGAGACAGAATTTAATGCTGTGATGGTGAACCCATCCATTGGCTGGAGAGCCAGTGTCAGCCCCACCTCAACCATATCTGGGAGCCCGTTTGACATTACATTCCAATTAGGCAGCCCGCTCACTGCCTTCAGAGTTCCTGATCACACTTCCTGGTGTGGAGAGGATATTCTGCATCCCAGAGTCTCCAATCAATCAGCTCTCCAGCACCAGCAACACCACCCGAAGCGGTAGCCACTGCCAGTACTGCAGGAGGCCTGAACGTGCAGATCACCACTGGAGTCTCTGCATCAAATGATTGGGGCTGAATTGCCAGGCATACAGGGAGGCCCTTGTGAGGGGGAAGCAGGGAGGGTCATTACCAAGGGCAGGGGGCAGCTTCCTAAGGGTCCCTCTGTTGGACTCAGGATGCCAGAGATTGAGGGGCTTGCCCCCCCCCACCCCCCTTCAGGCACCTGGTGATTTGCCCATGTGGCATGGCCGTCAATTGGTCTCTGGGCAGGAAGGCTGTCCTCAACCCTTCCTGCCCAGGACTTAATGAGGGAAAGATAGAAAGGCGACAGTGTCTCCACCCATGCCTTCCTGCCCCATTTATACACCCCCCACCACCTCCCAGCCGCCCTCTGGTGGGGGGTGGAAAGCATTAAATTCTGCACAAGAGAACCAGCTGTAGCTCTTCCGGAGATTCCACAAAATGCTTGGCACAGCTAATATATATTGGGTTTCTCCATGACAAACATGAAGACTTAGTGATGGCAAAGTTTCCCCAGCCTCACAATATTCACTGTCCTGAAAGAATTATAGACCACACCAGCAAGTCCAACTCTAATCCTTGAGGCATAATTTTTAAAGTATCCTTTTATTTTGAATGTTGCAATTAACCTCATTAAGACCCTGCTCCCATATGTCCACCTCTAGGTTCCTTGCGGCGGTGTCAGCTGTGGCTCAGTTCATAGCACCCTCGCCTTTGAATCAGAGGGTTGTGGGTTCATGTCCCACTCCCGGAAACCAAGAACTGTGATTGTACTCGAAAGAGTTGCAATCTGTGACTGTTGATAACTCGAAAGAGCTCCCACTCTAGGTTCCTCGCTTCGGCAGCACATATACTAAAATTGGAATGATACAGAGAAGATTAGCATGGCCCCTGCGCAAGGATGACACGCAAATTCGTGAAGCGTTCCATATTTCAGTCTTTCAAAACATTTCTAGGTTCCTCAAAACGTTATCATCTTTAAAGCCAATACCACCGCACTATCATCCCTAAACTTGTTACAGCTGCATATTTTAAATCTCATGATAGAGTGTTTCATATAAGTGATCCCTGTCCTCTACGTCATTTATCAGCTTTGGTTCATTACTAAGCATTAAATCAGATATAGTTCTGTCTCATGGCAGTCCTCACATACTGAGCTAGGAAACAACCATTGATTGCATCAATAAATACTTTTTAAAGGCTTCCAATCTCTCTTTTGTTCATCTCATCAGCAGTTAATTGAAACCACCAACCCCACCCACCACCCAATCAATACTTCCTCGCCTTTACAGCGAAGTTTAGTGATTTGATGGCACTCTGCAGATTTTTTCACCCTCTCTCAGGTTGTTGGTCTATCACATGATCCTATGAGCACACTGGTATTTCTGCTGAGTTCCAGTTGGAGCTTGAGAATTTCTGAACTTGCAACATCACCTTGGTCGCCTATTTTTATTCCTTTCTTAACAAAGATTCTACTCACCTTAGCTTCTCTGGTCAAGAAAGAGCTTCCAGCATTTTAGTACCTTTTATATCCTCAGGATGTCCCAAGGCATTTCACAACCAATCAAATGCTTCGAAGTGCACACATTGTTGTTATGCAAGCAAAAGCAGGAGCTACTTTTGTGCACAGCAAGATCCTGCAATAAATGGCAGAAGAATGTTTTTTTGGTGATGTTGGTGAGACATAAATGTTTACCAGGATACTGGGAAAATACCCTTGGACCAGAATTTTACGTGGGAGTCAGGAGCACATCCGCTGACAATTAAACGGGCAATTAAGCCCATTAACAACCCAACTGATCCAAATTTTACATTGGCCGCGTGATTTAGCATTCATCGCATGGGCAACACAGGCAGGCGGCCAATCCGTTTTTTCTCATTTCTCATCCAAGGGCGGAATAAAAGGGAAGTGGAGCATTGGCTATGTAAGCGCTTAGGAGTTCAAATTTGAGTTTGCTGCTGTTTTGTTGCTGAGATTTCAGACTTTTTCTTGTGGTTTCTGCTGAACCCTTTGCTTTGTTCGCTTTGTTTTGAGGACTCTTGTTTTGTCAACTCTCTTGAAGGATTTCTGCCAAGTGCAGGAGACAGTGCCATCTGCATTTCAGCAGATGGGGATTATGTACTCCGTTTGGTGGGGCGGGGGCCTCCTCTGAAGAGAGACCTGTGGGAGGAGAGGTGCAGGCACAGTGGGTGCAAGGTCAGCAGAGAGAGAAAGGCAGAAGGCACCACTATGCTGCTGCCAGAGAGTACAGGCAGTGATCCAGCTACCTCAGCATATCTGAGGTCCAGTGTCGCAGCTGGCTCCGCCTCCCTAGGGACACCATGACATCAATATGCCCGGTAATCGGGCCAGAGATTACCACCGGCTGTGTGGGTGGCCATTGGCTCTAAAGGTCACAGTTGCCCTTAATGTTTTCACATCCAGATCTTTCCAGTGGTCAGTAGGAGATCTGTGTAGACTGACCTAATCAGCTGCCCACCGTTGCATCAAGCTGGTCTCCGACGCTCTCTTCAGACGGGTCATGGCATTCATTCATTACCAGATGGACCAAGCCAGCCGGGCTGAGTGAGCCAGCACCTTAGCAGCAATTGCTGTGTTCCCCCGCATCCAGGGTGCCGTAGACTGCACTCTTATAGCCATCAAGGTGCCAGCAGGTCAGCCGGGTGCCTTCATAAACATATAGATGTTATGTCACCACAAGGCACAGATTCTGCAAGTCTGTGCAAAGTACCCTGGTTGCTCCCATGATGCATACATCCTACAACACTACCTGGTGCCAAGGCTCTTCGTGGCTCCAGCTCGGCTAGATGGTTGGCTGCTGGGTAATAAAGGGTATCCCCTGAAAAGGTGGCTTGTGACACCACTCCAGCACCCAGGGACAGAGGTGGAAGAGAGGTACAATGGGAGTCATGCCTCCATAAGGACAAACGTTGAGAGGACCATTGGGTTGCTGAAGATGAGGTTCCGCTGCCTGGACCATTCACGAGAGCACTGCAATATCCTCCTAAAGTCACTTATAGTCATTGTATGCTGCACTCTGCACAATCTGGCACCAGCAAGGGAGGACCCACTGGAGGATGAGGATAGCGAGGCAACTCCACAGGCCTCAGAGGAAGACACTACGATGGATCTGATGAGGACCCCGGACAAGCACAGAGTGAGGATGTGGAGGCAGACTTGAGGAACCTTCAGGAAGGCAGGAACACCAGGGCGGCCTTGATTCAATGCGCCTTCAGTGAGACTGCCAAGGCTTGGCTTGGCTCTCATGGCGAGGGTGCCGCCTCCTTCACACACACATTTCGGAGGAGGCAATCCCATGATCCCAATGTCACCTCACAGCCTCCGTAATAAAGTTTGCTGCTCCTGCCGCCTATCATGAGGCACTGATGAGCCCTGCACCTATGGAAAACATGAAGGGCAGTCAGGACATTGAAACAAAATCTAGATTTATATCTTTTCCAGAGTTGCAAAAAAGGAACTTAGCATAATTTTGTTGCTACTGGCACACAAAAATAATACATAACACTGAAGAAATGAAAGAATGTCACCCCACCCTGTGCTCATGGTGCCTTAAACTTATGATTGTGATTGCTGCGTCTTGGTGCCCCGCTCCCCCTCGCTGGCAGCGACATTGGAGGCAGATTGCTGACTCTGCTGTTGTGTCGGCCCTGATGACCTTGGCGGTCTTCCTCCAGCCAGTAGGCAATGATTAGGATCCGCCTGGGAGGGCGTGACCAGTGAAATGGCTGGGCACTCCTCAGTCGTTGCAGCCTCATCAGAAGCCACAGTCACTGGCAGAGGAGTGGAGGAGCTGCCAACCTCATCTGGAGTGTCTTAAGATGAGCCCACAGGGATGACAGGCAACTCGTGCACCAGCATGAGGTACATCTGGACCTTACTGCTCATCATGGATGAATGGGCATCTAGTAGAGAGAGTATGTGCTTCATCCATCTTTTGCACTGGCAGTGACCTCCTGAAGTCACTGCTGGTGTGGTGGGTGTGCAGGTCCAAGCATGACCCCAGGAGCCCCTGATTCTGCTCCTGGAGCTGCCTCTCCATGAGAGTCATGGCTCTCTCAATGGAGGAGGCTGTGTGCTCGGTGCTCGGGGTCAACGCAATGCTCAAGCTCCTCATGGGCTCCTCCATGACAGAGGCCATGGTAGACAGACCATCAGGGATCTCCATCAGATCTTCCCACATATCCCACTGGACATCCAGCATATGCCACCTGATGGACGACTCCAGAGGTTCATCATCCGCCTTGGACTTAGCATCATCCTGGTCTCCAGGAGTCCTCTGACAGCTGGTGCCCTGGGCACCCTCTGCCTCCGCCAGATACTCATGTGAGTGTGCCATGCCCTCCCTACTGTGCACTACCATCTGAGATGGCAAACTAATACCCACCGATTTGTCTGTATCTGTGCTAGTGCATGGCACCGTGAGAATGGGTGATGCTGGTGAATCTGTCTCCGGCTCCTCCTCAGGTATCAAGGAAGGGTCCTCGGGTTCCCAACAGCCTCTGGAGGATGGCTCATCTGAGGGAAGAAGACAATATGTCAGTATTATCAATCATCATATAGTCAATGTGCATGCTAGGTGGGCAGGTGAGACTAAGGGCATCTGTATCATGGTGGCATCGTGATTGCTGGATTTTTTGGGACTCTTGCTTAGAAGTCATTTGAGATGAGACCATCCTACATTGTTTGCACTCTCTGTCAGTCTCGCATCTGCCCACTGGACTCTTACATCCCTCCGACACCCCTGCCTCTCCATGACCCGAGGACCTTGCTCCTTGCTGGCACTCTAACTCAAGGGCATCCATCTCAAATTTGGTCAGTATGAGCAGGTTGGCCACCCCACCACCCTTTCGCCTGCACTCCACAACATTATGGCTTCCCTTCTGTTTGGAACAAAGTACATTAATTAGTCCACCCTCTACCTTCTATATCATACCAGCCTCGCACCCAACCCCCCCACCCTCCCTAACTCCACCGGAGGACCAGGTTGAGGGACCCATTAAATTTGCATGTCCCCAAAGGCAAGTGGCCACATTTCCCAGCCTTGCTGGCACAGGTATATGTGCCTCTTGTCACTCTAATCTTACAGCCCTGAACGCCACAAAGTGTGGCCACCCTTCATGACATTTCCACACAGTGCCATGCCAACTTGGTATTCACCCTTGCTGAGTGCAGAAGATCATTAAACTGCTCGCAGCACTGGATCCAGGACTGACCACTCGCGGCACTGGATCCAGGACTGACCACTCGCGGCACTGGATCCAGGGCTGACCACTCACAGCACTGGACCCAGGACCGACCGCTCATAGCACTGGACCCAGGACTGACCGCTCGCGGCACTGGATCCAGAGCTGACACGCTATTTCATGCCCGCTGGCCTTTAAAAATGGCACCCGGACCTGCGAACCGGCCAGTTGACAGCAGCCACACAAATAAGCTCCCGACCCGTCTTTGCATAGTTAATTAGGCTGCAAGTGCAGAATCAGGTGCGAGTTGCAGCCATTACAGAGAGCGGGCTGGGCGCTGCCGAAACCACCTTCCACTGCACCTAGTTTCATTATGCGAAGATTTGGCTCTGAGCATCAGTGAGCAGGTTATTGCTTAGCATGTTCTGCTTGATAGCACTGTTGATGACCCCTTCCATCACTTCACTGATGATGATGGAGAGTAGACTGATGGGGTGGTAATTGACTGGATTGGATTTGTCCTGCTTTTTGTGTACAGGACAATTTTCCACATTGCCAGGTAGATGCCAGTGGTGTAGCTGTACTGGAACAGCTTGGCCAGGGGGGCGGCAAGTTCTGGAGCACAAGTCTCCAGTACTATTGCCGGAATTTTGCAGTGTCCAGTACCTTCAGCCGTTTCTTAATGACACGTGGAATGAGTCGAACTGACTGAAGACTGGCATCTGTGATGCTGGGGACCTCTGGAGGAGGCCGAGATGGATCATCCACTTGGCACTTCTGGCTGAAGATTGTTGCGTATGTTTCAGCTTTATCTTTTGTACTGATGTGCTAAGCTCCTTCATCATTGCGGATGGAGTTATTTGTGGAGCCTCCTCCTCCAGTGAGTTAATTGCCCACCACTATTCATTACTGGATGTGGCAGGACTGCAAAGCTTGGATCTGATCCGCAGGTTGAGGAATCGCTTAGCTCTGTCTATCACTAACTGCTTATGTTGTTTGGCATGCAAGTAGTCCTGTGTTGTAGCTTCACCAGGCTGACACCTCATTTTTAGGTATGCCTGGTGCTGCTCCTGGCATGCCCTCCTGCACTCTTCATTGAACCAGGGTTGATCCCCTGGCTTGATGGTAATGGTAGAGTGGGGGATATGTCAGGCCATGAGGTGACAGATTGTGTTTAAGTACAGTTCTGCTACTACTGATGGTCCACAGTGCCTCATGGATGCCCAGTCTTGAGTTGCTAGATCTGTTCGAAATCTATCCCATTTAGCACAGTGGTAGTGCCACACAACACGATGGAGGATATCCTCAATGTGAAGACAGGACTTTGTCTCCATATTGACTCCTACCGATACTGTCCTGGATAGATGCACCTGGAGCTGGTAGGTTGGTGAGGATGAGGTCAAGTATGTTTTTCCTTCTTGTTGGTTCCCTCAACACCTGCCGCAGACCCAGTCTAGCAGCTATGTCCATTAGGACGAAGCCAGCTTGGTTTGTAGTGGTGCTACCGAGCCACTCTTGGTGATGGACATTGAAGTCCCCCACCCAGAGTACACTCTGTGTCTTTGCCACCTCAGTGCTTCCTCCAAATAGTGTTCAACATGGAGGAGCACTGATTCATCAGTTGACAGGGGGGTGGGTACGTGGTAATCAGCTGGAGGTTTCCTTGCCGATGAGATGGTCAGAGTTGATGTTGTGGACTCTGAGGGCAACTCTGTTCTGACTGTATACTACTGTGCTGCCACCTCTGCTTGTCTATGTATCTGTGCCGGTGGGACAAGATATACCCAGGGATGGTGATGTCTGAGACATGATCTGTAAGGTCTGATTCTGTGAGTATGACTATGTCAGGCTGTTGATTGACTAGTCTGTGATGCAGCTCTCCCAATTTTGGCACAAGCCCACAGGTTCAACAGGGCTGAGTTTGCCGTTGTCGTTTCCGGTGTGTGGTTGATGCTGGGTGGTCTGTCCAGTTTCATTCCTTTTTATTGACTTTGTAGCAGTTCGATACAACTGAGCGGCTTGCTAGTTCATTCCAGGGGGCATTCAACCACATTAATGGGGATCTGGATGTAGGCCAGACCAGGTGAGGACGGCGGATTTCCTTCCCTAAAGGGCATTAGTGACAAACGACAGATTTATATTGAATTCAAATTCCACCATCTGCCATTCCACCTGGGTCCCTAGAGCATTACCCTGGGTCTCTGGACCAGTCCAGTGACAATACCACCGTACCACCAACTACCCCTCTTCCATCATCTATGGGCTTGAGATGTTAGGTTGTTGGGGTGGCTTCTTCGGCACCTGTAATCTGGAAAGGTGAATAGTGCAGGCACAGCACTAAGGCATGACTGTGACTTTCTGGCTGAGAGTGGGAGGTCTACTATAGTTGGTCACTCTAAATTCATCTGTTGGATCTATCTGTGCACAGGAAGATGGAGGATTTTAGATTGGAGGCCGTGCTCAATGCTGCTCAGATTGAGGGGTTCTCCCCTCACTATATAGCACAGCTTAGAGAGGATCCGTGGCCTAAGGTGTATGGTCAAGGGGAGACCCAGGAAGAGCCAGAGGCTAATGAGTTCAGACCCATTCAACGGAGGTAACTGGCACAACCAAGGGTATACTGAAGATGCTTTTCATGTTTGGAGATGAGCGAGACACAGTGCAGAGATTGACAAAAGATCTGATGTCTCGTATCTGCCACATTTTGAGGGAGGGTCTGACGTCACATGGACTGGGAAGTCATCCCCTGCCAGTGCCCCAGAAGGTCACCGCCGCACTCAAGCGACTCGTTCCAGGGATCCCCAGGGGACCAATGTAGCATCTCTCAGTCTGCAACACATAAACGCATAAAGGAGGTGAATGAAGCCCTCTACAGTAAGGTTCATCATTATACAAAGCTCACAGGCTGCTAGGTTTCTGGGATTTGTGGCGATCTCTGTCTTCCCAAGAGTGCAGGGAGCAATCGATTGTAAACATGTTACTTTAAGAGCTCTCTGGCAGCAGCCCCTGGTCTTCATTAACAGGAGAGGATTTCACTCCATCAACGTTCAGCTGGTCTGTGGTCCAAAGGATAGGAAGCTGATGGCTGCCAAAGGGAGGAAACATGCTGCCCCCAAATTTAGCGACAACTCCCTCGAGCATCTACTAGAGGCAGGGGAGGCCCACTGTGATGTCCTCGCTCTGGGCGAAGACCAGCAAACAGGGTCAACAATCCAGCATGGAAGGCAGTGGCAGCACTGGTCAATCCCAAAGCACTCCAAAAAAGGACAGCCACCCAGTACCGAAGTACTCCGTTCCACCAGGGTAAGTCACTCTTCTCATCACTCTCAACTGACACACTCACAAACCCATCATACATCCACAGTGTTCCCACTCACGACAAGCTCAACGGACATCACCACTCAATCTCACACACACCTTCATCTGTCTGGGTGGATCGCCCTGGATGTCCAGCTGATAGTCCTCCTCCCTGTGGGTGCCCAAGGGCCCCTGCCTGACTCCTTGAGGAGAAGGGGCACCTGGAGTGAGGTCAGGGTGACCCGACCCCCTCTCGCCTAGCCACTGATGTTCCCATCACATATACTCATACAGTTATAGATGTTTACAGCACAGAAGGAGGCCATTCAGCCCATCGTGTCTGTGCCGACCAACAAAGATCTGACTACACTAATCCCATTTTCCAACGCTTGGCCCATAGCTCTGGAGGCTATGGCAATGCAAGTGAATACCTAAATACTTCTTAAATGTTACAAGAGTTTCTGACTCAATCACCCTTTCAGGCAGTGAGTTCCTCTTAGCCTTCTACCTCTTACCTTAAATCTATTCCCCTTGATAATTGACCCCTCTACTACTCTACGAATGAAAAAAGTGCCTTCCTATCCACCCTATCTATGCCCTTCATAATCTTATATCCTCTATCAGGCTCTCTCTCAACCTTCACTGCTCCAAGGAAAACAACCCGAGCCTAACCAATCTTTCCCCTTGGCTCAGACACTCCAGCCCAGGCAGCATCCTGGTAAATCTCCTCTGCACCCTCTCCAGTGCAATCACACCCTTCCTATAGTGTGGTGACCAGTACTGCATGCAGGACTCCAGTTGTAGCCTAACCAGCATTTTATACAGTTCCAGCATTCCAGTGTGTGCCTGCTCTTGTATTCTATGCCTCGGCTAATAAAGGCAAGTATCCCATATTCCTTCTTAACCACCTTATCTACTTGCCCTGTTACCTTCAGGGATCTGTGGATATGCACACCAAGGTCCCGCTGATCTTCAGTACTTTCCAGGGTCCTACCATTCAAAGTGTTATCCTTTGCTTTGTTAACCCTCCTCAAGTGCAATAGCTCACACTTTTCCAGGTTGAATTCCATTTGCCACTGCTCTGCCCACCTGACCAGTCCATTGATATCTTCCTGCAGTTTATAGCTATCCTCCTCACTATTTATCACCCTACTAATTTTCATCTGTGAACCTCTTGATCATACCCCCTACATTTAAGTCCAAATCATCTTTGTACACCACAAACAGCAAGGGCCCCAATACCGAGCACTGCGGAACCCCACTGGAAACAGACTTCCAGTCACAGAAATGTCTTTCTACCATTACCTCTGCTTCCTGCCTCTCAGCCAATTTTGGATCCAACATGCCACTTTGTCTTGGATCCCATGGGCCCTTACTTTCTTGACCAGTCTGCCATGAGGGGCCTTTTCAAAAGCCTTACTAAAGTACATGTAGACCACATCAAATGCATTACCCTCATCAACATTCCTGGTCACCTCCTCAAAAAATTCAATCAAATTTGTCAAACATGGCCTTCCCTTAACAAATCCATGCTGACTATCCCTGACTAACCCAGTCCTCTCCAAGTGCAGATATATTCTGTCAGAATTCTTTCTAGTAACTTCCCCACCACCAATGATAGAATGACTGGCCTGTAATTTTCTGGTCTATCCCCTCCTCACTTTTTTAACAACGGGACAACATTCGCCGTCCTTCAGTCCTCTGGCACCTTATCTGTGGCCAGAGAGGATTTGAAAATTACAGCCAGGGCCCCTGATATCTCAAACAAAAACAGAATTACCTGGAAAAACTCAGCAGGTCTGGCAGCATCGGCGGAGAAGAGTTGACGTTTCGAGTCCTCATGATCCTTCAACAGAACTGAGTAAAATTAGGAGAGGGATGAAATATAAGCTGGTTTAAGGTGGGGCGGGGGGTGGGGAGAGAAGTTGGGGGGGGGTGGTTGTAGGGACAAGCAAGCAGTGATATGAGCAGATAATCAAAATATGTCACAGACAAAGGAACAAAGAGGTGTTAAAGGTGGTGATATTATCTAAAAGAATGTGCTAATTAAGAATGGATGGCAGGACACGCAAGGTACAGCTCTAGTGCGGGTGGGGTGGAAATACTGAAAGGTATTACAGGTATAGATTTAAAAATAATGGAAATAGGTGGGAAAAGAAATATCTATATAAATTATTGGAAAAAACAAAAGGGAGGGGGAAGAAATGGAAAGGGGGTGGGGATGGAGGAGGGAGTTCAAGATGTAAAGTTGTTGAATTCAATATTCAGTCCAGAAGGCTGTAAAGTGCCTAGTCGGAAGATGAGGTGCTGTTCCTCCAGTTTGCGTTGGGCTTCACTGGAACAATGCAGCAAGCCAAGGACAGACATGTGGGCAAGAGAGCAGGGTGGAGTGTTAAAATGGCAAGCGACAGGGAGGTTTGGGTCTTTCTTGCGGACAGACCGCAGGTGTTCTGCAAAGCGGTCGCCCAGTTTACGTTTGATCTCTCCAATGTAGAGGAGACCACATTGGGAGCAACGAATGCAGTAGACTAAGTTAGGAGAAATGCAAGTGAAATGCTGCTTCACTTGAAAGGAGTGTTTGGACCTTGGACGGTGAGGAGAGAGGAAGTGAAGGGGCAGGTGTTGCATCTTTTGCGTGGGCATGGGGAGGTGCCATAGGTGGGGGTTGAGGAGTAGGGGATGATGGAGGAGTGGACCAGGGTGTCCCGGAGGGAACGATCCCTACGGAATGCCGCCGGGGGGGGTGAAGGGAAGATGTGTTTGGTGGTGGCATCATGCTGGAGTTGGCGGAAATGGCGGAGGATGATCCTTTGAATGCGGAGGCTGGTGGGTTGATAAGTGAGGACAAGGGGGACCCTATCATGTTTCTGGGAGGGCGGATGCGCGGGAGATGGGCCGGACACGGTTGAGGGCCCTGTCAACGACCGTGGGTGGAAAACCTCAGTTAAGGAAGAAGGAGGACATGTCTCTTCCCTTGCCTCACTCAACTATGCCTAGAGCGGTGGAGTGCAGGCCCGAGTGCAAATCCAGCAGAACCTGCTGGACCAAGGTCTCCAAGGCAGCGACCACCTTTCCCATGGAGACCTCAAGGCACTAGCATGTTCGAACCACCACATCAGAGAGAACGCGAATGGTTTCCTCCATCCTTGGCTCTGGTCTGATCACTGCCTCTTGCAGCTCTGCCTGATGTTCCACCACCTGTCATTGCATCCCTAGCATGTGTGCTACAGCCCTTTCCAGAGGCTCATCATCTGACTCAGACTCAGCCTGTTCTCCAGAAGTCCTCCGAGTGCTAGAGACCTGAGCTGTCACTGCCTCTGACTGCTGTGGAGATGTGTCAGTGAGGTGCTCTCCAGAATGTGATGCTGAGCCTAATCTAGATCTATGACACAGCGGGGTATGTGTCTCTGCGCTGGCAGAGGGTGCAGGTGAACACAGTGATGGGATTTCATCAGATGAACCTCAGCATCCTCCTTTGAGGTGGCCTGGGGCCGGGGCTATGGTAGCTACGGTAGTCTGTCTGGGCCTGCTGCTGCCTGTAAGAGAGAGTGAAGATGGGCTGAGTTCATGAGTAGGCTGAATGCAACACTGCATGTCACTCACTGTGAATGTCAAGATGTGGTCAACTTATGGAGGGCTCATCTATACTGGGTTGCTGGGAGAGGCCAATCTCATCTTCGTCACAGGAGGGATCCCTGTCCTCCGCTGCCAGCTCAGTGGCATCCTCTTTGAAGCAACTGAGCTCCAGGATGTCGGTCGTCCCTCCTCCAGTCTGGGGTCTCTCCTCCTGTTGTGGGCAAACTTGGCCAGCATGAAGACAATGGATGAAATGTGATGGGAAGGGATGGAGGAGAGGTTGGGAAGCATGCTTGCCCGCTGTGTGTGCTGAGCCTTCCCCAATAAGGGCTGAAGATGCTGTTTGTGCGGGATGATAGAAGAGATGCAGGTGATGTTAAACTGTTCGTGAGACATTGAATGCTGATATCTCACCCGCTAATATTGTGTGAGATCCCTTTGAGTGCATGATGCCATTATGAGAGTGAGTTTGGAGTGAGTAGAAGATTGACTAACTCTGGCGAATGTGGATGAAATCATTCATCCTCTTCCTGCACTGCAGGGCATTTTGCTGGTGGCTGCCCATGGCACAGACCTCCTCTGTGACCGCCTTCCAGGCTGGCAAGGTGAAGTTGGTGGACCTCCTGGAACCATCCCTCGGGTAAAGAACATCCCAGTGTTGATGGACACCTCAGATTAGAGCCTCCAGGGATACGTGGCTGTACCTTGGGGCTTCACTCTTCTTTGTCCTTGGGGCCACCTCAGGGTCAGTGGTGAACACAGCTGGACTGGAGAGAGTGAATGTGTGTGTTCAGGTGCTGTTTAAATATGGTGCCAGCACCTTCAACCCCATTAGGTGACAGCAGGGTGGACCAGTCAGTGCCCGCCCTGCCAACTGATTCGGAGAGCTGCTTGCCGATACATAATTAATGAGCTTCCAAGCGTAAAATCAGGTGCAAAATCCCTCCCTGCTGCCCAACGGGAAACGTGTTGCTTGTCCTGCCCACCCCTGCTCTTAGTCTCAGGGGTGGTAAATTCTGACCCTAGTTCTGGATTTGTTTATTTAATGGTTTTATTTATTTGCATCACCACTTTTAGAGATGTGTGTATTTGCACTCCACATTTACTTCTCCACAGTTAGATTCTTATTCTCCAAGAAATAGGTGACCATCTTATTTTCTTACCAACGTATAATACCTCATATTTAACCAATGTTGGAACTTATTTCCCAAATATATTCCCATTCTCCAAATGTATTCATGTTCCAGTACAGCTACAACACTGGTATCTACCCGACAATGTACAAATTTACCCAAGTAGACAAATCTAATATGGCCCCTCAGTCTAATCTCGAACATCAGCAAAGTCCGATACCATCCAGAACAAATCAACGCCCTTGATTGACACCCCATCCACAACCTTAAACATTCACTGCCTCCACCACAGAAGATATTGGCAGCAGTGGGCACCATTGACAAGATGGACTTTGATGGGGCAGTTTACAGGAGAATGCAAATGACAATTTGGTTTCCACCAAATGTTGAGGGGTATTTAGCTCCAGATCTCATTACAGTCTTGGTCCAAACATGGGCAGATGATCTGAATACAACAGGTGAGGTGAGAGTGACACCCCTTGTCATCAAACCAGCATTTGAACGAATGTGGTATCAAGGACCCCTAGAAAAATTGAAGTCAATGGAAATTAGGGGAAAACTCTCCACTGATTGGAGTCATACTTAGCAGAAAGGAGGTTGGGTGAGGATGTTGGGAGCCAGTCATGTCAGGTCCAGGATAACGCTTCAGGGTAGTGTCCTAGGCCCAACCATTTTCAGCTGCTCCATCAATGACCTTCCCTCCATCATAAGGTCAGAAGTGGAGATGCTTGCTGGTGTTTGCAGTGTTCAGTACCATTTGCAACTCCTCAGATACTGAAACAGTCCATGTCCAAATGCAGCAAGACCTGGACAATATCCAGGCTTGGACTGACAAGTGGCAAGTAACATTCACGCCACACAAGTGCTAGGCAATGACCATCTCCAACAAGAGAGAACTTCCCCTCGACATTCAACGGCATTACCATCACTGAATCCCCCACTATCGGCATCCTGGAGGTTACCATTGACCAGAAGCTGAACTGGGCCAGCTATTTAAATACTGTGGCTACAAGAGCAGGTCAGAGGCTGGAAATTCTAATGCAAGTAACTCACCTCCTGACTCCCCAAAACCTGTCCACCACCTACAAGTGTTATGACCGTTGCAGTTGGTAAAGCGGAGTTATTTAAAAATTCCAGAGGGAAATTTTAAACAATTGTCATAATCAATTATTTTAAGTGTTATGTTTGAGATGCAGCTCTAAACTCAGGAATCAGACCAGAAGTTTGAGGTTTTACATTAAACTAAATAAAACATTTTATTAATTTACACTGGTTAAAATATATGTACACTTGGCTACAAATTACTACTATCATAGCTTTTAACAAATTCCCAAACTAATCTCCATTAAGACAACTGCAACCCATAGGCTTAACCAAGCACCAGGCAAAGCATTTTCACCATACAAATTCAAAATGAGGTTCTTTTCACTGTGGAGCCAGATGGATCAGTCAGAGGCCTTTTGAGCTTACATTGCCTCTTTCTGCACACCCGAAAACTGCTGAAGTTGTACCTACCGCCACTGATTGAATTCAAATTCTCATTGTCTCACCAGCCTCTTTGAACTCCAATTTTTAACAATGAAACCCCTTTTATTAGTACCAATTTTATTAGTACTATAAACATATGGCTTGGTATGTGTTAGAAAGGCATCAATTTTCATGCCACTTTTTGAATGCTCTATTCAAAAAATGCAAATACACTCTACCTCTCTATTTACATCTCAAACTAGTAAATCAAAGCACCCAGACTAGCTGGCTCTAATCCAATTAAGACATAGCCGCAGACCAAACCTCTACTTTAAAAGAAAAATATTTTCCAAAATATTATATACATTAGCTTCATGACACAAGGCACAAGTCAGGAGCGTGATGGAATACTCTCCATTTACTTAACTGAGTGCAGCTCCAACAACACTCAAGTTTGACACCATCAATGGAAAAACAAGACCCACTTGATTGACACCCCATCCACAACCTTTAACATTGACTGCTTCCACCACCAGAAGACAGTGCCAGCAGTGCATATCACTGACAAGGTGGACTTAGATGTGGCAGCTTACAGGAGAATGCTAATGTGGATGCACACAGAGATGTTGGGTGCATTGGTTGGCATTGGTCTGATGGCCTCCTGTCACTGTCAATGAGTATGGCGGAGTCTGCTCCAATTTCCCCACTCCGCAGGCTCTCTTCAATATCCCTGTTGTATTGCAGACCCAGTAGTACTGCCACTGTAGTCCCATACCCGTTGTACAAACAGGTCACCAAATCCTTTGCTCTGCCTAGTGAAGATGAAAACGCTCATTGCCAAATTGAGGAACTCATCACAACATCTCCAGAAACACGCCACAGAAATTTCTCAACAGCAGAAGTTATTCTAAATTACCTTACCTGCAAGTTGGTTGCCTGACCCTTTAAATATTGCTAGTGCTCGGCCCTATTACCAGCTGAACGTATGTTCTTTACTGAGTGATATGTGAATACGTTGAATGGACATGAGTGCTCCAAGTTTGCATATAGAGCATCAAATCAGCTGGAGGGTGAGTGACTTCGGTGACAGCACCAGTTGAGAAGCTTCCAGCCCACACAGGGGCCATCCATGTGAGTGTCCTTTCCAGAATGGGGTGCCATGCATGCCACAACAGACAGGCACTGCATGCCCCACTTGAAGAGTCTTCGGATCCTGTAGTGCTGTCTCCAGAGGTGCTACGGATCCAAATTTTATGCCATATATCTTTGCAGCCAGGCTCAGTGAAGAGGCAGAAATGGTTAAAGAATATGGAACAAAGACATGTGAATGTTCAGTCTGTTTGCAAGTTTACTTCTAAAGCCAACTTTCTGGCAAACAGATGGTCTGGTGTTTCTTGTCTGACCTCCACAACCATCAAAGGCTATTCTTTCTTTGTTTTAATAATACCATAAAACCACTGTTTTACTTAGGAATTTGAAGTAGTTTAAAAAGCCCCCCAAGTCAAAATACTTGTATATATCGTACCAATTAGCATATATTTCATCCCGCTTCCTGTCCAAGACACAATCTTAAAGCAATCTGCCGTTTAAATCTATGCCAAATATATATTCATGCATCTATCACAGATTCAAACTGCTCATTGTTTTAAGAATTTGTCTTGGATGGGGCGTATGATCACTTAGTACTTCTGGAGCTTTCAGTTGCTGGGGGGACTATTGCTGAGGTGGAAATTTTAATTTCAGACTAAAATGGAAGAAATAAAATATACTGTAATCATTAAAGAGAAACACATCATTGGAATAATTATGGATGGTTGATTTATTGTTAACAGAAATCACATTTTGCTATCAGTCATTTCAAATGAAAGGATCAATTGAGATTAAATGTGAAACTAAATTTGATGTTAAATATAGCATATTAATCTGATAACTTTTGTATGTAGTTATTTATATGGCGTGTTTGGAAACACTCTAGATGCTTCTTTTCAAGGCCCCACCAAGAGTACTCCCACAGCAAACTTTGTGCTCTATGTTATGCATAATGTATCTGAAAGTACAGCACAACTGTGGTGAATAGTAAACTCTTTCTGCAGCTTAAAAGTTCAGTAAAAATAGTAACTCAGACCCATCCAACTGCCACACTGCATACCTAGGTCCACCAAATATGAATCAGCTTCCTGAAGAAATAAGATCAGTAGGAATATAAATTGGAAAGCTGTAGAAAAAGGAACAATTGTGATTTACTTAACGACAAATTATGGTTTGAAATAAAAATGGTTTGAATCTTCAGCCCTGCTTGAAACTTGGGGGAGAGGCAAGCAATACCCCATTTCCTGTAAGCTCGGCTATAACTCCAATTCACCAGCTGACACAGTGGTATCTATCTGGAGAAACTCTTGCAAGACATGTGATGGGACAGATGATCATAGTTAATGACGCTGGCTCTCTCTCAGTAATGTAATCAACATTAAACGTGTAGCACACCTATGTGGACAAGGTAATTAACACTTGCTAAGCTGTTCACCTGGACAGAATTGATTCACCCACCCTTTGAATAGTCAGTAATGTGGAATAAATCAATTATTGAGGGAAACACAACTGTGAAAACATCTCTCATGCATCTCGCAGTCACTTGCTAAAATCCTGTAATGAAATAGTCAGAAAATAGTTTTCCACGATTTGAAAAATGACAGATGGTTAAATCAGTAGCATTGCTTCTTCAATGGGGGTAGTCGAAGGTATTCTTCAAAGAAGAGGTTCAACAGGGGTTGTTGGGGAACCTGTGGAAAAAAATAACCATACAGAGCATCTGGATGGAATGGACTTCATGATGCTAAATAGTTTTGCTTTGTTTTGAATTACATTGTTAATATGTGAGAAATTATGACATTCATTTTTGCTCTTCTTTGCACCCATCAGAGAAATCATGCTCAAAGTGGATATAGGTCAGACACTGGGTTATGACATGAAAGCCCTGATTCTTCCGCCCACATTCACCTGAACAAAGCACCTCACTAGGAGCGCAGGAGTGCTGGATTCACCCTTTAGTTTTGTAGGCTCCATTTTCTTACAATGCAGCCAGACGTTTGTCAGGGGAAAAAAAGTAAAAATGCTTTTAAACAGATTTTTTCTGAATTCAGCTCCCAGTGGCAAGGAATTTTTTGAAATGACAACCTTTGTAAGTGACAACATTTTTCACTGACATTCTGTTAAGTATTGATGGGAAATATGTTTTGCTTATCTGTAACAGTTTATGAATAGCAGTCTTTCCACTATCGGTGTAGCCATCAGTTGTAACAAATAATAAAATCAACTTCATTAGTGAAATGAGAGCTATTCATTCAATCTAATATACCTGTTGTGGTCACATGCATTCTCATTTTATTCCCAACTCCAAATACAGGGATATGGAAGTTTTCCAACCTTCTGAAGGCAGAGATCCTTGGTGAACGGTAGACTTCACTGGAGCTGAGAGAGGCCCTGTTCAAGTGATCTTTAGCATGTGTCACCCGTGGCTCAGTTAGTGGCATTCCTGCTTCTGAATCAGAAGGCTGTGGGTTTCAATCCCTCACCAGAGGGATTGAATATTTGATACTTCAGTGCATGAGGATGAAATATTAAACAGACTTCATCTGCTCTTTCAGATAGATGTAATCCCTTCGCAATACTTTGAGGAGGGGAAGGGGAGTTTTCCCGGCTCTACATCCCAATATTTATCCCTCAATCGATGTCAAGAAGCAAGAGATTATCTAGTCATCATCACTTTGCTGCTAGTATGACCTTGCTGTACAAATATTGGCTGCTGCATTTCCTACATTACAGACAATTCTTCAAAAGTACTTCATTGGCTATAAAGCACTTTGGGACATCATGAAGTTATGAAAGAACCTATATAAATGTAAGACTTTCCTTCTTTCCTTCTTTATATGCATTTTCTCTTCATTTACATACATTCTATACTTGGAATGATAGAATCATAGAATGGTTACAACACAGACAGAGGCCATTCACCCCTTTGTGCCTGTGCCAGTCCTCTGCAAGAGCAGATCACCTAGTCCCACTCCCCCACCTTTTCCCCATAGTCCTGCAATTTTTTTCCCTTCAGATGTTTAACCAAAACTATCATGAATTGAAAAAGACCAAACTTTGAGATTATGTAGCATTCAGAAGTCATCAGTTGCATTAGCCAAACCATTAATGAAACACGTTTCAGTCAAACCATTGTGTTGTGCATCTCAGCTATTTCCCGTGTTGAAATACCTTAGTCATACTTTCAGCCTGTTATATGGGACAGAATATTACACTCGTCGGACGGGCACATACCTGACCCGAACGAGCGTAAAATGACACGCGATGACGTCGGGTGAGTGTCCCAATGTCATCACATACCCGTGCGATATTTCAGTTGGTGGGTGCACATGGGAGTCAGCAGCGCATCTGCCAATAATTAACAGGCCTATTAAGGCCATTAGTGTTCTAATTAAATAAAATTTCCCACTGCCCTTCCTATGGAGGGCAGGCAGGCGAAAAGGCCAAGTGGCCTTTGGATTTTTTGCGTAACCTCATCCACGGGCGGGGTGAGGTTTCGATCATTGCTTAAAAAAAAAATTTCAAACTAATTTCGAACATGTCCCTGCTCATGTGACAGGTTCATGTTATTAACATTTTTAAATTCTTTATTTTTTATTTTCAAAATTCTTTAGCTCCCTGAGGCAGCTCAGGGAGCTTTTACTGTGTGCGCCCCCGCACACTTCCGTGCTCACGCTCCTCCCACTGCCAGCCTGGTAGTACTGAGCGCTGCAGTGCATGTTTCACGCTGGCTGGCTGTTAGTTGGTCATTAGTTAACCCGCTGTGCCTGTCCGATGAGGGCAAAATTCTGCCCCATGTTTCCTGAAGCTGCTCTTATTATGGAGTACACCAACATACTGCTGCAACTTTGGCTATTGCTTCAGTTGGATCCATACAACAGAACCATGTCTTCAAAAATCAAACCAATGCACAAACCTATTGGCTATCATTAGCACCATTGCTGAAAGTACTCATCAGGGATTTCACTGAGATCGTCCTGATCTGATCTTAACTTCATTGGAATCCCCAGGCACCTATCAGACATCTTCCTGTGATGAAAATGTTCAAGTTTCTCTGTTTTTTTTCTCTCATAATCAAGTCCCTGCTACTGTGGATCAACCTTGTGGCTCTTCTTTGCTTATCTTCCAGGCTTGAATATTGCTCATGTAGTAATTGTAAGCTGTCATGAAAATATAATAATTTTCATAATATTACTGCAATTTATTGTAAAGGTACGTTAATAGTGAGGTTTTTATTAGTTTCTCTGTGTGTATGTGTATGTGTGTGTGTGTGTGTGTTTTTTAATTGAATTACAGACAGCTGGTCTGGGTTCTTTGATGTATCAGAAAGAAAACTAGGGGCTGAATTTTCCCCCCGTTGGGGGGAAGTTGATGGGCGGGCGCGTACAAGCATGCTTCCGATCGGCGCCCCCGATTAAGGCCCGCCCAGCGTGACATCCACACAGAAGCGCTGTGCGCTCCCTTGTGCGAGAGGGAGGGTGATTCATAAAATCGAGAGTGCACTCTTTCACGCATGTGCACGAAAGAGCGCACTCATCTCCGTGAGGCTAAGTGCAGCCTCAGGGAGATCGGCTCTAAATGTGAAAAAGCTCAAAATAGAAAAATAAAATTTCCCTAACATGTCCCCTCATGTGACAATGTCACATGAGTTGGGACATGTCATAATTTCCAAAAAAATTTTATTAAAATTTTTAAAACCCTATATGAAACCTCATCCTACCCATGGATGAGGTTCCATGCTTTTTCTAGTTCGCGCCAGGACTCCTGGCCTGCCCGCCAACCTTAAGGTTGGATGGGCAGGTCCAATAATTACTTTAATTGCTCTGTCAATGGCCTTAAATGGCCATTGACAGGTCGACGGGCGCGCAACTGATTTTGCAGCGCCCCCGCCTTCCTGAAAATTTAAATGGGGCATGGTGACATCGGGAGTTCCACCTGACGTCATCGTGTGTCATTTTACATGTTGGCGAGCGGGGCCCGCCTCCCACTCACCGATGGTAAAATCCAGCCCTAGGTTTGAAATGCTAAGTACGTAAAACATGGTTGAAGTTTTAGAATGGGAGGTATGAAGAACATTTGCATTTTTAGATAAACCAGAGTTGTGAATTTCAAAGAGATGGTAAAGTGTTACACCAAGGCAACAGAGGCTAAGCCAAACAGTGTGTTTATTTTTCCCAAAGATTACTGATAATATGAGTACTATGAAAGATTTATATTCTGGAAAAAGTAAAGTTGCAAAGACATATTGGAACAATGGGATTTACATTAAAAAGGGAGAAACATGTATAAAGGAGATGAGGTTACTTGTAAGGAAGAAGGAATTCTAAGATCTAACAAGTGCAAAAAATCTCCAGTCTCTATGTAGCAAACTGCTGCCTCCAGGAACCAAAACTAAGAGAATTAATTTTAAATATCACTGTCCATTGTATTTTGTGCTTTGCTTGGGTCTGTTGAAACCTATGTTATTTTACTGTTGCCTCAACAGAGGTGTGACGGGGAGCAAGATTAATTAGGGGATTTGGGAATTATCATAGTAGTAATTTTCAGACCTATGTATGTGCTTAAAATAATTTATTTTATTAATAAATGTTTAATGTAGGTTTGTAAAAAACCTCCAAGACTCGGTGGACTTATTACTACTGAATTCAAGGTATACATCTTGAAATAAAAATACAAATTGCAAAACAGTTATGGCAGCTGTTTCAAGTTTCGCTCTGGGATTTGAGCAGCTAAGCATTTACCATCCTCTGTGCCATAACAAAGCTAAACCTTTTCTTACTGTGATGGGGATCATGTGACTGTAAAGATGGATCAGCCCTAAGTGTTGTGAATCTTAGGGCAGAATTTTACGAGTTGGCGAGCGGGAGCGGGGCCTGCTCGCCAACATGTAAAATGAGGCGCGGTGATGTTGGGGGGAACTCCTGACATCACCACGCCAGATTTAAATTTTCAGGAAGGCCACAGTGCAGCGGAATCAGATGCACGCCCGCCGACGTGTCAATGGCCAATTGAGGCCATTGACAGGGTCAATTAAGTAATTAAAGGACCTGCCCATCCAACCTTAAGGTTGGCGGGCAGGCCAGGAGCCCCGGTGGGAACTAGAAAAAACATGAAACCTCATCCACCGACGGGATGAGGTTTCATGCAGGATTCTAAAAAGTTTAATAAAGTTTTACTGTAATTTATGAACATGTCCCATCTCATGTGACATTGTCACATGAGGGGGACATGTTAGGGAAGTTTTTTTTTCTATTTTTAAACTTTTTCAAAGTGTAAGCGATCTCCCTGAGGCAGCACTTAGCCTCATGGAGATATGTGTGCTCTTTCATGCACATGCACGAAAGAGTGCACTCTCGATTTTGGAACTCCCTCCCACCTGCACAGGGAGCTCGTAGCGCTTCTGTGCGGATGTCACGCTGGGCGGGCCTTAATTGGCCCTCCCATGTAAAATGGCAGCGTGCCTCCAATCTGGGGCGCTGATCGGAAGCGCGCCTGTATGCGCCAGCCCATCAACTTCCCCCCAATGGGGGGAGAATTCAACCCTTAGGGTCGGAGTTTTCTAGCCTTGGTCTTGGAACAAGCATATTGCTTCATCAGACGCTCCATGAATAAAGTTTACTATTTCTAACAAGAAACCGGCTCTGCATTCCAAGTTTATTACAATTGGCGACAAGGATAAATAACGCAGATGCATCGCCAACTCGCGACTGTGAGTATTTTGATTTTTAAAGGAAGAAAAAAAGTATACTCACCAGCAATGCCTCGCTTCGGCAGAATTGACCCATACGATTCATCTGTTGAGGACTGGAGTCAGTACATAGAGTGCCTAGGTTTCTACTTTGTGACTAACAAAATAACAGCGGAGGAGAAACAGAAGGCAATTCTCCAAAGTATCTGCGGGAGCAAAACATGTAACCTAATCTGTGGTTTTACGGCTCCAAATACCAAATTCCAGATCATTCACTGAGGTAGTAGAACTTGTGAAGGCACATTTTCAGCCTAAGACTTTGGTGATCATACAAAGATTCAAGTTCATCTCTTGAGTAAGGGCCTCTGGTGAGTTGATCACAAATACAGCATTAAGTTAAAACAGTTAACGGAGCGCTGTCACTTCAGTGATACTTTAAACAACATGTTGCAAGATCGTTTGGTTTGCAACATGAACGACGACACCATTCAGCGTGGTTTTATTGCAGAGGTTGAGATAGACCTGAAGCGCATCATGGAGATAGCGTTAGTAATGGAGAGTGCTGAGAGGGACATGCAGGTTTTGCAGAGTGTGCAACATGGTGCCGGTTGCATTTAGGGTGGGAACCTGCTGCTGGGCTGGGTGCGAAGACCAGTTTAGGCTACCATGAAGTGGCACACAGCCCCTACCACTAAAAAAGCAAACAGAAATACTGGAAGTAGCTCACCAGTAATCCAGAAGTTAAAGTGTTACTGTTGTGGGGGAAATCATGAACCCAAAACCTGCAGATTTAAAGAGGCAGAATGCCACTAATGTCACAACAAGGGTATGTTGTTAAACAGTACAGGGCTAAGTCAAGACAGCCATTCAGACATCATGTCAAGTTAAATGAAATACACAATATAGATGAATCAGACAATCCCTACACAATTTGAAGGTCAGGAAAACTGAACCAATTACTGTTATTCTCCAAGTAAATGGAAAGCCTCTGGTCATGGAGGTTGACACAGGAACATCGGCCAAGGTGGTGGGGGCACACATCTTTAAATACTTCAGAGAAGGTACCCAGCCATTAAGTTTGGAGGAAACCACTGCTCAGCTAAAAACATATACTGGAGAGGCAATACAGGTGAAAGGCATCACCTTTGTACCTGTATCCTACAGGTAAAAGGCAGCCCAGCTGCTGATAATTGTAACTGGAGAAGAACCTAGACTTCTGGGCTGTGATTGGTTGAAAGAAATTAAATTAAACTGGTCAGAAATCTTTCAAGAAGAAATTTTTCAGGAACAGGAAGAAATCCTGAGTTGACAAGGGAATGTGATGGTGTCTTTTTGAATGAGAGAGAAGAACTGAAGGACCTTCACAGGAAGCAAGGATCCCTCAGGTCAGAGTTGGTTTCACAGGAAAATCATGGAAAGAGGCTAAATGCATACAGTACCACTCTGAATCAACTGAAGAAACAGTTGGCAGAAAAAACTCAACAATATTCAATGTTCCAATACCTTAAGAGGTAGTACTTGTGTTAAATTTCCAGGACTTCTCGCCAGGCTGTGTGGGACAGATAAAGAATTGGACAAACGGGGACCCAATTTTAGCAAGAGCCCGTGAACAGCTATTGCAAGGATACTCAAATGGACAAGTCTCCGAATAATTAAAACCATTCTTTGTCCGTAAATCTCTTTCTGCTGAGTTGTCAATATGGTATCTTGTTATGGGGAACAAGAGTCATCATCCCTTTGTAAGGAAGAACCACTGTTGATAGAGCTTCATAGTGCGCAAACTGGTATTTCGAAAATAAAGATGCTCGCACAAAGTTATATCTGGTAGCCAGGTATAGACAGTGCTATAGAAAAAGTGGTGAAACATTGTCTCCAGTGTCAGCAACAGCAGACGTTGCTCATTTCAGCTCCACTGCATCTGTGGGAGCGGCCTGGTCAACCCTGGGTTAGGCTATATATATATATATATAGACGATGTAAGTCGGTTCCAAGGTACCATGTTTCTCGTGATCATCGATGCACATTCGAAGTAGGTGGATGTGTTTGAAATGAAATCACCTACATTGTGTGCAATTGAAAAACTGCTCCGGAGTTTCAGTGTTCATGGTCTACCAGAAGTTATTGTGTCAGATAATGGTATGGCTTTTGCTAGCACTGAATTCCAAAGATTTGTGAACGTAAATGGGATTGAACACATCAGAACAGCACCACATCATCGCTCATCCAATAGGTTAGCAGAAAGAGCAGTACAAGCCTTTAAAACAGGCATGAGGAAACTATCTGAGGGAATGTTGGAAACACGAATTTCAAGATTTCTGTTCAGCTAACTCACAACTCCTCACGCAATCACTGGTTCAGCACTTTCTGAATTGCTAATGAAGCACTGACTTCATAAAAGATTGAGTTTAGTATTCCCTAATTTAGAGGGGAAGGCGGAGAGAAACCAGAGTAGCCAGAAAGTGAATCATGTGTTCACAGTAAAGGTCGAGAATTTACTGTGGGAGAGACAGTTTTTGTACAAAATTTTGCAACTGGGCCGAGATGGGTTCCTGATACAATCATCTCTGAAACAGGACCTTTATCTTATCAAGTTGAAGTGGAAAACAGGATTGTTTGGAAACACGTGGATCAACTCAGAAGTCGAGGCACACTCCAGCAACCAGTTAATCCACCTGAAATCGAAGTCGAACCTTTGATCCCTGAGATGCCAGATCAACAAAGAATAGACAGACCTGTTGTGTCTGTTGAAGTAAATAATTCTGAACTGCCATTGTCTAAGGATGGCCCTGATGCTGTAGTTCCTGATCAAGTCGATCCAATGGAGCAACCTCCAGTTGTAGAGTAAACCTCCTCAAAGACTATATTTATAATTGCATGAACTGTATATATTTGTATATGATATGGATTAAGGTGAAATAAGAAGGTAAAACAAAATAATGGGGGAGGAATGTAGTAATTGTAAGCTAAGCTTTTTCTTACTGTTATGGGGATCATATGACTGTACAGACGAATCAGCCCTGAGCTTGGGGATCTTAGGGGCACAGTTTTCTAGCCTTGGTCTTGGAACAAGCATGTAGCTTAATCAGAAAGTCTGTAAATAAAGTTTACTGTTTCTTACAAGAATCCTGCCCTGCATTCCAGGTTTATTACAGATCATTTCTTCAGAAATTGGAACTGGGCACAGTATGGCCTCACCAGAGCACTATGAAGTTTGATAATTGCATTTGCTGTCTCATATTCTACTGTTTTGGTAATGCAATTCAACATCTTCGTATCTCTGTTGACTGCTGTTCTGTGTTGGTTAAATGTGATTAGCATTGAATCTAGTCAGACTCCTAGGGCACGAGCCATGAGCATTCTCCCACTTGTGTCATGTGTCTCTTACATCATCATGTGGGTGGTGCTGTTTCTCCAGTTCCACACATTAACTCTTTCAATCCTGGTCACCCTAATACAACATCTCCCCCATGTCTTTGTCCATATATATTTTACTTTTATATTTACATACTAGCCCATCTCCCCTCAAGTCTCTGACTTCATAAATTCAATCAATCAGGAGGCTTCATAATTCTCCCTGAATATGTTCTTGCCAGATTTGGAAAATCGGTAGTCTCTCTTCTCAGAATCACAGAAATGTTACAGCACAGAAGGAGGCCATTCTGCTCATCATGTCTGCACTGGCTCTCTGAATGTACATTTCACCTAGCGCCATTCTTCTGCCTTCTCCCCATAACCCTGCACAATGTTTCTTTTCAAATAAGCATCCAATTCCCTCTTGAATGCCCTCAGTTGAACCTGCCTCCACCATACTCTCAGGCAGTGCATTTCAGACCCTCGCTGTGTGAAAGATTTTTTTCTCATATTGCTTTTGCTACTTTTAGCAATTACCTTAAATCTGTGCCCTCTGGTTCTCAATCCTTCTGCCAACGGGAACAGTTTCTCCCTATCTACCTGTCCAGAACCCTCATGATTTTGAATACTTCTATCAAATCTCCTCTCACTTTCTGTTCCTCTAGGGAAAATAGTCCCAACTTCTCTGACCTGTCTTCATAACTGAAGTTTCTCATCCAAAGTTTTTTTTATCATTCCAAAGCTTTCTCTTTGGACTCATTTTCTTTGACTTGTTGGTCTTTGGTGAGATGCAGTGTCTGGTGCCTTGTTAGTTTGTGACTCAGCATCTGGTTCTTCCAAACGCATGATGGATGGTTCTCTTTGGTGAGGAATGAGGATAAGATTTCTCCTTTTCCTTCTTATAGTGCCTTCTGGAATTAGGATTAGGATCTCTGTTGATTATCATCCCTTTGGACAATTACTCTTTCTCTGCCTTACTCTCTTATCCATGCTTTGTCTCCTTCCTTCACCCTGCGTAGGCAGCAAATCTTCAATTCTGGGAAATCTTTGCTCGAAGTATGTTTTCATTACCGTTCTACAAGGACACTGCTGTGGCCAACCTTGTTTGCAGTATTGATGAGTGAGAATGCAGTTCTCAACCTGCAGCTGCTCTTGGCATATTTGTTGCAGCTTTTTCAGCTTGCTCGCAGTTGTGCTGCCATTAACTAAGAATAGGACTTGATCTTGTCGACTAGGTTGATATCCTGTGGTGCAGGATGGTAGATTGTGGCCCAGGGCAATGTGTCCGCTGTCATCTGTAGCTTGCCCTGGACATACACTGTCTCATAGGCCAAGCACCTTCATCTCAAACAGAATCTCTGGATTCTCAAGGGCATTCTGGTGAGTTCCTTTTTGTCAAGTAATGAGATTAATGGTTTATGGCCTGTCTCAATGATGACTTTCAGCCTGATGATATAGTCGGAAAATTTCTCACAAGGTCACGTGACTGCGAGAGCCTCTTTACTTAAAACCACATACTTCATTTATGTGTCAGGCAATGCCCGAGATGCGTAATAGATCAATCTATGGCACCAATTCAGTTGTTCTTGAAACAGGACTGCTCCCAGCTCTGTGGATGAGGCACCTGGTGCAACTGTGGTGGGTAGTGGAGGGTCATAATGAGCTAAGTTATCTGGGGAGAGCAGCATGTTCTTAATTTGACCGAATGCCTGCTTCTTGTGTGTCCCGACACCATGCTTGGGTTTTCTTCAGTAGCTTTCTCAAGGGCTCATCAACTTGTGCTAGGATCGGCAGGAATTTTGCCAGTTGATTTACCACACCGAGGAATCAGTGACGATCTGGGATGGATGTAGGGGTTGGAAATTCAATAATGACGCTTGTTTTCTGCGGGTCTGCCATGATGCCCGTACTACTTGCAATGTGGCCTAAAAATGAAATGGGTGTTTTAGAGAATTCACACTTTACATTAAGTGTCAGGCCTTCCTCCTGCAGATAGTTCAAAACTGCTTTAACCCTCAGGATGAATTTTTCGACCATTCGACATCGCTCCATCCACGTGACATATTATGCTTTTGAGGCCCTGTAAGATGGTAGGCATCGTTTGTTGGAAAGTTGCAAAGGTTATGCCAAACTGTAACCGATTAAAGCAAAATCTGCCGAATGGAGTAATAAAGGCCATTAATAATGAAGCTTTTTCATCTAACAGCACCTGCCAAAAGCTGCTATTGGCATCAAGTTTAGTGAACAGTGTGCTCTTAGATAGCTTAGTCAAGCTGTCGTCCACTGAGGACATCAGGAGAATTTCCCTTAACATGGCCTTGTTATGCTGAGTCAAATCCACACATATGCAAAGGGACCCATTTGATTTAAGAACCGGAACCATTCTGGACCACCACTCTGTAGGCCTAGTGATGGGAGAGATGAATCCCATCCAGATCATCTCCTCGATTTGCTGTTGGACCTGTTTCATCAGTGGATGTGGTATCTTCCTAGGCGTGAAAAGACACACCCATTTAGCATCTTTCCGCAATGTCTTAAGCCTTCCCAGGCCAGTAAATGGCTTTGAAGAGGTCTTTTTGAAGTCAGATCTAGGTCCTTGCTGATTGACTTCCTCAGCCTTTGTGATGTGATTGAGGCCGACACAGGCTTTTTGACTTAGAAGAGAAAATTCCTGATTGCGAAGGACATATAGGCCCATAACTTCCGACTGATGTTGGAACCATTCCGAAAGACGGGAATGAACTAAAGAATTGCCTATTTACCCACAAGCCAGCTTTACCTGCAGCCTTTCAATTCTGGCCTGTCCATGGTGACTCAATCGAAGCAAACCAGGCAGGCCTCAGCATAGTGCAGGATAGTCAAGGCAAAGCCCTCCCCATAATGTAAGAGGACCTGGGAATGCCCCTTAAGGGCAGCTACAGACCACAGTGGGAGGTTAAGATATTGAAGCATCGCCACCACCACCATTTCACTGGTATTTCACAGCTTTTTAAAAAAAATTACATTTCCTATTTATTTTAAACATTTAATGCTATTGTTATTGACTAATTGTAAGTGTAATGTCTTTTTTTATTTCTTTTAATCATTTAATATAATTGTTAGTCAATATTTGTAAGTGTACTCAGTTTATCTTGTTTGTGTTAAACCTGCAATGTTATTAAATGATCTTAAGTATAGCTTGCTGAAAAGTGCTCATATTTTCACATGTAGATGATGGCAGAACAAGAGATTTATTCTTATATTAACCGTTAATTTGACTGCACACTGTTATGTTACATTTGACTTTATATTTATGTTTTGGTTTGTGTTATTTATTAGCATATTTATGCCTTTGTTTAAATATGTACTGTTCCACTTCAGATTTGTTGTATGTTTGAGTTATTCATTAATAGTTATCTTAAAGTATTCAGTGTTTTTGATCCTTGAGTGACACATTTGCCATAGTCTTTGTAAGGCTTTATATAAGTTCATTCACAAGAGATACAAAATCTTACTTTACTTAAAACAGCTGAACTTTGAAATCTTCAATAGTAACTACCTGCCATGTTTTTCAAGAGTTTTTAACTAAAATAAGTAAATTTGTTTAACTTTAAAACAGCAGTTCTCTTGTCTTATTTTGGAAGGCAGGGAGGGGGGGATAGGGGGAATTTTCGGATCTCAATTTCCAAAAGCAGTAGCAATCTAGCAGTCTCAAAAGTACAAGCGACCAGCTGATCTCCAGCTGCCCTGCCTCCTCAGGTGTTCCAGGAGGCACATCTGCATTTGGATCCACATTGCGTTCCTCTAGCTCCTCCATTTCGATGCTGAATCATCTTCAGGGTGAAGGGCCAACCCGTCCTGGAGGGCAAAGTTGTCCAATACACAACATGGTACTACATTTTTCGAAACTATCACGGGTGAGAAGTGCCCCCTTACCTGTCCAGGCAAGGGAAATGTGACTTTAAAAGCCCTATTGTCCTCTCCACCACCTGATGTGGTGCTACATGTGCACAGTTGTATCATTCCTGTGCTTTGTTGCTGGTCCTCCGAAATGGTGTTATAAGCCGTGTTCTCAATGGGTATCCCTCATCACTCAGCAGCCATCCTGTAATTCCTGGTGATGTACTCATGGTCTTCTGCAGCCTTGAATTCATCAGGATGAATGAATCATGGGCATTTCCCCAGTTTTCTGCGCTCACACTGAGAATCTTCCTTTGGGCATCCCACACTATCAACACAATCAACGAAAGGAACCTCTGCCTATTGATGAAGGAAACCGCCTCATCTATTGGTGCCTTTAATGGAGAATGCACTCCACCGACAGCCCCAATAACTTTCAGGGAACCAGAAATTTTGTAGAATGCGAGGGACCTCTCCATCATCTTCACAGGGGATATGTCAAAATTACTTTGAAATCTGAAACCCTACGAAAAATTGCTCTTATTATCTGGTGAATGCAAGCCCTCACAGAATTCCAGGGTTGTGACTTGCAACCCTCCAGGATACCACAGGAATGCCGCTGCTCAATTCGGAAGTTAAGGCCCATAATGCATCCACCCTCACGCCTTCTCCTCCCTCCCAGAAACATGATAGGGTCCCCCTTGTCCTCACTTATCACCCCACCAGCCTCCGCTTTCAAAGGATCATCCTCCGCCATTCCTGCCAACTCCAGCATGATGCCACCACCAAACACATCTTCCCTCCACCTCCCCTGGCGGCATTCCGTAGGGATCGTTCCCTCCGTGACACCCTGGTCCACTCCTCCATCACCCCCTACCCCTCAACCCCCTCCCACGGCACCTTCCCATGCGACCGCAGAAGATGCAACACCTGCCCCTTCACTTCCTCTCTCCTCACTATCCAAGGTTTCAAACACTCCTTTCAAGTGAAGCAGCATTTCACTTGCACTTCCCTCAATTTAGTCTACTGCATTCGGTGCTCCCAATGCGGTTTCCTCTACATTGGAGAGACCAAACGCAGACTAGGTGACCGCTTTGCAGAACACCTGCGGTCTGTCTGCAAACATTACCCAGACCTCCCTGTCGCTTGCCATTTCAACACTCCACCCTGCTCTCATGCCCACATGTCTGTCCTTGGCCTGCTGCATTGTTCCAGTGAAGCTCAACCCAAACTGGAGGAACAGCACCTCATCTTCTGACTAGGCACTTTACAGCCTTCTGGACTGAATATTGAGTTCAACAATTTTAGATCTTGAACTCTCTCCTCCATCCCCACCCCCTTTCCGTTTCTTCCCCCTCCTTTTTGTTTTTTCTAATAATTTATATAGATCTTTCTTTTCCCACCTATTTCCATAATTTTTAAATGTATTTCCACCTATTGTTTATCTCTACCTTTTAGCACTTTTAGTATTCCCCCACCCCCACTAGAGCTATCTGTACCTTGTCTGTCCTGCTTTCTACTCTTAATTAGCACATTCCTTTAGATAATATCACCACCTTCAACACCTCTTTGTCCTTTTGTCTGTGACATCTTTTGGTTATCACCACCTATTACTGGCTGCTTGTTCCAACAACCCCCACCCCCCTCCCTTAAACCAGCTTATATTTCACCCCTTTCCTATTTTTACTTAGTTCTGTTGAAGGGTCATGAGGACTCGAAACGTCAACTGTGCTCCTATCCGCCGATGCTGCCAGACCTGCTGAGTTTTTCCAGGTATTTCTGTTTCTGTTTTTGTTTTGGATTTCCAGCATCCACAGTTTTTTGCTTTTATCTCTATGTTTCTAGTACCTGTTGTCCCTTGCACTGGAGCACTGCCTGCAATGTATCCTTGACTTGTGTCACGACAGTGGATTACAGCTCCAAATTACTTATGAGCATATTGATCTTTTTAAGGAATACATGGGCAGGATTTTCCCCCCGTTGGTGGCAAAGTTGAAGTGCGGGCGCGCACAGGCGCGCCTCTGATCGATGCCCCCGATCTGGGGCATGGTGCCATTTTACATGGGCGAGTCAATTAAGGCCCGCCCAGCGACATGTCCACACGGAAGTGCTGAGCGCTCCCTATGCGGGCGGCGGAGGAATCCCTCAGCTGCGAGTGCACTCTTTTGCGCATGCGCACGAAAGAATGCACCCATCTCCCTGAGGCTAAGTACTGCCTCAGGGAGATCAGCTCTATTGTCAAACACATTAAAAATAGAAAACAAAAAAATCCCCTGACATGTCCCCTCATGTGACACCGTCACATGACTTGGGAATTGTCCATAATTTTAAAAAAAACTTTAATTAAATTTTTAAATCTTACATGAAACCTCATCCCGCCCTTGGATGGGGTTTAATGCTTTTTCTAATTCCCGCCAGGGCACCTGGTCTGCCCGACAACCTTAAGGTTGGACGGGCAGGTCCATTAATTAGTTTAATTACTCTGTCAATGGCCTCAATTGGCCATTGACAGGTCGGCGGACCTGCAGTTGATTTTGCTGCACACCTGCCTACCTGAAAATTTAAATGGAACGCAGTGACGTTGGGAGTTCAGCCCGACGTCACCGTGCGTCATTTTACGCGTTGGCGTGCAGGCCCCGCCCCCGACCCTGCTCGCTGACGGGAAAATCCTGCCCCATGTGTTTTTTTTAAAAGGACATGCAAGCAAAGACACTGAGCAAAAGATGGCTGAGAAAATTTCTATGTGGATCATACTTAAGGACTAGTCCTGAGAGAACATGGAATATCACACCTAAAAAGGCATCAAGGCCTACATCAGAGGGAGACATTTGAAAGGAAGAGATGAATTGCAAAAGACTGAATTTTAATCTCCTATGATTGTGAAGACAATGGAGACTGATTGCCACAACTCAGCAGATATCCAAAACCATTTCCTTTTGAGTTATATTGCAGAATGTGGAAAAGGTCTGAGTTGAAAGAAAACAGGCTCTGGTCGATAGATTTTTTTTTCCTTCCAGGAATATAGAAAATAGGTTAAAAAGCTAGATGCAGACCTAACCTGAGTGTGCTAGTGTGCTAGTGTGCTGTGAGAGTCACAGCAGAAGTAGATCAGCTTGGCAGCCCTGCAGCTTGCAGACAAAAGGCTATCTCCCTCTGTTGCTGGAAGCAAGTCAGCAAAGCAACAATCAAAAAGGAAAAAGAATAGCTTCTTCAGACAACCTCTGGAACCAAGTGTTGCTAAGCTAACTGCTAAACTGCCAAAGCCAACTCTACTGGAGTCACCCAACTTAACGGCCACAATGTTTCACCATTTATGCTTCATGGACAAGCCAAGGACTGATTTGTATATCTTTTAAAACTTTTATTTGGACTCAACTTCTCAGTTGTGATCTGTGTGTATGTGTGTTGTGTTTTATTATCTTTTCTTGGGTTTTTAGTTATTAATAAACTTACTCTTTCTTTGACTCAAGAAAGCTTGGTGATTCCTTTTAAATTAACTTTGTTGCGACCAATCGAGGGGGTTGAATAAAAAAGGGGAGCCAGCTCATTCCTCCTCACCCAGGGGCAAAATTGGGGTCCCATTCAGGAAGTTAACAAATTTGGAGCACTTCGCCTGGGGACTGGTCGTAACACTTGCAGGTTGCTCCACCTGGGCCATATAACTGGGTTTCAGTTGGCTCCTGGCATTGTGTTACTAGCCATGGTTCTTTGTCTGATATGACCATTACCCTTAGTCCTATATCCAGTTTGAAATTAGTGACATGTCCATTGACACATACGTCTACATTCCAGAATGCGTATCTGGGGTCTTTGATCTCACCCAGGAAACATTTTTGTTCCACTTCTTGTTAAGATTCCTCAAATTCATTGATGGCCCTTTGTGTGAAGATTCTATCGTGAATCTAAAGGTTTTAATCCTGCACATCTTTGCAATGTGTCCAAACCTCTTGCAGTGAAAGCACTCTGCAGTGCTTGCTGGATACTGCTCGTGCCTGTCTGCTTTTTGTTGCCACAGCGCTGGCACGGTTTGATGGCGTATTGAACTTTTGCTCCATGCGATGTCTTCTTCCCTGAGGTTTCTTTGACATTCTTTTGGTTAATAAGCTGTACTGTCACTGGGGGTTTTCTGAGCCAAGCTTTTTCTTCACCCCTGAGTATGGCCCCTATTCTGTTTATGGACCCCTGTTTGTCTCATCAACTATATTACTTTCTCCAAGGTTAAATCTTCCTTGGATTGTAGTAGGTCTGATAGGGTTTTATCAGTAACATCAACTACAATGCGGTCTCGCATCAATTCTGTTTTCAGGTCTCCATAATCAACTTTCAGCCAGTCTTAATAAAAGCATCTGCTGGTTCACCTGATTACTGGACACTTTTTATTGAATTTTTCCATTTCTAGGGGAGGTGATGGCATAGCAGTATTATCACTGGACTAGTACTCCAGGTAGCTAGGGTAATGCTCTGGGAACCAAAGCTCGAATCCCGCCATATAGATGGTGGAATTTGAATTCAATAAGAAATCTGGAATTAAATGTCTAATGATGACCATGAAACCACTGTTAATTGTTGTAAAAACCCATCTGGTTCACTAATGTCTTTTAGGGAAGGAAATTTTCTGCCCTCACCTAGTCTGGCCTACATGTGGCTCCAGGCCCAAAGCAATGTGGTTGGCTCTTAAATGTCCTCTGAAGTGGCTTAGCAAGCCACGCAGTTCTCAAGGGCAATTAGGGATGGGCAACAAATGCTGGCCGAGCCAACAACGCCTACAACCCTTGAACGAATAAAAAAAATCTAGAATCTTGTTGCTCCTTAAATTAAAATTATTATCAAAGGCTTTGATTTTTGAATTTGTTTACTGTTTCATTAATGCTTTGTCTTGCAATAACATCATTTGCAATTGTTCCAATAAAGTACAGTAATGTATTGACTTGTTCAACCTCAGATTTACTGTCCAATCTTGAAACAATTTGGAATCTTAAAAATCTTTCCCTCCAAAGTGCCCAATTCTGAGTTTAATTTGGTCCTTCCTTATGCCCAAATCTCTCAGGTAATGTGAATTTGGAATGCATAGCTGCTCTAAACTTCTAGGAGGTTTGTCTTAATTTTTAAAACTTCTCTTGCAGGAATGCAATTTTCCCATGCTGATCAAACTTTCACTGTTATCCACTACGGTTGCTGACCCTTTTTGGTATTTGCTTCCTAAACTCCACAGAGGTTTTTAAACTATTTGCTTGAAGTTACAATTAAGCTCTCTTCATTGCTTTTCCTCTTGCTGGGGAATCATGTCTATGCAGCCAATTTTTTTTTTTACGATTGCTGCCTCATGGTCATGTGTAATGGCGCTGACCTCGGACCCGGACTGCAGGGTGTATGGAAACCAGCAGTCAGTTCGAATGGAATTTGCCCAGCGCTGCCTGTTTAATGCACCGTTAAATTGAAGATTTTGACCCTTTTTCAAGGGTTGCTCACCATTCCTCGATTGTCGCTAAGTTTTCTGACTCTGTTGCTGGATCTGGATTTTTTTTTCATGACCACCATGTGCTGTGGTGCAGTCCTTACTGAGTTGAACAGTTGATTTTCTGATTCTCCCTGCCTCCATGTCTTCTATGGAACTTTTTTGGAGATCATTAGCTGTCTTAACAAAGTTTTCAATTTTGGCATCCTTTTTTCAGGTCAGACTTGCAAACTTCTTTTTTTGGGATTTCAGAGTCCTTCACAGCTGCCACCACCACAGCCATCATGTTATACGTTGGTTATGACTGGCTAAGGAACAACTGCGAATGCATAGGTATGTCTGAAACATAACTGGTTAAAAACATAACTATATACAGTTATACATGACTAGGTGCGACTCAAGTTAAGCCATGAACATTCTCCCCCTCGATTCTTGGTCATGTGCCTCTTACATCATAACGTGGGTGGTGCTGTTTCCCCAGTCCCACAAGTCAACCCTTTCAACCCTGATCACCCTCACACTGCACATATTGTTGCATTCAATTTTACCTGCTATTGTTCTGGCCACTTACATATTTTGACCAATTCATTCTGTAATTTCTGAGCTGATAGCTGCAATTCCCCATAGTTTGGCATCATCTCCAAATTTGTCCATTATGCATTGTATTTCAGAATCCTGGCTACTTCTGTAAATTAAAAACAGTAGTGTGTCCTGCACTGAGCCCTCTACTTAGCACTTCCTCCAGCTCTGAGTTAACTCCTCCAATGATTACATGTTATTTTCCACTCTACAATCAACTTATTGTCCCTTCCGGGTTTAACCTGAATTCCAAAAGCTTTGGGGTTAATGATTAAGCTTTCAGTTAGAACTTTTCCAAAAGCCTGTTAGAAGTTTAGGTACAGCAGTTCATAGAGCTTGCCATAATTTAATTGGATTGCTACTACCGAGAAGAAGTCAAGGAGATAGACCAGGTAGGGTATTCTCTTTCTGAATCATACCGACTATTGTTAACTAGGTTATTGTTATCCAGGTGATCCTCAAGATCACCCTTGATAATTAATTCAATTATTTTATATGGAAGTTAAGTAAGAATAATGGCTCTGCACTTTCCCAAGCATTTTTTGTTCCTTTTTGAATATGAGTCTATTCCCAATTTCCCCAATGCTTATAATAATTGTCAGTACCTCACACAATTCCTTCATAATCTCTGCACTTTGTGATAAATACTTTCCCTCCCTTTGGGTTAACTTATTTTGGGCCTAATACTTCCACCCTATTTGTCATTAAGTCATTGGTTAAACTTGAGATACCTTCGTCTGGAGAGAGCAGGTTGTGAATACTTTGGATGAAATAATCATTTAGAATAGATGTAGTTCCAAAGGACTAATGAATAACTCATGTTATCCTTATATTTAAGAATGAGTGGGGATAGATGTGTCCAGGGAACTTAAGACCAATCAGCTTAACATCAGGGAAGATAATGGAATCCCTGCTAAAGGAGAGAGTAGACAAAACCTAGAAAACAAAATGAATAGTCAGCATGGTTTTCACAATGGAAATGTTCACTTGACCAACCTCATTGAATTCTTTGAAGAGGTAACAGAGAGCATTGACTAGAATATTGTAGAAGATGTAAATTATCTAGTTTTCCAAAGTGTCTTCGATAAAGTGCCACTTAATAAATAAGATCAGAGCATGTGAAGTCAAGGACGAGTAGAAAAATGGATAGCTAACAGGCTGTAAGACAGAAAGTAATATAGGGTAGCTATTCAGAGTGGTAGATTGTGGAAAGTGGTGTCCCACCAGAATCAATGCTAGGATGGCTGTTGCTCACAATTTATAATCGAAGTTTAGATTTTGGAATCGATGCTGAGGAGGACTGCAAAAAGTTACAAGAAGACATTAATAAACTTGCAGAATAGCCATATTATTGGCAAATGAATTTCAATGCAGGTAAAATGTGAGATGTTACATTTTGGTAAGAAAAATAAGGAAATCACATAATACGTAGAAAACAAGAATCTAAATGGAGTAGAGGAGCAAAGGAATCTGGGAGCACAAATACACAAATCACTAAAATTATTAATGCAGGTTAATAAGACCATTAAAAAAAACAAATGCCAGGATTTATTTCTAGGGTTTTAGAATTGAAAAGCAGAGAAGTTATGCTAAACTTCTATCAAGCCTTGGTTAGAACACACTTAGAGTACTGTCTACAGTTCTGGTCACCTTATTATAAAAAGCAGATAGAGATACTGAAAATGCTGCAAAAAAAATTACATAGATGATACTAGAGATGAGAAGTTAGAACCATAGAACCATGGAAAAGTTACAGAAGGAGACCATTCAGCCCATCTTGTCCATGCCAGCCCGAGGATTCCCAGTTGCCCTTTCTAATCCCACCTTCCTGCACCCAGCCCATAGCCCTGCAGCTTGCAACACTTAAGGTACAGATCCAGGTACTTTTTAAAAGAGTTTAGAGTTCCTGCCTCTACCACCAACTTTGGCAGCGAATTCCAGGCATCCACTACTCTCTGTGTTAAAAAGTTCTTCCTCATGTCCCCCCTACACCTTCTGCCACTTATCTTGAATCTATGTCCCCTGGTTTTAGAATTCTCCACCAAGGGAAACAATTTTATCCTGTTCACTCTATCTATTCCCCTCAAAATTTTGTACACCTCAATCAAGTCACCTCTCAGCCTTCTTTGTTCTAAGGAAAATAACCCCAACCTATCCAATCTCTCCTTGTAGCTACACTTTTCTAACCCTGGCAACATTCTTCTAAACCTCCTCTGCACTCTTTCCAGAGCTATTACGTCCTTCCTGTAATGCGGTGACCAGAACTGCACACAATACTCCAGTTGTGGCCTCACCAGTGTTTTATACAATTTCAACATTATATCCTTACTTTTATATTCTATACCTCCGCCAATGAAGGAAAGCATTCCATATGCCTTCTTTACAACCTTGTCTACTTGAACTGCTGCCTTCTGGGACCTGTGTACTTTTACGCCAAGATCTCTCATTTTATCTACCCCTCTTAATATATTCCCATTTATTGTGTAATCCCTGTAACTGTTTGACCTCCCTAAATGTATGATCTCGCACTTCTCTATGTTAAAATCCAACTGCCACTTTACCGCCCACTCCACCAACCCATCTATATCGTTTTGGAGATTATGGCTATCTTCTACACTATCCACTACTCGGCCAATCTTTGTGTCATCTGCAAATTTCCCAATTGTGCCCCCCACGTTCAGGTCCAAATCGTTAATATATAACACAAACAGCAAGGGTCCCAACACCGAGCCCTGTGGAACACCACTTGAGACAACTTTCCATTCGCAAGGGTATCCATCGACCCTTTGTTTCCTGTTACAAAGCCAACTTTTTATCCAGTTTGCTACATTACCCTGAATCCCATGGGCTTTTACTTTCCTGACCAATCTGCCATGTGGGACCTTGTCAAATGCCTTGCTAAAATCCATGTACACAACATCCACTGCACTACCTTCATCAACCTTTCTTGTCACTTCCTCAAAGAATTCAATCAAATTTGTGAGGCAAGACCTTCCTTTAACATATCCATGCTGACCATCCCTGATTAGTCCATGCTTTTCCATATGACAGTTAATCCTATCTCTCAGGATTGATTCTACTAATTTGCTCACCACCGATGTAAGACTAATTGGCCTATAATTGTTTGGCATTTCCTTTGATCCCTATACCTATTAGGTTATACCTATTAGGATAGGATGAATGTGTTGGGTCTCTTTTCTACTGAAAAGTGTAGACCAAAATGTGATCAATAGAGGTGCTTAAAATGATGAAATATTTTGATAGAATAGGTACAGGGAGATTGTCCACAGTGAGAAAAAGCAAAACTAAAAGCCATCCATGTCACTGAGAAATTAAACAGTGTTACGGGCAGGGGAGAGATGAGGTGGTTCCCTATTGTTCTGCCTCTCAACTGACTAAAAAAAGCACATTTTTAAAAAACATGTTTTAACCACTGAGTGCTGTAGCTGCCATGGGCTTGCCAGCTCTGATTAAATGTATTCCTGGAAGTTTCATCACATGATTTGTCCCCAGGCTCCAGCCATTTGTCAACCAACACATCCATCCTCGTAGCTCACTGCCTTCCAACACCAATTGGAAAGTAAAAAGACTCATTACCCGGTTGGTTGATGTATGACTGTCAGCCAAATAGCCTTTCTTCACCTCCTACTTTCAATATTTTTCTATCTGATGAAGAGAAATCTTCAAAGAAAATGACCAAAAATCTCTTCTTTTTTAATATCCTGATGATTTTTCTTCAGGGTTGCACACAACAGTGTCCTGGATATTAGTCTTTAATTCCTGGAGACCCCAGGCCAATCCTTTTATCCTTATTTGTTCAAGGGGTGTGAGCATTACTAGCAAGGCCAGCATTTATTGCCCACCCCTAATTGCTCTTGATAAGGTGGTGGTGAACTGTCTTCTTGAACCGCTGCAGTCAATGTGGTGTAAGTATATCCACAGTGCTGTTAGGAAGGCAGTTCAAGGTTTTGACCCAGCAACAGTGAAGGAACGGTGTTATATTTCCAAGTCAGGATAATGTGTGACTTGGAGGAGAGCTTTCAGATGATGGTGTTCCCATGCATCTGCTGCCCTTGTCTTTTTAGATGGTAGAGGTCATGGGTTTAGAAGGTCCTGAAGAAGGGTTAAATGTAGATGGTACACACTGCTGCTACTGTGCGTGGAGGGAGTGAATGTTTAAGGTGGTGAATGGGGTGGCAAACAAACAGGCTGCTTTAATGTCCTGGATGGTGTCAAGGTTCTTGAGTGTTGTTGGAGCTGCGTTCATTCAGGCAAGTGGAGAGTATTTCATCACACTCCTGACTTGTGCCTTGTAGATGGTGGACAGGCTTTGGGGAATTAGGAGGTGAGTTACTCTTCGCAGGATTCCCAGTCTCTGACATGCTTCTGTAGCTGCAGCATTTATGTGGTTGGTCCAGTTCAGTTTCTGGTCAACGATAACTCCCAGGATGTTGATGGTGGGGGGTTCAACAATGGTAATGCCATTGATTGTCAAGGGAGATGGTTAGATTCTCTCTTGTTGGAGATGTCCATTGCCTGGCACCTGTGGTACCAATGTTACTTGCTACTTATCAGCCCACGCCTGAATGTTGACTAGGTCTTGCTGCATATGGACACAGGCTGCTTCAGTTTCTGAGGAGATGCGAATGGCACTGCACCTTGTGCAATCATCTGTGAACATCCCCACTTCTGACCTTATGATGGAGGGAATCAGCTGAAGATGGCTGGGTGAGGACACTAGCCTGAGGAACTCCTGCAGTGATGTCCTGGGACTGAGATGATTGATCCCCGACAACCATAACCATCTTCCTGAGTGCTAGGTATGACTCCAACCAGCGATAAGCTTCCCCCCTGATTCCCATTGACAACCCTGGTGCATTGGCAACTGTGGTAATCTGAGGTGCAATACATCTTTAAGAGTATGTGAGCAGATTGACCATGTGACTGTATTACCCAATTGCTGTGTAGCGTGGGCTACAATGTTAATCAGTCGTCTTAGTATGGGGTCTGGTTGGAGAAGCACACATTGCGTTAGTGCTCTGTGACTTGTGTTAATAAACAACATGTGCTTCGTCTTATATTGGTCTCTACATCTGCAGTATCTTGTTTGCCAACTCACTCACTGGTAGATAGGTGTGCAGCCGTGTTTGTGAGCAAAGTGACGCGACAGAAGGAAAATAACAGCAACCCTAAGCTGTCAGCAACAGGCAAATGGTAAATTTTCTCCTAAGTTTTAAAATAAAGATATATGTTTATTATTCACACGAATGTATACATGACAACACCCACTCTCACACTCATACAGATACCAACACACAAAAAAAGATCGCGGTTACAGGTGTAGCATGTGTGTAAGTCAGAGGATTTCAAGAATTCTCTGTTACACTTGCTTTTCCCTGGGGTGAAGACTTAAAATGATGCAAGCCTATAATCTTTGGGTGGAATTTTCCCAGATTTGCACTAAGTGCAGTAGAGGGTGGGTCCAACGATGTTTGACCCACTTGCCGTGATGGTGGGTTTTCACGCTGTATTGTCTGGAATCCGCCTCATTATTTATGCACTCCCGGAAACACGCGGTTTCCATGGTGGGTCGGCTTTCATTCAAGTCCCGCCGCAAGCACATATCTCAGTGTTTCCAGCTCACTACTGCTGCACAGAAGACATGGCCCTGAAACTGAAGAAGACTGCAGCCCCCGGGTTTAGCGACGCATCTCTCTGACTTTTGGAAGCCCGCTGGGATGTCCTCTACCCCCGCTCTGGCTGCAGGATGGGCAGCAACAGCACTAACCCGGCTTGGGAGGCAGTGGCAACGGTGGTCAGTGCCAATGCTCTGGACATCCACTCAGTGCCACAAGAGGATGAATGATCTCCTCCATTCCACCAGGGTAAGTCACTCATCTTGTCAGTCAACTCACACACTCACAAACCCATCACACATCCACAGGGCCCGCACTTGCTGCTGGTTCAAGGGACATCACCATTCACTGTCTCACACTCGTCGTCATTGTCCTCATCCCATCCGTGGGACCACTCACCCCCCCCCACATAGGCTAGGCATACTTGTCATCTGGCCTGGCAGGTGTCCTGCTTACACTTTCTCCATCTCTATCCATGCAGGATAAGCTGGCACACAACAGGAGGGAGAGGTTGCAGGCCAGTGGAGGAATCCCCGAAACTGAAGTCCTCACGGACTTTGAAAACAGAGCAAATTACCTGGCTGGCGAGGATCTGGATCGGACCTGTGCTGATGGCGAGGTCAGCGCTGCTCAACCAAGTGAGGGTCCAGCAGTGCAACGTCCATCAGACAACCATTCTGTGAGTGATGTGTCCTGTTTCACAGGCCACTGCCATGCACTAATTATCTCCCTTTGCTTTTGTAGGCACATCTGTAAAATAGCTGACAGAGTCCGTGACCCAGGGCCTCCAATCAAGCCCCGAAGAATCCTCTTAAGGGGAATCTGGAGACACCCTCCCTGAAGACCCATCACAGCGCTCACCCACACCCTCCACCAGCGCACAGATGCACACCTCGGTGGGAACTAGCTTTAGAGTAGCCCTAGGATCACAATCTGTTGAGTGCACTGCACTGCCCGATCCACAGCAGCTGGTGTCAGGGACCTCCCTGGCATCCAGCACTCAGAGGACTGCTGGAGGCTAGAGGTTTGCTGAGTCCGAGTCAGGTGAGGAGCCTCTGGACTCGGTCATGTCACAGTTGCTGGAGCTGCAAAGGTAAGCTCGGGAACACCAGGAAGGATGTCAGCTGCACTCCTCAGATTGCAAGGCATGGTGGAGTTCGTCTGCCTTCAGTCTGAGGTGATAGCGACGGCATGCCAGTGTACTGAGGTCAACACTGGTAGGATGGTGGCCGCCATGGAGACCTTGGTCTAGGGCTTCGCTCCTGCACTGCTGCACGGGCTCAACTCCATCGCTGATGCCATATTTGGCCTCCATTAGTGTGTACATGAGTGGGGTGCGGGGCAGCTCAATCTTACTCCAGCTACCCCTTCTCCTCAAGGAGTCAGCTTGGGCCCCCGGGCACCCATAGGGAGGAGGATCAGCAGGTGTACCCCCCCCGGGGCCATCCATCCAGGTGACTCCAGGTGTGTCCAGCCCATCCAAATCCCCTCCTCCTGCGACCCCAGCAGCTCCAGCTTCACAGGCCAAGGACGGTGCCACTGCCACACAGCAGGACCCCAAAAGCAGGCCAGGGCCCTCCAAGTCTCGGCCCTCCAGAGGACGCCCTCCAAAAACATCACAGACAGGGCGTCGTAGTCAGCAGGCTGCCCCCACCCCCACTGTGGATGTCCAGGGAGCACCAAGACGTAGCGGCAGGGTTAGGAAAGTTAAAGAGAATTAGTTGCATAACCTAGGCATGGATGTTAATCACTTGTACATAATGGTCACTATTGTCAATAAACTCCCAAGGATGTCTCCCTGCCTATGGCTCCTTGTTCTGATGAGCAGTGTTCTTGTCACTCAAATGTTAAACTTTTCTGCACACGATAAAGGCAGGTGTCTCAGTCCAGGGCCTCTTCCCTGTGCTCTGTGCAGCCTTCATAACAAAATGATGGTCCGGCCTTGCACTCCCTGGAGACATTACTGATGCCTGCACCTCGACGGTGCTGGTCATTGCTGCTGGAATGTCGTGGGCAGGCGCCACAGAGTTCCATCATTCTCTCTGTGTGCTCTCAGCACTTTTAATGAGGGGCCGGACCCCATCTCTTCATTATCTGTGACCACTGATGCTGTGCTCCAGCTCCTGAAGGGCTTAGGTGCTGAAGGCGGACAAAGGATCAGATGCTTCTAAAGCTTCATTACTGCGTCTCAATGAAATCACCCTAATCACACAAGAGCGCAAGCGAGCTGCCCTCGGCCAGGCAGGAGTCAGACATTCTCAGACGCTGTGTGAATATTTATGGGGCATCCTCAATGTTTATCGTCATCACCCTCCTGCAATTGAGTGACTATTAGGTCCTCCACCGCCTTTCCAGTACAGGAGCATTCTCACAGAGGGTATACCCGCTGCCATAAGCCAGACTGGAGTCAAACGTTCACAAATACGATGTGAGGAACTATGGAGTCACCTCACTGCATGTCGTCATCATCCTCCTCAAATCTAGCAGCAGAGCGGGCCTCTCTAGTGTGCCTGCCTCACCTGGCCAGTGCGAGGGCCTCATCCCCATCATCGTTGCGTCCTAGGACCTCCGCATCCTCATCCCCATCAGCGTCCCCCTCATCAGAGGAGACATGTAGCTCCTCCATCTCCTCCTCAGCCAGCTCATATCCCTGTTGGAGCGCCAGTTTGTAAGGGCACAACAGACAGCAACGATGCGTGACACCCTCTGCGGACTGTATTGCGGGGCTCCACCAGAGAGATCCAGGCACTGGAACCTCATTTTCAGCATCCTGATGGTTTGTTCCACCAAGTTGCAAGTTGCAGCATGAGCCTCGTTATACCATCGCTCTGCTGCAGTCTGAGGCCGCCGTATGGGTGTCACCAGCCACACCCTCTGCAGGTAGCCCTTGTCTCTGAGGAGCCATCCCTGCAGCTTCTGTGACCCTGGAAGGCCCCAGGGACCTGTGATTGATTGAGGATGTAGGCGTCATGTACACTGCCTGGAAACTGTGTGCAGACCTGCAGGATGCTTTTCTGGTGGTCACAGACCAGCTGCACATTCAGCAAATGGAATCCCTTGCGGTTGATGTAGTTCACTGTGTATAGTAACAGAGATCTGAGCACCACATGAGTGCAGTGGATCGCACCCTACACTCGTGGGAAACACGAGATCTGGGTGAATTCAATCGCTCTTGCATCCTGGCTGTTCTGGTCCTGGGCGAAATGCACAAAGTTGTGTGCCCTCGCAAAGATGGCATCTGCGACCTCATAGACGCATTTGCAGGTGGAGGCTTGAGAGATCCTACAGAGGTCACCAGTGGAGCCCTGAAAGGAGCCACTGACATAGAAATTGAGTGCCGCTGTCACTTTCACGGCCGCTGGTAGTGGATGCCCTCCATGCCCCCATGGCGCCAAATCCTGCAGTGGCTGACAGATGTGAGCGACCAGTTCCTGAGACATGCGCAGTCTTCGGCGACACTGGTTCTTGGTCATCTGCAGGAATGAAAGTCGGCGTCTATAGACCCTGGGTGTCACTAGGCACCAGCCTGCGACGGCTCGCTGTGGCTCTTGGGCGGCATGTACGGGAGCCCCAGCCGGCTCTTCTACCTGAGGTTGCTGCTCCTTTCTCTGCACAGCCAGAAGCCTCAGTGACTTTCTCCTCCATCGTCTTCATGCTCTGTAGGCCACCAGGCATACAGCTAGTTCACCAGGCTCCATGGTCCTGATGCACTCCTCCTGCGGGATGAAAGAGAGAGACAGATGGTTAGTATGGGTGTACTGAGAACCTGCCCTGGTTAAGTGTGACGGCCCCTTTATGCTTCCTGGAGAGTGCTGGCCAACACTTGGATGGCCAGAGATTAGTGCACTGCATGGCTGCACTGTTAGCTTGAACCATGGGGGAGACTGGTCCAAACTGGGATGCTGACATTGCAAGGGGCTGTGAGCACCTCCAGCAGTGACTGGTCCATGGCCAGTTTTAGCAAGGAGATTGTAAGATTGTACAACTTGTGCAGCCGTCCAACTGTTCTGCAGTCCAGTAAAATGCTCATGAATTTGCAGTCTATGCCAAGGGTGGGCTGGGGGGCTGGGTGGTGGGGGTGGTGGGTGGTGGAACTCTGGAAAACTTGATGGCACTTTGATGCCTCCATGCCGCTTGAGTGGGCAGATAAGCCAGAAGCCTGACTCCAATCATCTCAATGTGGCTGCGCCTGAACTACCTCAGTTGCAGAGGAATGGTCGCTTTATACAGGTTTCCCGAATGTGTGGCCACTTCCATTGACCACCCTACTCCCCACCCCAAATGCTTGTGCGCTATATTCAATGGCAGGGCTGCCCTTGCCTCCCCCTCCCCCTCCACCATCAGTCACCTCAATGGCAAGGCTGCACTTGCCCCCCCCAGCTCCCCTCTACCCTCAAAAGCCACCTCCAAGGCAGGCCAGCACATGCACCCTGCTCCCCCTTACCCTCAAAAGTAATCTCCGAGGAGGGCAGCACTTAACCCTGACCCCTGGCGCCCCTGAAGCCTGAAAAGCAACAGGTGACCCTGGCGAGCTCAGCAGAACGTTGTAACCCTAACCTCCAGTTCACCCAAAATGCAGGCTGCTAAGTGCACGTCGTCTCTGTGCTGTTGTGAAACATGTCAATGTGCTTTCCCACCAACATGAATAGATGATCCAGCGGGGCTGCAAGAGCCTGGCGGGATGGCCTAATAATGATATGCTGATGCATTACAATGAGGTTCCCAACGACCGATGGTGGGAAATGTGGCCCGCCATCAGTGGGCTGAGCAGATAATCTGGACCTGCCTTCCCACCATCATGAAACCGATCATGCCATTTTGTCTGCTCACGCCACTTATCAAGCTCATCGCCAGCGGGCACAGAACGTTTCACCCTTTGTTTTTACTTGCTGAAGTATCTGGAGGTTTAGAAAGACAGGTTTGTTGTTATTTTATGTTTGAAGTCGCAGATTTTGTTTCCACTCCAGTCAGCTGCAATAGCGAAGCCCTGTAGTGAAGCCCTAGTATGGTTCCTCAGGTATAGAGGTCAAGGCCAACCCAGTTGTCTTAGGCAAGGTCTTTTTCCTCTGCTAGCCTAGATGTTTCTGCCTCTGTCTGAGAAGAATATGCCTTATTAAATCTCCTTATCAGAAACCTGTGACAAGAACATCTCTTTCCATTGTCCTCATAAATAGTTTCTAATGGTGGGCCATCCTCAGAAACTCGAGTAACACTCACCCACATAACATCTTGATGAGCTAGAGCTATTCACACCCATTTTCTGGATTTCAACTTTAGAGTCAAAAAGCCTGCAAATAGTATTGTGAGACTAGGCTTTTAATTAGTTGAAGGAGCACAGCCATTAACCACAGGAAGGGTCTTTTGCATTTTGATTGTAGCATAAAGTGCTAAATCTAACACTACTCCTAATGATAGTTATTGAGCATGTGCGCAGGGAGCTACATCATAATGATGTCACTCAGGTTGGTCTGGTTAATAGTAAGCCTGGGTGGTGTACTCAAAAGAAAACTTAGATTGTTTGAGTGAAAAGAACGTGGAAGGTGTTTACACTTGGAGACAATACTCAGCAGTCTTTGTGTATAGCATAAGTAGACATTGAGTTTCCCAAAGTCCCAAAAAGGTGCTGTTGGTATTGGGTTGTAAACAGTTGTTTCAAATAGTCCATTTATTACTAAGATGAAAGGCAGTTGGGATCAAGGATAGCTAATTAGCAATTCTACCTAGATACAAGACTAATATGTTTAATGGCCTGGATTTTTCCTGCGTTGGGCAGGCTCGGCGGGAAAGGGCGGAGGTGGTCGCAGAGCCGACCACCGCCCACGATCGGCTCCACATCGCCATTTTACACGGGTGGGCCAATAACGCCTGCCCACGGTAATACATGAGCAGCAGCGCTGAGCGGGGGGGGTGGAGGGAGAGTCAGATCCAGCGCTCTTTTGCGCATGTGCACGAAAGAGCGCTTCAATCTCCCTGAGGCACAGAGCTGTCTAAGGGAGATTGAAGCAATTTTGAAAAAAATTTATGACTGTAATAAAAATTTAATGAAACATGTCCACTCATGTGACTGTGTCACATGAGATGGGACATGTATTTATTTTTCAGAAAAACTTTTTATTTAATTCATAAAACCTTTAGGAAACCTCATCCCGCTCGTGAATGAGGTTTCCTAAAAAACGTAAAGGCCACTTGGCCTTTTCGCCTGCCCGCCAACCGTAAGGTTGGGCAGGCTGTATAAGTGTGACGTTAATTACTTCATTAATGGCCTTAACAGGACTACCAATTATTGGCGGGTGCACAGCCGACTCAGGCACACCCCCGCCGAACAAAACACCACAAGACAGCGCGATGACGTCAGGACGCACACCTGATGTTATCGTGCTTCATTTTACATGCCGGCACGTCAGGCCCGCCCCCCAATGCCAACTGAAAAACCCTGGCCCATGTTTCCATGGGAAAGAGGGCAGAAGAAGCCACTGTTGAGATCAGTTTACAGGCTTCCCTACAAATCAATGAATATATCACAGACAGACAGCAGTTTGTTTCAATGTGGTCTGCAGCCATCTGAAAGGTGGAGATCAGGAGACAGAAGCAGCCAGTCTGCAACCGAAGCACAGAAAAAGCTGAATCTATTGTTCACCAGATAGAACGTGGGTGTGAGCTTGCAGTCAGATTGAAGAGATCAAGTTCATGATGAATTAAAGGAGATTGGAAGATTCACCTCGCTTGGGCTAGAGGGAAAGAATCTCCAGTATAACCCTCATTGAAAGTAAATTCTAGAATTAGAAATTACACAGCTGGGAAAGGGAAAGGAAGCAAGCCATTGGGAGCTTAGAATAACTTTAGATTATAGATGCAAGTGTCCACTTAAGGGACAATGTAACGTATAACCATAGCGGGAGGTTTTCTGTCTTGCTAAAAGTTAAATGGAGAACTGCTTCTCTGTAGTTCAAAGCATAAGTTGCCTTCAAAAAGAAAATAGTGTTTAGTCAATATGTGTTTTTATTTAGTCATTTGTTACAGTAAAAGTTTTAAAATGTGAAATCTTGTCAGGTCATTCTCTCAGCCAATAACTGGAAATTCAGGTCTCTTTTTTAAAAAGTATCGGTCTGTAAGGAGATCATAACATTCGTTTACCAGGCTGGCTGTTCAGCTGTCAACAGTATCATGGACTGTTATAGAGCTGCCTCATCAGCTATCTAACTGCAAGTTCACTTGGTTCGAAGGAAGGTGGTCACCAATTGAGGCCTCATCATTCATTCTGGGAAATTGTTTTTGAAATAATTATATGCTCCTGCAGTGCTTCCAGCGGAACCTCTCAACCAGATAGAAATGAGGTAGGAACCTTATTAGGCCTGGAACTGAGGGGTGCAGCTTTTTACTGCCTCTTACAAGGCTACCCATGTAAGGGGGAACAGAATTCTGAACATAGGAATTCTCATGTCTAGATTCTTCTTGGGGACTAAGATGTGGTTCTCTAGCTGATCCAATAATTGGAGTGAGGCCACCTTTGTCTGGGGGGGCCACAGCAACTGTTTCATCTTCCTTCCGGCAAGGGAAAGGGTGGGGTCAGAGCAGCTGGCACCCCTCCCCTCTGGCCCAGGAGATTTCGGTCAGACTTTTCAAACACTTTAATGTGGTTGAAGGGTGAGGTGGTAGGGGCACTGCAAAGGCATATCTAGTCTGGAGATGGTAAGGAAATTACAGGACATTGCTTTGACCTTGCTCATTTTGGTGGGGTCACTTGTGGATGTTGTCTGGAACAGACTCAATTTGGCATGCATGCTAAGGTGTGTGCCATTCCATGGATCTTTGGGGCATCTTCAGCCTGATCACAAATCGGAAGTTTACAGTGAGAAATAGGGCAGAATTTTCCACTTGGTGGGCAGGCGGGACCAACCGATCGCCGCTACCGAAATGGGCCGCGCTGCTATTTTCAGCGGGTGGGCCAATTAAGGCCTGCCCAGCGGGTAAGCGCCTCCCGTGGAGAACGGGAAAATAGCTGCAGGGGCAGGCGGCTTCAGACTGCCGGTTCCAATGGGGAGCCGGCAATCTGTATAAAGAGTGGCCAGGCAGCCTCATTTAGGCAGTGCACCATGGCCACTCGGGGAGCAAGGGAGGGAGCTATGTATGCAGAATAGCATGAGCAGGAGGAGCGGGGCAGGCTGCAGGAGAGGCCAGCGGGGGGCCACTGTGCCCCTCGATTCTCCGATGCATGCCTTGCTGTCCTCCTCCAAGAGGTTTCCAGCCATTGGCACCTGTTGTATCCGGAGGATGGGAGGAGGAGGGCTCCCCATGTCACCAGCCAGGCGTGGGAGGAGGTTGGTGACGCTGTCAGCGCCCATGATGATGTGCGGCGCACTGGCACCCAGTGCCGCAAGAGATTTAAAGATTTGCTGCGCTCTGGAAGGGTGAGTACCATGTCGGCCTTGGCCATTTGATCCAGAAGGTAGCCTTAGCCTTTGAGCCAACTTCCCAATGTCTTGCTGTTGTTACTGCGTTGGGCATTTGGCGCATGCTGGGTGAGCAAACGGGTACTGACCATGATAAAAACAGAATTACCTGGAAAAACTCAGCAGGTCTGGCAGCATCAGCGGAGAAGAAAAGAGTTGACATTTCGAGTCCTCATGACCCTTCAACAGAACGCTTACATCAGGCTTAGTGGTTGAGGAGAAGATGGGTTCTCCCCGCAGCATATGTTGGTGTTTGTGGCATTTGAGTAGTCTGGGGGCAACCTGCAGAGGAGGCAGCTAGACACATACTCAAAACTCCAACACATGCCATATTGATGGTGATGAGATGGTCCAAGGGGTGCCTCAATGTGTTGTGACCAAGTGCCATCTGCTGCCACCGGCACTGCACCTAGTTGCGCCTCCTTGCCATGGGCGCTAAGACCTGTGTGCTTTTCGAAGTGATGGACGCCGAATGTGTCCAAGGTGGCCGTTGGGGGAGGGGGTTGGGAGCAGCCGTACTATCTTCTGGGGACTGATCACCAGTAGTGTGGACAGGAGCCACTGGAGGCCTCAGATGGGCCACTGTGGTTGGGGTGCGGCGAGGCTGGGGTGTGCAGAGTACATGAGCGGTCAGCCCCAATAAATCCTCTTCTCTGTTTTGCAGGCAAAAAGTCACCACAATGCACGGGAGCGCCAGAGGACTGGAGATGGGCGCGCCCTCCTCCAGCGCCTCACCACATTTGAAGAACAGGCCATGGAGCTGGGCAGAAGGCAGTAGGTGGCAGCGAGGCTGGGGTGCAGCGGGCAGGTATTTGAGGTCCACAGTCCCATCCACTCTGTCTGCCCACCATCCAAACCACTGATGGTTGCTGCAATCGTTAATGCTGACACACTGCTCATTCACAGACTGAGACACTCTGACGTGTGGGTCATACACAAAGGTCCCTCGTCCCCTTGAGGAGTCGGGTCTCCACCACCTTCCAAAGTCACCTTATTCCATTTGTGACCACTATCACCATGGCCTAACATGCCATTGGGTCGCTGCTGCACAGCCAAAGACTTTGTGTATCTTAGGAAGTTTGGGACCTCCAGCACCCTTTCAGCCAGTGCGCCCCACATTACTCTGTCCAAAAGGTCCTCAGTACCTCAGCTGTGAACCTCATGGCACTCAACTTAGATAAATGCCACCACGTAACTCATCCCTGCGCCAAGGGGAAATGTTGCCTTCTGCCCACCTGGTCTATGCCCCTCCTAACGGAATGAAGGTCAATAATGTGACCTCTCAATCTCCTGTGATCCACAGCAAATGTTGCAAGTGTTTGCGATGTTTCCTCAGCCCCGCAATTATCCAGGCCACAATGCATCCAGGTCAGGTACCTCTGCATTCTCCCCACGCCAGTGGTACATAACATGCCATGCGGCATTCCTGAGGCCATCTGACCAGCCTGTCTGCATGTGCGTTTAATGGTTGGGGCTCCTCTTGACTCTTTTCCACCTCACCAATGTTCGTCTCCTTAGGGTCTCAAAGAGTGAGTGACTTACGAGGCTGGGGGGAAAGGGATGAAAGGTTAAACTGAATGTACGCTAACTGATGCAGTGTCCTTGCTGTTAATTTCAGCATCACCACCAGAGCAACCCGCACCTCGACACCGCAGCCCCCCCTCCACACCTGAGGGGCAACAAGTGCGGCACATCATTTCAGCTAGCCAGGCACCAGCGCAGACACACGCATCTCGGTGGGGACTTTACCGTTGGCTAGTGTCCCAGGTCACAGTGGAGAGGGCACATCACAATCGCTGGAGGAGATGGTGGGGACAGAGAGTGCCAATGGCACCAGCAGCCGGAGGGCTGCAGGTTCGAGGCACATGCTGAGTCCAGCACTGATGACGTGCCTCTGGAGTTGTCACCAATGCAGCAGTTGCAGGACAAGCAGCAGGAAGTGCGTTTGCATCTGGCAGGGTTGCATGAGGGAATGCTTCAGTTGGTCTCTACGATGGAGGAGTCCAGGCAGAGTGCACGTGAAGGCATGAACCTCAGGGCAGAGCTTCAGGCTTCCTCCACTGAGAGATTGGCGACTCTCATAGAGAGGGGGTTCAATTGGATGGAGAATCTTCTGATTGGGATACGCTCTGACCTGCAAGCCCTCACAGCGGTACTGGCCACGGGTGGTCATTCTCAATGTGGGGGATATTGTGGACACCAAGCGTCGGCGCTCGGTGCCCATGCATCTACGGTGAGCAGGGAGGTCAAAAAGGACCTCATGTCAGCGCAGCAGCTGCCTGTCGTCGCTGCGGACTCCTCTCAGGGCACTCCAGATGAGGGCAGCTGCTCCTCCACCCCTCTGCCAGTCAACATTGCTTCTGTAGAGACTGCGACAACAGAGGAGGTGCCAGTTCTGGAACTGGCCACTCCCTCCCAGGCAGGGCCATCACAGGCTCCATGGGCCAGAGGACGCCCGCCAAGGTCATCGAGGCCAACAGGACAGCAGAGTCAGCAGGCTGTCTCACAAGCCACTCTGACCGATGAGGCAGCACCTAGACGTAGTACCTGCAAACGTAAGCATTAGGCACGTTAGGCACTCCACGGGTTTATCACTGGTGATTTTGTGTTGGCCTTAGAATAGGGAACAAAATTCTTCTTATTGCAAAGGAGAAGTCTGTGTACTTTTTTTTGGGCATAATAAAGTCCACTTTTCTGACCAAGGCTGGGGGTGTTTCCTTTGTGCTGCGTTTTAGTTTTTCACAGACATATCATGAGTGTTTGAGTGGACATTGATGTTTCTGTACTAAGCCTTTAGTTGCAGCTGAACAGGTGGAAGATGTGGCACCTAAGTGCCACGTGTTGAAGTGCCAGGCAATGCTGTTCCTGCTGATCCATGTGTGTGGAGCTAGCTGAAGGTTCTTTGGTTTAAATTGTCCCGAGTGTCCCTGCCTCCTTGGTGTAGTAGTGGGTCAGCGTGCTGCCCCTCATCATCGCCCTGTGCTTCCTCATCCTCTGAGCCACTGCTGGATTCATCGTGTACAGCCTCATCCACTGCGTCAAGGTCTTCAGCGTCAATTGCATCCCCCCTTTCCAGCGCAAGATTGTGCAGAGCACAGCAGACTACCACTATCACAGAGACGCGATCTGGGGAGTACTGGAGTGAGTGGTCCAGGCAACGGAAGCACATCTTGAGAAGACTGATGGTTCTCTCCACCACAGCCCTTGTGGAGCCGTGGCTCCTATTGTAGCGCTCCTCAGCTTCTGTTCTTGGATGGCAGAGAGGCGTCATGAGCCACCTTCTGAGGGGATAGCCCTTGTCATCCAGCAGCCAACCATCCAGCCGGGCTGGAGCACTGAAGAGCCTCGGCACCTGGAGATGTAGGCGTTGTGGGAGCTGCCTGGGTACCTTGCACAGACTTGCAGAATCTGCATCCTGTGATCACACACTATCTGCACGTTCATGGAGTGGAAGCCCTTCCTGTTGATGAAGACACCGGGCTCACCTACTGGCGCCTTGATGGCCACATGTGTGCAGTCTATTGCACCCTGGACGCGGGGGAAGCCAGCAATGGCCGTGAAGCCTCTGGCTCGCTGTGCCTGACTTGCCTGGTCGCAGCAGAAGTGGATGAAGGTCAATATCCATCTTAACAGAGCGTCTGTAACCTGCTTGATACAAGTGTGGACAGCTGATTGGGAGACACCGCAAAAATCACCCACCGAGCCCTGGAAGGAGCCAGAGGCATAGAAGTGGAGGGCAACTGTGAGCTTCAGAGCCGCGGGCATGGGGTGTCCACCCACACAGTTAGGGGAGATCTCAGGGCCAATCATCTGACAGATATAGTTGACTGTCTCCCTTGAGAGTCGGAGCCTCCTTCGGCACTGCACTTCAGTCATATTGAGGTAGCTGCTTCACCCCATGTATACCCTGGCAGCAGGATAGTGGCGTCTTCTGCGGCCCCTTGCACCTTGGACAACCTCTTGGCCCTGCGCCCCTTGTGCCTGCGCCTGGCCTCCCAAAGGTGGCTCCCCTGGAGGCTGATTGTCCAGTCCTGGCCTCCTTCTTATTCTAGCCCTCCCTTCCTCCTCAGAGGAGCTGCCTCCAGTGGAGATGTCAGAACCCATACCCCCAGGCTAAATGGAGGCCTCCGGAAAGCTGCAGGCCCGCGAAAGATTACTGTCTGCAGACTGGTTTCAAAGTACACAAGAAACTCTTTGAAATCGATGTGAACTGCTAACAATCACACAGACAACTTTAAAACACTTTCTGCAATTAAAACTTCGTGGAAAACATGAACAACCCCTCTGAGTCCACATATCCCGCCAGTGCATGACTTTTATTAAAAAACTCCTACCCGTCTGCCCATTGGGCCCATGCGCTGACCCGAAGTTCGCAGGGGCCCCTCAAAATCCAGGACAATTGGCAAGTTAAGGGCCTTAACGAGGCCTTCAATTAATGGCTGGCGAGCACCCTGCTGCTGAACACACCCGCTGACCGAAATATCACGATGCCGTGCACTGACGTCAGGACGCTCACGCGACATCAGCGCACGACATTTTAAGTGCTGGCATGGGGGACACCCGCACGTCAGCCGGAAAATTCTGCTCAAAGTAAAACACAAACTAAAGAATTGGGTGACATTGGTATTTTGTACTGATCAAACATTATTTTGGATATTTTTCTGGAAAACTGAGTTTGCTTTGCAGATCTAACACTTCGGATTAAAGATACATCATATTTGATTTCGACAACTCACTGAAATTGCAGTATTAATCTAAAATTTTGTTTCAGCCCTTTGTCATTTACTACTCAAGCAAAAATATGTCTTGAGATCAAATAGTTGGGTAAATGCCAATTAATTTCCTCTTTCCTTCCATTTCCTTCAATATAGTAAAATAAAAACCTGGCAATCATCCATACAGTATGCTTAGATGTAAAGTAATGTGTTCTTTGAACCTAAAACAAAGTGCTCTGAGCCCAAATTGCACAAGTTGCAATGCATCATTCAATAAAGCCTGCTTAACCTTAATATTCCCCATATCAGTTTCCAGTATAATTTGAGGTTTCAGACTCTTTTAACAGTAAGTGCTTTATTTATGAATAATTAACTTGTGTTGCTATAGTTACTGAATATTACCTCAAATTATGATGACTAATATTGTGTCTGGTTTCACCAATTGGCAAAAGCAGTCCATTTAGGCCAGCCCAAATTAAAATTTCAACAATGGGATTGAAGAAAAAGGGAAAATAGAACCTAAAAAAAATGAAAACTATTTCACTAATGTGATTGTAGGGCACACAATGAATATTTAAGCAGGATAAATATTTTAAAGAGCTCTATGAAATTCTACCTTACCAACATTCTGGCCTTTGTAAAAGACCTATAATCACCTGGAATAGACACTGTGAGGTTCAATGTATTGATTCTCCTGTGCTAAATAGTTGTGGAAGATTTTGAAGTACTGGCTTCATGAGATGTAATCGCCAAACTGACCCAACAGCACAGGTCCCTGGATTTGACCTCTCTCAAAGACAATGGGCAGCACCGAAGCAAATCTGCACAGGGCATGCTTTTCACTTCATTTCACCACATGGCATCTCAGGAAGCTATTGAATGGCCAGTCAAATTACACATCCTATTGTATACCTTTCCTATCATACACAAGTAATTGTTTTGGCATACCTCTTTCTTGAACAGGGAAAAGAGGTGATTTTTTTTCCAATAATATTTATATTTATACATTGTGCGTTTGTAAAGAAACCGAAGAATATTTTTCACAAATACTTTTCATGAAGACAGCAACTCTTCCACGGATATGTTACAATGTTATAGGTGTTGTGTAAATGCAAGTACTTGTTCCACAAAAATTCTGCAGCATAAGGCAGCATTTCCATTCAAACATAAAAGCAAAATGCTGCAGATGCTGGAAATCTGAAATAAAAACAGAAAATGCTGGAAAAACTCAGCAGGTCTGACAGCATCTGTGGAGAGAGAAACAGAGTTAACGTTTTGAGTCCGTATGACTCTTCTTCATAGCATTTCTATTCAGCTTGGTATGCTTTGTCAAAACTGATTTCTAAATTAATTTATAAAGAAATCTTGCCACCCTAGTGTTTGACATCCTAATCTGGTCCGACCATTGTTGCAGTTTTTGTTTGGTTATGAAAATGAAATTTCGCAACTTGGTTTTTTTATCTCCATTTTTTATCTCTTACTTTCATATCATAATATATATAATACAATAAAATTCATTAAAATATTTATCCTGACTAATTGTTCATGGTATTACCTATAATTATGTTACCATTTTTTTTCTCCCTTTTCTTTTCCTTTTCTTCAATTCCATCATTGATATTTTAATCTGAGTTGGGTTCAAACACACCTCTCCTGCCAATTGGTGGTACCAGACTGTCTATAAATGTGGGCAAATATATTTTTAAAATTTTACAGTTCTGTTTTTAATTATTAAGTTAAGGGAGTAGAGTGTGCCATGTATGTGTTCTTGCAGTATAAATTAGGACCATATGAGCTGTTTGAAGCTGATTGATCTCCCCACCATTATATGGATTATAAATGATTGATGTGTGAGTTTTTGGTCATGTAAAACTAATCTAACACTTTATAAATGTCTCTATTCTTCATAAATGTCTCCCACCTTAGGCATGGTCACATTTGTATGGCTCTGCTTGTTGAAAGCAGGCTCATTTCTGCCAACAGTGCTTGTAGCCCTGAGTTTTGAATGGACAGGCTCTCTGGAGCAATCCACTTAGACCATAATAAATAACAAAATATGCTAAAGCTCTTAAGAGCTGCTAACTGATTGGTTATCTAAGGAAAGAATTGAGGAAATACACCAAAGACAACAAATAACTTTGTATCTCTTAAGTGTGGATGTGCTTTAGAATGGTTTCAGTTGTATGCTGATTTGTCAAATGTTATATCAACAGATAAATAAGTGTGGCATTCAGATCAGTGCTCTCAGGTGTATGACTGAATAACCTACATTTTGTATTAGTGTTTAGAATATATGGTACTGTACTATTTTTAAAAATGTTAATATTATCTTTGAGTTAAAGAGCCAGGAAATGTTTAAAGTAAATGAAATACTTTTAATTCCCTCTAAAAGGTTCATAGGCCAACAAAATCATGCTTTGGGATGAGCAGAAATCACAAGTAATCCAATACTCTTTGAGTTAAATTTAGTAAGGTGACATTGGGCAGTGCTCAATTTTTGCTGGCCGACAATCAAGTGAACATTTAGCTTAAACAGAAACAGAAAAGTTGAAAACACTTGGTAGGTCAGGCAGCTTCTATGGAGAGGACAGACAAATGGGTGTGTCTGGTACGTCAATGTTTCGGGTATGCGGACACTTTGTTGGAACTCAAAGATGTTACAAATGAACAGTGCCCAAAAGAAACAGAAAGAAAGAGGAAGCTGGAGGAAAGACACAGCAATAGAATAACCTGGAAATATTTATTTTCCGATTTACATGGTTGAAACCATTCATAATTTTGAATACTTCTAACAGATTACATCTTAACTCTCTTTTTTCCAATGAAAATTACTAAGTTGTGCCTTGAAAAATACTATAATTCAAAAGCAACAGAAGCGCAATGATGCCTTCTAAAAGAAAGAAGACTTTGTGAACTTTGATTATATGATGCCAAAATTATGTGTGATTCTGTTTAGGGCATAGAAATTATAGATACTGCTTTTAGTTTTCTAAAACTACATGAAATTTTGTCAACGATATTCAAGATCATTCTGAAACATACCTTCTCCCTTTGTAAAGAGTGTCTTTATGCTTAATTTAAAACAAAACTCTTTTTTCTGGAGGCAGATTGCCTCAGCAGAACTAAGATTGGGAAATCTCTTGATAAGGTCATTTAGAATGAAAAGATTGTATGGTGTGGTGCCTTAGAAGGCTGTCCTTTTAACATCTGGAGCTTTGGTTCAAATCTAACCCAGGCCGATGGTTTAAAATTCTGTTTTCTTTGATGGCTCATAAATAAAGTGAGATGAGATTGTCTCAGTTTACTTCCCAACGGACACAAGTTCATAACACCAAACTACCCATAATTCAGCACTATAATTTGCAGTAAATTGCAAACTTCAGTCAAAGGGGCCCTAAGGATGGGTGGTGAGGGCAGTCAAAATGATTCATAGCACAGTATGTAGTTTCAACTTTCTCTGTATTTTTCTCATATACACTCATTAACATAGATACCAAATGTAGTAAGGACAGTTTTATGATGTGTTACTAAGTGGTAAATAGCTTTATCGCTGCACATTAGCAAGGGGAAGTGGTGGCATAGTGGTATTATCACCGACCGGTATTCCAGAGACCCACAGCAATGCTCTGGGGACCTGGGTTTGAATTCGACCATGAGTTCAATAAAAATCTGACACCATTGCTGTATAATCCCATGATTCACTAATGCCCTTTAGGGAAGGAAATCTACTGCCCTTACTTGGTCTGGCTTACATGTGACCCCAGACATGTGGTTGACTCTTAAATGCTCTCTGAACAAGGGCAATTAGGGATGGGCAATAAATGCAGGTCTAGCCAGTGATGCCCACATCCAATGAATGAATAAAAAAAATGTTAACATGGTTGGCAAAATAATGATGAGTTTGTTGTGTTATTAATGTGTAAATCCTCCAGCAGCTTGTGGTGCAGCCCATGAATCCTATGGGCAGAATTTCACAGTTGGTGTGTGGGGGTGGGCCTGAAACACATGCATGTAAAATAACATGTGCTTTTGGGTGTGTGTCCTGATGTCCCCATGTGCCATTGTGATATTTCAGAAGGTGGGTGTGCTATGAGTTTAGAGGTGTGCCTGCCATTAATTAATGGGCCAATTAAGGCCTGTGAGGCACCAATTGACAACATTGATTTTCACGGCATCATATGGGTGCAATGAGCAGGCAGGGTAGGCCACATTTTTAAAAACCTCATCCACAGGCGGGACAAGAGGGGTGAATGGGCTTGCTAATGCAAGTCGTTAAAACTTTGGTTTATTACTTACTGCTACTTGCTTGTGTGAACAGGACAACTTAATTTCACTTCAGAGCTGCTTTGACAGAAATAACAGGCTTCAGTTCAGGACTCTGGAGGAATCATAACACTTGGGGCCTTCCAGGTATCAGACAGCCTTCCCTTACCCTGGTAATGAGGATTGTGCTCCCCGCTGGAGGCACCTCCTCTGAGGAGGAAGAGAGGGCCAGAAGGGGGAGGAAGCCAAGAGTCCATATTCAGACACCAGGGGAGCCATCTGTGGGGAGGACAGGTGCAGGCACAAGGGGCACAGGGCTAACAGGAAGTCCAAGGTGAAGGGGCTGCAGAAGATCCCACTATCCTGCTGCCAGGGTTTACAGGCTGCGATGCAGCTACCTCAATATGTCTGAGGTGCAGTGCCGAAGGAGGTTCCATCTCTCAAGGGAGACAGTGGCCTCCATATGTCAGATGATCGGCCCTGAGATCAGCTCCAACTGTGTGGGTGGACACCCTATGCCAGTGGCGCTGAAGGTCACAGTGGCCGTCAACTTCTATGCCTCCGGCTCTTTCCATGGGTCGGTGGGTGATCTTTGTGGAGACTCCCAATCAGCTGTCCACAGTGGTGTCAAGCTGATGACAGACACTCTGTTCACGCATGCATTGATTTTCATTCACTACCACACAGATGAGATCAGCCAGGCGGAGCAAGCCAGAGGCTTTGCCGCGATTGCTGGGTTCCCCCCTCATCTAGAGTGCAATAGACTGCACACATACGGCATCAAGGTGTCAACAGGTGAGCCGGGAGCCTTCGTCAACGGGAAGGGCTTCCACTCCATGAACGATAAAGGCAAAATACTGCGGATGCTCCATTAGTCAGTACCACCACTATTAACAACCCTTTGACCTTTTGTTTATGACATCAAAACAGCATCCGCAGTATTTTGCCTTTATCTTAGTGTTTAATTCACTGCCACTTCTCTCCCAGGAATGCCTACCTTGAAGAAGCACTGCTCTTCTCTCCGACAGAATTTCCGCTTGCCTCTTTTGCCCTTTTCACCTTTATTGCTTTCCATTTCCCTCCTGGTGTTTGACAAGGTGTTTACTAAAACTCGCTTTCACGACCATATTTCCTTCCTCAGTGACTGTCTCCATCTCCATCCCACGTGGATTCGAACTGAGGTTTCATCTCTTATGTTTCTAATCCAACCAGGATTACAGGTATCTCCGGGACACACAACACTCCTCGGACTGCTGTTCTCATTGTATCCTGAGATCCACGCTCAGTGCCATGCGCCGCCATATGAACATACTCGACCTCTCCCTCCAGCAGCACTGACTCACCCTATCTCAAAGCTGTCCTTGCCCCCAGTTTCATTTTATTCTTCGTCTCATCCGACGCCTTAACAAGAAACCTTGTCTCTTTCTTTCAGGTGCTAAGATACGCAAGCTCCAACAACTCATTGATACCAACACCCATCTAGGACACTCCACACCTTCCCATCCCTCTGACCCCATCCTGTCTTCTAACCCCAGCCCTTGCCATGTATTCACCATACTCCCTTGCCTACCCCTGTCTGGTGCTGAATGTTCAGTGCTCTGCAAAGGTCTCAGTTTCATACCCTTACTCCCTCACCTCAATGAATTTCGGGCTCGGCACGATGCTGAACTCTTCTTGCTCTGCCTTCGTCTCCATGCTCACTTCTTTGGGCAGGAGTCCTTCCCCCGTTCAACGGATCCTTTTACCGACCTCCAATATTCTCCCTCCACCTGGACCCCTCCCTCTGGCCTCTTACCTGCCCTTGATCTTTTCATTGAGAATTGTCAGCGTGACATCAGCCATCTCAATTTCTCTGCTCCTCTCACCCACTCTAACCTGTCTCCTTCTGAACTTCCCACACTCCGTTCTCTCAAGTCCAACCTGATTTTGTTAGCAAACCTGCTGACAAGGGTGGTGCTGCTGTTGTCTGGCACACTGACCTCTGCCTCGCAGAGGCTGAGCGCCAACTCGCAGACAATTCCTCCTACCTCTCCCTGGACCATGACCCCACCACGGAACATCAAGCCATTGTTTCCAGGACTGTCGCTGACCTCATCTCATCTGGAGATCTTCCCTCCACAGCTTCCAACCTCATAGTGTCCCAACCTTGGATAGCCCACTTCTACCTCCTACCCAAAATCCACAAACAGGACTGTCCCAGTAGACCGATCATGTAAGCCTGTTCCTGCCCTACGGAACTCATTTTTTCCTATCTTGATTCCATTCCCTCTCCCCTTGTCCAGTCTCTTCCCACCTTCATCTGCGATTCCTCTGATGCCCTATATCATATCAACAATTTCCAGTTTCCTGACCCTAACCACCTCATCTTCACCATGGACATCCAACCCTTCTATACCTCCATCCCCCACCGGGGTGGTCTGAGGGGTCTCCGCTTCTTCCTTGAACAGAAGCCTAAACAATCCCCATCCACCACCTCTCTCCTCCATCTGGCTGAACTTGTTTCCTCACTGAACAATTTCTTCTTAAACTTGTCTCACTTCCTCCAAATAAAAGGTGTGGCTATGGGTACTCACGTGGGTCCCAGTTATGCCCGTCTTTTTGTGGGATATGTGGAACATTCCTTGTTTGATGACTGTTTCGGTGCCACTTCATGCTCTCATCTGGACCTGGAAAAATGTATCAATATTGCTTCCAATTTCCACCCCTCCATCACTTTCACATGGTCCATCTCTGACACTTCCCTCCCCTTCCTTGACCTCTCTGTCTCAATTTCTGGTGATGGACTGTCCACCAATATTCATTACAAGCCTACCGACTCCCGCAGCTACCTCAACTACAGCTCCTCACACCTTGCTCCCTGTAAGGACTCCATCCCGTTCTCTCAGTTCCTTCATCTCCGTCGCATCTGTTCTGATGATGCCACTTTCCAAAACAGTGCTTCTGACATGTCTTCCTTCCTCCTTAACTGAGGTTCCCACCCACTGTGATTGACAGGCACTCAACCGTGTCCGACCCATCTCCCGCGCCTCTGCCCTCACACCTTCCTCTTCCTCCCAGAAACATGATAGGGTCCCCTTTGTCCTCACTTTGCACCCCACCAGCCTCTGCATTCAAAGGATCATCCTTCGCCATTTACGCAAACTCTAACATAATGCCACCACCAAACATGTCTTCCCTTCACCCCCCTGTCGACCTCCATAGGGACCATTCCCTCCAGGACACCCTGGTCCAATCCTCCATCACCCCCTACACCTCAACCCCCTCCCATGGCACCTTCCCATGCAATCGCAGAAGGTGCAACACCTGCCCCTTTACGTTCTCCCTCCTCACCGTCCAAGGGCCCAAAAAACTCCTTTCAGGTAAGGCAGCGCTTCACTTGCATCTCCTTCAATTTAATCTACTGCATTTGCTGCTCCCAATGTGGTCTCCTCTACATTGGAGAGACCAAGCGCAGACTGGGTGACCGCTTTGCAGAACACCTTCGGTCTGTCCGCAAGCAAGACCCAGACCTCCCTGTCGCTTGCCATTTCAACACTCCACCCTGCTCTTATGTCCACATGTCCATCCTTGGCCTGCTGCAATGTTCTAGCGAAGCTCAACGCAAACTGGAGGAACAGCACCTCATCTTCCGACTAGGCACTTTACAGCCTTCCGGACTGAATATTGAGTTCAACAACTTCAGACCATGAACTCTCTCCTCCATCCTCTCCCCCTTTTTGATCTCCACCTTCTTATTAATTTTTATTTTTAAATTTTTATTTATTTATTCCTCCACTTATTTTCACTATTATTATTTTTTAAATTAATTTTTATTTTTATTCATTGTTTTATCCCCAGCTTTTAGCCTTTTTGATCTTTTTTTCCCACCACCATTCCCTCCCCCCACCACAACCTCACTAGGGCCATCTGTCACTTTCCAGAGTGTTTACCCTGGTCCTGCCATTATCACATTCTGCTTTCCTCTCTTGACATTTAGCCAGTATCACCACCATTAACAACCCTTTGACCTTTTGTTTATGACATCTTTCGCAATCTCTCCTTTGCCTCCATCTATCGCTGGCCTTCTATCCAGCTTCACCTGTTCCAGCCCCCTTAAACAGTATATATTTCACCACATTTCTACTTCTTTTTAGTTCTGAAGAAGGGTCATATGGACTCGAAACGTTAACTCTGTCTTTCTCTCCACAGATGCTGTCAGACTTGCTGAGTTTTTCCAGCATTTTTTGTGTTTGTGTTTTTTCCCCACTCCATGAATGTGCAGATAGTGTGTGATCACAGGATGCAGATACTGCAAGTCTGTGAAAGGTACCCAGGCAGCTCCCATGACGCGTACATCCTCAGACACTCCCAGGTGCCAAGGTTCTTCAGTGCTCCAGCCCGGCTGGATGGATGGCTGCTGGGTGACAAGGGCTATCCCCTCAGAAGGTGGCTCATGATGCCTCTCCGCCATCCAAGAACAGAAGCTGAGCAGCGCTACAATAGGAGCCACGGCTCCACAAGGGCTGTGGCAGAGAGAACCAACGGACTCCTCGAGATGCCTGGACCATTCAGGGGGCGCACTGCAATATCCCCCTAGGTTGTGTTTCACTGATAGTGGCTGCATGCTGTGCTCCCCACAATCTGGCGCTGGAAAGGGGGGACGCTGTGGAGGAAGAAGATGTTGACGCAGCTGCTCTGGCTGCAGACGATGAGTCCAATAGTGAGTCCGAGGACGAGCACAGTCAGGAGAACGCTGAGGGGATAGACGCTGACCTGGGCAACCTCCAGCGAGGCAGGGACACCCGGGAAGCTTAGATCCAACACTCCCTCAGCTAGCCTACCACAGATGAATCACCACCACATGCCAGGGCTGCAGGCTCCATACTCGATACCTGACAGGAACATTTGCTTGGTCAACATCATGAACTATGTGCCTTTTCAATAAAGCTTAATGACAAACAAGTCACTCATAACATTATCGGTTCCCCTTCACCTGCAGAGCTAATGAAGCATCCAGAGGCTTGTTGAGAACAAACACATTTAATAATTTGAAGCTTGGCATATAGAAATCAAAGTAAATGAAAAGGTGTTGAACATCACACCAACTTAACAGTAACTTAAAAGTGGGGCAAAAGAAAAGCACTAGTGGTAAGCCCATGTTGTGCCTAAGGTGCTTTATGTTTACGTTTGCGGGTGCTACATCTAGGTGCCCCCCCTCACTGGCAGCCTGGAGACAGCTGCTGACTTTGCTGTCCTGTTGGCCTTGATGACCTTGGTGGGCGACCTCTGGCCAGTGGAGCCTGTGCTGGCCCCGCCTGGGAGGGAGCGGCCAGTGGCGTGGCTGGCATCTCCCCAATCATTGCATCCTCATCGGATGCCACAGTCACTGGCAGAGGGGCAGAGGAGCTGCTGCTGTCATCCAGAGCACCCTCAGAGGAGCCCGCAGAGACGACAGGCAGCTGCTGTGCCGACGTGAGGTCGCTTTGGCCCTCCCTGCTCCCTGATGGATGGTCACCGAGCTGGGATACTGGGTGCCCAATCCATCTCCCACACTGACGCTGACCTCCTGAGGTCATTGCCACTGTGAGGGCTTGCAGGTCCGAGCGCATCCCCAGAAAGCCCTGATTGATCTCCTGGAGGTGCGTCTCCATGAGAGTCACCACTCTCTCCATGGAGGAGGCAGTGCGCTCGGCCATGCGGATCATTGCATTGCTGATGCTCCACATGGACTCCTCCGCCACGGACACCATGGCACGCATTCCCTCATGTATCTCCGCCAGGTCCTCCCGCACACCCTGCTGGACTTCCAGCATCTGCTGCCTCAGGGACAACTCCAGAGGCCCATCATCAGCCACCGACTGAGCATTTTCCTGGTTCCCAGCATTCCTCTGACTGCCGGTGCCCTGGGAACTCTCTGCCTCCGCCTGTACCTCAAGCAAGTGTGAAGTGCCCTCACCGCTGTGCACCGAGATACTAGCCGACGATCTTATTCCCACTGAGGTGCTGGTGCCTGCCTGGCTGAGAGGGTGTGACGCTGGTGCGTTCATGTCTTCTGTGACCTCAGGGGTCAGCGGCGGTCCCTTTGTCTCCTGAGACCGGGCGTGCTCCAGTGAGGCTGAATGGAAGAACAAGGACATTTGATTAGTTGAAGTAGTTACACTGTTAATGTGCATGTCTGGCACCCGGATCAGGATACACTCCTCCTTCCATTATCAACGGGGATCCCATGTTGGAGGCTGAAATCAATATAGAGACAACAGTGGAATGTTTGCTATTACAGACATTCTGACCTCAGTGCACGGCACTCTTACCTCCCAGTGGCACCCCAATCTCACCACGGCCGGTTGACCTGGGCGCATGGCGCCTCTCCAGCTCCAGTGCCTCCTGCTCGTATCTGGTGATGATCAGAAGGTGGGGTTGCCCTCCTCCAGTCCACAGCCACTCTGCATTATCGTGTGCTGTCTTCTCCTGAAAGGAGAGAGGAGCATTGATTAGTCCACCCTGTACCTGCATTGCCATTGCAGCCTGGCCACCCCCACCTGAGGAAAACCTTGCAGGGCTCATCCAATTCATGACCCTGGAGCAGCAATACACTCATTCCAAGCAGCCAGGGCTGAACCCCTTGCCCAGATGCTGGCTCCATCACATTTGCCACTCTCACTCTAAGAACTTCCAAACCCACGACCACTACCACCTAGAAGGACAAGGGCAGCAGATAGATGGGAACACCATCACCTGGAAGTTCCCCTCCAACTCACTCAATATCCTGATTTGGAAATGTTTCGCCAGTCCATCACTGTCACTGGGTCCAAATGCTGGAACTCGCCCCCTAACTGCGCTGTAGGTGTACCTGCACCACATGCAGCAGATCCAGAAGGCAGCTCACCACCACCTTCTCACGGGCAACAAGAAATGGGCAATAAATACTGGCCCAGCCAGCGAAGCCCACATACCGTGAATGAATGAATAAAAACACAAAATTCTGAGGTGTTGGAGGGGGAGGGTCGGGGGGCAGCCTAACTGCTGTGCTAAGTGATCCATGCCAACGTGGTACTCACCCTTCCCAATCACAGGAGGTCATTAAACTGCTTGCGGCACTGCATGCAGGTGCATCTCACATCGTGGGAGCTGACCCGTGATGCCACCTCCTCCCAGGCTCGTTTGGCAAGGTGGGTGGGGGCCTCCTCCTCTCGTCCCTTGTGACAAGGATATCCCGGCGTGCTGCCACCTACTCGAGGAGGGCAGCAAGGCACTCATTGGAGAACCTCGGGGCCGACTGCCCCACCAACCTGCCCTCCCGCCTGGCCTGCTCTCCAACGACGTTATCCATTGCAGCTAACTAAACTCAGAGGCAGCTATCCGACCTCAGAGGCAGCCTTAGGATTTATGAATAGGCCGCCGGGTTGCCATTGGACCCGGTGGACATTGGCCGCCCACCCTTACCCGCAGATTTCAGGAGCCACGAGTTATGTTGGCTAGGCCTTAATTGGCCCACCTGTGTAAAATCGCAGTGCGCACCCTGCTCCCGCTGACACTGCCCACCAACTGAAACATTCTGGCCTATGTTGTGAATCACCAGAACTTGTTGCACAATTTCTGTTAACATCCAGAGAACAGGAACTCATTATCTGCCCCCCTGAGTGTCAAGGAATTGCTGCACTTGCTCACTAATTATGATTTAAACTTGCCGCAGAAAGGGCTACAATTTAACAGTGCAAAATTTGTCCTCCTGCAATGCCACACAGGCTCTCCGACCCAGAAAGGGAACAATTAACACTGTGGAGTTGTATTCCTGCAGGTGTTCGGGAAAGTTTTAAAATTATTTTTTTCACTTTTTAAGAATTAATTCTCCTTTCTATCTCTGTTTTTCCCCTCTCTCTTAATCCAAAATTCCTTTTCCTCCCTTTATTTTTCTTTGAGTATCTAATTTGTCTCCAATTCATTTTATTTCTTTCTCAATCCTTAAATCTCATTGGTTAAGGTGATAGGCTGTTGATCTTGTCATTCGCTAGGATCTCAGATACCTTGCTGACCTCAGCACACTATCAACTGGCACTTCCTTCAATTTGAGGCACAAACTGTTTTAAATGTAATATAGATTCCAGGCTTACCCTCGGCTCTGGCTCTGTTGCTGCTTCAGAGGCTTGGCTGCTTGACTGTGATCTGTACACACTGCTCTCTGGAGGCTCTGTGTGACTGCTTGCAACTGCAGCACCCACAATGATCCATTCTAAGGTGAGTCTTCAATTATTTTTCCTGTTATTTTCCAAGGATTCAGAGGTCTTTTAGGTCTGCAGTCTTCTCTTGGAGCTTTTTTATGCTCAGTCTGCAGCCACCATGGCTGGAATTTTCCAGCCCCCACCCCCTCACCCCTGGCTGGTTCTCCCGCAGTGGGCCAGTGAGCCATTGAAATCTCCGTTCACATTGGCGGGACCAAAAGATCCAGCTGGCGTGAGGGGCTGGGAAATTCTGGCCCATGTTTCGGAAGGTGCACATAAATAGTCGACAGAAACCATCAGCTGCCACCATGTTTCATCTTGGGTATGGGGTCTTGATGCGGTTTCTTTAGGGTTGTCTGTTACCCTAAGAATGCTACCATTCTTGTTTATTTATAGATCTATGAATACATCTGAATACTCCACACGAGTTTGTACTTTGTGAGAAAGGCTGTTTTTGTAAAAATATTTTGGGGAATATTGTGTTATTCTGTAAAGAAGGCTGAGTGTCTGTGTGTATGTGATTTAATTAAGCTGGGCAAGAGTTTGATAGGTGCAGATTGCTTGGAGGTTTGGAAACATGAAAAAGATAGAGGTGTTCAGCTGAGGTACAAGTAAATAGGTTAGATCTAAGATTTTTATTTATAGATAAACTAAGAGGCTGTTTGAATATCAAAGGGGAGTCAGAGTTACCAAGGAAAATATTTGCATCTTGCAGGAGTTCATAGGTAAACAAGTAGTGGGGATATGATATTTCATTGACCCAAACGCAAAGACAAGATGGAAACATGAAAGATCTTATATTTGGAAGGGTTTGAGTTTCAAATAAGTGTGTGAGAACAATGGAATGAAGATGAAAGGGAAAAAGGTTTATTTGAGTTACTGTGGATAGCTGTTAAGCTAGAGAGAGAACGAAAGATGGCTAGAGACAGCTGGAACTGTTTGAACTGTTGAGATAGCTGGATCGCTGGGCTGGAGGAGGATGCAGTTTGAATCATCCATCCAATCAAGCTAGAAAAGTCTTGGGCTGCAGCAAGCAGTTTTATTCTAGAGGTCATGTGGTACACCTTTATTGAAGCTACAGCAGTTTCCCTTATGTAATATTACTTGATTTCAAAGTAGACATCTATAAGGGAGTGTTGCCTGGAAGGTGTTTGCTTGTGGGTTTGACCAAATAGAGAGTTTTAGGGGCAATGTTTGTAAGCTTAACATTAATGGTGTAACTATATTCTTGTGTGTTTAAGTTTTCTTTGATTTTTTTGTTAATAAACCTTTTACTTTTAATTTTTTTTAAAACTCTGAAGTGTTACTGGACCTCTTACTGCTGAGATTGGTACATCTTCTTCTCGTTATCAGAATACAAAACATAAGGTTGTGGCCCGTAAATTCCCTCTGGGATTTGATTTGCGCCGCAATTAACACTGGTTGTGGTCATAACAACTTCTTTTTACCACCAGATCTCAGTCTCTCAGTCAGGTGACATTGCATCACAGTTACATCAGATTTGGTGCTCCAGATGTTAACCCTTTACTCTATAAGAATCAACTACATAAAAGTTAATACAAATTACACAGCTATTAAATTGCAAAAGCAGTGGCCCAGCTCTTCTAGTCCCCGGATGGTCGTACCCTGAGAGGTACCCCAAAAGATGCCCTGGGGGACCCCTCAGAGGTCCCAACGTAAGGACTCCGCAGGAATTGCCCAGGAAGTTTCAACTTTTGTTGGGCAATTGTCCTGTATCTGGAACTCTCTGAGACTCTGATTTAAAGTCGCAGACTTTGGATGGTTCCAACTAATTTAGCAGAATAGTTATCCAGGAAAAGTTAGAAGGATTAAAACCATCTCTAACTCCTGGGTGACTATACTATTGACCCCCCACCTCCTGCAATTACCTCCTGACCCCCGATTACTCTCCTGACCCCTCCAGCCCCTCACTCACCCACCCCCACAACTACCCACTCCCCTGACTACCCCGACTACCCACCCCGACTACCCTCGACTTCCCCCAGCTCCCCCCCCAACCAGTCCCCACCCCTGACCCACCCTACCCCTCACCCACTTATCTTACACAGTTACCTTCTCTCTGTAGCTTGTCAAAGATGTTTAAACTTACTGGTATACGGCAGCTAGTGCCATAAAAAGGGAGCATGGCTTGGTCTCCCCACACTACGAAGGAAGGACTCAGGAACCATTATGCTCCACATTTCTCAGGAGGCCTGATTAGGAAGTCTATGCGAGAAAAGTGGAGCTTCAATGCAAGGTAAAAAAATAGGATTGGAGTGGCAATCTGACAATTAAAATAGGGGTGTTCAAGAGGCCAGAATTAGAGGAGCGCGGATATCTTGGAGAACTGTGGGGCTGGAGAAGATTACAGAGAGAGTGAAACCATGGAGGCATTTCAAAACAAGGATAAGAATTTTAAAATTGAGGCACTGCTTAACCAGGAGCCATCTTAGATCATTGAACACAGGGTGATTGATAAGTGAACAAGGCCTGGTGACAGTTAGGATTCAAGCAGCAGAAGTTTGGATAACCTCAAGGTTACGGAGGAGAGAATGTGGGACACTAGGCAAGTATGCGCTAGATTTGTCAAATCTAGAGGTGATAAAGGCATGAATGAGGGTTTCAGCAGAAGGTGAGCTGAAGCAGAGGTGGAGTTCGCTGATGTTAAGGAGGTGGGAATAGTCCATTTTAGTGATGGCATGGATATGAGGTCATGAGCTCACTTGTGGTCCAATATGAAACCAAGGCTGCGAACAGCCTCTTTTAGCCTCAGATAGTTGCCAGGAGAGGGGTGGAGTCGGTGGCTAAGGAACAGAGTTTGCAGCAGGGACTAAAAACAATGGCTTCAGTCTTCCTAATACTTAGTTGGAGGAAATATTTGCTTATCAAGTACTGTCGGATGAGCAGTCTGATAATTTGGCAACAGTGAAGGAATCGAGAGAGGTGGTGTGAGGTAGAATTGGGCATCATCAGTTTACACATGAAAACTAATGCTGTGTTTTTGGATAATGTCGTAGAGCGGCAGCATGTAGATACAAAATAGGAGGGGATCAAGGATAGATCCTTAGGGGGTGCCTGAGGTAATGGTGCAGGAGCAACAAGAGAAGATATTGCAAGTGTTACCCTGGCTATGATTAGATAGATAAGAATAGAATTAGGCAAGTGCAGACTCACCTATCTGGAAACCGTGGAAGGGCATTGGAAGAGGATGGTGAGGCCAACCGTGTCAAAAGCTGCAGACAGGTCGAGAAGGACAAGAGGGACAGTTTACCTTTGTCACAGTTACAAAGAATGTAATTTGATAAGAGCAGTTTTGGTACCGTGCTAGGCCTGAAGCCTGACTGGAGGGATTCAGACACGGAGGCCGGGATTTTGTCAACAGCATGCCATTCCCAATGTTGTAGCCAGAACTGTTTTCTCTCTTTCTGCCATTTCCCACAGGATTAGAATTCAAATTTTAAGTGCCTGTGGCGTGCATGCAAAACACGTGCAATTCTGCAGTGGCGGAAGCTTTTTATTGGTGAAACGCACTGCCAGCTGACAATGCTGCAACTACTGGCTATAAAGGAGCCTCCCAGACTGAAAGGGAGGCTCTGCATCAAGGCAACATCTTCGCTGCCAAACGGCAGTGCCTGCCTTCTATGATGCCTTCCCTGGGTGGCTGCATCCTGACCAACCTCCCCTTCTGTGCTGCCTACTGCTGGCATTGCAGCATCTGTCGCTGACTGGCAAGCGCTCTCCTTTGTTGCATTCTCTACTCCTGCTTCTGAGGTTGCAGGAATATTGGATGTATGAGACCCATAGGTATTCCAGCAATTGAACTGTGTGAGGAATGCAGACAGTGAAATGTGAACATGTGTGTCCATGGATTTTACCCATAGAACTGATGAGCAAGGAGATTTTCAACTCTTTCCATTGTCCACAACCAAAACTCCACCTACCATGCACTGGGCTCCTCCCACTTCCATCTCCAATCCTAGCACCGCACGTGCTTCTGGAGACATTGCAAAAATGGTCATTGTAGGTTTTGTGCTTAAAGCTGTTAACCTCCACCTTCCTCCTTCACCTTCACGCTTGTCCCCATCATCCATTTACCCTTCCTACATCACTTTGTTCCTTCTCTCTATAAACCTTCAACTTTCCCCCATTACTTTGGATCCTGTCGCCATCCAATTGGAAATGCCATCTCTCCCTCCTGAGCCTACACTCGTCTCCATCGATATTCCCTCTGTGATCCAAACCCTTCCTGCATCACCCTTAGCGTTGTTAGATCCCGTAACCCGCCTTATGAAACATCAGAGTATCCATTCCTCAGACGGGATCTGCCTCCCCACCAAATCAAGCTCCCCACTGTGACTGCGCACGTTCCCTTTGCCAAACAACACACTGAGATGGGCCCAATGTGGACAATACTGACCCCGCTCTTTAGGCCCCTCATTTTCTTATCTTGACTGACAGTTCTCACCAGGTGTCTGTTGCTGGGTGGGGTGGGGGGAAGGTTTCAGTTGTTGAGTGAGCGTGGTGGTGGGCGGGGGGTCGACTTCAGGGCTTCAGTTCTTCAATTGGTGAGTGGGAGGGCTTCAGTTCTTTACTAGGGAGGGTGGGAAAACAGGAGCTAAGCGCGGCGTAGTTGATGAAAAAGCAGGGTTTCTTCAAAAGAAAACACACCTATTTATAGGCATTTTTGCAGCAGAAATTGGGCCTCAGCCACCAACAACAAAAAAAAAATTCAAGCATTTAAAGGGGCCCCGCAGCGGTCAGAAATCAGCCTGAGCTCCATGGCAACCATTGCTGCCTTTGAGCTCGCGACCCTAAAATCCCATCTCATGACCCCTGCTGGAGGTCCACAGTTTGGGAAGCCCTAATATAAGGATTTTTTATGAGGAGAGGGGTGATAACGGCCATCTTTAAAGAGAGAGGGACAGTAGGCGGATGTGAGCGAACCCTTACCAATATCAGCTAACATGCGAATACACACTGCCGCAGAATGTTCTTAAACTGCAAAGCTGAAATTGTCTGACGCGAACACATGTCTCAGGAGCGAAAATCGGGCCCTATATATTCATGCGTATGTATACGTTAGGATCCACAGTGCCACTCCTGTAATGGGAATCTCCAGCTGTTCGAGTAGTGGCCGCAGTTAGGCAGCTGCTGGACACCGAGGCCCTTCCCATTTCATTCCTTCAAGCCCCAACCCCACTCTACCCCCCCTCTCACCAGTGACTCGCCCTTGCCGGTCCCAAGCCTCCATGCAAGCTGCCATTCCCCTGCTTCCCTCCCTTGTGACTATGGCTCAACAAGAAAATCCACTGACCTCAGAGACACGGCACAAAGTCGATTGGTGGACGTCACCTTTAAAAGATTGTGAACCGAGTGCAACGAGATTCTCATGTGCCACGGATTTTATCCCAGGGCCAGGACTTTGTTAAAAACTGTTTCACACTAATGACTATTCATGGTCATATTACAGATATGAACATGCCACAGGCCAGCGTAATGCTCGACACGCTGCAAACACGCCACTCACGTTGGGCGGAATCGTCCCAGATTTGCACTGAGTGCGGTAGCGGGTGGATAAAACTATGTTTGAGCCGCCGGCCGCGATGGCAGGTTTTCACACTGTACCGTCCCAAACCCGCCACATTACTTATGCACTCCCAGGAAACACGCCGTTTCCATGGCGGGTGAGCTCTCATTCACCCGCCCACCATCACCTCGCCGCTTCATCACGCCAGGCGCCATATTTAAAGTCCAGCTGCAAGCACACATCTCAGTACTTCCAGCTCACCACTGCTGCACGGAAGGCATGGCCCTGAAACTGAAGAAGACTGCAGCCCCTGGATTCAGCGACGCGTCTCGCAAGTGACTTTTGGATGCCGTGGAGGCCCCCCGGAATGTCGGCTACCCCCGCTCTGGCCGCAGGACGGACAGCATCAGCACCAACCCAGCTTGGGAGGTGGTGGCAGTGGTGGTCAGCGCCAACGGCCTTCAAAGGACAGCCACTCAGTGCTGCAAGAGGATGAATGATCTCCTCTGTTCCACCAGGGTAAGTCACTCATCTCATCACTCAACTCACACACTCACAAACCCATCACACGTCCACAGGGTCCTCACTCACCACCAGCTCAAGGGATATCACCTTTCACCCTCTCACACTCACCGTCATTGTCCTCGACTCGTTCGTGGGACCATTCACCACCCACACAGGCCAGGCATACTTATCATCTGGTCTGGCAGGCATCCTGCTTACACTTTTTCCATTTCTATTCATGCAGGACAAGCTGGCACACAACAAGAAGGAAAGGTTGCAGACTGGTGGTGGAATGCCTGAAATCAAGGTCCTCATGGACTTTGAAAACAGAGCCATCCAGCTGGCCAGTGAGGATCTGGACCGGTCCTGTGCTGACGGTGAGGTCAGCGCTGCTCTACCAAGTGAGGGTCCAGCAGTGCAACATCCATCAGACAACCATGCTGTGAGTGATGTGTCCTCTTTCACAGGCCACTGCCATGCACTAATTATCCCCCCTTGCTTTCACAGGCACATCTGCCAAACAGCCGACAGAGTCCATGACCCAGGCCCTCCAATCAAGCCCTGAAGAAACTTCTGAGGAGGAATCTGGAGACGCCTTCCTTGAAGTCCTGTCACAGCGCTCACCCACACCCTTCACCAGTGCAGAGACACACACCTCAGTGGGACCTAGCTTTAGAGTAGCCCTGGGATCACAATCTGGTGAGCACATTGCAACGTCTGATCCACAGCAGGTGGAGGCAGGATCTTCCCGGGTTTCTGACACTCGGAGGACTGCTGGAGGCCAGAACTTTGCTGAATCCAAGTCCAAATGATGAACCTCTGGACTTGGTCATGCCACAGTTGCTGAAGCTGCAAAGGCAAGCTCGGGAACATCAGGAAGGGATGTCCACTGCACAGCACTATGGAGGAGTTTGTCCACTTTCAGTCTGAGGTGATAGTGCTGGTATGCCAATGCACCGAGGTCAACACTGGTAGGATGGCGGTCGCCATAGAGAACTTCATCCAGGATATCTCTCTTGCACTGCTGAGTGGAATCAACTTCATCGCTGATGCCATTGTTGGCCTCCAACAGTGTATACACGAGAGGGGTGCAGGGCAGCTTGAACTTACTCCAGCTACCCCTTCTCCTCAAGGAGTCAGCCTGAGGCCTCCAGGCACCCATAGGGAGGAAGATCAGCAGGTGCACACTTCGGGCCATCCATCCAGGTGACTCCGGGAGTGTCTGGCCCATCTGAATCCCCTCTTCCTGTGACTTCAGCAGCACCAACTCCACAGGCCAAGGAGGGTGTCACTGCCACACAGCAGGACCCCGAAAGCAGGCCGGGGCCCTCAAGGTCTTGGCCCTCCAGAGGACACCCGCCAAGGTCATGACAGACAGGATGTAACAGTCAGCAGGCTGCCTCCACCTCTGTTGTGGAAACCTGGGGAGCACCAAAACATAGCGGCAGGGTTAGGAAAGTTAAGGAGAATTAGTTGCACAGCCTGGGCACGGGTGTTAATCACTTGTACATACTGTTCACCATTGTCAATAAACTCCCAAGAATGTCTCCCTGCCTATGGCTCCTTGTTCTAATGAATAGTGTTCATGTCATTCAGATGTGAAACCTTTCTGCACAAGATAAAGGCAGGTGTCTCAGTCCAGAGCCTCTTCCCTGTGCTTTGTGCACCCTTCAGATCAAAGTAATGATCTGGCCTCACACTCCCTGGAAACATTACTGATGCCTGCACCTCGGTGGTGCTTGTCATTGCTACCAGAGTGTCATGGACTGGCACCACAGAGTTCTGTGAATCTCTCTGTGTGCTCTCAGCACCTTTAAGGTGGGGCTGGCCCCATCTCTTAAGCATCTGTGACCAGTGACGCTGTGCTCCTGAAGGGGTCAGGCGCTGAAAGCATGGCTGTGTCTCTATGATATGACCCTGATCATTGAGCATAAGCGAGCTGCCCTCGGCCAGACAGGCTGCAGTCATTCTCAGAGGCTATGTGAAGATCTATGGAGAGTCCTCACTGCATCTTGTCATCATCCTCCTGCAATCGAGTGAGTATTAGGGCCTCCACTGCATCTCCAGGAGCATTCTCACAGAGGATATTCACGTTGCCATAAGCCAGACTGGAGTCAAATGTTCACAACTGCAATGTGAGGATCTATGGGGACACCTCACTGCATGTCATCATCATCCTCCACAAATCTAGCAGCTATGAGGGCCTCCTGAGCACGCCTGCCTTGTCTAACCAGTGCGAGGGCCTCATCCCTGTCATAGCTGCCTCCGAGGACCTCCTCACCCTCATCCCCGTCAGCGTCATCCTCACCAGAGGAGACGTACAGCTTCTCCATCTCCTGCTCATCTCCCTATTGCAGTGCTGGTTTGTAAAGGGTGCAACAGATGACGACGATGCGTAACACCCTCTGCGGACTGTATTGCAGGGCTGCACCAGACATGGTCATCTTCAGCATCCCGATGGTTTGCTCCACCAAGTTGCGAGCTGCAGCATGAGTCTCATTATACTGTCGCTCTGCTGCAGTCCGAGGCCACCACACTGGGCTGCTCTTAACCCCAACCCCCCAATGCCCCTGAAACCTGAATTCCAACTGGTGGCCCTGGTGAGCACTGCACAACGTTACTGTGCACTCACCTCCGAGTTCCCCTCAAAGTGCAGGATGCCAAGTGGACCCCTTTTATGTGGCGTTGTGAAACACGTCGGCGGGTTTTCCTGCCAATGTGGAAGGACGATCCAACTGGAGGGCGAGCGCGATTCTGGCGGGCTGGCCCTGATAATGATATGCAGAAGTATTAAAATTATGTTTCCGACAACTGATGGCGGGAAATGCTGGAGGGCTGAGCGGACAATCGCAAACTGGTTTCCTGCTGTCGTAAAACCGATCGTGCCATATTGTCCACTCACACCACCGATCATGCCTGACGCCAGTGGGCACAGAAAATTCCACCCTTCATCTCTGCACCTCAACTTGCCATCGGGAAATCAAACTATCCCATCCTGCTTAATCGGCACACCATAGGGTGGGATTTTCCAGCTCCACCATTAGCGGGCATCGTCGCGGGAAGGGTGGGAAAATTCGGAGAGCAGCCAGAAGCCGCCTTCTGGTGCTCTCCAAATTATCCCGTCCCACCCACGATGATGCCTGTTGCTGGAGGGCCTGGAAAATCTTGGCCCACGTTTCCTGCTCTTGCAGGGTCCACCCACCGCACCTCCCCCCTCCCCCAAACCCCCGGATTTCCAGGAAAAATGGGCACAGGTTTGGGAGGTGATGACAAAGCCAAGGGCTTTGGAGAATGAGAGGTTGAAGATTGGGTGGAAGGATACAAGGCAGTGCTTCCCAAACCTTTTCCTGATGTGACCCCATTTTAATAGCTCAGACTTCATGTGACCTCAGAGTGAAAATTTGGGGGATACAAGAGTTGTTGAGTGTGGTGGGTGGATGGTGGGGAGTGGGATGGGATGCTCATGACTGCACTATAGTCTGGATAGTGAGCAACAATCAGTCCGGAGCACATGGTGTGATCTTATAAATACATTCAATGAAGCTCCAGCATTTAAGTGTAAACGTGTGATTATTTTGAATTTCTGGGAACCACAAGACATAACCGTTATACTATGTAGATTATGGGAACTCAGTGATAAGATAGCTTAAGGAGATCAGAAGGAATCTTTCAGGGAAGTTAAAGATTTACATCATGTGCAACTGTAGTGTGTTTGTCAGCAAAGTAAGTTCTGTATTATGGCAGCTTAGAAATAGCCACTGGATTATTCTGACATTTAACTTCAATTTCATGATTTTGACACCTCCTCTCCCCTCAGAAGGCAGGAGTTGGTTTAACCAAATCGTTCATAAGGCTACAAATATGGTAATGATGTGAGGCCTCATCAGTGTTTCTGCCACCACTGAGAAATCCGATACATCTGGATTTGAAATGTACTGGAGCAATACCTTTGTTTAGTTTCCACTTTTCCTGCAAATCCGGGGCTGGGGGAGGGGGAGGGCAGTGGGTGGAGCCTGCAAAAGCAGGAAATATGGGACAAGATTTTCCAGTCCTTTCAGCAACCGGTATCGTCGTGGGTGGGTCGGGAAAATTTGGAGAGAACCGAAAGTCGGCTTCTGGCCGCTCTCCGAATTTTCCCGTGCCACCCACGATGATGCCTGGCGCTGGTGGCGCCAGAATAACTTTCTGAATCCCATGGTCTTCTGTGTGCTGCCTCTTTTTCCCTAACTGTTTGCAGCCTTCTACCATCAGTTTGCACTTCTCATTTGTGCTATTCCTCAACTTAGTTTATACGCAGGAATGTGCAGGCCTATAGCTTAAACAGCGCAGTTAAGTAATGAGCTAGGCAGGAATCAAGCAAAGGAAACAGGATTTTGTTTGGCTGGAAATTGAAGCTACTCCAATGGTGACTGGTGGACGACTGGAACTTCTAGGAGCTTAATGGGCAGAATTTTACATCTCGCGCACGCCCGACTTGATCGGGTATAAAATAGTGCGCGATGATGTCAGGCGAGCGTCCCGACGTCATCACACACGAGAGTCGGCAGTGTGCCCGCAGACAATTAAGAGCCCTATTAAGGCCATTAACTAAGAGAGATTTTTTGCTGCCCATCCAACCTTACTGTTGGCGGGTGGGCGTATCGGCCAGGTGGTCTTTGCATTTTTGAGGAAACCTCACCCATGGGCGGGATGAGGTTTCTGACACTAATTTAAAAAAAATGTTTTGACATCATTTTTATTATGCCTGTGTTCATGTGAGTGAGTCCTATGTGGGGACATTTTTTCAGATTTTCCAAACCTTTATTTTTGATTCTAAAATTCTTCAGCTCCCTGAGGCAGCTCTCTGCCTTCAGGGAGCTTTCATTGCACGCTGCCCTGCGCCTGTGCTGACTTCAGCACTTGCCCTCCTCCTGACCCCATCCCGGCAGCGCTGAGCCTTTCAGCGCATGATTCACGCTGGCTGGCCGTTAACTGGCCAGCCAGCATGAAATTGCTGCTGGGGGTAGATCGTGGGCAGCGGACTGTTTCCCAGCCGCTCCCGGGCCCGCCCGATGACCCGAAAATCCTGCCCAATGAATTTAAATTTCAATGTTCTTAATGTTAGGAGAAAGCGAATCCAAATCAATCTCCTCTATTGTTAAGAACAAACTGCTGGGTGAGTAAAGCTATGTGCATTTGCCTAGGCACACTAATCCTTTCGCAATGTCCAGTCGACAACATAATTCCCCCAAGACTGATTAATTCTTGTGTAATTCCAGCATAACTAGCGCCTTACTTTGGCGGCTGCCTGGGAACTGGCTGAAGAAATTAAATTTTTTTTAAAAATTAAAGAAGTGCTTGGTACTTTTTCAAAAATGGTACAACATTTTGAAGATTAGTTTTCAGCCTGCTATGGATCTGGTGTGCTGTATTTGTTCTTCAACAGTCATTGGAATGAGAGAAAACAGAACATATGAGGGTTTTTTTTTGTAAAACAAAGCCAACATAACACTCCAGAAACTAGGCACACATTGTAGCTAATAAATTATTACATCTTAAAGATAGCTGGAAGTAGCCAGGAATGAAAAATGCACAAAGTGTGTAAGGGAGGGACGCCTTACTAGTTAAGGATTCAGAATGCTGTCTGGGTTTAAAGTTGATTTTCAAGTAGAGATCCATTTAGCTGCAAGGAGAGTACATCTTCTGTTATCTTGAATGAATCATAAAAATTTGAAAAATGCTTATAGTTGCCAGCAGACTCCTAACACTAGAGAAACATTAATGCAAAGAGGGAAAATAGATGTGAAGGTCTAGCAAGCTGTAAAAGTAAAATATGAATGTTGGTCACTTGTAACTAGAATGCTCTGATCTTAAAGGGAAACTAGACACCATCTTTTATTTAATATTAAAGTGGCCTTCTAATATCAAGTATCCAGCATCAATTCATTTTAACACTTTAGTTTCAAAGTCATTGAACTTTACTTACAGAAGGAGCATGAAGTAGAAAGATTTTCACAATTGCAGAATCTATACACGTGAAACTAAACGACGTATAAAGTTAATTTTCAATTGAATGTCAGAGAAATTGGATTTGCCTATGTGCGAACTTTATCAATTACAATTCTCAGCAAAATCTAACTGTTGTTTGTTATTATTGTTCCAATAAGATTTAGGGACTATGGCCTGAATGTTTTGTCTGGTGTGCGAGCGCACGCCCGACACACACGAATGTGAAATAGTGCGCGATGACATCTGGCGAATGACCCGACGTCATCACGCACTCGCATGATAGTTCAGTGGGCGGGCATGTATGGGAATCAGCAGCGCACCCGCTGACAATTAAGAGGGCTGTCAAGCCCATTAATTAATTATTAATTGATTATTTTTTCCCCCTGCCCAAACAACCTTACCGTTGGCGGGCGGACGAAAAGGCTAAGCGGCCATTGGATTTTTGAGGAAACCTCATCAACGGGTGGGATTGTTTCTGATATTAAAAATAAAACAAAAATGTTTAAATCTCATTTCTAACAGATCCCTGCTCATATGACAGGGTCACATGAAGGGACGTGTTTACCTTAATTTTTAAATCTTTATTTTTAATGTTATAAATCTTTAGCTCCCTGAGGCAGCTCTGTGCCTTCAGGGAGCTTTCACTGAGCACACCCACATGCATGTGCTGACTTCTGCACTCGCCCTCCTCCCCCCCTGACCCAGGCAGCGCAGAGTGTTTCAGTGCGATTGACGCTGGTTGGTTGTTAATTGGCCAGCCAGCGTGAAATTGCGGTCAGGGCCCAATTGCGGGCTGCAGACCATTGCAGGCCTGATTCTGGGCCCGCCTGCTGAGCCAGTCCGATGAGGGGAAAATCGTCCTCTATATGTTCGTTCATTTGTGAGCATGAGTAGCCAGAGTGCCACATCACTCACTACTGCACTACACTGTGTATCGACTCAACAATATTTCAGTCCACAACGCATGATGCGATCTGAGAAGTATGTTTGATGAAGCTCCAGGATTTGAGTTTAAAAGTGTGATTATATCGAACTTCTGGGAGCCACAAGACATAATACGGTGGAAGCAGGTGTCTGTGAGTAAAGCCCAAGAATTCTAAACAGACAAGCACTGAATTAGATTGAGAAAAATCAACCTGAAATAGTGCCAGAGAGAGTGAAAAAAATTCAATGAGTTGTGCATAAATGAAATGGCCCCTACTGCAGCAATGAACACACATTTAAGGCTGGGATAGACAGATATTTGATCTCTCAGGGAATTAAGGGATATGGGGAGCGGGCAGGAAAACAGAGTTGAAGTCCAAGATCAGCCATGATTATATTAAATAGCAGAGCAATCCTAATCACTTGGAAAAGATGTGCAGAACAAAGAAAGAAGATAGTGAAGGAGTTAGCAGAGTCAGAGCAACAAGACAAATGAGAAGGGAAAGAAACCAAAACATCCATACCCTGGGAGATGACAATGAATTTGAGGATAGAATAGACATAGGAACCATATAACTACATGAAATGTATGGATGTAACACTTCCCAGAGAAAATAAATTCACATAACCATTCAGTTCAAGAAGAAGGTGAGAAATTAATTCTGAACCTTAAATCTGAAGCTGAACTTGATACCAGAGCACAGAGTAACATCATTCTGCTCCAATTATACCAGATAATCTTTCCTGAAAATCTGAAAGAAAATGGTTACATAAAGAAAGATACTCTGAAATCGAGCAATGCCTATACTAATGGCATACTGGAGAACTGAGATTCGAAAGCTAAGAATGACCCAAATTAGAGGGACACACAAAGGATTAGACATTAACTGCATGTTCTACATCACTGAAACAGATGGTCCTGCTCTCCTGGGGTTGAACAGTTGTGAAAATCTTCAACTGATCTCAGTAAACCATAAGATGGAGGAGCTGTCACTGAGTGTTGACGGTTATATGCCATTGAAGAGTGACCTCTGATTAGAAGCAAGAAAGTGATTGTCAGAGTCACAGAGCCTACAGATTAGGTACATTCCATCATTGTGAGAGATAACATGCAAAGACAAATGAATGGGTTGCAGTCGAATATTGGAATTCTCAAAGCCAACATTGAAAGACATGAAGAACTCTTGACAGAAAAGGAAAGTTCAGACAGCTAAAGAAGATTTCCAGAAACATATTGCATTCCAAGATGAAATGTTAGAACTAGAGAATAAAGTCACTGACCTGGAAAAACTGAAGGCTGAGCAGGACATAACGTGGCAAGCTGAAAAAGAGCCTATGGAGGAGAAACTGCGAGCTGTACAGTTAGCAGAGGAGGCATCCAAGAGAGAGATCTGAACCTCGGGTCAAAACTTCAACAGCATGTTCTTCAGAAGAACCTGAAAATGGAAAGAATGACAGTGCTGAGTTCAGACAGCAAATTAGTGAATTGCAGATGCAGCTTAACACCATATCAAAGTCAGAGAATGAAAAACTGGAGACCAATAACAAACCACGAGAAATGCTGGAGAGTGTATAAGAGGAAATATGAAATGCAAGAAGCCAAGCAGAGTGGGCACAACAGGAAGTGAAAAACTGGTGGAATTCAGGCACTTAGAGGGGTTGGAAGAGAAACATAAGCTGCAGAATTGTAACAGAGCTTGACGAGAAGGCCAAAGTCCAACTGCAGTATGTTACATTGCTTAGAATAGGCACAACGTTCCACCACCTAAACAATACTGTGAATAATGTTTTTTTTAAAAGAAAATAAGCTATAAAAGAGTCTTAAGGTGTTCAGTTTAGTTATAAAAGTTGATTGTTAATTTTCTTTAATTTAGATGCAATATATAAAAAATGTTAATGATTGGAATATTCATATTGATATTTAGAGGCAGCTTTTTTTTTTAAAGAAATTGGGATGTTATGTTGTTATATTATTCCAATATGATTCCTCTTCTTAGGTGGCCCCCTAGGATCGAGGATGACTTACTTCCTGTCTGGTTTAATGGTTCTGAGATGGCTGATAAATCCAATGCAGACCATCTGCAGACTGCCACATATGGGGCACGTGGTGTTTGAATGGTCGGATAGACGAGGTGCTTGGAGGTTTGTGCACTCTGTCCGACTCCTTGACTTCACCTTCGTGCGCTCCTGATGAAGTCACTTAACGTGCTCGGTGACTTCCCGAATAATCCTTCTCTATTTTGGTCAGTCACAAGCCAGGGTCTCCCATGAGTGGGCAGGGGTGTTTGATCTCTTCAGGGATGCTTTGAGGATATTCCTAAAGCCTTTCCACTGTTCTCCTGGGAGTATTCTGCCATGACCGAGTCTGAGTTGAATAGTTGCTTCTGAAGTCTGATGTCAGACATACAAACAACATGTCTCACCCAGTAGAGCTGGTTTTGAGTGATTAGCCCCTCGGTGCTGGGTGTGTTTGCTGGGGAGGGAACACTGTTGTTGGACCTCCTTTCTTGGCTCAGCGTTTGAAGGATCTTGAGAAGGTATCGCTGATGGTACTTCTCCAGTTCTTTGAGGTGCCTGCTGTAGCTTGTCCAAGTTTTTGAAGCATATGGGAATATGGGGATCACTGCTGCCATAATCTTAGTCTTGGATTTGAGACCCTGGTCCTCAAATACTCTTTGTCTTAGTCAGCTGAAGGCTGAGCTGGCACGTTGGAGGTGATGATGAATTTCACCATCGATGTCTTGCTTTATTGAGAGAAGGCTCCCAAGCTGCAGACTGGAAACGTTAACACACCTCAAGAGAAAACTAACATTTCTACAGGCAGATGAAGGCATCGGTACAGCATAAAACCAGCAGCATAAAGATCAAATGGTGGGTAGAAAGAGCACAGGAGATCCAACAACTTGCAGACACCAATGACATACGTGGTTTCTTCAGAGATAATCTAAAGTCCAAACATGCTAGGGCCCACCCTGCTGAGAGCCAAACATAGAGAGGAGATCATCAAGGACAGGGAGCAATCAGCGCTCACTGGAGAGAACATTTTGAAGAACTTCTCAATGGAGACTCTGTCTTCCACTTGAATGTCCTCAACTCCATTCCTCAATACCCTGTCCTGCTCAGTTTTGGTACTACCCCTGTCCAGAATGAAGTTGAGTAACAAGATATCTGGAGCAGATGGCATCCTTGCCAAAATTCTGAAACACGGCAGAGATATACTCCTGGCACGGCTACACATCCTCATATCCCTCATCTTGGAAGAAGAGTGCATTCCAGAGGATTTCTGGGGTGTTGTGATTGTGATTATATTCAAGAAGGGGGACAAGTCCGATTGCGATAACTACAGAGGAGGCTCCCTGCTGCCTGCCACAGGGAAGAACATTGCAAAGACCCTCCTCAATCACCTTCTCCCAGAAGCCAGGGTCTTCCAGAGTCGCAGTGCAGTTTTCACCCATCGAAAGGCACCACAGAAATGATCTGCACTGCATGACAATTCAAGAAAAATGCAAGAAACAGCACCAGCTGTTATACATGGCATTCTTTGATCTCTGCTTTTGTCAACCGCAAAGGCTTAAGAAGTATCCTCCTCCTATTTGGCTGTCCTTAGAAATTTGTCTGCTGCCTATTCCATGATGACATGCAAGCTGTGATCCTCACCAATGGAACCGCCACAAACCCTATCTCAGTAAAAACTGGGGTCAAGCAAGACTGTCATTGCATCAACTCTCTTCTCCATTTTCCTCGCTGAAATACTGTACCTCACGCCCAGCAAATTACCTACAAGCACAGAGATAATCTACAGAACAAAGGAGAAACTGCTCAATCGATGCTGCCTTCAATCCAAACCAAAATCACTCCAAACCCATTGAGCTTCAGCATGCAGATGACGCTTGTGTCTGTGCTCAGAAAGAAACTGAGATCCAGGTCATTGTCGACTCCTCCAAAGCATATGAGAAAATGTGTCTTTCACTTAACGCCCAGAAAATCCAACCAGCTCTCATAGCACCACCACCACCCTCCCTGCCAAACCCCCGCCACCACCCCCCTCCCCCTCAGCATTGATTAAGATCAACAGCAATGTCCTGGAAAATGTGGACCAATATGTAAGAAATATGTATGTATACATGAATATCCAGAGTGCCACCTCATTCACTACTGCACTACGGTCTGTGTATTGAACCAAAACTGTGTCAATCTGCAGCACATGGTGTGAGCTGAAAAAATATGAATTAATGAAGTTTCCTCCTCAAACTTGGGTGCCCTCCGAAATATGTCACCATTCTCCACCTACACCATGGTGGAAGGCAAGCCATGATCCTTACCAACAGAACCAACACAGTTCCAGAACTTGAGTTTAAAAATGTGTTTATTTTGAACACCTGGGAAACACAAGACATAACAACTACCATTAAATTGAAAAGGGCTCAAGATTGGGAGTTTGATTATTTGCTAAAACAACTAGTCTAAACATGTTGATGGTCTCACCATTAATATATGCACTAAAGTTTGTCCACTCTGTTCCCATGAAGAAAGTGGGATGAGGCAAAACAAGTTGGGAGGGAAAACAATATTGCACTGGAGTTTTAAGTTTGTAAACATTCTTCACTAACTTTTTGTAAAAAGCCTGTCTGAAAAATAAACCTAGAAATTATGATGTGTGGTGTTACCACACAAATGCTGAACACATAATTTATTATTTTAATGGAGTAATTAACCTGTTTAAAGTAAATGGAATGACAGCTCTGTTAAAATAACAAAATAACTTCATTTGATGTCATTAAATATTTGTGCACAAATATCACACTATATAATTTTTAGAGGGCTATTTCTAAGGGATCTAAAAGGCAGTGTTTCTCCTTTCTGCAAACAATTCTCTAATTTGTCCTGAAGCCTGACCATATTCATCTTTTGGTTGAAATAACAAAAAAGAGGAAGTAAAAATGCTACTTCAGGACATCCTCCATTCATACAATTGCCTTCACTTGAATCCTGCTCTTACTATATTTCACTAAATGACAACCAATTGTTACTGATTTAGGATGGGGCTTGTTGCTCGCTTTCTATTTCTAATTTTCTTTCCTTTTGTCCTTTCCTTTCCTTGTCCAAGTAATCTGCAGCCGCAAAGTTTGGCTCTGTAGTGCCAGCTTTTTTGCCTCCAAAATGGTCAAGTACACGTACACATTTCCGGTGCTAGCTGCACACATGCCCCTTTGGTGAGAGCATTAGCTCATTCGGGGAGCTGACATGTGTGATAACCGTGGCTTCTTCACTGCCAAAAAGACCATTTATGGCCCAGGTACTCAAGGGCCACCTCCTCTGAGGCCTAAGGGTGAGGGAGATCTAATCAAGGAAAGGAGCACTGTCGATGACCTTTGGAGGGAGCATTTTGAAAATCTTTTCAATCGAGAATCAATTGTTGATGGGAGTGTTTTCAACTCCACCCCACAACACCCAGTTAGAGACAAGCTCGGAACTCTGCTAATGCTTATGGCGGTGATGCAAGCCATCGCACAAATGAAGAACAACAAAGCAGCAGGAGGTGATGGAATCCCTGCTGAAATTTTTAAACATGGAGGAGAGGAACTAACATTCCAGCTCCATGTTGTTATCCTACAGATCTGGAATGAAGAAAAAAGAAAAAGAATGATCTTCAGGACGCCATGGTTGTGACAACCCTCAATAAACGAGACAAATCCAACTGTGGAAATTACAGAGGCATCTCTCTGCTTTCCATTGCAGGAAAGATCATTACCAGAACCCTTCTGAATTAGCTTATTACTGGCTGAAGAGCTACTCCTCGAATCTCAGTGTGGGCTTAGGTCATCAAGAGACACAACCGACATGATTTTTACAGCTTGCCAATGACAAGAAAACTGTCATGAGCATCATCAGCCTCTCTACATAGTGCTCTTTGACTTGACAAAGGCCTTCAACTCTGTAAATCTTGAGGCACCCAGGAGGATTCTGCTGAAGTGTGGATGTCTTCCAAAATACGTTACCGTCCTTTGCCTGCTTCATGCTAATATGTGAGCAGTGGCCCTTAACAATGGATCCATTACAGACCCTTTTGAGGTTACGACAGGAGTCAAAGAAGGTTGTGTCATTGCTACAACTCTGTTGTTTTTATCTTCCTTGCTGCCATGCTCTGTCTGATGAGAGATAACCTTTATCCGATTTATCCGATAGACAGGAAACTATTTCATCTCTGATGACTCCAATCAAAAACTAAGACCACCGACCTCTGTCATTGAGCTCCAATGCGCTGATGATGCTGCAGTATGTGCTGTGTTGGAAACTGATCCCCAGAGAATCATTGAGGTATTTACTGAGGCATACAAAAAGATGGGACTGACACTCAACATTCAGAAGACCAAAGTCATCCATCCAAACACACACAGCCCCATTGATGAGGATTGCTGATGAGTGCCTGCAAAATGTGGAACACTTCCAGTACCTTGGAGGTTATCTTTCACAGAATGCTGACATTGGCGAAGAAATCGAGCATTGCCTGAAGTCTGCTGGTGCAGCCTTTGGCTGCCTGAGGAAGTGAGTGTTTGAAGATCATGACATCAAAACTTAAACCAACCTCACGGGTCTACCATGGGGTCATGATCCCTTCTTTACTGTATGGGCCTGAAGCATGGACAATGTACAGGAAGCACCTCAAAACACGGGAGTCATACTATCAATGCCTGTGGGAGATCTTACATATTAAGAGGGAGGACAGATTTACCAACATCAGTGGCCTCTCACAAGTACGTACCACAGACATTGAGGGTTGATCATCTGCCATCAGCTTCATTGTGTCAGTCATATAGTTTGGATGTCAGGTATCAGGTTCCTAAAGCAGGTCATCTTCCCCCAGCTCAGTCAGGGCAGAGGCATCAGAGGCAGACAGAAGAAATGCTTCAAGGATGTGCTAAAAGCCAACAAGAAGAAAAGCAACATTGATATCAACTCCTGGGAGACCATCGCCTTGGGTCGAACAGATGGCAGCTGGGTCTGTGGGAAGGATCCCAGCATTTCGAGACCCAATGATGACAAAATGAAGAAGAAAAATAGCAAAAAGAACATACCGTGACCTGAACTGATAATGCACGATCAGACATCCCACATGACAACAAATGCTCTATATGCCATAAAGCCTGCAGACCCTGAATCGGCCTCATCAGCCATCTTTCGACTCATGGAAGTCAGTCGCTAGTGAGGGATAGCCAATAATATTAGCTCACACAGGGAGCATGTGCTGGAGCTATACAATGTGCTAATACCGTCTCCTAAACATGCACAGCTGAATATTTCAGCAACAGGAAGGACACCACCATCCCCGCCCCCCCTCTGCCCATCCAACCAACACTATCTAATAGAATTATCAACTACTTTCAGGCTCTCGCTGAGATTGTAGAAATGGTTGGTGGTTTTCAGAGTTCCTTAAAACTGCAGAGTACACAGGGAGTGGTGTGACACATGTTGTAGGATTTTGCCCTGACTTCAAGGCTACTGTACAACCCACTTGCAGACATGTCCCAATATGAATCCTCCTTAGCCTACAACATGGCAGACAAAATAAGTAGGGGTGATACTGAGCAGGACAAGTTGCCAGAAGAGGGAAAAGGAGAAGGAGGAAAAGGGCTCTCAGCAGGGGCTGTCATGATATGATGTACATGTACCTTTAAGGCCATGCATCTTAATCTGCTGTCAATTATACCCACCTCGAGACAGGATGTGATGCGTAATCTCATAACTCTGTAAACAGAAGAGAACAGCAGCCGTAGAGGTCAGACATGTCTGCATAGCCTCCCAGTTAATATTGTATGTATATTTCAACAGCACTTTTCAAACCAGTGACCCCTACCATCTAGCAGGAAAGGACAGCAGATGCATGGGACCACCACAACCTGCAAGTTCCCCTCCAAGCCACAGACCATCCTGACTTGGAACTATATTATCATTCCTTCACTGGATTTTGGAACAAAATCCTGCAACTCCCTTCCTAACAGCACTGTGGGTGTACCAACACCAGATGGACTTCAGTGGTTCAAGAAGGAGGCTCACCGTCACCTTCTCAAGGGCAATTAGGATGGACAATGAATGCTGGCCGAGCCCATGACACCCACATCCTGTCAATGAATAAATAAAAAATATATAGTTTTATCTTCATTTGAAGAACCCACATCATTGTTTTACCAATCCTTGTTGGATACGCTTGTGACAAATAGAAGAATACAACATGGTGGCAGTGTAATTTCTGAAGATTTGATTGAGAAGTATGCAAACCTCAACCCTTTCACACACAGAAGAACTGGAATGGAAGTAAAACAACTATCAAGTACTCACAGTGTATAAGTGAATATGCAAACCTGTAGGGATCCTACATTCTGTACCTTTATTCTGAGACATCACAGCTTGCTCCAGTCAGCAGGCATTGGGTCCCAGTAAGATTGTTCAAATTCAGGGGAGCTTAAGTCATCTACACCTAACTGCTGTAAGGTTTGTGAAGGAACAGACATTAAATAGATGACTCTGGGGGGTATAGCATTAAGCAGAGCCCCACAGCTACAGAATCTGTTGCTGCTGCAGACCATCTCTTCAGGAGGATGTTGGGGGGTTGGGGCTGTTGAGGGGGTGGGTGGGTGGAGGTGGTGGAGATTAAACACAAAGACTGGGCCAAGAAAGAGTCCACACAGTAACAGCTCCCAACAGCCCCTAACAGCTAGAAGAAGGCTTTAAAAAAGCTTTCCTCAATGTTTAACTTACTTCTTCAAGCCTGCAGTTCCTCACTGCCCCAAAATCACTGCTTTGTGGGTGGAGCTTCAAGTAAGCCCAGGAAGGCAGAGAGGGCTCAACAGCACCACCACTGCAGTCACAAAACAAGATATGCCCAGCTAAAGTTGTGGCCACTTAAAATACTGCAACTCACAGAGCCAAACAAAGATCTGAAGGGTTGTGAAAAGCCTAATTATTTGTTCTTGTTCCAGATTGTCCTAACAATCCTGCAAAAAGCCACAGGATAACCACAACATTTCCAACACTCAGCTGGAAGGCAGGGGATCTCCGCTCTGAGTTTACTTTGTTCTGACAATGCTATGTTTTCTGGACCTGGATGTTTCCGCACCAGATAGAAAAGCCATAAAGATTACAATTGCTATAGGCAATGAAGGCCTCCGCAGACTGAGAACTTCAGGTTTGTTGGACGATGACCTTAAAAATCCAGGTAAATTATGGTCAATGCTCCAAGACCAATTATTATTGAAGCTCAACTTCAGAACACACCATCTGGAATTCATGTCCTTTAGACAATAACTAACAGAGACCATTGACCAATTCAAAAGTAGAAGCACAGATAGGGGCATGTTTGTGACTTTACAACAGCAAAGCTAACTGACAAAATAATTACACTTGTGATAGCACCTACCCCTATAGAAGTGTTTCAAAAATACCTCTTGGACTAACCCAAAGGTTACAGTGTGGAAGCACTAATACAAAGTGGACACAAGTAGAAAGCCATGCTGCTAGGTAGACAGAGTCCAAAGGCTCTGTGTAATTTGACCGCCATTGGCACAATAGCCAACACAGGCAGCCTAGTAACAATGCAGATGGTGCAGTCTCACACATGCACCCAGACATTTCCCAGCTTTTAATGATGAATGCAAGACATGTGGCACCAGAGGACACCGGAAGCTCCAATGCAGAAATGAGAAGCCACCATCAGAGGCCAGGCAGGTACAGCAATCCAATCAACCAAGAGCATATAACGAACATCATCGATCCACAAAATGTCCAGCCCAGCTATACAGTCAGATGATGAGGATGACCAGAACATCTATACACAAAGTGAGCAGACATTCAATATGCTGAACATCAAAGAACGTATTGACACAATGGTGCAAACAGAAGCCTATGCCACTATCCAGATTATATGCCCACAGATACAAGGACAGCATAAATTATATGCAAAATTAGATACTGGTGCAGGTGCAAATATGGTTCCACTTCGCACACTGAAATGTATATACCTACAGAAGTGGCAAATGATAGTTCAACAAACGACTGTCAAACTCAGCATGTGCAATAGCCCAGAGATTCCGACCCTGCGATCCATTACACTCAAGTGTTGCTACAACAACTCCCCAATCACTCCAGATATTTTACAATGTGGGCACCATAGGTCCAGTCATCACAGGCCTACCAGTATGTAGGGACTTATCCTTGGTCACTATCCATGGTAGCTTCAATACAATGATGAGGACCATAGGTCATAAGGCATGCCATTGGAAACCCCATGCTTGCACCAGGAGCAGACCGCATAACCCTGCAATGCAGATTAGCAGCCAACAGGCCATGTGGCACAATTTGAAACAAATATGTATACTGACTCCAAACTTGCTAACTTCGCTTTGCTGCAAAACCAGTACAGAGTCACGACTTGGCAGACAAGTGTGGACAACCCCTCCTGGTCATTACTCATTGATACTCCCAGGAGTACATGAAGCATTAATTGCAAAATAGGGAAAGATGAAGACAGACGCCCACGACTGGCTTGTGGGCAATGAATTACCCAAACTAAACATCGGACAAGAAGTTCAAATATAACACCAGGTCATTGGATATACTAGAATCCAGCAGAAATGGTCAGCATATACCTAGAGCCGAGATTGTATCAAGTGTGAACACCAAATAGCATGACAGTGCAATGAAGCAGATGCCAAGCCAGTACCATACCACAACTAGAAATACTGAGTAATCCTATTGCTAGTAGAACATGGTCCAAAACGCAATCCAAACATAGCACCCCTACCAACAACCAATGCTCTGAAAACATATGGCAGTCTCCAAACAAAATCACCATAGCTAAGTCTGGACATATAAGTAAAGCACCAATAGGTTTCAGAGGCTTGTAAATTTCTTGCTTTATATAATGGTATATTCAGACACAATGTTATTTTCTTTTACTGCCATACAAATAGTTTTGTCTTTAAAGATTAAACCTTTAATTTAGAAAAAAAGGGGGAAGTTGTGATGTGATGTACATGTACTTATAAGGTGCCTATCTTAGACTGCTATCAATCACTACTCACCTTGAGACAAGATATGATGTGCAGCTCCATGACTCTGTACACAGAACAGAACTGCAGCCATAGAGGTCAGACATGTCTACATAGCCTACCAGGTAACATTTTATGTATATAGGCTTATCTTCAAATAAAGAACCCTTTATTATTGTTTTGATAATCCCTATTGCATGTTTGGTATATTTGTGATAAATAGAAGAACACAACAGAGGCCTTTTCCACCCAGCGTGTTCAGGGAGCAATACTCCTACCTGAACTTCAACAAGGAACAGTGTGACAGATATCTCCACTTTATTAAGTAGCTCCTCACTGAAATCTGTCACCTGCTACAACCACAACTGTGACCTCGGATCAGAGTGAGGACAGCATTGCCAGTGCAGTGAAGGTGACTGTGGCTGGGAACTTCTACACATTGGGCAGAATTTTGCCGTCGGTGAGCAGGGGCGGGGCCTGCTTGCCGATGCGTAAACTGACGCAGGATGACGTCAGGAGGAACCCCCGACATCATCCCGGCCCATTTAAATTTTCAGGAAGGCGGGCCCGCAGCAAAATCAGCTGTGCGCCCGCTGACCTGTCAATGGCCAGTTGAGGCCATTGACAGGATCATTTAAACAATTAAAGGACCTGCCCATCCAACCTTAAGGCTGGCGGGCAGGCCAGGAGCCCTGGCGGCTAATAAATAAAACATGAAACCTCATCCACTGATGGGATGAGGTTTCATGCAGGGTTTCAAACATTTCAATAAAGTTATTATGTAAATTATGAACATGTCCCATCTCATGTGACATTGTCACATGAGGGGGACATGTTAGGGATTTTTTTTTTCTATTTTTAATCTTTTTAAAAAGTGTCAGCAATCTCCCTGAGGCAGCACTTAGCCTCAGGGAGATGTGCGCTTTTTCATGTGCATGTGCAAAAGAGCGCACTCTCGCTTTTGGGGAATCCCCCCCGCCCGCACAGGGAACGCATAGCGCTTCCCGCTGGATGTCACGCTGGGTGGGCCTTAATTGGCCCACCCACGTAAAATGGCGACGGGGCCCGCTTCTCCGGCGGGGATCGGCTCCCCGCCCACCAGAGATTGGGTAAGGCCCGCCCGCCTGACAGGCAGAAAATTCTGCCCATTGAGTTTATTCCAGGCTGGAGTAGACAATATTTACAACATTTTCCAATTTGCAATCCACTGTTGATAAGTGAGGCTCTGTATTTCAAGAGAAGTGATTATATTTCATTCTCTCATGCCAGAGAGAAACAGGTGAAGCGAGCTGTGGTTTCATGAGGTTTGCAGGCTTTCACATGGTGCAGAATGCCATTGACTGCTTGCATACCACTTCACAGGTGCCACATGTCTACTTTGAGATCACAACCAAAATGGATTCCACTTCCTCAACATGCAGCTGGTGAGGGACCATACATAGTTAATCCTACAGCACAATGCCCGGTATCCTGGCAGCAGGCATTCTGTGCAGTCCACTGTATGATTTGCATTTGAACCTCCACAACAGACCAGAGTGTGACTATCCTTTGATGACCTGTCTCATGATTATGGTTAGAAACCCATGCACACATATAAAACGAAAGACATGCTGCCACACAAAATGTGATAGAGCGACCACTGAGGTGCATAAACAATGCTTCCATTGCCTGAATTGGTCAGGAGGAACCCTGCAGTCCTCAGCAGAGCACACGTCAAGATTAGTGATGGTCTTCTGCATGCTGCACAACCTCACCATCATGACGGTACAGCCCTTGCCATCAGCTACATGACAACTAGCTAAGGAGGAAGAGTAGAAAGAGGAGGTAAAGAAAGAGGAGGGAAGAAGAGGAAGTGGAACAGGAATGGAGGAGGCAACCAACACAGTCCTTTACAGCTGTCATTGATCAATCCATCTGACTGTGATACGAATGAACATAACCCCAATTCCCCACTCACCAACAGTCCCATACCAAAATCTTCTCAGTAATTGACCATCATAGTGTTAGCTTGGCCATAATGCTGAATAAAAGCCACCAAAAAATAAACACTCCAATTTAAAAATCAATCATCCATTTTGCACACAAACATTAACTTTTCACCCTTGTTCATTCCCTTAGCACATGTATTCCATGTCCTTTGCCTGTCCTATTGCTCCCATACAGTGCTAGCCCAGAGGCTGCAGCATAGCTGATGGAAGGCTGCTGACTTTCAGTGGAAGAGACAGCAGATGGCCTTGCGGGATGACCTCGAGCAGCTCTGGGCCTAGAATTCCCAGCTTAAGACTGCACTATCTTGGCTTGGCTGGTAGAAATCTGGGTTGATGGCAACAGCAAGGGCATTGGCATAGCAGTAGGAGTTGGAAGGTAAATGCTGTCATCTTGAGAGAAGGCAGTAGGTTCATGCTCCATGGAGTCACTGCCATTCCCTCAGGATGATACCACAGCAATCCTAGCAATGTATCGGAGTACACATTACAGTACTGCTGTCACATCCTACAAGCCCCTTTGAACACAGGTATTTGCAGCTATGATGACAACAGTATGAGTTTGCATGGCAGCAAGCTGACCTTGCATTACTTTACTATGAGCATCTACTGCAGCTCTCAGACATTGGGTTACTTCTGCTTGTGCTGAATGTGCTCACTGATGCTCAGTTCGGGTTCTTTCAGGGCCATTCAGCTCCTGACCTCATTACAGCCTTGGTTCAAACATGGACAAAAGTGCTGAACTCCAGAGCGGAGGTGGGAGGGACTGCCTTTGACATCAAGGCAGCATTTGGCCAAGTGTGGCTTCGAGGATCTCTAGCAAAACTGGAGTCAATGGGAATCGAGGGAAGGCTCTCCACTTGTCGGTGTCATACCTAGCACAAAGGAAGATGGTTGTGGTTGTTGGAGGTCAGTCATCTCAGTCAGGACACCACTGCAGGAGTTCTTCAGGGTAGTGTCCTCAGCCCAACCATCTTCAGCTGCTTCATCAATGGCCTTCCTTCCATCATAAGGTCAGAAGTGGGGATGTTCGCTGATGATTGCGCAATGTTCAGCATCATTTGCTACTCCTCAGATACTGAAGCAGTCCATGTCCAAATGCAGCAAGACCTGGGCAATATCCAGTTTTGGGCTGACAAGCGGCAAGTAACATTCGCGCCACACAAGTGTCAGGCAATGACCATCTCCAATAAAAGAGAATCTAACCATCACCCCTTGACATTCAGTGGCACTATCATCACTGAATCCCCCACTATCAACATCCTGGGGGTTACCATTGACCAGAAACTGAACTGGACCTACCATATAAATACTATGGCTACAAGAGCAGGTCGGAGGCTAGGAATCCTGTGGCGAGTAATTCACTTCCCTGACTCCCCAAAGCCTGTCCACCATCTACAAGGCATAAGTCAGGAGTGTAATGAAATACTCCCCACTTTCCTGGATGAGTGTAGCTCCAACAATACTCAAGAAGCTCGACACTATCCAGGACAAAGCAGCCCACTTGATTGGCACCCTGTCTACAAACATTCACTCCCTCCACTACTGACGCACAGTAGCAGCAGTGTGTATCATCTACAAGATGCACTTCAGGAACCCACCAAGGCTCCTTAGGTAGCACCTTCCAAACCCATGACTGCTACCACCTAGAAGGACAAGGGCAGCAGACACATGGGAACACCACCACCTGGAAGTTCCCCTCCAAGCCACACACCATCCTGACTTGGAAATATATTGCCATTCCTTCACTGTCGCTGGGTCAAAATCCTGGAACTCCCTCCTTAACAGCACTGTGGGTGTACCTACACAACATGAATTGCAGCGGTTCAGGAAGGGAACTCACCACCGCCTTCTCAAGGGCAATTACGGATGCGCAATAAATGTTGGCCCAGCCAGCAATGCACACATCCCATGAATGAGTAGAAAACGAAGCTGAGACATCCACTACCAGACCTTGCATTATGGCTGGGTGTTTCTTCTCTTCACTGAGTTTCTGCTCTGCCACTTGTTCTTCCATTACTCCCTGGTCAGGTTACGGTTCTTGGGTATGAGAAAGAAGGAAGGCACAAGGCTTGAGTTATGATGAGGGACTGGGGGTGGCACTATAAAGCAAGGAGTGCATGCTTACACCATATGCAGCTTGTAAATCAGAAAAGGATGTAGGATTAGGGGTAAGTGGGATGTGAGGAGGAAGATTAGGTATGACAATGCCGCCATCTCTGATGGTTTCACTTCCCCCACTGGCCACTGCTTCAGTCACCACTCCAATGATGGGCACACTATCTTCTCCATTGCAGTAAGGACATGCAGCCATGCCTTTTTCTCGTCAGTTTGGTGCTGCTGCTTTTGCTTATGTGTCACGTTGTCCTGAAAGAGAGAGGGGAGTGTGTCAAGGAGTGCGGTGCACTTTGCTGTGGCTGTCATTGTTGAATAGCTAGCAGTATGTGCAAACTCTGAGAAGTAGGTGTGAGGCTTGTAGCAGTGTTAAGTGTAGGAGGGCGAGCTAAAACTATGAATGTTAGGTATGAATCCTGATCAGTACAAATTGTTAGTAAATGTTTGAAGTTGGTGTAGTGCATTGAGCATTGTGTGAGGTTAGTGATGCAGTTGGTGGGATATGACATTTGAAGATACACTCACTGACCTTGACTGTTCACATGAGGTAATTGAACTTCTTGTGCCACTGCATCCAGATCCTCCGGGGTAGACTCCTGGCATTGACCACCACCTCTATCTGATTCCACTGTCTTTGCAGTATTTGTCTGGAGGGTCTCCTGGCCCAGGGTAGAGAGATGACGTCACACCTCCTCTTCACCTTCTGTTCCAAGGCCTCCAATGCTGCACCAGAAAATCTTGGAGCCCTCTTTCTGCCATGTTGCACAATTCTTCTGACTCCCATGACAAATTCACGTTTAGAATGACTTCCAGCACCTATTCTAGCCAAAACACACCTCCCCTTTCAAAGGTGCAGGTTAGCTTTAACTTATGCCAGCCTTGCACATACTTGGTGACCACTACTGAGGCATGCAGCCACTTAAGTTTAGCTCTGATTGCATGCTACAATCATTTAACTTAATAAGTAACACAAAGTTTTCTTGCTGCCTGGATCGGAAGCAACAGATACAGGCAAATCGTGCATTGCACCCTCCACATCCATTTTTGGAGGTTATTGAATTTTGTGGCATTTATGTTTGAGCCTCAACATTGAATTTTAGCAAGCTAATTAATAATGGGGCTTCTTGAGCATATAATGTCGACACAGCCACATCTTGCAGCAAAGGCTTTTGGATATCAATAGGGAACAAGAATGCTGCTGACAAAGGGTTGCCAGCCTGAAATATTCTCTCTATTTCTCTCTCCATAGATGCTGCCAAGCCTGCCGAGTATTTCCAGCATTTTCTGTGTTTTAACGCTGCCTAATATTATTTTCCCTCCCCCTAACCCACGGACCTTAAGGTCAATTGTAACACTACAATTACTGTCCCATCTTGGATCAGTGAAGCATAGTGGTCACACTTGAAAATTTCTGGTCTGTATCAGTACCATAGTAGGCAGTGCATTTTCCAACTGAGCCACCGGGAGAACTGCGGTAAAAGCAAAATGCTGCGGATGCTGGAAATCTGAAATTAACACAGAAAATGCTGAAAACACACAGCAGGTCTGACAGCATCTGTGGAGAGAGAAACAGAATTAATGTTTCGAGCTCATATGACTCTTCTTCAGAAGTAAAGAGAGGTAGGAATGTGATGGAATTTATACTGTTTAAGGGGGGTGGAGCAGGTGAAGCTAGAGTGAAGGTCAGTGATCGGTGGGGGCTCAGGAGAGAAAGATGTCATGGACACAAGACAACAGGAGTGTTAATGGTAGTGGTAGGACTAAAGAAGATGCTGATAGTGGCATAAAGGTAAGAAAGCAGAATGTGCTAATAGCAGAACAAGGGTAAGCATTGTGTGAAAGAACAACATGGAACAAGTAACAGATGGGCCTTTTGGAAGTGGGGGGAGGGGGAAGTGGTTGGGGAAAAATGATAAAAAAGGGGATAAAACAATGAATAAATCATTAAAAACAAGTAAATAAAAACAAAAATAAATTTTTAAAAAGGGATTAAAAAAGGGGTGAAGATAGAGGAGAGACCTCATGATCTGAAGTTGTTGGACTCAATGTTAAGTCGAGAAGGCTGTAAAGTGCCTAATCGGAAGATGAGGTGCTGTTCCTCCAGTTTGCATTGGGCTTCAATGGAACATTGCAGTAAGCCAAGGACGGACATGTGGGCATGAGAGCAGGGTTGTGTGTTGAAATGGCAAGCGACCGGAAGGTCTGGGTCATGCTTGCGGACAGACCAAAGGTGTTCCACAAAGCAGACACCCAGTCTGCGTTGGTCTTCCCAGTGTAGAGGAGGCCGCATTGGAGCAGTGAATGCAGTAGACCAAATTGAAGGAAGTGCAAATGAAGTTCTGCTTTACCTGAAAGGAATGTTTGGGCCCTTGGATGGTGAGGAGGGAGGAGGTAAGGGGGCAGGGGTTGCACCTTCTGCGATTACATGAGAAGGTGCAGCAGGAGGGGGTTGAGAAGTTGGGGGTGATGGAGGAGTGAACCAGAATGTCCCAGAGGGAATGGACCCTACAGAATGCTGTTGGGGGTGGTGAATGGAAGATGGGTTTGGTGGTGGCATCATGCTGGAGTTGACGGGAATGGCAGAGGATGATCCTTTGAATTAGAAGGCTGGTGGGGTGAAAAGTGAGGACAAGGGGGACCCTTTCATAGTACTGGGAGGGAGAGGAAGGTGTGAGGGCAGAGGCACGGGAGATGGGTCAGACATGGTTGAAAGCCCTGTCAACAGTGGGGGGAAGCTCACCAGGGATTAATATAATTCTGAAGTCACATTAATATGGTAATATTTGTAATGGTATCCTTGAACTTTGCCCCTCCAACTTCAATGTACTTTTTTTGTCAGCAACAAAAATAGGATCACCTCCCATATTTTCTGCCGAAAAACATGTTCAGCCTCACAAAGTTCAAAATTGAATTATATTTACTTCATCGCACAGCTTATGACACAGTTTAGCATTACCATGTGTGAATCATGGAAATTTGTATGTCACACTTTCCCTGATTGGCAAAAAAAAATTGTATTCATAAGATAGTGATAATTCATAACAGAACAGGCATGGATTGTGCAAACAAGAACATAGTAAAAGGGACAGAAAACTACAAAATAATGTTTTCAAAATACTTCAAAACACAGTAGTAACATAGCAATAATGATGCCGGAACTGTACCAAGAAGCTAGACTTCAGAAGTTCAAATCTCTTGCTGGCAAATTATGAAATTGAGTTTAATAAATCTGGTAGTTGGTGCAGCAGCATGCCTAATCCTCATAAGATTCCCACCTGGTTTAGGGAAGGGAATACACTCTAATTAACTTTATTCTAGTAGGGCCAGAATACAAAGGGGCGGAGGCTATACAACAGTTGAATAAATCTCTGGTCAGACCCTATCTGGTGTACTGCATTTAATTCTGGGCACCATACTTCAAGAAGGAGATATTGGCCTTTATTGGAAGAGGTGCAGAGGATTCACCAGGATTCACCAGAAATTGGTGTTTGAAGTGTTAACTTATGAGGAAAGACTATTTAAATTTGACTTGTATTGTCTTGAGTTTAGAAAGGTGAGAGGTGATCTTATTGAGCGGGGTGTTAAATGATAAATGAAATTCTTAAAACGGGGAAGACACCAGACAAGGGAGCACAATTTTAAGATAAGAGGTAGGTCATTAAGCAGTGATATCAAGAATTGTTTTTTCACACAAAGGGGAATGGAAATCTGGAACTTTTCTTCAAAAACCTATGGATCCTGGGTCAAATAAATGTCCCAGACTGAGCTCGGTAGATTTTTGTTAAGGAAGAGTATCAAGGACTATGGATCAAATGCAGGTATATGGGTACAAATCAGCCGTGATCTGATTGCATGGCAGAACAGGCTCGAGGAGCTGGATAGTCGACTCCTGTTCCTGTGTTCTGAGCAAAACCACATAAAAACAGCCAATAGCAAGCACCAGTTTGGAAACCAATAACATATATTTTTTGAAAGGTACATCTTGCTTTCTCCACTAAACTGAAGACCTTGAAATTAAATAAAACTGCTAATGGATAAAAATTAAAGACATAGCTAAAACAATGGCCTGAATCCTACATTCGTCGGGCGCGCACGATCAACAGGCCCAGAAGCAGACGTGAAATGCGCTTCAGCCTGCATTTGGCCCCCGAACGCAATTTCACGCTGGCTGGCCAATTAATGGGCAGCCAGCATGAAACACATGCTGAGAAGGCCTCAGTGCTGCCGGGATGGGGTGGGGTGGGGGCTGGGGGAGGTGGGGGTGCAGGAAGAAGATGGGTGCCAACTAAAGTGAGGGTGCAGGTGGGCGCCTCTAGCGAGCTCCCTGAAGGCAGAGGGCTGATATGGAGTTGCCTCAGGGAGCTGCAGACCTGTACAGATTAAATGACAAGAAAAAGTACACCAAACTGTGTTTATGCAACACATTGAAGCACCTGACAGCAGAACACAAAAACCTTCAGTCCCCAGATATCTTTTTTTATAAAGTTTACCCCGGACATTCCATCCCTTCCTGGATTGAGGTTTCAGTGAAAATGCTAAGGCCGCCTGGCAGATTGGCCCATTCACCAACCACAAAAGCGGACGGACCATGTAAAATTGATCTCAATTGCTTCCTTAATAGGCTTAATTACCTGCTTCTGACTGCCACGCGCGCCCATCAAGCGAAATAATCTTCTCGTACGATTTCACACACTGTTGGGTCGGGCACTTGCCCGCACAACCAGCATAAAATTCTGGCCAATGTTTTTTTTAAAAATTGGATTCACTGATTTATGATTTTCACATGACAATGGGTAGCGTCATGCACTTCAATTCTTCAAGCACTGGTGAAAATTTAATTTTTAATTATTCAGTCTCATTAATCAGTGGCCTTGACTGTAACCCCTACATCACTAGTGACATCATTATTGTTATAAAACTGAATCCCAGCCTCAGCATGAGTAACACTGCAGGAGATTTGCTAATATTAATGTATGTAACTATAGTAAGTAAGCACTATAAATGATTTTTTTCATGTATAATGCCAGTGGATGGAAGAAGAACAATCTTCTTTCCAGAAACCAATCAAAAATCATTTCCTTCAGTGTCTCAGCATTTTCCTCCCAAACTCCTTTCCAATTCGGCTGGTGGAGATAGATGTCTCCCCTACTCCCTCATCACAGTATCTCCTACCTTGGAACCATTGAGTCATTGTAAGTCTGTCAGCAACATGATAAATATCTCCAAATCTTATATAATGTGCACCACAGGAAAGATCCCCAGTCCATGTGGAGAGTGCAGATTGCAACCAAGGCTGTTGTGGGACCATTATACTGAGTATCAGATTTCATGGGACTGTGGATGAGGAAAACAGATAAGTTTGTCTTTTCCACAGTCACACATTCATTGATCCTTGCTGCAATTCCACACCACTGGATAGGATCAGGGTTAGTTACACTAAACCAACAAGGATGGTGCTATTGTTGTCTGGCTTACAGGCCTCTACCTTGCAGAGGCTGAGCGCCAACTCTCACACACTTTTTCCTATCTCTCCCTGGATCATGACCCCGCCACTGAAACATCAAGCCATTGTTTCCAGGGCTGTCACTGACTTCATCTCCTCTGGAGATCTTCCTTCCACAACTTCTAAACTCATAGTCTCCCAACCCTGGACAGCCTGCTTCCACCTCCCCCACAAGATCCACAAACAAGATTGTCCCGGTAGATTGATCGTGTTAGCCTGTTCCTTCCCCATGGAACTCATTTCTTCCTATCTTGACTCCGTTCTCTCTCCCCTTGTCCAGTGTCTTCCCACCTACATCCGCGATTCCTCTGATGCCCTACATCATATCAACAATTTCCAGTTTCCTGACCCTAACCGCCTCCTCTTCACCATGGACGTCCAATCCCTCTACACCTCCATCCCCCATCAGGATGTTCTGAGGGCTCTCCACTTCTTCCTCGAGCGGCCTGAACAATCCCCATCCGCCACCACTCTCCTCCGTCTGGCTGAACTTGTGCTCTCACTGAACAATTTCTTCTTAAACTTGTCTCACTTCCTCCAAATAAAAGGTGTGGCTATGGGTACCTGCATAGGCCCCAGTTATGCCTGTCTCTTTATGGGGTGTGCGGAACATTCCTTGTTCCAGTCCTACTCCGGACCCCTCCCATAACCCTTTCTCCGGTACATCGATGATTACTTCGGTGCCGCTTCATGCTCTCGTCTGGACTTGGAAAAATGTATTAATTTTGCTTCCAATTTCCACCCCTCTATCACCTTCACATGGTCCATCTCCAACACTTCCTTCCCTTTCCTTAACCTCTCTGTCTCCATTTCTGGTGATAGGCTGCCCACCAATATTCATTACAAGCCTACCGACTCCCATGCTACCTCGACTACAGCTCCTCACAGCCCGCTTCCTGTAAGGACTCCATCCCACTCGCTCAGTTCCTTCACCTCCGCCGCATCTGTTCCGATGATGCCACTTTCCGAAACAGTTCCTCTGACATGTCTTCCTTCTTCCTCAACTGAGGTTTCCCACCCACGGTGGTTGACAGGGCCCTCAACCTTGTCCGGCCCATCTCCCGCGCATCCGCCCTCACAACATCCTCCCTTCCAGAACCATGATAGGGTCCCCCTTGTCTTCACTTTTCACCCCACCAGCCTCTGCATTCAAAGGATCTTCATCCGCCATTTCCGCCAACTCCAGCATGATGCCACCACCAAACACATCTTCCCCTCACCATCAACCCCCCCTGCCCACTCCCACCCCCAGTCAGCATTCGGTAGGGACCACTGCCCTTGGGAAACCCTGGTCCACTTCTCCATCACCCCCAACTCCTCATCCCCTCCCACGGCAGCTTCTCATACAATCACAGAAGGTGCAACACCTGCCCCTTTACCTCTTCTCTCCTCACTGTCCAAGGGCCCAAACACTCCTTTCCGGTAAAGCAGTGCTTCACTTGCACTTCCTTCAATTTAGCCTATTGCATTCGCTGCTCCCAATGCAGTCTCCTCTACATTGGAGAGACCAAACACAGGCTGGGTGAACGCTTTGCCGAGAATCTTTGGTCTGTCCGCAAGCATGACCCAGACCTCCCTGTCGCTTGCCATTTCAACACGCCACACTGCTCTCATGCCCACATGTCCGTCCTTGGGCTGCTGCATTGTTCCAGTGAAGCTCAACACAAACTGGAGGAACAGCACCTCATCTTACGATTTGGAATTTCCAGACTTAACATTGAGTCCAACAACTTCAGGTCATGAGCTCTCTCCTCTATCTTAACTCATTTTTTAATCCATTTTAAAAAATTTATTTTTATTTTTTATCTACTTATTTTTATTTATTTGCATTCATTGATTCATCGTTTTATCCCCTTTTTTAACCCCCTTTTTATCCCTTTTGCTATCCTTTTCTCTACAACCACCACGCCTCCCCCCACCCCATCCCCAAAAGGGCCATCTGTTCTTTGTTCCATGTTGTTCTTTCACAGGGTGCTCACACTTGTTCTGCTAATAACACATTCTGTTTTCTTACCTTTATGCCACTATCAGCACCTTCTTTAGTCTTCACCACTACCATTAACACTCCCTTTGTCTTGTGTCCATGACCTCTTTGTCAATCTCTCCTTAGCCTCCACCTATCGCTGGCCTTCTATCCAGCTTCACCTGCTCCACCCCACTTAAACAATATAAAATCCATCACATTTCTACTTCTATTTAGCTCTGAAGAAGTCATACGGACTCTAAATGTTAACTCTGCTTCTCTCTCCACAGATGCTGTCAGACCTGCTGAGTTTTTCCAGCATTTTCTGTTTTTATTTTAGACTTAGTTATGATGCGTTCCATGGTCAAACAGCCTGCCAGCACTACATGATGAACCATTACTTGGCCAAAGTACCTGTGGAACTGCCCCCCACTCCATCCCACACTGCTGTCACCAGCATGAGTTTCCAGTTTTGCTGAGAAGGAAGGGTATAAGGGAAGTTAATAAACAGTCCTTGAGTGTAGTTCTTCAACAGGTTGTGAACAGCAAACACCATCAGATTTCCACCCACTAATTAATATAAGAGAACATCTGCAAACTTAATAAGCAGAATCACAAATGCTATGACTTCAGCTGAACTCTTTTTTTTCCAGCTGGCTTTGATGATAGAAATTAATGGGTGTGATCGCACCAATCTCTGCTTGAACACAACCGGTCTTGTTCTAACATGAAAATGCTCTTTTATTGCATTGATATACCCTTTGATACATCTTCACCAGTACACTGTGATTCAGTACAGCATCTGTAGATTACTAACAACATGAACATGGATATTAAACAGATTTTTATCCAATAATTTTCAATGATAGATAAACCTTTTGATCTCAGCGTCAGTGATGAAAGATTTAATGCATGAAGGACCTTCTCTTCAGGATAAACAATGCAAATCTATTAATCTGCTATCTCTGTAAGCTTTTGTATTGTTCATTCTTCAGTAAATACTGCACTATATTCCACATTATCTTGGATTTGACACTACTGGAAGATTTAAACATTCATATTAATTAAATTAATCTGAATTTTATGATGAGCTGAGTTGTGAAACATGGCCAAGTTTCACACTTACTATAATTGGCTAACTGATACAAGTCAGGCAGAAAACAGAGCTCAAATCTCAAAGGTGAAACTAATCAAAGTTCAAACCTTCCGTTCAAGAGAAATCATAATATTTTCCCCCAATTTTTCATGTCACTCAAAAAATGCACAAATTAAAACATTGTTGATAACTAATATGCCATATTAGATTGCTTCAACAAAATGAACTCGCTGGCTCATAAAGAAGTCTAAATAATTTGCCTGATTAATTTATTTTCCAGATAAACTGATTAGCTTCAAATACATTGAGCTCCTTCCGTACAGAGGGAGGTTGACCTTTTGGTTAATGAGGAGCAAACCTTACAGCTATACACTAGTGGCTACGTCATGTTATAAATATTTTGTAAGCTTTATTTTATTTGATTGGGTTTTGCTCATTTGCAAATACCATGATTATTTTGCTTGATTTAATTCCATTAGATCCCCAAGAGTGAGTTACAATCTTATCATTGTCAACGATTTCTTTTATCTAAAATAAATATAATTGCCGGAATTTCTTCAGAGTTTCTTCTGATTGACCACAGTAATGTTGGCAGAATGTAAACCACATTGAAGTTCTGGTGGCTGGTCAGTAGAATCCCCCCACCCCCAAAAGGATTTCCTGGTGAATGGCTCCAAAATTCCTGTGTTCGGGAGGGTGGAAGTTGGGCACTTGCACTTGCTATTTGGCTCAAACTCTGCCATGTTTGGGCACAAAAATCACTCTCTGCCAGGTTTAGACAGTGTAAAGAAGCACCAGCTCTCCCAGTGGCTGAGATGCGTAAATCATAATCATAAAAAAGTGGATAGAGTAATGTCATCTGTCTTCCATTCTGTGACATCCACCTCCCCGTATGCCATTTTCATTATATGCTACTAGGTGGCAGGCACAGCTATCCTGACATGCTCATCAAAGTGGTTTAAAGGGAATTTATTGAGGGTGGGATTGCTAGTTCAGATTGCCTTTAGTGATTGCCTGCAGGTATCTGCAAAAGGCAAGCGCTGTGTTAATCTACAAACGTTCAGTTACATTCTCCTCTGCCTGTGGAAGCACTTGCCCTGAAGAGAAATTAAGGATTGTATATCTGAAGACTGCAAAGTGAGATTTCCAATGAGAATGTCGGAGCAAGGGGAGGAATATAAGCAGCAGGAGGTTGTAAGGGAAAATAAAGATTAATCAAGTAGCACCAGAGGAGAGCCAGATCATCGTCCAATAATACATATCCAACAGGGAGTATCAACAAGGCAAACTTTCCAAGATCTTTCTGAGGAGCTGTTTTACAGGAGCTATACTTCATGGATACATAGAAAGATTTACAACACAGAAGGAGGCTATTTGGCCATGCCAGTCAAATTAAAATTATCCAGTCTACTCCCACTTTCCAGCTCTTGGCCCATAGCTCCGTAGGTTATGGCACCTCAAGTGCACCCCCAGTGTTTTTCTTTAAATGCGATGAAGGTGTCTGTCACTACCGTCCTTTTGGTCTGTGAATTCCAAAGCCTCAAAACTACTTCTCAACTTCCTTCTCATCCTTCCAATTACTATAAATCTATGCCTCCTGGTTATTGGCCTCTCTGCTAAGAGAAATAGTCCTTTCTATCCACTCTATCCAAGCCTCTCAATTTTATACACCACTTAAATCTTCCCTGAGCCTTCCAAAACAACAACCCCAGACTATCCAATCTTTACTTATAGCTAAAATTTTCCATTCCTGGCAACACCCTTGTAAATTATTTTGCACCTTCTATAGTTATGATGTGTTAGAGGAGCTCTGCTCATTGCTACAGGCAAATCTGCAACACAGCTCCACATTATGCACCCTGTTTGTGGCAGGGAAAGTGATCGCTGCTCTCAACTTTTACCGTACAGGCTCATATTATGGAGCCAAAGGCAGTTTTTATCAGATCAACCAATTAACTGTCAATTCATGTATAAGGGAGGTCACCAATGTCCTACTTGCCAGTTCATAATCTTCAATTAAACAGACAACTGAGAGAGCCATACATTTTTTTCAGAATTGCCATATTTCCTGGGTTGCACTGAAACATTGCATAAAAGATATATGTGATCACAAACTCAATGAATCATATTGACCACCCAAACTCCAACTCCCAAGCCAGAATTGATTCCAATGATTGATAGTGCCTGATCTTAATGAGTTAATCTGCTTCTTCCCCAGTGCCCTGCTATTGTCTGGTACTTGTGTTCTCTTCTCTTGCTCGAGTATTGCACTGTGATTTTGCAATCTGTTATTAATGGAATAATTGGTAATAATATTTAGTGGAAGAGAACAACCTAGGGTGTGAGGCTTCAACGTGTTACTATGCATTACAGGAAATGAAACTGTTCTACATGAATAGTGCCAGACCTCTGTGCCTCTGGAGCAAAGGACAAGGTGCATGGCCACGGCTCGGATATTGGGGCAGGGAGTATCGAATAGCTTTCTGTATTTCAGTAAGCTTTCCTATTACTTGGTAGACAACTCATTTACCTTTGCTGACCTTCTGAAGTCATTAAACTGATGTTGACTTTGTAGTGGGTAGTGGGATTATTAAGATTTTACTCACAGCCATGGTCATGTTCTTCTGCATGTGGCTGCTTTTGATGGCTTCTTACCAGCTGTTCCAATGATAATATCCCTCCTTTGTCTTACACTTGATGGTAAACATTGATGTTTGCCTTTTTCCAACCTCACTTCTGCATCATAACATTTTGGGTTCAAATCCCACTCCAGGACTTGATGACAAAAATCAAGGCTGAAAATCCAGGGGCAGCACTCAACACGGCAGTGCTGCACTGCCAGAGGTGCTGTCTTCCAGGTGAGATGTTAAACCAAGGCCGTGGCTGCTCTCTCAGGTAATAGATAGATCCATGGAGCTATTTCAAAGGTGAGGAGGAGAGTTATCCTTAGTGTCCTGGCCAGTATTTATCCCTCCATTAACATTACAAGAAGCTGTCTTCTGTGTTTGTTTGCTCTGCACCATCTTTAATGCAGGTAACGACACTGCATGTCTGGGACCTGCACCCTCAGTGCTTTGCTTGATGCTGGGAGGAAAATACTTCCTACTGGGAGGCATGTCCCTCTAGACTCATTGATTGAGGCAATGGAGGGGGGTGTGCTTTGAAAATAAAGGCACAATGGGCTGAATAATACGGGAGAAAATGGGAGTGCCACGCACCTGCGCCAACATATTATCAGGCATGATAACTTTAGGTCTCGTCCCATACATCATCACGCCCGATTCAGATGATGCAGCAGTCAGGCAGGGCTGGAACTCGGAAGCCCACCTGAGTTATTCAAACTTAATGAAACAGTTAAGCTCGTTAATGTCCCAGTTAACTGCAATAACCTGTGGTGTGAGCCATCCAGTCCTAAGCTGCATTCTTTGCGTTTTTTGAAGTACAAATTCACAATAAAATTAATTAAAGTAAAAAAAAAACCAAAAACACTTGCAGTGTTTCATGCCAGGTGGGTTTCTCGTTCTTTTATCAGGCAGTTTGTTAGGGCGGGTTTAAAGTCTCCAGCTGAACTCTGAGTTTGAACTCAGCAGTTCAGGGCGCTGTGACTGCTCGCAGTGTTTGATACAAAAAGCAGGATTTCCGTTTCAAACCTCTCTTATTTAAAGGCCTTATTCTTTCAGCAGAGAGGCCCATTTTGACTCTCACCATCACCTCAGCCTTTTAACTAGGCAAAACATGGGAATAGCTGTCTGTGTGGGAGACACACCCTCTAGTGAGGAGGAGAGGAGGATGATGAGGAGGAGGGGAGAGAGAGGAAGAAGGTCACATCGAGAGGTCCAGGATGCACTGGTGGTGCATGAGGGTGTCAGAGCTGTGCCAGACCAAGAACGTGATGGAACTATCTTGAATCCTCAATGGAGGCACAGAGGAGCTTATGCTGTCCCTCGAGTATATAGACTGAGCTATCTTCAGATGTCCGAGACACAATGCCAGAGGAGGCTCAGGCTCTCAAGCCACTGTCACGTCTCTTTGTGACATGCTGACAGGGGAGATCTTGTCCAACTGCATTGGGAGTCTCCCAATGCCTGTAGCTGTAAAGGTCACTGTTGTGTTTAGCTTCTTTGCACCAGGATCCTTTCAGGCAGCATGTGATGACCTCATTGGCATTATGTAGCCTGCTGCTCACCGCTGCATCAAGGTCTTCACTGATGCCATCTTCAGAAGGGCAGGGAGTTACATTTCTTTCACAATGGAATGCCCGAGTCGATTCAAAAGAACCAGAGGATTTGTGGCAATTGCAGGTGTCCCCAGGGCCCAGGGAGCAATAGACTGTACGCACATCGCCATAAAGGCTCCATCTGGTCAGCCCTGTACATTTATTAAAGGAAGGGATTTGACTCATTGAACGTCCAGCTGGCCTGTGATCATAGTCGATGGATAATGCAGGTACACTCGAGGTACCCGGGCAGCAGCCACGGCTCGTACGTTCTGCGTAACTCTCAGGTGCCAGATATGTTCAGGGGACCTGATGCCCTGGATGGTTGGTTTCTGAGTGACAAGGGTTACCACTGAAGAGATGACTCATGACTCAGTGAGGGCGCTGAGAACAGGTGCGGAGAGGAGCTACATTGACAACCACAGAAGCATCAGAGCCATTGTAGAGCAGACAGTTGGGCTTCTGAAGGTGAGGTCCAGGTGCCTTGACAGATCAGGAGGGGCATTGCAGTATACTCCATCATGTGTGTCACTCATGGTTGTGGTACGCTGCGCCCTCCATAACCTCACCATTCAGAGAGGGGATGCCCTTGAGGAAGATGGGATGCCAGATAGCGGCCATTCATCTGAGGATGAGGGCCAAGATGAGGTGAGGGAACACCCAGACATACAGGTGCAAAATCATTCATGATCGCATGAATGGCCGTGGTACAAGCGATGCCTTGATAAGTTAAAGGTTCCAAAGGTTCTGAAGTCCTGGCGTCAGGGATGAGTGCACTGCATGTGTCTCAATGTCACTCCATGTGGAATGTGAGATTCATGTCACCGTCCTGTCAACACACTTACTGTGTCCAGTCCTTGCCATTCGATGCATCCTGCCCCACCTCCAATTATTAAAGCTCATGTTTATCTCACAAAAGAAATTCAACATCAATGACATATTGAAAAAACCTCTGCGCGAGGGACAGTAAAGTTAGAGTTTATTTACATAAGCAAGATGATACATTTCATTAACAAGCAGACTAAACGCACCCATATGAACCACGCGGTGACCACTGCGGAGTATTTCTGACGTGTTTATGAGTGCTCCCCCTCGCTTGCTGCTGCACCAGAAGGAGGCTCCTAATCTGCCCCTCCCCTTGCCCTGGATGACTTTGGTGGACGTCCTCTGTGTGGCTGAGGCCTTGAGGGCCCTGCCACATTAGCAGACTCCTGTTGTGTGGCAGGAGGAGCTTCTGTCTCCGCGGCGCTAGATGACGAATGTGCCAATGGCGGATGGAGAGAGGAGAGGCTGCCCCCATCAGAAGTGCCATGAGAGGTGCTTCCAGGTGGCGGCACCAGCTGCTCATCCACCACCACTGCGTTTGCTTGGTCCTCCCTGCCTTCCCATGAGGTCCCAGGAGCTGGCTCAGTGCCCAGGCTCCCAGTTCCCCTGTCGCCCTGACTCTGGGCCCCTGAGCTCACAGCTGGTGTGCAGGTCGGAGTGCATACCCACAATTGCATCTTCAACACGTTCAGCTTGCAACTCCAAGACAGCCGCCAGTCTGTCCATGGAGAAAGCTTGGCACTCTGAAGAGTGGGTGATTGCAATGCAGACGGCCTGAAGGGACACCTCCACATTCCGGGCCAGAGCATGCAATCCCGCTGGCATACCCACCAAATCTTCACGGACCTCGCGCTGGAAATCCAGCATCTTCCTCCTTTCAGACGACTCCAGAGGCTCATCATGAAACTTGGAATCAGTCTCTGGATCACCTTGGTCACTCCTCCAACTGTCCAAGGCCTGCTCCACCACACTCCAACAGCTGCATGTGCGAATGTAAAGTGCCCTCACCAGATTGTGCATGCCCCTGTTGCGATGTGCCAATCCCTGCCGAGATGCCAGTATCTGCGCTGGTGCTTGGAGCAGAGAGAGGATGTGACAGTGCTGCCTCTGAGGGTTCTTCCTCATCCTCGGAGGGAAATAGCGGGCCAGCATCGACATCTTGGTCCACAGAAGAAGCTTCACCTCAGCAAGAGAGATAAGAAAAAAAGGTGTTAGTTGGCTTTCAAAACCTTAACAGCTGTGTAGGGTCACAATGCAGTACGATTACAGGCATGTGCACTATGAACTATGGCACAACGCAAACACTATACACACTTGTAGCAACATCAGAAGCTTTCCACTAGGAAGCTTCCCTGGCTTTGAGCACCAGGATGAGAATTTTAACAATCACTGAATTATGCCAAGCATCAATCCACCTCCCACTTGCCCTTTGACCCAGTTCCAGCCATTTGCTCTCTCACCAGACCCATGCCTTTCTCCAATCTCACTTCTGCCAATCAACTTAGAGGATTCAGGTGAGGAGAGCAGGAGAACATCTTCCTCGTACCACATCAGGAAGGCCAGCTTAACGACATCACCTCCAGCTCTGCCCTTCTCTCCCTGGTGTTGTGGGCACACTTCTCCTGAAAGTAGGTGTAACATTGCAATGACTAACACTGTTGGATTATTTGACATCATCCCACCTTCAAGGTGACAGAGAGATGCTTGATCAGCACAATGCTTGGCAGCCAAGATGCTGTGCACCTTCCTTATCTGTACAGGCTCCCTTCACCTCCCACTGGACCAAAATGACAAGTCCACACAGGCATTGGCACTACTACCAATGCCTTTGCCGCATAATGCTGCATTGGACCTCCGAACACCTCACAAGCCTCCAGCATTTGCAACACTACCCTAAGACGTAGGAGCAGAAGTAGGCCATTCGGTCCATCGAGTCTGCTCCGCCATTCAATGAAATCATGGCTGATCTGATAATCCTCAACTCCATTTTCCTGCCATTTCCCTATAACCCTTGATTGTCTTACTGATTATAAGACCCTGTAGCTTCCTGGCACAAGATTACAAATACTGAGGACTTACTCACCCTGGCTGACCTCAGGAGGTCATTGAGCCTCCTCTGGCATTGCGTTCAAGTGCATCGCACTGGCCCTACGCTGCTGAGCTCTGCTGCAACCTCCTTCCAGGCTGCACGTCTGGCCGATGGAGCCATCCTCTTCCCATCAGCTGGCATTAGTTGCTCACATCTGGTGGACACAGCCTAGAGGAGGGCGCGGAGAGATTCTTCATTGAATCTCGGGGCTGCTTTGGTCTATCTTCTCTGTCTCTCCCCTTGCTGCCTTGCCTCGGCCATCTATGGAGGGAAACACCCTATAACTAGACAGCTGCTCTAGGTTAAGATCTTGAAAATAGATTCATGTTCAAATTGAATGCCACCTGTGGTCAGTGGCAAGAAATAACTTTGGCTATAGACATTTCAGAGAAATATTAAAAACATTCACACTTAACCTGAAACCAAGTCCAATACTATACCATAGAACCATAGAAAAGTTACAGCACAGAAGGAGGCCATTCGGCCCATCTTGTCCATGCCAGCCCGAGGACACCCAGGTGCCCTTTCTAATCCCACCTTCCTGCACCCAACCCATAGCCCTGCAGCTTACAGCACTTAAAGTGCGGATCCAGGTACTTTTTAAAAGTTTAGAGTTTCTGCCTCTACCACCAACTTGGGCAGCGAATTCCAGACACCCACTACCCTCTGCGTAAAAAAGTTCTTCCTCATGACCCCCTACACCTTCTGCCACTTATCTTGAATCTATGTTCTCAGGTTCTATAATTCTCCATCAAGGGAAACAATTTTATCCTGTCCACTCTATCTATTCCCCTCATAATTTTGTGCACCTTAATCAAGTCACCTCTCAGCCTTCTTTGTTCTAAGGAAAATAACCCCAACCTATCCAATCCCTCTAATTTTTTTTATTTTTTGCAGACCTGTGTATAAGGCATACATTTGCTGGGTCACCTAACACTGCCCTGTGCTAGGTGGTCCTTCAAATGAGTGGCCGTGACCTCCTTCTGGATCACAGCCAATGACTCGGAGGCTGGACTTAACACCCTCCAGCAATGATTGGGCGGAGTGCTCACTCCCTTTGGACCTCAAGGTCGGGAAACCTGCCCTCCAGCCTGAATTTGCATAAGTGCCATTTATACAGCGTTCTTGGACAGCGGGGCTGGGAGTCGGAAGGCCACCCACTTCTGGGTGTGGGTCCCGCCCAACATTTCTGAAAGTTTTATTCAGCCCAGTGAATGGATTTGTTCCACATTTTCCAAAATAGGATATCGGGCTTTGCAGAATATTTCCAAGGCAATGCATCATGTTTTGAGTGGCAGTGACTTCTTCCTGTGGGATGGAATGCTGCCCGGGCTAAGCATTGTGGTGGATCACTCCGGCTCCAGGCTCTGGCTCCGGGGTGGGGTAGGGTCTGGTGTCGGTGTTCTTGTGCCGCTTGCCCTCTGGGTCCATCACTCTCACTCACATACACAGAGAGGGAGTTGGGTTAGTGAGCAGCCACTCTGCTGACTAACACCACTAACCCCACCGCTCTACATTGCACGGAGTTTATGCTCCGTCTTCCAGTACACTGACTCATTCCGGGAAGATGCCGCTGATTCAAACGACTGTGGCAGAGCTCCGCTCTCGAGCGGAATGTAAGAGAAACTCATAGGTGTGAGGGGAGTATTTTTTTCCCCAACATGGAGCGTTACTGATTTAATTGCGCCTGCCCGTATGTGACCTCCAGGACACTTGGACACTCCACAGGGTGGTAATTTCGCCACCATTTCTTGCATTGAAATATCAGAAAGATTTCAAGGAAGCTGCTCTGAAATGCGATACAGCTTGTTATCTGAATAGCTTTCATGCCACGCTACCGGTTTTCTGTGATGTCACTTCCAGGAGCTTTCCGTGACACCAAGTCTGTCGACATCTCCTGGGATATGCCCAGCCAGAGTTGGCAACCCTATAGCTGGCCCCTAGATTTCTGGCAGGGCCAATATCCATGGATATCAACAGGCAGGAGGTCTGCCTCACTGCACTTTGTCCAGTCCATCAGGAACCCAGGAGTTCCAGGGCCAGTGTGTACCCTTTTATTTTATTTCCTTTTAAGGAAAAAAGACTAATATTTTTCGATAAGGTCTAGTCCTGTCATGTGATCCTATTATCAGGGGTACTCTCAATGTAAGAGCCTACAATTCCCTCTTCCTGTCATGTGATAGGCACAGAAACACTTGAACTGCGGCCCCAAATCTTCCAAGAACAATGCAAAAAATGTATACCATATTGCTACACATATATGTACTTGCAAATGCACCTCTGCACGAAAACTGTGCGATTGGTATTTTTATCATTGCAAAACATCTTAATCTATAAGTGGAAGTCTCTGTAACATTTGCTGAGTCAAACGTGTCATGTAGCAGAAAGATATATTGTAACATATACACTCTGTGTCAATGCAGAGGGAAACAGCTGTGTTATTTGCTCTTTTTGAAGCACCAGGTATTTTACTTGCCAGCCTACTCCATGGAGACACTAATTCAGTGGGTGGAAAAATATTTATGATCTTGAAATGGTGCCACTAAAAGTAAATGGTGGGGCGTTCAGCCAACACAAACACGTCTGTAGTTAACATCACGACTAGAAGTTTTACTTCAATTCATGGAAAAGAAATAGCAATCCGCTACAACTCTGGCTGTATTGAACCTGCCAAGGGTCCTGTCATCCGAGACTGTGACCATCTGTAGGCCCAGTATAGCTGATACAGATAAAACAGTGAATCATGTTTGACTCCCTGATAGTTCCCACTGAACATTTTTAACTTGTTTGAAGTCCAGTCTTGTACTTTTTTATGTTTCAAAAGTTTATTTTGCCATGAATAAAGAGATTGTCCAACTGTCAGAAAGTTTGTGAATAAACTTGTGTGCCTACATTAATATCTGAAAAAACATGTTTGCGAAAGAGCAAGAATTACCCCTAACAGCACTGCAGATGTACCTGCATCACATAGGCTGCAGTGGTTCAAGAAGATGGCTCACCATCACCTTCTCAAGGGTAATTAGGGATGGGCAACAAATGCTGGCCTTGCCAGTGATACCCACATCCTGTGAAATAATAAAAAAACTGTAATCATCCTTTAGTATTTATTCTTTAACAGTCAATGTACTAAGAAGTTTTAGAAGCAAGGCTACTTCCTTTCTATTTGTAGTTGACTAATTAATCCAATTGGATCAACTCTTGGCAAATTAGGATAACCTTGGCTGGACTTAACTCTAAGTGACACGGTCCATTACCCTTGCACGTGACCATAGGCTTTCTATTAGCATTTTCACAGGAGGTTCCTGTCAACAAACTTGTCAAAAAGTTCAACACCATCTGCAGGGAATTTGGAACCTGTGTGAATAGTGCGAGTATCTCCTTAACAAAATCGATTAAAGAATCTTTAAGGAGCAGCCCTTAACCAGAGTCTTAACCAGAAATCGTCAGTTAGAACTGTTAATTCAATGTCAAATAAAGTACAGATAGTGAAATAAAGAGTGGGTAGGAAATACTGGATTCAGAGGTTGGGATTTTATGTGATCCAGTTGATAGGGGCAGGTGAGACCGGAAGTGGATGGCCTTCTCCCTCTGACTCCTGTTTTTGGAACGATATCCTGTCGGCCGGCCAATTAATGGTCTCAGGTGGGCTGGCCGACTACTCATTGGCTGAAGTAGAGCTGTTGTCAGCTGATGCAGTTGGATGTGCTGGTGCCATGTTTAAAGGACTGCCAGCATTGAAACACTACCTCAGACAACCTTTTCTGTAGCCTGGGACCTTTCAGCACAGCAAGCAGTTTTTAAACCTTCAGCCCATCAGCTTGTGACCCTTCAGCACATCATAAGACCATAAGACGTAGGAGCAGGAGTAGGCCATTCGGCCCAATGAGTCTCCTCCGCCATTCAGTGAGATCGTGGCTGAGCTGATAATCCTCAACTCCACTTTTCTGCCTTTTCCCCATAACCCTCGATTCCCTTACTGATTAAATATCTGTCCATCTCAGCCTTGAACATACTTAACGACCCAGCGTCTAAAGCTCTCTGCTGTAAGAATTCCACAGATTGACTACCCTCTGAGAGAAGATATTCCCTCTCATCTCTATTTTAAATGGGTGGCCGCTTACTCTGAGATTATGCCCTCTGGTCCCTCAACTCTCCCACAAGGGGAAATAACCTCTCAGCATCTACCCTGCCAAGTCCCCTAAGAATCTTATATGTTTCAAAAAGGCTGCCTCTCATTCTTCTAAACTCCAATGAGCACAGGCCCAACCTACTCAACCACTCCTCATAGGAAAATCTCTCCATACCAGGGATCAAATTGGTGAACCTTCTCTGGACTGCTTCCAATGCCAGTATATCTTTCCTTAGATAAGGGGACCAAAGCTGTCATAGTATTTTAAGTGTGGCCTAACTAGTGCACTCTATAGTTTTAGCAATACTTCCCTATTTTTATACTCTATTCGCTTTAAAATAAAGGTAATCATTCCATTTGCCTTCCCTATGACCTGCTGAACTTGTAAGCTAGCTTTTTGTGATTTATGCATGAGGACCTTCAAATCTCTCTGTGCTGCACCTTTCTGCAGTCTTTCTCCATTTAAATAATATTTAGATCCTCTATTCTTCCTGCCAAAGTGCATAACCTCACATTTTCCCATATTATATTCCACCTGCCAAGTTTTTGCCCATTCACTTAACCTGTCTATATCCATCTGCAGAATCTTGGAAGAACTCATGAGGAAAGATGCGCTTTTCGACATGTCAGAGGAAAGATCCCATGTGTCCCCATGGTTCGGTGATAACTCCCTGCATGTTCTCCACCAGGCTACTCGGGCAAGATGAAAGATCCTCTTCCCCATGGACAGAAGGAGAAGACTTCCCTGCCCAACCAAGCAAGCTTGGATGAAGGTCGCAGAGCAGGTCAAAAGCTGTGGGATCATCTGGAGAATCTGGCTGCAGTGCTGAAAGGGGTCATCGACCTTCTCTGCTCTGCAAGGGTGAGTACCCCACACCTCGGGTCCTTCGTGGGAAATAGCAACTGGAGAAGTGTGAGGATGCAGTGCTGGGGAGGGAGAGCCCACCATGAAGTTGGCAATGGGTTGAGGTTTCAGCCTTCCCTTGGAATGGAATGGCTTCAGTTATATCAGGAGGTGCAATGCCAAGCAGCGCTGACCCTCCCAAGGTGGCTCCAGAGTGGCCCCATGCCAATGGCCCACAGAGACAGAAGCTAGCCTGCAAGCCATTTAGATGTTGTGTCTGCTCACAAACATTGCTCTGCCATGTTCCCGCAGGACAAGAGGGCCCGAAATGCCAAGGAAAGAGCTCAGACCAGCAGTGGAGACCTCATTGTCGCAATCCTGACATCTATGGTGGAGGAGGCTCGAGAGCTGGCACGGTAGCATGGCAGCTGCTCCATCACGGACAGTGAGGCTGCAGTTCTATCGCAGGAGAGTGAATAACCTCACGAGGAAGCCACAGGTGAGCTTGAGGGATGGTGTTTATGTGTAGCCCACTATGCATACAATGATCTGAGCAGCAGTTGATTTCAGAAGTCTGGAGGGCAAAATACATTGATGCTCCTGTTCTCTTGCGCAGGTCAAACACAGGAAAAGAGAGCTTGAGGTGTGTGAAGATCTGGCAGAGCTTCTAGAAGGTGTCCACGCCCTGGCTTGGACAGTGGAGGAGTCCATCCAGGCCTTAAGTGCTGCCATTTCCCCATCATCTGCACACTTGGCTTCCTCCATTGAGAGAATGGTGATGATCCTAGAGAGCCCGACCAAACAGATCAGTCAGATCTGCATGCCATCGCTTTGTCCACGAGTTCAAAGGAATAGTGGTAAGGCGAGAGGCGGACGAGGTGCCTGGAGTCCCCACCAGCTCCTCGCCTTTCTTTGGGCGGTCGGGGGGGGGGCACGTGGTATAAAGCAGGAGGAACAGCTGTCTTCTGCATCAGCAAGCTCCTCTCAGGGTGCTCCCAGTATGGATAGCGCAGTAGCTGCAGTACCATGATGCCAGAGAAGGGTCCTGCATCCGTTCCTCAGCATGATGGGGTCTTCCAGGCCTCAGGCAACCACTGGTCAGCCAGCAAAGACATCACAGGCCACGGGGGAGCAAGGTCAGCAGCCTGCCTCCACTGCAGATGACGGCGAAAGAGTGTTGTATAGGAGCAAATGTAAAAGAATTTAAAAAAAACACTAGATGCACTTGGGCCTCATGGGTTACTCATGGTGTTACTGCTTTTATCTGGTAATGTATGTAATAAAGTTCTCACCAGAAGCACACTTGGAAGTACAGGAGTACCATTACTCGCACCCACCCCCTGCAACCAAGGGCTGTTTGGGAGGGACCATGGCATTGTGTGGTCAACTTTTGTACATTTCAGAAGCACCAGATGACAGTGGGTGAGAGCGTTTGAGCTTACAGCAGAGGTGAATGCAAAAAAAGTGTAGGTTGATCGTTACCTTTATTGGTTGGGTGGCAGCAGTAGGAAAGGACTTCCAAATCAAACGTGCATAAGTATTTCCAGGACCGGCCCAGCGCCTATATCTTGGCAAACTTCATGCAGTCTCTTGTGTTGATCAGGATGATGAGGCTGGTCATCATCTTCCTCCTTATTGGAAGAGGCCTTGTGCTCCAAGTCTTTGCAGCCAGGGCCTCCCCACTCTGTAGCACCAGGTTATGCAATGGGCAGCAGACCACCACAATCCAGGAGACCCTTGCTGGGCCATATTGATGTACCCCACCAGAATGATCCAGGCATCTGAATGTCATCTTCAGTAGACTAATGACCGATTAATGGTGGCTTGGGTCGCTGAATGGCTAATGTTGTAGTGTTCCTCTGCCTTAGTCCTAGAGTTCCTCACTGATGTTCATAGCTATCTCTTTAATGGGTAGCCCTTACTGCCAAGAATCCAGCCTTGAAGGTGTGTAGGGGCGGGAAGGGTAGTGGGTGAGCTGCTCGGGCACCTCTGACTGCCTGAATATGTCGATGTCGTAATTACTCCCCGGGTAATGTGCACACGCCTGTAGGATCTGCTGCCAGTGATCGCAGCCCAGTTCCCAGTTGCGAGTAGATGACATTGGAAAACCTTCCTGTTAGTGAAGACTGTTGGCTGGCTTATGGAAGCCTTGATAGCCACATGCATGCATACATTGCACTTCGGGAATCCACTGATGACTCTGAATCCTCTGGCTGTCTTGGCCTGACTGCCAGGTCACTTCAGTAATGTCTGCATTGATTGAAGCTCCTGAAGAGGGCACCTATCACCATCTTGAGGCCATGATATGTGGCTGATTGAGTGATACTACATGTCTCCAGTTTGCCCCTGGAATGAGCCGGATTTAAGGTCTTGTTGGCTACTGGCATCAGGTGACCACCAATGCAATCAGAGCTCACCTCCTCTGCCGACGTGACACAACAATTGGTCACGGCCTCTTGGGAGAAGCACATGGTGACACCACTGCTCTGACATCTGCAGGTAGTTCATTGTCTGCCAGTAGGCCCTGGCCATTGGATACCATCTTCAGCTGTCTGCTCACGGCCCCCTTTGCAACCTTCTGCTACTCCCCGATTCTGAGGCTGCCGTTCAGGTGACCATGAGTTTGTTGTTGTCCTGATCTGTGTGCCTGCCCCTCCCCCACCACATTGCCAGGTTCTTCTGCTTGCTGAAGGACCCGCATTCTGAATGTACGATGCCATGGCGCTTTAGCACTGCTGGTCGGAAGGGCCAGATCACTGGCTCCTCAATTCCCCCTCCTCCATTCTAAATGCTTTAGCCATGCTACACTATCCTCTATATGAATGCAAACTGCTTGATTCCACAGCTGCCACCCCATTTCCACCCTTAAAAACATGCTGCGTGAAGCCTCATGTTTCCCGTACATTCCTCATTAAATTCAGTGGGGCCCGTAAAATTGCATTCTATTGGATGCTTAACCATGTTAACTACCCGTCAATTGCCTGTTTTGAAAACGCATGCACTGTTATAATATGAGTTGCCATCTCCTGCTGGCAAGATCTGGCCCTGACATTATGACAGTGGAGGTCCACTCCGATGCCATCCCACATAATTTTACAGCCCCCCCACCCCCACCCCTCCCACCCCGCAGCTGCCACCTGTTTTGGAGCCGTAAAATCCGACCAGGCAGAGAGATAAAAGTGACAGAAGGAAAAAGGAAAACAAATCTTTCAATTCAATGTTTAAAAAAATTCTCCAACAATAATTGAAAGCTGGAGGAATGAGACTTCACATTAGCTAAAGTTAATTTTCAGTGCCAGAGAGGCAGCTTGTTAGACATTAATCCTTACCATGCAAATAAAAAAAGACTTGCATCTATGTAGCACCTTTCATGGCCAAAGGACGTCCGAAAGTGCTTTCCAGTCAATGACATACTTTTGAAGTGTTGTATTGCTGCAATGTAGGAAATGCAGCTGCCAATTTGTGGCCACAAAACGCTCACAAAGAGAAATGTGATAGTGTTCTAACAATCTGTTTTTGTGATATTGATTGAAGGATAAATATTGGCTAGGACATGAGGGATAAGTCCCCTACTTTTCTTCAAAATTAGAGCTGTGGGATATTTTATGTCCACCTGAGAGAGCAAACAGAGCTTCAGCTTAATGTCTTATCTAAAAGATAGCACCTCCAACAGTGCAGCACCCTCTCAGTATTATACTGGAGGGTCAGCTATGATTTTTTTTATGTTCAAGTCCTGGAGTTTGATAAATTATATATCAAAGCATACTTAGACTACACTAGACAAGCTGTAATGTTTTTGGCAAGTTTTGTCTGTGCCTGTGAGATTATACAGCAACTTTATGCTGTTTAGTACTTTTGAATAGTGAATAGGTTTTTTTGTACAGCTTTTGGAGGAGCAGGACATTTCGGTCAGCAACTTCCTCATTTCGGCAATTAACATGTGTCCATGCTGAAATTTAATGTCCAATTTGTGCATAAATAATGGTGAGGATTATTAGCTTCACCATTATTTCTTTAGTAAAATCTGGCCCAATGTTATGTCCGATTTATAACAAAGTTATTCCCATCCAGAAGGAAAAAACAATAAAATCTGGGAAATAAGAAGTCATACGGACTCGAAACATTAACTGTGTTCCTCTCCGCAGATGCTGCCAGACCTGCTGAGTTTTTCCAGGTATTTTTATTTTTGTCTGGGAAATAAGAATACCGGTACGAACATAAGAAATAGGAACAGGAGTAGACCATTCAGCCCCTCGAGCCTGCTCTGCCATTCAATAAGATCATGGCTGATCTTCTTGTGTTCTGATTTCCACATTTCCATCTAACCCTGATAACCTTTGATTCCCTTACCTAACAAGAATCTATCTACCTCTGCCTTAAAAATATTCAATGACCCCTCCTCCACCACCTTCTGAGGCAGAGAATTCCAAAGTTACACAACCCTCTGAGAGAAAACATTTCTCCTCATCTCTGTCCTAAAAGGACAACCCCTAATTTTAAAACAATGCCCTCTAGTTCTGGACTCACCCACAAGAGCAAAACCCTTTCGACATCCACATTGTCAAGGCTGTTCAGGATCTTGTATACTTCAATCAAATCATCCCTCACTCTTCTAAACTCCAGTGAAAACAGGCCCAGTCTGTCCAACCTTTCCTCATAAGACAATCCACTCATTCCAGGTATCAATCTAGCAAACCTCCTCTGAACCACCTCCAATGCATTTACATCTTTGCTTAAATAAGGAGACCAAAACTGCACACAGTATTTGAGGTGTGGTCACACCAATGCCCTGTATAACTGAAGCATAACATCCTTACTTAAAAATCCCAATTGTAATAAATGATAGCATTCCATTAGCCTTCTTAATTATTTGCTGCACCTGCGTACCAACTTTTTGTGACTCATGTACTAGAACACCTAGATCCCTCTATACCTCAGAATTATGCAGCCATTCTCATTTAAATAATACTCTAATTTTTTGTTCTTTCTGCCAAAGTGAACAACTTCACATTTTCCCACATTAAACTCCATTTGCCAGATCTTTGCCCACTCACTCAACCTGGTCTTGTATACCTTAAAATGGAACACCAGTAAAACTGGGAAAGAAGAGTACCAGTCCAAACTGTTTTTTCCTTCTGGGATCTCTTTTGTGATTGTATCATTTGTTCCCACATTACAAATATGATGATAGATACAAATCCCATAATGGGCCCAAACCATTCCTGGCTTTTTAAATATAATTCCATCCATGGTGGCAACATCTCTACCACCTCATCCCAGAAATATTTAGGTTTTAAGACTTCCTCATCAAAATGTTTAGTTCCATCCAATTTCAATCCTCCTACCAGTCTCTAAAATTGTTTATCTTGCTCATGACAATTTAACAGAGGTGCACGTGCAATCCACTGAGAATAGGCTACTTTGCTTTCCATAAGCTCAGGATCCTCTATCCTGGGCACCTATCAGTAGGATCTGCTCATAAACAAGCAAAGTCTTCAAAATGAATCACAATGTGGTCTGTGTAAGGCGGCTGCCATCATGGTTAACTGTCTGGCTGTACTTATAAATTTTAAATATCAATGCTGCAGACAAGAGAATTTTCCTTTTCTTTAATATTAGAAAGTCATGGCTTTCCTGGAAGTAATAAAAAATACTCTCATATTCATTTTAATCCAAGGCCATAAAAAATAACCAAATGATTGTACAATTGATACCAGATCTTCCCGCTGAACAATATAGTTGTGTTCAGGATTATGACATGTTAACTGCAATGCCTCCACACACACAAATTTTTGCTCTCTCCACATTACACTGAAAATCTGATAACCCCAATCAATCTCATCGAAACACCAGGCTTGTATCCAACTATTCGTTCAGCAATTATTTAAATCCCTGTTTTGAAAATGTTGTGCAGTTATTTTCAATGAACGTTCATGTCAGTTGCATTATTTCCATGCAGAATTATTTCATCTTGTAACATTCCCCAGACTGCCAAATGCATTCATAGAGAAAGAATGTTTGGGTTTCCTGTCTCTGCACAAGGATTGTATGACTCAATTCGGGACTGACTAGTCATGGTTATCATTCACATAACACTGTTTCTCCTAATGTAAAGTCCCCTGGTATGTGGTGGAAAAAGACATCTGAGTAATTAATATTTGTCATTCTAATTGTGGACTATTAAAGTGCAATATTCATACATTTTAGAGTGTGTTTGCTGTCCAAAATATATAGCTCTTATGGTGGAGGTGACCCAGTGTATCCAATGGATAATTGCGGCAATACATCACACCACATGTACACTCAATTGTCAATTGGAAAGATTTTTTGGGAAGACGCTGAATGGAACAATTGCACTGGGAAGAGGTGGGGATGGCTCAGAGCTAAGAATGAGATGAAAATTGTCAGATGTGAAGTGTATAAGCTTAAATACCTTCTCTCATTCATCCTGTTGAAGTTGTATCCTTTCCACTTTGTGTGTCTAGTTTTACAGTTCAACAAAAAGACAAATACTCATTGAGGTCTAATGTGCCATGGGAGGGATTTATCTGTTGTTGGGTTTGTGGATCACGGGTTTGATTAAACTGGTGTTCTGGAATGGATTTAGGAGGTCCCTGGTTTGATTCATTTGGTTCATTGGAGTAGGTTTAGGGTATTTATGAGGTTGAGCACCCTTACTTAAAACCCATGTCAAGAATAGACCAATGCAAAAGCGAAATACTGCGGATGCTGGAAACCTGAAATAAAGACGAAAAATGCTGGAAATACTCAGCAGATCAGACAGCATCAGTGGAAAGAGAAACAAATTTAATAGATGGGGACTTCCAGACTTTGAAAACAATCGAGGATCAGGACCATTTTCAGATCCCAACCCCACTGTTGTCAGCCATCTGCACTCTGCTACAATCTTATGGAAGGCAACCAGTTAGCAAGCTGTCTCCATGTTCACTGTCCAATTAAAGGCACAGGTGGGACCATGATGAAAGAGGCCCAGTGAGATGGCCTGCAGCACTGGAGAGCCCGCAGCCCCACTGGATGAAGTGGGCACGGCTGTTAAAGACAGGTGAGCAAGAGGTCATCTCAAAATGGAGGCACTTATGGATGGCTGAACATGTTTAAAATAGGAAGACCCAGTGGTATTAGGGCCATCAGTGCGGAGGGGGAAGACCTCAATAGGAATGAGTGTGGCCATGGATAAGACCTTACAACACCGATTAACTATGAGAGGAGGCTCCAATGGCAATCAGACCAGCTGCCGGGAGACCACCTCCAAAGAGTTGCTGGGCTCCGGACACAGTGAGGGATCCATTCGATGCTGGAAAAGTTTGCTGGTGTGGGATATTGACCCTGGAATGGGGTTTTAATTGGAGGGGATGACTGCCTGCTTCTGTGGAGGTGTATGCTGGTTCCTGTGGCAGTCCTCACGTAGAAAGCTCACCAGAGGCAGGACAGTGTTTGGGAGGCATCCTGATGGGGATTTGCGATACTTTCCTGGATCCCCCTGCCTCCAAAGCCAGTTTCAAGGGCCAGGAAGATACTGCCCAATGTTTCAGGTCAATAACCTTTTCTCAGGACTGGAAACTGTTAGGATGTAATAGGTTTGAAGCAACTACAGAGGCAGGGAAAGGGGGATTTTGCAATAGGGAGGAAGATAAGAGAGATTAAATGAGAAAAGAGATGATGATGCAAGGCAAATCCGGATGGTAAAGTAACAAAAGATGTCCCTAGAGAGGGTATAAATGAGAATAGCAGAATCATGGCCAACAGTTGCTACCTAAAATAAATGAGAGCAGTAGTTGTTTTGTATACCTTTAAGAGGTGCATCTAAAACTGTTGTGCACCACCAGACAGGATGTGACGTCTGTATTCATGTAATCATCGGGCAGAAGATAGGAGCAGTCCTTAGGCCAGACGTGTTAACTAATCTCCCATTTTTAAAAATATAGTTTATCTCTTCAAATAAAAGAAGTCACCTAACTGAGTTGCCAATCGTCTTCATGTGATTCGTGTGTTTGTGTAAGGTAGAAAACACAACACGGTGACAAACAGGGGTGTTTGAAGATTTGAATTGAAGATTTTGCGGAACCTGCAATACTGAACCATTCCATATGCAACAGAATTCCAGTGTGTGTGTGATAATTATGGTTTTATCTAATGTGTAATATACCTTTAAGAAGAATGCTGTTAAAGAAGATCACATGATCTTTAGTAACCAATAGGAGAGGAGCACGGGCTACCTCTGTACTTAGCAATCAGTAGTGTAGAGATAGGGTTTGAAGTGAAAGCATACATGTCGTTGCTGCTGAGTACATTTGTAAATAAAAATAAAGTTTCCACCTAAGAAATGTCTGCTGATCAACTATCTATAGTGCCAACTCAGCCACCTCTCACAACAAAGTGGCGCCGAGGATAAAATAAGATTAAACAAAAGAAACCAAGTTGAAAAGAAATCGGCACTATACCTCGCCCAGTAATTGTAAGTAGAAGTTCCAGTCGAAGAAGTAATTCCCTCACAAGATGCCACAATTCGGAAGAATTGTTCCTTTCGATCCAGGCATGGATGATTGGTCTCATTAGATTGAACGCCCTGCGTTCTTTTTCCAAGTGAACGAGATTACAGGGGAAGAGAAGAGGCAAATGATCCTCTTAATTATATGTGGGAATAAAGCCTACGGCTTGATTCGAAGTTTGCAGCACCCAGTGCCCCAGATTCAAAAAATGTTGATGAATTGGTGAACCTCATGAAGGGTCATTACCAGCCAAAGCCCTCAGTAATGATGCAATGGTTTAAGTTTAACTCGAGAAATAGCATCCCGGGGGAGACAATTGCTTGTTATGTGGCAAATTTGAAGCAGTTAACAGAACATTGTGAGTTTGGTACATCTCTTAACAATATGCTGAAAGGTCATTTAGCGTGCAGCATGAATGAGGACACAATTCAGAAGAGATTATTGTCCGAAGCAAATTTGGACATTAGGAAGGCGCTGGAGATAGCGTTGGCCATGGAAAGTGCAGTTAGAGATTCAAAAGCCATAGAGGGAGCGCAAAATGGCGCCATCCTCCTCATTGGTCAGGAGACCCCAGCCAAAAAGAGTGCGAAAATGCAAGAAGTGGGAAACAGCCCCTGCTAGCTGGAAAATGAGAAAAAAATGACTTAGCAGTGAAAACAAAGAATAATTTCAATAGAGGTGGAAACAAGCAGTCTTATAATGATTGGCAGTTTAAAAAAAATCGAATGTTATTACTGTCACAGAAACGGACACATTATGAGCTTTTCACCCCTCGGGCACAGACTGAAAACTAACGAGTGTTTTACTGCAGAACAGTTGGACAATTGGGCGCGTTGTACGATTGCCTTGCTAGTGCTGGCCGTGGAGCAGTCACTGGTGGAGGTGCTCACAGCCCCTTACAATGTCAGCATCCTGGTTTGGATCAGTCTCCCCTCTGGTTCAAGCTAACAGCGCAGCCTTGCAGTGTGGGTTAGGAGAATGCCTGCACCTGAGCTGAGAGCACAGCTTGCAGTCCAATGGGCAAAGCTGCTGACAATCGGTCGGGTGGAGTGGGGCGAAGGTGGGTAGGGTTTCGGGCAGCCATGCAGCGCACTAAACTCTGGCCATCCAAATGGTGGCCAGCACTCTCCGGGATGTATTAAGGAGACTTAACCAAGAAAAGTTCTTTGTAGACCCATGCTAACCCACGTCTCTCTCTTTTATCCTTCAGAGAATGAAGATGACGGAGAGGAGAGCGACTGAGGCGTCTGGATGCGCAGAGCGATGAGCAGCACCCTTTGGAAGACGGGGTGGCTGAGGCTCCTGCAGAAGCAACCAAAGATCCACAGCGAGCTGTTGCTGGTCAGCGCCACACTAGACCCAGGGTCTATAGACGCCGCCTTCCATTCCTGCAGATGACCGAGAACCAGTGTCGCCGAAGACTGTATATGTCTCGGGAACTGGTCGGTCACATCTGCCAGCTACTGCAGGATTTGGTGCCACAGGGTCATGGAGGGCACCCACTGCCAGTGGCCGTGAAAGTGACCTGCGGTGCTCAATTTCTACGCCAGTGGTTCCTTTCGGGGCTCCACAGGTGACCTCTGTGGGATATCACAAGCCCCCACCCACAAATGCATCCATGAGGTCTGGATGCCATATTTGCGAGGGCACACAGCTTTGTGCATTATGCCTGGGACCAGGAAAGGCAGGATGCAAGAGTGATTGGATTTGCCCAGATCTCGGATTTTCCACAGGTACAGGAGGTCATCAGCTGCACTCACATGATGCTCAAATCTCTGTCACAACATGCAGTCAACAATGTTAACTGCAAGGGATCCCATTCACTGAATGTGCAGCTGGTGTACGACCACCACAAAGTCATCCTGCAGGCCTGCGCACTGTTTCCAGGGAGTGTGCATGGCTCCTACATTCTCACTCGGTCACAGATCCCTGACGTGTCCCAGGAAGCTGCAGAGATGGCTCCTTGGGGACAAGGGCTACCCGCAGAGGACCTGACTAAGGACACCCGTGCGGCGAACTCAGACTGCAGCAGAGCGACAGTATAACAAGGCTTGCGCTGCAACTCGCAACTTGGTGGAGCAGGCCATTGGGATGCTGAAATGAGGTTCTGGTGCCTGGACTGGTCTGGTGGAGCCCTGCAATACAGTCCATGGAGGGTGCCACACATTGTCATTACCTGCTGTGCCCTTTATAACCTGGCGCTGCAATGGGGAGGGGAGCTGGTTGAGGAGGAGGTGCAGGAGCTGGAGATCTCTTCTGATGAGGAGAACGTCAGCAGTGATGATGGCGAGGCAGTTCTTGAAGGTGATGATGACGACAATGAGGCCCTCACACTGACTAGACGAGGCAGGCGCGCTTGGGAGGCCCTCATAACTGTTAGATTTGTGGAGGATGATGACATCATGCAGTGAGGTGACACCATAAGATTCTTACATTGCTTCTATGAGCATTTGAAACCACTCTGTCTTATGGCAGTGCACATACCCGCTGTGATAAAGCTCCTGTCATGGAGACACAGTGGAGACCCTGATAGTCGCGCGATTGCAGGAGGATGATGATGACATACAGTGAGGACTCTCCATAGATCTTCACAAAGCTTCTGAGAATGTCTGACTCTGTCTGGCTGAGGGCAGCTCGCTTGTGCTCTGTTATCAGGGTCATATCATCGAGAAGCAGCTGTGAAACTTCAAAAGCATCTGCTCCTTTGCCCACCTTCAACACCTGACCCCTTCAGAAGCACACTGTCGCTGGTCACAGATGCTGATGAGATGGGTCCAGCCCCATCTTAAAGGTGCTGAGGGCACACAGATAGAATGTCAGAACTCTGTGATGCCTGCCCACTACATTCTGGCAGCAATGACAAGCACCATCGAGGTGCAGGTATCAGGAATGTGTCCAATGAGTGTGAAGCTGGACCATCACTTTGGTCTGAAGGCTGCACAAAGCACAGGGAAGAGGCCCTGGACTGAGACCCCTGCCTTTATCTTGTGCAGAAAGGTTTCACATCTGAGTGACATGAACACGACTCATCAGAACAAGAAGCCATAGACAGGGAGACAGTCTCGGGAGTTTATTTACAATAGTGAACATTTTGTACAAGTGATTAACACCCATGCCCAGGCTGTGCAACTAAACCTTATTAACCTCCTAACCCTGCCGCTACATCTTGGTGCTCCCCGGACATCCACAGCGGAGGTGGAGGCAGCCTGCTGACTGTGACGTCCTGCCTGTGATGACCTTGACAGGTGTCCTCTGAAAGGCTGAGACCTGGAGAGCCCCAGCCTGCTTTCGGGATTCTGTTGTGTGGCAGTGGTACCCTCCTTGGCCTGTGGAGCTGGGGCTACTGAGGTTACAGGAAGAGGGGATTTGGATGGGCCAGACACTCCCGGAGTCAACTGGGTGGATGGCCCTGGGGTGTGAACCTGCTGATCCTCCTTCCTATTGGGGCCCGTTGACCCCTGGCTGACTCCTTGAGAAGGGGCAACTGGAGTGAGATCGAGCTGCCCCACACCCCTCTTGCATTGCCACTGTTGGATGCCAACTATGGTTTTAGGGATGGAGTTCAGCCCGCACAGCAGTGCAGGAGCAATGTCCTGGACTAAGGTCTCCAAGGCGGCCACTATCCTACCAGCGTTGACCCTGGTGCATTGGCATGCCGGCGCTATCACCTCAGCCTGAAGGCAGACGGACTCCTTCATCATGCCTTGCAATTTGAGGAGTGCAGTGGACATCCCTTCTGAGCTTGTCTTTGCAGCTCCAGCAACTGAGGTATGACTGAGTCTAGAGGCTCACCATCTGACTCGGACTCAGCAAATTCCTGGCCTCCAGCAGTCTTCCGAATGCCAGACACCTGAGAAATCCCTGCCGCTGCCTGCTGTGGATCAGACAGTGTGATGTGCTCACCAGGTTGTGATCCCGAGGCTACTCTAAAGCTAGGTTCCACCGAGGTGTGTGTCTCTATGCTGGTGGAGGGTGTGGGTGAGCACTGTGATGGGACTTCAAGGAGGGTGCCTCCTGATTCCTCTTCAGAGGTTTCTTCAGGGCTTGATTAGAGGCTCTGGGTCATGGACTCTGTCGGCTGTTTGGCAGATGTGCCTGCGAAAGCAAGGAGAGATAATTAGCGCATGGCAGTGGCCTGTGAAACAAGACACATCACCCACAGCATGGTTGATGGAATTTGCACTACTGGATCCTCACTTGGTAGAGCACCACTGACCTCACTGTCAACACAGGAATAGTCCAGATCCTCGCCGGCCAGCTGGATGGCTGTTTCCAAAGTTTGTGAGGACCTTGATTTCAGGCATTCCTCCACAGATAAGTGAGCTCTCCATCTTGTTGTGTGCCAGTTTGTCTGGCATAAATAGAGATGGAGAGAGTGTAAGCAGGGCCCTGTGGTTGTGTGATGGGTTTGTGAGTGTTTGAGTTGAGAGTGTGAGAAGAGCGATTTACCCTGGCAGAACAAAGGAGATCATTGACCCTCTTGCAGCACTGGGTGGCTGTCCTCTTTTACAGGGCATTGTCGCTGACCACCGCTGCCACCGGCTCCCAAGGCAGATTAATGAGGTTAATGCCCATCCTGCGGTCAGAGTGGAGGTAGAAGACATCATGGCGAGCCTCCACTGTGTCCAAAAGCGCTTGAGGGACGCGCCATTGAACCTGGGGACTGCAGTCTCTTCGCCTTTCAGGGCCATGATTTCTTTGCAGTAATCCTGGGCTGGAAGCACTGAGATGTCTGCACGTGGCTGCACTTTAAGTATGGCGCCCGGCGTGATGATGTGGCGAGATGATGGCGTGGCAGGTGAATGAGAGCCCGCCCGCCATGGACACAGTGGGTTTCCTGAGAGTACATAATTAATGCAGTGGGCTTGGGACAATACAGTATGAAAAGCCGCCATTGCAGTCGACAGGTAAAACGTAGTTTTAACCACCCGCTACTGCACTAAGTGCAAACCTGGGTTGATTCCACCCTCAGTCTAACAACAGGGTGTGGCCATCCAAGGAACTGCAACCAAGTAGAGCCACAGAATATAAGCCCTGAAGAACTGTGCAAGCCTGAATATTTATCCCTGCTATAGGTACCAGTGAAATTCCTGCGAATACTGACAGCTAACTACAAAATTCCCATCCCTGAATTGGAAGGTGGCAGATCTCTTTACTGAGTTTAATTTGTTCAGACAGCAGAGAGATCTATGTTTTCTGGACCTGGCTATCTCCAAACCAGGCAAACAAGTGATCAAAATTAAAATTGCCCGAGGAATTAAAGGTCTCCGCAGACTGAACACTTCAGGACTGTCGAAAGATGACCTCACAGACCCAAGAAAAATATGGTCTACACTGGAAGGCTATTAAGAGTTAAACTTAATTTTTGCATACACTGTCTCGAATTTATGTCCTTCAGGCAGCAACCCAAGGAGGTGATAGATCAGTTTGTAAGTCGCTGCAGAGATATGGATCATAAATGTGACATTTCAGAGACAGAACTGACTGATAGAATCACTGAGCTCATGATAGCCTCTACCTCTATTGAAGCATATCGAAAGGATCTTTTAGACCAACCAAAGGCCACAGCTTGGAAGTATTGCTAAAAAGTGGACACAAGTATGAAGAAATCTTTATGGGTAGACAGAGTTTACAGGTTTTATGCACTACATCCACCACTGGCATGGCAGCCAATTCAAACAAATCTACTAAGCCATTCAGGTGGTTTCACACATGCACACAGAAATTGTCGAGCTTTCCACCACATATGCATGGTATGTGGTACCTGAGAACACTGGAAGCAACAATGCAAGAGGTCAAGCACAGAACAGATAGCTCGACACCATGACAAAGCACAATCGGATGCAAGACAGGTACAGCATTCCAGCAAGCAAAGGGAGTGTAGCAAATAGCACAAACAGCAAATACAGAAATGACCAGCCAGACTGCAAGGTTAGATGATGTGGATAACCAGATTATTAACACACACAGTGAGCAGGCATTCCATACAGTCAACACCACAGAACATATTGACACCATTGTGCAATCCGAAGCCTTTGCCATTATTCATGTGGTAGACTCGCAGAAGCCTGAGAAACATATTCTGTGGACAAAAATTGATACAATGTGAGTGTTTACATTCTTCCATCTTCAGCCTGGCTCAGAGATTCTGTCCCTGGAATCCATCACACTTGAGTGTCGCTACAATTCACCATGCTCATCCCAAATATCCTATAATATGGACACCACAGATCAAGCAATTGCAGGCCCACCAGAGCATAGAGGCCGGACCTTGGTTACCATTTATAGCATCGGCAAGACAATGGCGAAGTCAACAGACCACAAGGACAACCCTAGCATCTCTGTAGCCAACCTAACATTATTATGCCCAGGTAGGTTCAATAGGATTGGAAGTTTTAATGGTGCCGCAGTATTACTTTTATGTACAGATGCAGTTCCTTCCATCGACCCTCGGTGTAAATGTAGCATCCAGATCCAGAGTAAGCTGTAAGTAGAACTGGATAAGGTGGAAAGAGATGGCACCACACTGATGGATGTAGCTCCATCACATGCGTTGTCATAAAAGATGGCTCTGTAGAGATTGTTTAGACCCATGGCGTCTGAAAGGGCCACTGAAATGATGCCCACATAAAATTCCTACACTTGAGGAACCAGACCCCAAGTTTGTGAACTCCAAATTTTTTCACTAATCTTGACGCTAAAAATGGACACTGGTTGGTACATTTGGAAAAGACCTCTCAGGAGTTAACAACATTCCGCACTCCGCTCAAGAGATATTGTTTCCACTGATTACCATTCAGACTTTCCCTAAGCCAATATCTTTTCCAACAACACATGGACCATATCAACTTGTGAAATTCCAGGATGCACCTGCATTGCAGCTGACATTGCTGTTGTTGGCCAACCCAAACGCGAGCATGATCGAAATGTTCACTTCCTAATGGAAGCATCATGTCGAGAGGGGCTTGTGTTTAATAGCCAAAAATGCAACATTAATGTGTTACAGATCAACTTTTTTGGGTCAATATATTCAGACACTGGCATCCTTCCAGACCCTAGCAAACTGGAGGAGGTTAGCGCAATGCCCAACCTGCAAGATAAAAATGATCTTCAACACTGCTTAGGTTTATTCGATTTTCTTTTGCCATGCATACTAAATTTTGCACAGAAAGCCTCGTCTCTTTGAGAACTTCTGAAAAAAGAAGTACCTTTTATCTGGAAGGAGAATCGTCGACACAAGTTCGAGCTCAAGAAGTCATTGACTAAAGAACAATCAATGCTTCAATTCTATGACCTAGCAGAGGAAACCACACTAGAGGCTGATGTGTCACCAAAAGACCTTGGAGTGTTTATCCTGCAAAGGGAAGCCTATTGCTTTTGCTTTCAAGAGTCTAGCACAGGCCAACTACTCATCAAAATACAAGGCTATGACTGTGACATACATTATAAGCCAACTAGTTCCATGATACCCAACCTGTCAAAAATTGCAGATATTTCCTTAGACCTGCAAGTAGATCTCATTGATACCGAAATAGAAGACATCTTACATATGACCTCATGAATTTCAGGCAGCATAAAGGCCAGCAAGTGCTACAAGAAAAATCCAATGATCTCTAATTGCAACAATTATGGAAGACCATGAATATTGGGTGGCCAGAGTCCTTCCAGGATGTTCGAGAACCTCTAAGTCCATTTTGGCTTAACAGAGATGAGCTCGGGATATCCAAAGGTGTTATCTTCAAGGGCAAGCAAGTCCTTATTCCAGAATCCTTTAGACCTGACATCCTACAGCAATTCCATCAAGCACATATGGGGAGATATTGAACCAGGGAACTGGCTGGAGAAACAGCATACTGGCCAGGGATGAATCAAGACATTAAAACAGCATTGAGGGAACGTGAGGCATGCCGCCTACATGCCCAGTCACCACAAAGAACCATTATTACCACACACCAGGGACCAGAATTGCAACTGATCTCTTCAGCATCCACGGAGATGATTTCTTGGTTGTGACTGGCTATTTCTCAATTTACAATTATCCATCAGTTACATGACACATCCTGCGCAGCCATTGCAGACACGTTGAGTTCAATCGTTAGCCCATTTGGGATACTGCAAGAAGTTGTTTCAGTCAACAGACCCCTATATACTGGAAAACCATTCAAGGCGATGTGTGAAAAATGAGGAGTTGACCATACTACTTCATCACCACACGTTCCCAGACCCAATAGAATGACGGAATGAATGATACTTACCATAAAGTCTTTAATTATAAAATGTCAGCAAACTAAACAAGACTTAGACATCGTAATACTACACCTTAGAGCAACACTGCTCAATGCAACCATTCCGTCACTTGCAGGCTTATTATTTTGCAGACAAGTGCGAGCAAGCCTTCCCAGCATCTCAATATTTCCAGGAGCATGAGATGCATTCGTCAACAGACAGAGGAAGATGAAGGACCCTCATGACCAGCATACAGGCAAAGAATTACTCAACTCAAACGTTGGACAAAAGGTACAAATTCGATACCCAACTGATGGAACATGGAATCCAGCAGAAAACATTAGCATCTGTCCAGAACATATCGAGTGTGGACACCCAATGGCATGACACAGCGAAGAAGCCAATATCAAATCAGGGAAATACCAGAAGAAACACAAAGTAACCCCACCACATGTAGAACTTGATCCAAGCACAACACTCCTACAAACAGCCAGAATCGTGAGAACATACAGCAATCTCAAGCCAACTTCTCAGTAACCAATGCCAGAATTTTCCCGTTGGCATGCGGTGGTGGGCCCTGCATGCCCGCGCATAAAATGATGCGCAGTGAGGTTGGGTGAGGGTCCCGATGTCACTGTACACCATCACGATATTTGGGAAGGTGGGCACGCTATAAGTTCGGGTGTGCGCCCCCCAGCAATTAGTGGGCCGGTTAAGGCCCTTGAGGCAGCAATTGATCTCGGTTTTTCACAGCCCGTGTGATCTTCAGAACGTTGCACGGGTGCAACGGGCAGGCGGGTAGGAAACATTCGTATAAACCTCATCCATGGACGGGATAACAGGGGTGAGTGGGGTGTGGGAAGGGGGTTTTGCTCTCCACTGGAGGCACCTCCTCTGAGGAGGAAGGGAGGGCCAGAAGGGGGAGGAGGCCAGGAGTCCACATTTATCCTTCAGGGGAGACACCTTTGGGAGGAGAGGTGCAGGCACAAGGGGTGCAGGGCCAACAGGAAGTGCAAGGCTGAAGGTGCCGCAGAAGATGCCAATAATCTTCTACCAGGGTTTTCAGGCAGCGAAGAAGCTACCTCAATGTGTCTGAGGTGCAGTGCCGAAGGAGGCTCTGTCTCTCAAGGGAGACAGTCACCTTCATCTGTCAGATGATAGGCCCTGAGATCTCCGCGAATTGTGTGGGTGGACACCCCATGCCAGCGGCTCTAAAGGTTGCAGCTGCCCTCAACTTCTATGCCTCTGGCTCCTTCCAGGAGTCAGTGGGTTATCACTGCGGAGTCTCCCAATCAGCTGTCCACACTTGTGTCCAGCAGGTGACAGATGATCTGTTCAGACGTGCATTGACATTCATCCACTTTCGCTGGGACGAGGGCAGCCAGACACAGCGAACCAGAGGCTTCGCAGCCATTGCTGGCTTCCCCCACATCGAGGGTGCAATAGACTGCACACATGTGGCCATCAAGGCGCCAGCAGGTGACCCTGGTACCTTCATGAACAGGAAGGGCTTCCACTCCATGAATGTGCAGATAGGATGCTGATCCTACAAGTCTGTGCAAGGTACCCAGGCAGCTCCCACGACACCTACATTCTCAGACACTCCCAGGTGCCGGGATCTTCAGTGCTCCAGCCCGGCTGGATGGATGGCTGCTGGGTGACAAGGGCTATCCCCTCAGAAGGTGGCTCATGACGCCTCTCCGCCATCCAAGAACAGAAGCTGAGCAGCGGTACAATAGGAGCCACGCCCCCGCAAGGGCTGTGGTGGAGACAGCCATCGGTCTTCTGAAGATGCGCTTCCGATGCCTGGGCCATTCAGGGGGCGCACTCCAATATCCCCCAGATCGTGTGTTGCTGGCAGTGGTTGCACTCTGCACTCTCCACAATCTGGTGCTGGAAAGGGGCAATGCGGTTGTCGAGGAAAACGTAGACGCAGTTGCTCCGGACGAACACGATGAATCCAGCAGTGAGTCCGAGGATGACCACGCACAGGAGAACGCTGAGGGGGTAGATGCTGACCCGGGCATACTCCAGGGAGGTAAGGACACCCAGGAGGCTTTAATCCAAAGAACCTTCAGCTAGCCCACCACCGATGGACCTTCAACACATGCCAGGGCTGCAGGCTCCATACTCGATACCTGAGTGCTAAATCAGCCTGGATAATAACATTATCTAAGGGCCTTGTCAATAAAGCTCAATGTCAGACAACTCACTCATATCAACATGGCTTCCCGTACACATGCAGAAGTAAGGAATCACCCTGAGGCATGGCAACATGTCAAAATTTATTGAGTAAACAAATGTAACTTTATAAAGCAAAACAAAAACGGTGTTGGACATCACACCAAGTCTTCCACAAAGTACTGTGGGCCAACATAAAAGCACCAGTGAGAAACCCGTGGTGTGCCTAAGGTGCCTTAAATTTACGCTTTCAGGTGCTATGTCTAGGCGCTGTCCCCTCGCTGGGAGTGGCATCTGAGACAGCCTACTCACTGTGCTGTCCTGTTGGCCTCAATGACCTTGGTGGCCAACCTCTGGCCCGTGGAGCCTGTGCTGGCCCCGCCTGGGAGGGAGCGACCAGTTCCACAGCTGGCATCTCCCCAGTCGCTGCAGTCTCATCAGATGCCACGGTCACTGGCAGGAGGAGCTGCTGCCCTCATCTGGAGCACCCTGAGAGGAGCCCACAGAGATGACAGGCAGCTGCTGCACCGACATGAGGTCGTTTTGGACCTCCCTGCTCACCATAGATGGATGGGCACTGAGCTGGGATACTTGGTGCCCAAACCATCTCCCACACTGGCACTGACCAGCTGTGGCCAATGCCACTGTGAGGGCTTACAGGTCTGAGCGCAACCCCTGGAGGACCTGATTGGTCTCCTGGAGGAGCCTCTCCACGAGAGTCACCACTCGGCCATGAAGCTCATTGTATTGATGCTCCACAGACATCATGCCACGCATAGCCTCATGTATCTCCACCATATCGTCCCGCATACCCTGCTGCACTTCCAGAGGCACAGCATCAGCCACCGACTGAGCAAGTACCTGGTCCCCTGCAGTCCTCCGACAGCCGGTCCCCTGGGCACTCTCTGTCTCTGCCCGCACCTCAAGCGAGTGTGAAAGTGCCCTCACCGCCGTGCCCCGGGACACTAGCCGAAGATCTAATTCTCACCGAGGTGCTAATATCTGCGCTGGTGCCTGCCTGGCAGAGATGGTGTGACGCTGGTGAGTGGATTTGCTCGGGGGCTTCAGGGGTGAGAGGTGGGCCCTCTGCCTTCCCCTCCCGGCCCTGCTCCGGTGATGCTGAAAGGAAGAAAAAGGACATTTGATTAGTTACAGTGGAGACAATGTCAATTTGCATGCCGCTCCCCCGGGTCATTATGCGCTCATCCTTCCATAATCAATGGTCAACCCATGTTACTAACTTCAATCACTGAGCATTCAGCACTGCCCTGGCTGCTGGGACACACATGGTGACCTGAGTGCTCGCCAAACATACCTCCCCGTGGCACCTCAGCCTCACCGCCACTGGTGGACCTGGGATCATGGTGCCGCTCAAGATCCATGGCCTGCTGCTCGAAAGCCGTTAGGATGGCCAACTGAGCCTGGCCTCCGCCAGTCCGCATTGGTTCCGACGCATTGTGCGCAGTCTTTTCCTGAAAAGGAGAGAGGAGCATTGATTAGTCCAGCCTGCAGCTGGATTCCCATCGCATCCCTGCCAATCCAGCCAGAGTGGGACATTGCAGAACTCCAGTTCCTAGACACCCTACAGCTGCCACACACTCACCCAAATAAACCAGGGCTGACACCAACCCCCCCACCCCCCCATTGCCCAAATGCTGCCTGCTTCACATCTGGCACCACAAAGTGTCACTTTGCTAAGCAAGGAGGAACAAGCATGTGGAGCGCAAAGACCAGCAGATGGATTGGTGCCCCACCAACTGGTAGCTCCCCTCCTAGCATTTTAGCACCCTGACTTCAACATGCTTCCCAGTTCCAGCACTCTGCCTAGCCCCATTCTATACTCTGGGTGTCAGTGTCACACATGCTGCAGATACAGAACACATCCTACTCAACCCTCTCAGGGTGAACTGGGCCTGGGCAATCTCTGCTGGCACACCCAGCAAGGGGTCCATGCCGTGAGGGATTCAATGACATTGCTGTACTCAGAGTAGGCGGGGGGGTTGGGGGGGTGGGGGATGGCGTTGGGGGTAAAGGGTGACGGTTGCATTAAGTGACTTGAGGCAACATGGTACTCACCCTTTGCGAGTGCAGTAGATCATTGAACCTTTTGTGGCACTGGAGACATGTGCGCCGCACCACATCATGGAGGCTAACACTCTTGGCCACCTCCTCCCACGCGCGTTTGGTCAGGTGGGGGGGCCTCCGCCTCCCGTCCCTTGGTAGAAGGACCTCCCCCCATGCTGCCACCTCCTCCAGGAGGGCAGTTAGGCACTCGTCGGAAAAACGAGGGGCACACTGCCCTGATGGCCTACCCTCTGGCCTGGCCTGCCCCAATGGCCTACCCTCTGGCCTGGCCTGCCCCGAAGGCCTACCCTCTGGCCTGGCCTGCCCCGCTGGCCTACCCTCTGGCCTGGCCTGCCCCGCTGGCCTACCCTCTGGCCTGGCCTGCCCCTCTGGCCTACCCTCTGGCCTGGCCTGCCCCGCTGGCCTACCCTCTGACCTGGCCTGCCCCGAAGGCCTACCCTCTGGCCTGGCCTGCCCCGAAGGCCTACCCTCTGGCCTGGCCTGCCCCGCTGGCCTACCCTCTGACCTGGCCTACCCTCTGGCCTGGCCTTCCCCGCTGGCCTACCCTCCAGACTTGTGTCACCAACATTGCCCCTCTGCTGAGCCCTTCTCCCAGCCATTGTGAGCAGCCGTTCCAAGGCTGCCAGGCCTTCGTTTATTCAGGCTGTCAGGTCACCATCGGACCCGGCGGCCTGAGCGCGCCCGCCGCCAACCACCCACTCCCACTATGCATGGGAGTCATGAACTACGCTGGGTGGGCCTTAATTGGCTCGCCTGGGTAAAATGGTGGCGCAGACCAGATCGCAGGCGGAGATTGGGTCCACGCCCACCTGTGCCCATTCCCCCGCGGCTTGCCTGATATGGGGAAAATTCTCCCCCAAGTCTGGATGTATCAGCAAAGCACCATTGCACTTCAGAGTTGTAAGTTTATCACATTGTATAATTGTATGTTTAAACACACAACAGTTTACTTTTGATGTAATGTAAATAGCTCTGGTTATTTAAGGGTACAACTTTGAGTTAGGAAAATGGGGGGTGCTGTGGTATACCTTTAAGGGTTTTCTCTAAAAGTGCTGTGCGTCAGTGCATCACCAGACAGGTTGTGATGCATATACTCATGTAATCATCCGGCAGATGATAAGAGCAGTCCTTGAGAGCTGATGTATTAACTAACCTCCAGATATTGTTGTATATAGTTTTATTTCTTCAAATAAAATAAACCGCCAAACTGAGTTAGCAAGCCTCTTCATGTGGTTCGTGTGTTTGTGTGAGGTGGAAAACGCAGCAGTATTTATGATCTGAAATTGTTGAACTCAAAATTGAACCCAGGCGGCTATAAAATGCCTAATTAATAGATGACTTTTATTGAAACAATGTAGGAGGCTGAGGACAGAGAGGGATAACAGGCAACCGAAAACTCAGGGCCTCACTTGCGGTCTGAGTGGGTGTCTGCTGCAAAGCAATCACCCAATCTGTGGTTGGTCATGCCAATTTAAAGGAACACACATTGTGAGCAGCAAATATAGCATACTAAATTGAAAGAAGTGCAAATAAATTGCTGTTTCAACTGGAAGTAGGGGCCCTGGATGGTGGGATTGGAAGAGGTAAAAGGACAGTTATTGCATCTCCTCCATTTGCATGGAAAGGTGGGTGGTGTTGGGGGTGATTGAGGAGTGGATCACAGTGTCACAGTGGGAACGGTCCCTTCTGAGTGATGAAATGGGACAGGAGGGGAAAATGTGCTGGTGGAATCAAGCTGGGGGTGTGGAAATGGGGAAGATGATATTACGATTGTGGAGACTGGAAGGTGTGGATAAGGGGAACTCTTTTGTGGTTCTGGGAGGGAGAGGAAGGTCTGAGAGCAGAAGTGCAGGAAATGGGACAGATGCAGTCAAGAACCCTATCAATCAAGTCAGAGGGGTAGTCTTAGTTGGGGATGAAGGAGGACACAGCAGGAATATCCCCTCCCTTTCCCTGCCTCAGTACTTGCTGAAAATCTATGGCATCTCCTATGTTTTACATAGCTGATGAAAGGCAATTGGCTTGAATGCTGTTTCTCTGTCCACAAATGTTATCAAAACTGCCATGTATTTCAAACATTTTCTGTTTTTATGGCAAGAAGAGACTTTCTGGGCTACTGGGATGGATCTCGGAGAAAGAAAAGAACAGAACGTGCATTTAGTTGGCCATTAATGATCTCAGGATGCCCAAAGTGTTTTACATTCAATTAAATACTTTTGAAATGTGGTGTCTGTTGTAATACAGGAAATGTGGCAGCCAATTTGTGCACAGCAAACTCCCACAAACAGCAACGTGATAATGAATAAATAGTCTGTTTTTAATTAATGTTGGTTGAGGGATGAATATTGCCCAGGGTACTGGGGAGAACTTCCCTGCTCTTCTTTGAATAGTGCCATGGGATTTTTTTGTATGTCCCTTGGAGGGAAGTCTGGGCTGAAATTTAACTTCTCACCTGATGAACCGTACCTCCAACCGTGTAGCATTTATTCAGTACTGGACGGAAGTGTCAGCTAAGTTTACATGCTCAAGTCGTGACCCAAACTGCAGTTACAACACTGTAAACTTGTTTAGTTAACTGGCTGTATTGAATAATAAATACTGGCTTAGAAATTGGACCAGCCACAGAAAGGGGGCAAAAAGCACCATTTTCAAAGGGCTACCTCCCACATACCTGAAATACACCCAGCCCAATATGGGGCCAAGCGATATTCAGGCATTCTTAGCCACCACCTAAGATGGCTGCTTCCACAATGAGGGGCCTAACTTCTTTCAGGACCCAATGCAAAAATTGGTTAGCAGAGCAGACAAGCACCGTGCAGTTTTTAGTGCTTTAGTGTTCCAACCAACAGTCCTTAAAGTGACCACTGGAGGTGACCAACAAAAAAGTGAGTTCCTCACATTTCCACGGCCCTATTATGATTTGCAGCCAGCTTGCACTCGATTGTTTTTCTCCTCTGCCTCCTGCATGCTGCGGCAGCAGATCACTGCCAGTGAGGCTGCTGGCCCGAATTCGAGAATCACAATAAAGCAGTTTGCTGGAATTATCTTGACGAGGCCCAAGGCTCAATTTTGACCAAGCTTTGGATCATCAGCTTCTGGCGTGTTCTGGGAATGTGCTCACCATTCTGTGCGCAAATATAAACCAAAGCTAATGTCTAGGCTAGCGTTTGTCCTTGAGTTTGTCCTAGGAATATGAAAAGATTGTTTCACCCAGGCTTAAACTGGTTCTCTTTGTATCAATGTATCGTTTTCCCATTTTGCTGAGCATAAGTATAGATTAAAAGAAGTATTCTTTATATGAAACATATGGAAGAAAGAAATTGAAGGGGTAGCATCAAACAAAGTTGCAATTAAATTATCCTGAAAATGTACCATTTTGTCAGCTGTTTGTGCGTTCTTTACCTGACATATCTCCACAATCTGATGTAATAATCTAGCAGTAGATTCCACAAAACGCCTCTTATGATTTGCACTACAATTATAAACCAAATTTATAATTTTCTAATTTCCAAAAAAACAGTGATATTTATCTGTTGCTTTCGAATGAAGCATCATCATTGGATATATAAGCAAATGGTGTTAACTTTTATAAATTGCCTTTGTGAATTTATGGAAAAATATACTGAGAAGAAGAGAGGCTTGTTAAAAATGTACCAATTAACCTGCACAGTGATAAACTGAAGAAACATAAAATGTGAATGGGTTCACTACCTCTAAATTGTAAACAGACAGGGATTATCAGTATTTATAAGGAAAATAAATTGGTCTTATAAGGATAGACATTCCTCCACTGTCTTGCCTCACGTTCTCACCCGAACACTTTAATCCTACCAACAGAAGGTCTCCTCTGGATCAGGGGTGCAATAGTTCATCCCAGAACACTGCAGATGTGAGGATCCACAAGTGTGCCAACAACAGACTGAAGACAATTTAATTTGAACCCTCTGCCAATCACACCCACCACCCCCCCCCCGCAAACCCCCTGGATCAGAAAGCCCTGGTGGCAGTAGGAAGATACCTGCCAACCCCTGAGGTCAATTTTCCTCCAGAATGTTTAAGCATACAGTCTATCCACCTGAGTTTCCACAGTTCCATGCAAATGACCAAGGGTAAGTAAACAAAGTTTGTGTTGTCTCTTCACAGGAACTACACTTGTTAGGTCTGATACAATGAGATCTTCCCTGTTTAATGACTCAGCAGATCTGAAAACTGTCCTAAAGCATCCTGCATAAAATAACTTGCATGCAGCAATTATTGTGAGCCAAGTCCCACAAACATCAATGGATGAATAATCAGATAATCTGTTTTAGTGTTTGTTTAGGTATTTGTTAAGGGAGGAATGTTGGTCAGACCACAAAGAGAACTCCCCTCGAATCTTCAAATGTCTTTGTATCTTTAGCATTCAGCTGACAGATTGGATCTTAGTTTAAAGTCTGGACTGATGCTTTGGAGCAAGGGATGATGCTTACAATGTAAAGTACTGCACTTATTCCCTTTAGACTTTGCTTCCTTGCGCTATTTGATGGGTTCGAATGAATTGCTGTTTCACAGTGTTTAGTCTGCATATGTTATGCATGGAGATTGGTAAGGCCACATGATAGCATGGGTGGTGAGGCAGTGTTAGTATGCAAAATACCTTCAGGACCCCATGATTTATAATACCGCTTGCCAACTTGGAGTTGGAATTCTGACTGAAAACAAAGGACAACTCCTTTGCACTGTAAAGAGCAGCTCACAGGTTAGTAAAGAAGTATCATAATTGAATGGTTCTGACAAGCACGTAGATACTGATTACCCTCAGCAAAATCTTCCTTATTTTAAACAAATTATAATCTTAATGGCGGCTAGGAGAATAATATATAACAAAAACCATATAGGCAAATACTTTACATTGTAAAGTACTTGAATTTATCCTGAAGAAATGAGTGTAAAATAAAGCAGTATTAGCCCAGTTCCAAGTGAATGTATTTGGTATAAACAGGAAGATTTCACTTAGGACTTGTTAGTCTGTTTACTCTTATTTTTCTAGACTTCAAAGCTTACCTCCTTTAAGCCCCATATTATTTAATTGCTGTTTACATTAATGCTAAAAACACAGCTTGACATGATTTTCAGAGCAACTTAATTACTTTGCATTTCCCTGTTTTCCTTTTTTCAAGCTTTTTAATTTTGTACTTAATCAAATTATTTTTTCTTTTCTTCAACACTAATGTTTAACTTTGCATGCCATATATATTAATTCTTAGTTCCTTTTGTAATTATTTATTTCTAGGTCATGAAATTATTTTTTATTTCTTTAATGTATACAGGATAATTTTAACATGGACTTTTTTTTATTCATTCACAGGATCTGGGCCAGCATTTATTGCCCATCCCTAGTTGCCCTTGAGAAGATGCTGTTGAGCTGCCTCCTTGAACCGCTGTTTGGAGTCTTTCGGCTTATCTTGAGAAGAAAAAGATGTATTGAGCTGTTAAATTCTGTGATCAATACTGGCCTTCTCTTTTAGCCTAGTTTTATGTTTTTGGTTATCAGGTTCGCTTTGTCCAGTGAATGCTAGCTGCGCCCTTGATATTAATTAGTTGGCACTTGAAACAATATAGGCAGAGAGACCGATTAACTGAACAAACACTGGTGGTTTATTTGAACTAAGAACAGAGCACTAACACAATGGCCTGAATTTTCCCATCAGCGATTTGGGGGCGGGGCCCACTCGCCGACGGGAAAAAGACGTGGAATGACGCCGGGAGGAACCCCCAACGTCATCCCGGTCCCTTTAAATTTTTAGGAAGGTGGGCGGACAGCGAAATCAGCTGTCCACCCACTGACCTGTCAATGGCCAATTGAGGACATTGACAGGGTAATTAAAGTAATTAAAGGCCCTGCCCATCCAACCTTAAGGCTGGCGGGCAGACCAGGAGCCGCAGCGGGCTTCTGATAATACATGAAACCTCATTCTCTGGCGGGATGGGGTTTCGTGTCCGTTTTTAAAAACTTCAATACATTTTATGTGATATTTATTAACATGTCCCATCTCGTGTGACATTGTCACATGAGGGGGACATGTTAATAATTGTTTTATTTTTCTATTTTTAAAGTTTTCTGGACTGTCAGTAATCCCCCTGAAGTGCGCTCTTTCGTGCGCATGCGTGAAAGAGCGCACTTTGACAGATGGGGAATCCTTCCCCCCTGCACAGGAAGCACATAGTGTTTCCTGTTGGGCAGGCCGCTGGGCGGGTCTTAATTGGCCCGCCCATTCAAAATGGCGGCAGGCCCCGTTTCGGCGGCGGGGGTCGGCTGTCCGCCCGCCGCCGAGATTGTGGGACCCGCTCGCCCACCAAGGACAAAATTCTGCCCAATGTGTACTTCAATCACCTCCAGCTCTAGACATACTGTTACCCAAGAAGCCCGTGCTGCGTAGCGATTGGTCGATCCAGTCACCTGGTCAGTTGACTACACTCTCTTAAAGGTACATAGCTCTCCACTTTACCACATCCCTTCCCCATTACTTGAAAGTACAATTGACAAGCATCGCAACATCCCAATTATTTACACAAGTAACTATTTACAAGTCAAGCCTCTCAGGAGGTTTCCTCGGACGTGTCAAGCATCGTAGCTCAACAGCCTCGGCTGGTTTTTCTGAGACCCCCTTCTCAGGGGTCAACTGTCTACCAGACTCTTCGGTAAGTGGGCAAGATTGTGCCTTCAATCCTCTCGGGTCCAAAAAGCCCCACTGCTGCTTCCAAATTATGTGTTATTTCTTCCACATGCGGTGCAGACTCAAACGCAAATGATGACAGCATTCCTTCTTGTGGGGCTGCCTCTCTTCTCCGAAGGTCATCCACTCGTCATCTAATTATTCGGCCGTCTATTGACTATTTTAGGAGAGAGGTCCTGTCATGGCACTCACTTCACCTAATAGCCAATTGGGCCCATCTCCAAAGATCTTCACGAGAACTGTGTCTTCCACTGTGAAATTTCTTTCATGATTATGGCCATCATGTCTAGCCTTCTGGGCCTCTTGGCTTCTCTCCACCCTCCTCCCTGAATTTGGCCTGATAAGAGTTAGACCAGTGCAGAGATGTCTCTTCGTTAGTAATTCAGCTTGGGCAATACCAGTGGTCGGGTGTGGCATTGTCCGGTATGTGAACAGGAACCGTGACAATCTGGTGCTGATGGAATCCCCGTCCAGATTTTTCATCCCGTATTTAAAAATTTGAACACCATGCTCAGCCAAACCATTAGAGGCGGGGTGGTAAGGTGAAGTTTTGATATGAGTTATTCTGTTGAGGGCTGTAAGCCTGTGGAACTCCCGGCTGGTAATTGCAGTCCTGTTGTCTAACACGAGCACCTCTAGTAACCCGTGCACTGCAGAACTCTGTTGCAAACAGTCAATGGTGGCAGCAGATGTGGGTGACCGGACTTCATAGACATCCATCCGCTTAGAGTGGCCGTCTATTAGTAAAAGAAACATTGTGCCCAAGAAGGGACCCACGTAGTTGACGTTGAGGGGCACCCATGGCTGCCCCGGCTATTCCCAGGGGTGCAATGGAGCTAAGGTGGGAGGGGGGGTAGGTTTTTTTACTTGCTGGCATTGAAGACAACTTTTGACCAGGGTTTTGATGTCTGTGTCCATTCCTGGCCACCATAAGTAGCTGCGCGATCATCTTCATCCTACTAATGCCAGGGTGAGTGCTATGTAATTTAGCCAGTAATGACCTTCACCCTCTCAGGGCGTGGAAAACCCTGCTCCGCAGAGCAACATGCCATCCTGGTAGGTGAGCTCAAATCTGTGATTGAAATAGGGCTTCATGTCATCAGACTTTGGCTCTCCTGACCATCCATTCAAGAGCTGCTCCCAGACGTGAGATAAAAGTGGATCTCGGCTTGTCCACCCATGGATTTGTTTGGCCTGGACAGGGGAGGAATCCAAAAAGTTTAGTAATAAGACAAGTTCCTGGGGAATTGGAACCTTCACGTTGTTGTCTGGCAGGGGGAGGCAGCTCAGTGCGATCTGGCTTCCTGATTGGTGAATAAAAGTGTACTCGTAAGCAGCCAATATCAGTGCCCACCTCTGGATGCGAGCAGATGTAATGGGGGGTATCAACTCATCCTCTCCAAATAATCCCAGCAGAGGCTTGTGGTCGGATATAATGTCAAAATGGCGACTGTGGAGGTATTGATGGAATCTCCGAACACCAAACACAACAGGCAAGCTCTCCTTCTCAATTTGAGAATGTCGTCGCTCTGCAGCACTGAACTCTGTTTCTCGTTCTGATTTGAAAAATCTTGGCCCGTTGCAATTTAATCTTTTTGAGCCAGTTGCGACCACTTAAACTGGGGCCAGTCCCAGCTAATACTATAAGGGGTAAATTTGCAGACTGATCCCCGTACTGCACTAGGACTTGACATATCCCTTTCATTCTTATTTCTTCAGCCATATATGTTTTTAATTTAGTTCCCAATTCTTCCAAACTTAAAGGATGGACTCCTTTATTCAAGTGTCTGAACGTATGTTCTCCTATGACTGACATTGATGCTCCAGTATCGACCTTCATCTTGATGGTTGTACATTGATTCTAATGACTACCTGGATTGGCTCAGTTCTACCCACTTTCGGGTTGTATAATGATTAGATGTCAGATTCTGCTTCCTCTGGTTTTTCAACGAGACAGATTTTGCGATTTCTACCTTTGTTTTAAAATGATGTCTCAGCCGATCTTGACAGTGCCGCACCATGTGACCATCGCAGTGGCAGAAAAAGCATTCGATATTTCTGAACTGTCGATCGCCTGCAGACTGCCTGATGGCATTTCTCTCGTTAATGTCATGGGTTTTCACTGTAGTACTGTTGTCCTTCAATGGTCTGTACATAGTGGGTGTTTCCCGCCTTTCTGCAGAGTCTGACGTTTTTGCGCCTTTTGTTACTGGTCCTTCCCGTCCTACAAGATGGACGGTGCCATTTTGTGTATCTTTCATTGCCTCCGACTCTCTGACAGCGCTCTCCATAGCTGTTGCCAATTCTAATGCTTTACTGAAGCCTAGATTAGTTTCAGATAGCAAACACTTTTGAATAACATCCTCTCCAATTCCGCATATGGTCTCTTAACATGCCGTTAATTGAAGTTCCGAACCTACAATATTCCGTTAATTCCTTTGAAGCAGTTACATAGTCAGTGATTGTCTCTCCTGGAAGCCTATTCCTGGAATTGAATTTAAAACGCTGCATAGCGACTGAGGGCTTTGGCTTCAGGTGGTTTTCTACAATGTTTACTAATTCGTCGAAGGCCTTTGTATCAGGGGTGTTGTGTGACGTGAGGCTGCGGATCAGCCCATATGTTTTGCTCCCACATGTGGACAAAGGAATCACCCTCTTCTTGTCCTCCCCTGTGATGTCATTAGGGGTAAAGAAGAACACTCGGCGTACAAGGTAATGAGACCAGTCATTGGAAATGGGGTTAAATGGTTCAAGATGCCCAAACTGCGGAATACTCGATGACTAAGGAGACTGCACTTTAAAATAGCTTCAATGTAGTGGCAAAGTAATGTAGCTGGCTTACCCCGGCTTTCTTGATTGTTGACAAGAGATCTGATTTATCCTCATCGCCAGTTTTACGTTTTTGGTTATCAGGTTCACTTTGTCTGGCGTACGCTAGCTGCATCCTTGATATTAATACATTAGTTGGTGCTTGAAACAATACAGGCAGAGAGACCGATTAACTGAACAAAGACTGGTGGTTTATTGGAATTAAGAATGGAGCACTAACACCATGTGTGCTTCTTCAATCACCTCCAGCTTTAAACTTACAGTTACCCAAGTAGCCTGTGCTGTGTAGCGATTGGACAATACAGTCACATGGTCCGTTAATTATATTCTCTTAAAGGTACATAGCACTCCACTTTACCACACCTAGAATTTACATTTGCTCTTTTGTAACCTAATTTTTACTGTTTCAGATCTTAACTCATTGGTTGTGAAGTGTTTTCCAACATCATGAGATTTAAACAGGTGTTTTATAAACCCAAGTTTTTTCCTTACACTCACTTAACTTAGTGTTGCAAAAATCTAGGGCTGAATAATGTGGGGTGGGGAGGACAGACAGCATGCACCCACCTTACCCCGGAAACCACGTCGGTGTGGAGATGACACGCTCCACGCTAACCCACCCCACAGCACTTTATGGCTGCGGGGTAGACTAATGGTGGCAAAATGAGACTTCCTGCTCTTCAGCAGGGTCCCACCCTCTGGAGCTGCTGGGCAACTGGATTGGCCAGCAGCTCCATCATTCCCGGCAGTACCACGTAGGCATCAGTGGGCACTGCCGGTAATGCTGGAGAAGAAAGGACAACAAGGCCTTGGATCCCCGGAGGAGGTAAATGTGGGGTCTTGGGCTGGGAGGCTTTGGGTAGGTTAGGGAGAGAGGCAGAAGTGGGGGAGGGTTGGGTTTAAGGGAGGGAGCAGGTAGGAAGGGAGGGGGTTTCAACTTAAGCGGGGGGCCTGCCGCACGATTGGCAAAAGATAGCCCCCAAAGAGTGCCCCTCCTCCTTCCCACTCTTTAATCACTTCGGGTAAAAAAAACAGCCTCCTGCTCCCACCATGCTGCCACACCAAACATTTTAGCTCTTTTAAAGCCAACTGAATAAACCAAATTAACAAAATGAGGGATAAAGTAAACACAGCCCCTAAGTTTGGTTTGCTGTAAAACCAAAGACAAAGTTTAAAGAAAACTTACAAACATTAAATCAAAATGTGATTAAGGGGGTAGATAAAACATTCCAGACCCCACGGTGCCCACCGGGCATGGAAGGCCTCGACGGTACTGGCAGACACCGAGTGCTCCCTCTCCAGGGGCACTCGGCCGCGAACGTAGCCACGGAAGAGGGACAGACAGTCGGGTGGGATGACCCCCTCGATCTCCCACTGCCTGGACCTGTTAATGGCCAACTTGGCCAGGCCCAGGAGCAGGTTCACGAGGAGGTTCTCCTCCCTCCCGGCCTCCCCTCCGCACCGGGTGCCCATAGATCAGGAGCGTGGGACTGAAATGCAAACAAAACAGTAATAAAAGGTTTTTTAAATAACTGAAAAGGGAGCGCAGCCTACAACAATTAATGTAGACATGGCCCACGGACTCCACAAGACCACAAAAAGGGCAGGTATCTAGGGAGTCCGTGAACCGACACATCCTACGATTGTGTGGGACTGCTGCATGCAACACCCTCCACCCCAGATCCGCGATGGAAAGCGGGAGGACACCTCCATAGAGGGCCTCCCAACAGGGACCTCCGCCACCGGACGGCAACAAGGCACGCCAGGGCATGTCCAGGCAGCGGGCGAGGGCAAGGAAGTGAAAGGTGACCAAATGTTTTATTTTTTATTTTTATTTTTTTATTTAAAAAAAATTTTTTTTTTGAGTCAGTATTTATTTGGCACCAAACGTTTTATTTTATTTTATTTTTTTCTTCACTATTTTGCATGTCATCCTTGCGCAGGGGCCATGCTAATCTTCTCTGTATCGTTCCAATTTTAGTAAATGTGCTGCCGAAGCGAGCACAACCAAACGTTTTATTTTTTTTTTGAACGCTTCACGAATTTGCGTGTCACCTTGCGCAGGGGCCATGCTAACCTTCTCTGTATCGTTCCAATAACAAGCCTAATTGACCCTTAATTGTTCATTTAAACATGGCAGGAGGCTGCCGATTTCAGCACCTGCCCACCTCCCCACCTCCCCATATGATGGAGGTGAACTCATGGGTAGGGGGGAAGGTGGTTGGATGGGCTCACACTACATTTTATGGTCTCCCCCTATGAGAAACACGCCCGCCAGGGACACATAAAATTCAGCCCCTCGTTCATAATTCTTAAATCTTAGAATATAACCTTTAGCTTCAAGAATTAAAGTTTTAACTGTAAGTAAATGGGCGCTTCTGGTTGGGAAACGGATAAACACAAATCTGATGTCAATGCAACTCAAACGAGCCTGGGCTTATTATTTAAAAGGCAGCCTGTGCTTAATCAATAAGTTCAGAGCTGACACTGGAAACACTTGAACAATGAAGGACCTATCTTTAACCTGTGGTAGAGCCAGAAGGTCTTCGTTCACTTCAAGAAACAATTTAAATATGCCATATAGTTCCCAGGTGAAAAGAAGTTGGGAGACTGTGGGTCAACAAGTGATTTCCTTGATAGGAATAGAAATTCTGGAGAAAGGGTTGTAAACTCCATTAGCAAAATGAATTATTCACATGGGTTACAAAATCACGAGTTAAAATAACTAGTTTACATTTCCATTTGAGAATATCCCCAAACATGCCACATTGTCTGGGGAGATGGGCTGTGTGGGTTAGAAAGTTGCTTTGTTTAATTTACCCATGTGTTGCTCACAGAAAGGAGTTGCAGATTTGATTTGGGTAGTCTGTACCTCACTATATTGAGAGATTCAATGGGAGATGATTGTTAGTCAGGCCAGCTCTTTAAGCAGACAAAATACTAACTGTATTCTTCACCATGCAGAATGCAAGTGGGATTTATGCTTAATTTAGATTTCATGAGGAGAATAACAGCTGAAAAATTTGCCTAGCTTGTAGCTAGAGAAATAAATCTACAGTAGTCCTCATAGAGCCTTGTGGCAGAAAGCAGTCACTCAGCTTGGAACAGGCCGAGAGAAAGCACCTGCCAGAAGTTGGGATCGGCTGTGGGACCAGCAGCTGTTTGGAAGCCTTTTAGAGCATTGAGGTCCATTAAGAGCCAGGGGTATTCCCGATGTTTAAATCAATAAGCAAGAAGGCAGTGAAGCCCGTGCTTGAATTGAAGGGTCTATAGCTGTGAGGTCTTTGAAGGAAAATTGGAGGATCTCTTAGCCAAGAGCTAATGGAAGGATCACCATGATATTTCATACCTCGGAGAATAGCTGGAATGCTGATGAGAATTAAAGTCAATTCCAGAGGGCTGTGGCATACTTTTGGGTTGGTCTCATAAAAACTAAATAAACTTCAAGATTTCATAAGATAAGGTAACACTTGGAAGGAAGTAAAAAGTAAAACTGAGTTCATAATATACGTAGTTATAAACTATAACGTTGTTAGTGGTGCTTGCTTTGTTTAATTTCTCTTTTTATAGAGAATAAAGTTGGTTTTTGTTTAAAAACATGATAGCTTGTGGTGAAGTTCTGTTGGTTAATTACTTGGGGCTGAAATTTACACTGATCCGATCTGTCATGAAATCATGTGAGATGACGTTGGGTAAGCGTCCAGACATCATCCCGCACTTGCACGGTATTTCGGTCGGCGCGTGTCGGAGCCGCATTCGCCATCAGTTAAAAGGCCACTTAAGGCCATTAACAAAGCAATTGACCAAGATTTCACATTGCCCGTGCGATTTCGCACTGGTGACACGGGCAAAATGGGCAGGCGGGCAGCCGACATTTTGCAAAACCTCATCCAAGGGTAGGATAAAAAGTGTCAGCGGCATTGCCAGTGTGAGTAGTGAGGAGTTTTGGAGATAGTTTGCTGCTGGTTGCTTATTGGTACTTGGCAGCTTCATCTCTGTTCGAAGCTTCATTGCTAGCATTTCCAGGCTGCACGTGAGGACTCACTGGTGTCTCAAAGGCCCTCAGAGGACTCAGACCGTGTGGATCCTTCCAGGTATTGGACAGCCTCTTTTATCCTGGTAATGGGGACAGTGGTCTCAGCTGGCGACACCCCCCTCTGAGGAGGAAGAGAGGGGCAGAACGGAAAGGAGGCCAGGTGTCCCAATGCAGCTTCCAGGGGACCGACCTGTGGGAGGAGAGGCGCAGGGTCAGTTGGAAGTCCAAGGCAGAAGGGGCCACAGAAGACGCCACTATCCTGCTACCAGGGTTTACAGGCAGTGATGCAGCTACCTCATATGTCCGAGGTGCAATGCCGAAGGAGGCTCCATTGAGGGAGACTGTGACCTCCTTTTGTCAGATGGCTGGGCCTGAGATCAACTCCAACTGTGTGGGTGGACACCCCATGCCAGTGGCTCCGAAGGTCACAGTGGCCCTCAACTTCTATGCCTCCGGCTCTTTCCAGGAGTCAGTGGGGGATCTTGGTGGAGTCTCCCAGTCAGCTGTCCACAGTTGCTTGAAGCTGGTGACAGAAGCTCTGTTCAGGTGGGTCACAGCACTTATTCATTGCTGTACAGATGAGGCTAGTCAGGCTGAGAGAGCCAGAGCATTTGCAGCGATTTCTGTGTTCCCCCGTGTCCAGGGTGCAATCGACTGCACACTGTGGCCATCAAGGTGCCAGCGGGTCAGCCTGGTGCCTTTGTCAACAGGAAGGGCTTCCACTCGATGAACATCCAGATAGTTTGTGACCACAGGATGCAGATTCTGCAAGTCTGTGCAAGGTACCCTGGCAGCTCCCATGACACTTACATCCTCAGACGCTCCGAGATGTCAAGGCTCTTCAGTGCTCCAGCCCGACTGGAATGGATGGCTGCTGGGTGACAAGGGCTATCCCTTGAAAATGTGGCTCATGACGCCTCTCCGTCACCAAGAACAGAGGCAGAGCCGCGTTATAATAGGAGGCATGCTTCCACAAGGGCAGCGACAGAGAGGTCCAAAGGTCTTCTGAAGATGCGCTTCCGATGCCTGGACCATTCAGAGGAAGCACTACAATACCCCCCAGAGCAGGTGTCACTGATAGTGGTTGCATGCTGCGCTCTCCACAATCTAGCTTTGCCAAGAGGGGACCCACTAGAGGAAGAGGACCTTGAGGCAGCTGCATAGGCCACAGAGGATGAATCCAGTCGTGAGTCAGAAGAGGAGCCCAGTGAGGAAAATACTGAGGGCATGGAGGCAGTCCTCTGTAACCTTCAGGGAGGCAGTGACACCAGGGACACCTTGATCCAACGCTCTTTCAGCTAGGCTGCCAAAGAACCACCCCCACCTCATGCCAGGGCTGCCGCCTCCATCCAGGATGTCCGAAATGCCTCTGTCATGTGAACCCAAAGTCCACTCAGTGCCTGTGCTATAAAGTTTAGAGCCACACATGTCCAACATTATATACTGGCGTACCCAGCACCAAAAGTAAAATGTGAAGCATACTCAGGCTATCACAACAAAAGCAAATTCAATGTTATTGTCACATTCAAATCACGTTGACATGACCATTACTGGTGTTGATGTTCATACCAGTAGACATATAAACCAAACATAATTGAACAGAAGATCACCCATGAACAGTCCCCCTTGTGCTCATGGTGCCTTAAACTTACATTTGTGAGTGCTACACCTTGGTGCTCCCCCCTCGCTGGCACCAGCATTGGGGACAGCCTGCTGACTCTGCTGTCTTGTTGGCCTTGATGACCTTGGTGGTCGTCCTCTGGCTAGTGGAGCCTGTGCTGGCCCTGCCTGGGAGGGAGCAGCCAGTGCCGTGGCTGGCCTCTCCCCAGTCATCGCAGCCTCATCAGTTGCCACGGTCACTGGCAGAGGGGTGGAGGAGCTGATGCCGCCATTTGGAGCTGCCTGAGAGGAGCCCGCAGGGACGAGCCCGCAGGTCATGTGCCAACTTGAGATCGCTCTCGACCTCCCTGCTCGCCATTGATGGATGGGCACCCAGCTGGGATACTGGGTGCCTCATCCATCTCCCACACTGGCACTGACCACCTGAGGTCAGTGCCTGTGTGAGGACTTGTAGGTCCGAGCACAACCCCAGGAACCCCACATTCTGTCCCTGGAGCTGCCTCTGCCACTCTCTCAATGGAGGAGGCATTACACTCGGCCATGAGGTTCAACGCAGTGCTTATGCTCCGCATGGACTCCCCCATGACACCATGGCATGCATTCCCTCATGGATCTCCACCAGATCCTCCCGCACATCCCGCGGGATGTCCAGCATCTGCCGCCTAATAGACGACTCCAGGGGCTCATCATCAGCCTTCGACCCAGCATCCTCCCGGTCTCCAGAAGCCCTCCAACTGCCGGTGCCCTGGGTACTCTCTGCCTCTGCTGCACCTCAAGCAAGTGTGAAGTGCCCTCACCAATGTGCACCAACAATGTAGCTGACAATCTAACGCCCACCGAGGTGCTGGTATCTGCGCTGGTTCAGAGAGCGGGTGTGATGCAGGTGCAGATGAAGCCCAGTGGTCCTCCAACATCAGGGGTGGCTCTTTGGGGTCCAGAGAGCGAGTGTGTGCTGGCGAATCTAAGGGAGAACAAGGACATGTCATTAATTAAAGTCTTCACACTGTCACTGTGCATGCCAGGCACCCTGGTGAGACAATGGAGATCTGCATCATGGTGCCATCGTCTTCCAATGATCAATGGGGACTTCAGGTTTGAGGCTCTCAGCAATGAAGAGACTATAGTTAGAATGCTTGCACAAGCCAAAACTCTCACCTCTGTGCACTGTGCTCTTACCTTCATCTGACACTCGTGCCTCTCCATGACCAGTTGTACAGGGAGTGTGCCGGCTCTCCGGCTCCAAGGCATCCTGCTGAAACTTGGTCAGCAGCAGAAGGTTGGGTGGGCTGCCGCCTGTCTGTGATCTCTCCAATTGGTTATGGCTTGTCTTCTCCTGAAAGGACAGAGGAGCATTGATTTGTCCACTCTCTACCTGCGGCGCCATTGCAGCCTGGCTGACCCCACCTGAGGAACACCCTGCAGGGCACATCTGAGTCATGGCCCTCGAGCCGCAAGGCAGTCAGTTCAAGCTGCCAGGGCTCAACCCATTGACCAGCTCTGCCATCATTGACGGTTGGCACTCAGAGTCTAACACCCCTGAGCTCCATGGGGGATGGCCACCCCATAACACTTCACCACACTGATCCATGCCAACATGGTACTCTCCTTTCCTGAGCGCAGGGAGTCATTGAACCTCTTGTGGCACTGCACACATGTGCGCCGCACAACGTCATGGCTGCTGACCTGGGCTGCCACCTCCTCCCAGACTTTCTTAGTTAGGTGTGGTGGCCTCCTCCTTCGGTCCCTTGGTACAAGAGTGCCCCTCCTGGCAGTTGCCTCCTCCAGGAGGGCCGTGAGGCACTCGTCTGAAGAGCGGGGGCTGAGTGCCCACCTGACCTGCCCTCCCGCCTGGTGTCTCCAGCTGCTGCAGAGGCCTTAAGTACAGTCTCCACAACGCAGACTGTATGCTTCTTCACTGGCAGCCTTCAAGGGGCTGCCTGTGCCATTTTTAAACTGACTGCCTGGTCACCATTGGACCCGGCAGTCATCAGGCCCCCGTCCCCGCCTGGAACGTCCCAACCATTGGGAAGCTACATTTCACACTGGGCGGGCCTTAATTGGCCAACCAGTGCAAAATTGCGGGCGTGGGCTGATCGCAGTCAGAGGCCTGTTTCCCGGCTGCTCCCAGGTCTGTTGATTGCACCCGCCCACTCAGCCCTTGGTGTTCCAATCTCTTATTTAAAAATTAACAGTCCCTAACAGGATCATAACAGCATCAAATTAGCTGCAATGGCTGTTTCATATTATGATCTGGTCAGCTGGGAAGTTTCTGGTGCATGCATGGTAGGCACTTACAATGTCCTTTCCACATGGACTCAGCTCTGTTTATTTTTGGCTTCCTTTGCATTGACTACAGCAATATTATGGAGCCCAGTTGCACAACCCATATGAAGTGTTGCTCTTATCTGAACTAACATAATATGTAAATGCCCCTGGCCATTGCTTACACCATCCACTGCATATTTCAGCAGCTGCTACTTGTTTGTTCTACATGTTCTCCATCACTTAAAGCAACAGAGAGAGAGAATTTTACTTGTATTACTTTTGAAAATAATTGCATTAAGGATGAATCAAACTGAACGTGAAATTCTATTATGTTATGATCGCTGTCACCTAAAGGCTCCTTTACCATGAGGTTATTGGTTGATCCTGTCTCATTGCTCATTGCCGGGTCTAGAATAGCCTGCTCCCTGGTTGGCTCTAGAACGTACGGCTCTAAGAAATGGTCCCGCATACACTCTACAAACTCATTTTCCAGACTACCTTTGCTCATTTCATTTGGAGAGCAGGTTTAATGGACAGATGAAAAAAAAGTGAGGAAACTTAGATGTATTGTAGTTACACATACAACTCAGTTACGCCCCAAAATTCTGTGATTTTTTAAGGCAGGTATCAGTTTGCACTGAGATTATGGGTATGCCTGGGCACGTATGAGAAGGAAATCCATGCCTTTTGTTTAACTGCATGTCATTTAAAAGAGGCTAAGAAATTGTATTCATTTTGATACACCAACAACTTTTTATGGTTAAAACGAACAAGTCAGAATTCCAACACCATAGAAAATAGATCAATGTCCCCAGTTCCCCTCGCCATATGCAGTATAGCATTTAGAAGCTGAAATGGAGCAAAAGGAGAAAATATAAATAACTCACCAAAATAAATCAGGTAGTTAAATTATATTGAAATTATTCAAGTTAGCAAGTTGACTGTTAAAAGAAATGCACCCAATAACCTTAAAATTTGCTAAGTAATATTTATTATGTGCTGGTTTTGGAAGCATCAGTAATAAATAGTAATATTTGGGGAAATGAACAGGTCTATTTATGACACAATTCAAAATAAGATTTTTAACATTGCAAACTGAACATCAATCTTTAAATTCACGTGGGAATATTTGCCGAACATCACTCAATAATCCAAAGGCTTAGCCAAGGACTGTTTATGGTTGGGAAATTGTCAAATCTTGCCCTAGGAGGAGCTGGATTGAAACATTGCTTTTTTGGCAGACCAATGCCCACACAACATACTTCATATCCACTCCTAAAGCAAGCAGCTGGCCAAACAAGTGGTTTCCCCCAGACACTGGCTCTGGCCCTTTTCACAAGGCAGCTCAGGTTTCAGCATAGCACTTCAGCTTTCTGGGCCGCAGAGTAATAGTAATGCTATTGCCGTTGTGAGTGCAATATCTTACACCAGTGATCATACCATTAACTATTCGTCACTTTGATGACCAGAGCCCATGCTGACTTTCTGTTGGTTTAAGGTTATGTAGCTATTTGCACAGACAATGTTAGCATATTGCAAAGACTCCATTAAATGTCATTTTGCTGCATGACTTGGTAACATTATTCTTGAAATAAGCTTCCTTTAAGGCAATCCCTTTTCATTTCTTAATTTGCTCATGATAAAATGAGGAGAATTGAAGCTGGAGTTGGCAGGAGAAGTAATTTCCCAGGTATAGGTAGAGGTAAAGAGGAGTATCCAATAAAAATTAATCTTCTGGGTAACAATCATTCAGGAAATCTCAGGAAAGTGCTTTTTCATGTTACTGGTCTTCAAAATGTTCCTTTATATTTTAAAGCTTTAAATGTTCCTTTATATTTTAAAGCTGCTCCCTGATCTTTAGAGATCTGAATTTCCATTTCATAGAAATCGCGCACCGAAGGGCAATGACAAAAAGCATTATTGTATGAATTGTGCTGGGTCAAAGTAGATTTATGCAGAAAATATGAATACCTTTACAATGAAAATTTTTTTCCAGTATAGTGTTTTGTATCATTTATAAGTAAACTTATCTGAAAAAACTGTTACGAATTAGGCCTTCTATTGCATTCAGTGTTAAACTATAGGATTTTATTCAAATAGCCAATGTTACATAGTTTTACACTTGGTTCATTTTACGAGACCATGTTTACATTGAAGTTAAGCACATATAATGGATTTGACACAATTGTCCATGGAGTAGAATATTATTGGGGGTGCCGCCAGCTTGCATCCACTCCCTTGCCACCGGAAGCAGTTGGCATCGAGCCAACCCGCTACGAGCGGGTTGGAAGTCCCGCCCTTGAGAGTTGCTGGCCAGTCGGATTTGCCGGCAGCTCCATCAGCCTTGGCAGTGCCAAGATCACCTTAGTGAGCACTGCCAGGGCTGGCAGCGAGGAAGAAGAAGAAGACCCACGGATCCTAGAGATGGGTAAGTCCAGGGTCTTGGGCAGGGAAATTTTGTGCAGGTTAGGGAGGGGGGCGGGGGAGGTTGGTGGCTCAGGTTGTTGAGTTTAATGCAGCAGGTGGGTAGGAAGGTGGGGGGGATTCTATCTTAGGGGGCTGCCCCTGATCCTCAAAGGGAAGCCCCCTAAGATAGAACTCCACTTTCCTTCCCGCCCTTCGAAGAATTTTTTAAAAAAAGTCAGGCGGTCCACTCCCGCCTGATTGCCCACACCAGCCGTTTTATGGCACGGGCAGTGTATTCTTGGGGTCAGTTGGCTTGGTAACAAACCCAATTGAGCCTTGATTATCTATTTGAATATGGCGGGTGTGCTGCTGATTTAATCGCCTGTCCACCACTCATATTCTGGGGGTGAGCTCAGGGGTAGGGTGGGAAGGTGGTGGCGTGGGCACCCGCCCTATTGTACGTGCCCTCCACCTAAAACACACCCAGCAGGGGCACATAAAATGCAGCCTATGATTTTCTGTTGATTAAAATTAAAATTCTGAGGGGCGGGGTAGGAGTTGGGGGTGCCCTGCTTAAATTCTTAATATGTGTTCCCCCCAGGCTAGCCTCTGGGTGGAATCTTCCTGGTCCCACTGAAGCAGGTTTGAAGGTGGGACCAGGGGCAAGATCAGAGATAAGAATTCCTCCCCCCGAACTTGCCTGACCACCAGCCCAAGCTCTGAAAGCTGCCAGAGTGCGCACTTGGCATGGGTCTCTCCCCCAATGGGTTAAAAACCAGCAGCAGTGGGAGGAGGCCTTTAGGGCCTCAATTGACCCATGGGCAACCAATCCTCCTGCCGGCTCCCCTGCCACTGGTAAAATTGTGATGGGGGAAGGGGAGTGGGTTAGTGCCAGGAACAGCGTCCATGGCGTGGCACAAAATTTTACCCCTGCCGCTTGCCAACCTGCCCCCAGGGAGAAGTAAAATCCAGCTAATACTGATCAAGAAAATTCACATGAACACACTTCAGAAACTCTTCCCCCTTCCTGCCCTTTAAACTATTACTATCCAAGTCTATATTATGACAATTAAAGTCCCCCAATATAAATATTCAATATTTTTGCACCTCTCTGTAGTTTCCAGTTAGTAGCTTATAGGATGCATCCAGTAGGGTATTGGCTACCTATAGCAAGCAGTAAGAGTGGGAGAATCTCCTTGTCAGCTAGAACCTGGAGAAGGCAATGACAAACCACTACGGTACCTTGCCAAGTATAACCATGGACCAACACATTGAAGTTTATGGTCACCAATGCCCTCTTAGGACATGGAACTCGGAGAGCAAGAGAGAGTAATGGTACCTCTATTGTTCTTACCTCTAACCAGATAGATTCTGTCCTTGACCTTCAACTCTCTCCAACACTTTATTATTCTCATTAATCAGTACTGTCACCCCTCTTCCTTTCTTTCCTTCCATATCTTTCTGAAAATCTTATATCCAGGAACCTTTAGGAGCTAGTCCTACCCTTTTTTGAACCAGTTCTCCATTACTGCCACAACATCATACTCCCACTTGGCTATCTGCACCTGCAGCTCACCAATCTTATTTACCACACTCTGTCTGTTCATATCCAAGCATTGCAAATCTAATTTACACCTTTATTGCATTCCCCTTAACTTTGACTCCGCCTTATAGCTTAATATTTCTTTACTAGTTCTGATGAAGAGTCATACGGACTCGAAACGTTAACTGTATTCCTCTCCGCAGATGCTGTCAGACTTGCTGAGTTTTTCCAGCTATTTTTATTTTTGTTTCAGATTTCCAGCATCCGCAGTATTTTGCTTTTTTCTTTATTAGTGTTACCTATCTCCCTTAATTGCTATCAACTATGCTATTATTCTACCAGGGCAACAATCAAGCAGGCCATATCATTCCTCAAGATGCTTTTCAAGTGCATTGATTGCTCTTGGGGAGCTCTATAATATGGACCTTCAAGGGTTTCTCACATAGTGGTCATGTGTTGTGCCTCACACAGCATGGCGAAGCAAAGAGGTGAAGAGCTGGAAAGATTTGAAAGGCATGCACGCTGACCGTCCTTGGATGTGAATGAGAAGGTTGAAGGGGAGCAGCAACCAGCACAGGCTGCCCATGCTGAGGTTCCTCTGAGGCCTCAGCAGATAGACCTCTATGGTAGGGATGCAAGGGATGCCCTCAACCATGCCAGGTTTTCCTAAGAAGGGCTCGGGATACATTTGCTGGTTTTAGACCTGCCCTCTATGAATCATGTACCTGCTGCTGTTAGTACTCCCTCAAAACAATCATGTCACCTGCCACTACCTTATCCACTGTCACCTCCTGTCCTAGGGCCACACTTCATACTAGGATTACATGTAACCTGAACTCTAAGGTGCTCATGAACAGGCCTTATAAGCCGCTCAACATGGGAGATGGTATACTTATGAAGCTGGTAGCAAATCAATGTTCATTCAAATATTTCATATGCAAATTTCACAATCATTGAACAAAAAGCTCATGTATGGGCCTTGGTGAAACCAATGTAATTTGTGTGAACATTTACATGCATTTCTATGTGGTGCCTACCCTGTGGTTGAGACCAAAGTGGAGGCAGCCTGCTCTGTTCCATGCTCTGCCAAAGGAGATGCCCGTGAATACCAACCTCAGAGTTGCCATGCCTGTGGGAACTCAGTTGCGGACTACCCCACCTGCAGGCGTGCAGGGACATCCACAGTCATGGAGGCAGGAATCAGCACGAGTCTCTCTGGCAGTGAGGCCGGTGACCATGGGGTGCTTTAAGAAGGAGCCCCATTGCCAGTAGGCCCGCCTTTTCAGGGCACTACTGCACTTGGGTGCTATGCAGGAGTGGCCTAGCACCTGACAGCACCTGTGTGCATCTGCTTGCCACCATTGCAATGGAACTGCCAAGGCTACTGAGTGTTGCAGCCACATCGTGAAGGCCATCTTGCTGCTCCTGCATTCAGTTGTTGGCCTGGCCTATATGAGTCTCTATGAGGTTGGCCACTCCTTCAGTGGAGTTACTCATGAGCGCAGGCAACAGAGATATGGCGATACCCTTCAACTTCTGCCCAAGGGTGCACACAGCCAAAGGAAACTCTGCCACATGTCCACATATTTCCCTTTGCTGCTTGACGAGCACACTCTTTGTCACTGTCCCCAGAGGCTCGACATCTCCAGAAAGCTGAGCTTGGCTGGTACTTTCCTCCATCTTCCAATGGGGACTCTCACCAGCTTTCAATGCATCCGCCACCTGCTCACATGTGCTGTGCACCTCACCCTGTGACAAACAATCCATACACAGCACAGGTCCCATCACAGTGCCTGTATCTGCACTGGTGGATGGTGCACCCAAGTCAGCCCATCAAATGCACCAATAAATATTTTAATGTAAATGCCTGATATTCTTGTGAAAACAAAAGATGTACAGTTACAATATTTCTATTGCATATTAAAAACACAATTTTCATGCCCAGTGCAGCATGTTTGATTCTGCACTTCAAACTCATTTTGTAACTGGACACAAAGACTGGAAAATATAGCCATCCAAGGTCACCTGACTTATTTTGTGGTTTGGAACCATCCCCCTGTCTCAAGACGGAACAAAGGAACATTCTAGACTGATGAGAATCATTGCCCTTCCCTGAAACCATTCCAAAAAGGTATCATTCAATTGAATGTGTCATTCAGAAACAAAGACACTGCCTGTTTCGAATCCTCAGAGGTGTTAACCCACAACACAGGATGTATAATCAACATGACTACCCACTTAGGTATTTTGGACTTATAGGAACGATGAGGGAGCCATGCTGTTGTCTGGTTTTAAAATCAGTTAGAAGCTGTTTGTAGCATGTTCCACCAGAAAGCCATCAAACTAGCTGCAGGTAATTCAAGCAGCCAAGGTAGTTAACAGCAATACCTTGAAAGTGGGAGATCCACTACCCCAACCTGTTTCAACTTCAAGTTACCCTGAGAACCAACCATTTGGAAATTCGGCTACGAGAGACATCACAGCTTGCTGAGAACCTTTCAAGACCCTCACTTCAATCTTAAATCATTGACACCATCTAAGAAACTACAGGTCTGCCATGAGGGAAACTGGAGATCGTAAATCAGAGCTGAGATAATTGTGACAGTATAGTGCCTTCATCCTCATTTAATCTTTGTCCATGTGTGAGTGCGTGTGTCAGACATTGGCTGGGATTTTCCGGCCCTGTATTGGGCGGGACCCACCGTGGGCGAGACAGTGTCTCAGCCAGAAGTCCATTGACTTGTGGTGGGACCGGAAGATCGCGGCGGTGGGTGGGTGCGGAAAATACCGCCCATTGTGTTTAATTCAGGGTCAGTGTGTAAGGATAAATAATCTTCTTTATTTTTTTTAACTCACAAAAGCTTGCTGCTGAAATTATTTGATTGGGATCCACACTCCAGGGGTAAGAACACACACACCCCTTATGTACAAAAACGTACGGATCATGGGCAGTAAAGGGAGCACATAAATTCTGTCCATGATATAATGCAAAAGCATATTGAGATACACTGTGAACCCAAATTGGAATGTAAAATTTCAAGACCTATTGGGAAAATCTATCCCACTTACTTTGATGCAATTCTTCAAAGACAAGAAATCCATTATCAGTATTTCTAAACATAAATAAGAAATTCTGATTATTTTGCTTCTCAATACATATTTCTCATCACTATTTTTGCTGTAACACATGAATATGAATATAATTAGGAGTAATAGTAGAACAGACACAGTTTGAGGAAACTTGTGATAATTGTAGCAAATAGCTGTTAGAGTGAAATGCCCAACAGGTTTATCATTCTTTCTGTGTGTATTAGTTTAACTATTTCACATAACTGAACAAATTAACAGCTCCAAACTAATTCTTCAGAAGTCACTATCTTTACCAATTACCCAAATTGTTCTATTGATTATATGTGCAATCCCATCTAGCTTTGCGCAGAATCTTGTGGAAGCAATCGGGGTCTCGGCCGTCAGTTCGAGAGCTGGTGAGAATCCACATCACCTCTTTTTGGGAAGGCCCACTGAATCTTGTGTCACTCAGGCACTTGATGGGCCAGTAGCGGGCCTCCACCTGGGATAAAGGACTCTGGGGGGCAGAAGCCCCACCCATTGAGGGCTGCTGGCCAATTAAAGCCTCAGCAGCTCCACCAGGTACAACAACCATCTGAGGCCTCATATCGAGGAGGGACCTAGGCCCAGGTGGGTGATGGCTAAAGAGGGTACTTAAGGGCCTCAACTGGCGGCAGGCCAGGAAGGCCATCCATGGGCCTTCCTGCCCCAGAATTAATTGGGGTAGAGGTGGGAATATGGCGGGATCCCCACCCACCGCCGTCCCACCTGATTAAATGCCCCCCATACCATCAAGGTCAGCACGGGGGTGGACACAAGATTCCGTCCCTAGTCTCATTGAGTGTGAGTCCATACCATGAATATTCTCACAATTTGATACCAATTGCCAGTCTTGGGCATAGATGCCAAAAGGTTGGGGAAATTGCAAAACTGTTCCAAAAGTAATTAGAGCAACCAAACAAAGGAAACAGAAAGGCCAACATTCATGTGAGTTTTTAGTAACATATCAGAAGACAGTACTCAACCTACTCAGCAAGGCTCCTTAGACAGCATCTTCCAAACCCATGGCCATTACCATCTGGAAGGACAAGGGCAGCAGATAGATGGGAACACCACCACCTGGAAGTTCTTCTCCAAGCCACTCACCATCGTGACTTGGAAATATGTCGCTGTTCCTTCACTGTCGCTGGGTAAAAATCCTGGAACTCCCTCCCTAACAGCACTGAGGGTGTTCCTACACCACAGAGACTGCAGCGGGTTAAGAAGGCAGCTCACCACCACCTTTTCAAGGGCAATTAGGGATGGGCAATAAATACTGGCCGAGCCAGCGACACCCACATCCCATGAATTAATAAAAAAGCTCTTCTCTGGTTAGGATCCATGCTGTGCTGATGCAAAATTAAGGTCTTCCCGACTGACCATTGAGAATTTTGTGGATGATCGGTGGGAACCAGCTGTTCTTCTGTCGACACAGAGCCAGATGATTGGGAGAACTGTCAGAGAAAATTCTTGTTGTAGGTGTTTTAAGATATAACTGTTCAATGGGCTGAATTCTACAGGGTAGGGGGGGTGGGTGAGGGGTGACAATGCATATTGCTTGCCTCCCCATTACAAGAGTCAGTTCTTTAACCAACCGACTTCAAAATGGCCACCCGCAGTGATTAAAAAAAAACTGCTGGTGGCCTTAAGGGGCAGAGAGTGGGTCTTCCATCCCTCAATGGGAGGAAGTCCCGCCCTCGAGAGCTACTGGACAATCTGATTGGCTGACAGCTCTAGCAGTCCCAGCAGTCCCAATGCAGTAGTGACTTCAAACAGGTCTATGAAGAATAGCAATGGATCCGGAAGTGAGGTAAGTACCAGGCTTTGAGGACAGGAAAGGATTGGGCACCCTAGGGAGTGCAGGGTGAGAGGGTGTTGGGGGTAACGGGTTTTGAAGGCCAGGTGGGAATGCACAAAGGGAGCGGATATCATCTTGGTGGTGGGGACCTACCCCCACTTGTGCACATCCCCCAAAAGATGCACCCCCTTCCTTCCTGCTTTTTCACCTTAGATGGTGAAAAGTGGACTCCCCAATTTTTCCCACCTTCCCATGCCAACTACACCATGGCACGGGCAGTGTAATATTCCGGTCAATCGCCTCGTTAAGAAGCTCAATTGCCCGTTAACAATTTTTTTTCAAACTGGCAGATAGGCTGCTGATTTGAGGCTGAGCTGCAGAAGAAGATGCTAGGATAAATGATCAAAAACATGGTCAAAGAGGTTGGTTTTAATGAACGTCTTAAAGGAGGAGAGAGAGGTAGCGAGATGGAGAGGTTTAGGGGGGGAATTCCAGGGCTTAGGGTCTAAGCAGATCAAGACATGGGCTGGGATTTTCCTTGCCCGCCAGCGTCGGATGTGTTTGGTGGCATGAGCGGACAATATGGCACGATTGGTTTCACGATGACGAGAAACCATTTGGCGATCGCCTGCTCAGCCCGTCGATGGTGGGCAGCATTTCCCGTCATCGGACATTGGGAACCTCATTATAATACATCTGCATATCATTATTAGGCCAGCCCACTGGAATTATTCGCGCCCCCCCCCCCCCCCCGCCCCACAGCTGGATTGTCCGTCCACGCCGGTGGGAAAGCACACTGATGCGTTTCACAACAGCACATAAAAGGCAAGCACTTGGCGGCTGCACTTTGAGGGGAACCTGAAGGCGAGTACACAGCAATGATGTGCAGCACTCGCCCGTGTTGCCTGTTGGACTTCAAGTTTGAAGTGCTTTGGGGTGGGCAAGGGCTGGTTTGCAGTTGAGGTGGGTTCTGGGGGGGGTGGCAAGGGCTGGCTTGCAGTTGAGGCAGGTTCTGGGGGGGCAAGGGCTGGCTTGCAGTTGAGGCAGGTTCTGGGGGGGCAAGGGCTGGCTTGCAGTTGAGGCGGGTTCTGGGGGGGCAAGGGTTGGCTTGGAGTTGAGGCAGGTTCTGGGGGGGCAAGAGCTGGCTTGCAGTTGAGGCGACTTGTGATGGGGGTGCTGGGCAAGGCCAGCCCTGCCGTTGAGGTGACTTGGGCGGGGGGCACATGGAGTTGGGCAGGCAAGGGCTGCCTAGTGGTTGAAAATAGCGCACAATCATTCGGGGTGGGGAATAGGGTGGGCGAGGGAAGCGGCCAATCATTCGGGACAGTTTATCTAAAGTGACTATTCCTCTGCAGCTGAGACAGCTCAGGCTCACTGATATGATTGGAGTTGGGCTGCGAGCTTATCTGCCCACTCAAGCAATATAGAAACATCAACGTGCCACCAAGTGCTCCAGAGCTTCTCACCACCCCCACCCCCGGCACAGACTGCAAAGTCATGAGCATTTTAGTGGACTGCAGAGCAGTTGAACAACTGCACAAGTTGTACAAACTCCTCACTAAAGCTGGCCATGGTGCAGTAACTGGTGGAGGTGCTCACAATCCCTTGCAATGTCAGCATCCTGGTTTGGACCAGTCTCCCCCATGGTTCAAGCTAACAGTGCAGCCTTGCAGTGTGGGTTAGGAGAATGCCTGTGCCTGAGCTGAGAGCACAGCATGCAGTCCAAAGGGCAAAGCTGCTGCCAATCGGTCAGGTGGAGTGAGATGGAGGTGGGTGGGGTTTCAGGTAGCCATGCAGCGCACTAATCTCTGGCTTTCCAAGTGGTGTCCAGCACTCTCCGGGAAGCATTAAAAGGATTTCACACTTAACCAGTACAGGTTCTTAGTACACTCATGCTAACCCATGTGCCAGATGAGGCACGCGTGGTCGGGAGTCCCTCACAGCTGTAAGATTTGTGGAGGATGGTGACAACATGCAGTGAGGAGACCCCATAGATCCTCTCTTTGGGGTCTATGAACGTTTGACTCCAGTCTGGCTAATGGCAGCGCGCATACCCTCTGTGAGAATGGTCCTGTCATGGAGACATAGTGAAGGCCCTAATAGTTGCTCGAATGCAGGAAGATGATGACGACATGCAGTGAGGACACTCCATAGATCTTCACGTAGCCTCTGTGAATGTCTGACTCCTGACCGGCTGAGGCAGCTCACTTGTGCTCTGTGAGCAGGGTTATATCATAAAGAAGCAGCCATGAAACTTTAGAAGCATCTGATCCTTTGTCTGCTTTCAGCACCTGAGCCCTTCAGGAGCACAGCGTCACTGGTCACAGATGCTGAGGAGATGGGGGCCAGCCCCACCTTAAAGGTGCTGAGAGCACACAGAGAGAATGAGGGAACTCTGTGACGCCTGCCCACAACATTCTGGTAGCAATGACAAGCGCCATCGAGGTGCAGGCATCAGTAATGTGTCCAGTGAGTGTGAGGCCGGACCATCACTATGGTCTGAAGGCTGCACAAAGCACAGGGAAGTGGCCCTAGACTGAGACACCTGCCTTTATCTTGTGCAGAAAGGTTTCACATCTGAGTGACACGAACACTGCTCATCAGAACAAGAAGCCATAGGCAGGGGAGTTTCTTGGGAGTTTATTGACAATAGTGAACAGTATGTACAAACAATTAACACCCGTGCCCAGGCTGTGCAACTAATTCTTCCTAACTTTCCTAATCCTGCCACTATGTCTTGGTGCTTCCCGAACATCCACAGTGGAGGTGGAGGCATCCTGCTGACTGTTATGTCCTGTCTGTGGTGACCTTGTCGGGCGTCCTCTGAAGGGCCGAGACCTGGAGGGCCCCGGCCTGCTTTCGGGGTCCTGCTGTGTGGCAGTGGCACCCTCCTTGGCCTATGGAGCTGGTGTTGCTGAGGTCACAGGAAATGGGGATTCGGATTGTCCGGACACTCCTGGAGTCTCCTGGGTGGATGGCCCCAGAGTCTGCACCTGCTGATCCTCCCTATGAGTGCCCGAGGGCCCCTGGCTGACTCCATGAGCAGAAGGGGTAGCTGGAGTGAGATCAAACTGGCCCACACCCCTCTCGCATACATATTGTTGGAGGCCAGCTATGTCACCTATGATGGAGTTAGCTCACGCAGCTGTACAGGAGTGACATCCTGGACCAAGGTCTCCATGGCAGCCGCCATCCTGCCAGTGTTGATCTCGGTGTATTGGCATGCTGGCACTATCACTTCAGTCTGAAGGCAGACAGACTCCTCCATCGTGTTTTGAAATCTGAGGAGTGCAGCGGACATCCCTTCCTGATGTTCCCGAGCTTTCCTTTGCAGCTCCAGCAACTGTGACATGACCGAGTCCAGAGGCTCATCATCTGACTCGGACTCAGCAAATTTCTGGTCTCCAGCGGTCCTCCGAGTGCCGGAGACCTGGGAATTCCCTGCCGCCACCTGCTGTGGATCAGACAGTGTGATGTGCTCACCAGATTGTGATCCCAAGGCTACTGTAAAGCTAGGTCCCACCGAGGTGTGTGCCTGTGCACTAGTGGAAGGTGTGGGTGAGCGCTGTGATGGGACTTCAGGGAGAGTGTCTCCAGATTCCTCTTCAGATGTTTCTTCAGGGCTTGATTGGAGGCCCTGGGTCATGGACTCCATTGGCTGCTTCCCAGATGTGCCTGTGAAAGCAAGGAGAGATAATTAGTGCATGGCAGTGGCCTGTGAAACAGGACACATCACTCACGGCATGGTTGTCTGATGGATGTTGCACTGCTGGACCCTCACTTGGTTGAGCAGCACCAACCTCACCGTCAGCACAAGGCCGGCCCAGCTTGTCGCCGGCCAGCTGGATGGCTCTGTTTTCAAAGTCCTTGAAGACCTTGATTTCAGGTATTCCTCCACCAGTCTGCAACCTCTCCCTCTTGTTGGGTGCCAGCTTGCCCTGCATGAAAACAGATGGAGAGAGTGTAAGCAGGACACCTGCCAGGCCAGATGATAAGTATGCCTGGCATTTGTGGGCGGTGAGTGGTCCCATGGATGGGATGAAGACAATGACAGTGAGTGTGAGAGAGTGAATGGTGAAGTCCCTTGAACTGGCAGTGAGTGAGTCTCCTTTGGATATGTGATGGGTTTGTGAGTGTGTGAGCTGAGAGTGATGAGAAGAGTGACTTACCCTGGTGGATTGGAGGAGATCATTCATTCTCTTGTGGCACTAGGTGGCTGTCCACTTTTGCAAGGCATTGGCGCTGACCACCGCTGACATTGCCTCTCGAGCCTGGTTGGTCACGCCACTGCCCATCCTGCGGCCAGAGCGGGGGTAGAGAACATCCCAGCAGGTTTCTATGGAATCCAAAAGGCATTCCAGTGACACGTCGCTAAACCTGGGGGCTGCAGCCTTTCTAGCTTTTGTGGACATCTTCCCTGCAGCAGTCGTGGTCTGGAAGCACTGAGATGTGTGCGCATGGTTGGACTTTAAATATGGCGCCCGGCGTGATCAAGCGGCGAGTTGAAGGCAGGCGGGCGAATGAGAGCCCATCCACCATCGAAGCGGCGTGGTTCCCGGGAATGCATGAAAACATGAAAACCCGTCATTGCGGCCGGCGGCTAAAATGCAAATCTGGGATGATTGCACCCATGGTCAGCAATGGTGGAGAAATTAAAATCTGGGATGCACATGAGGCCAGAATTGAAGGAGCGCCAAGATCTTGAAAGACTGTACATGCTGAAAAGCTTCATTAAGGAACAAGGGCAGCAGATTATTGGTGGGATGGGCTGCCCCTCAAATATACAAATGAGGTACAAGTACAGCAGAGCGTCACTGAAAGAGTGAATTCTATGTCAGCTTGTGTCTCTGATGTAATATGTGGCCCAAGACATTTCTCACACAAGAAAAAATGATGGGGGTCAGGGAGGTGGGGAATTGGGGAAATAGATGCCAAGTAATAGTGGGAAAATTCAGTATTAGGAGATAATTAATAAATGCCTGGTTGAAAGGTTTCGGGAGAGAATTCAGAGTTTGTATTGAGATTTTTTGGATGACAATGAAACTCATTGGAGCATTACAATGTTGGAGTGGAGGGATTCACAAGAGGCCGAGTCTAAATATTAGAGGTCCTGAACTGAGATGTATACTAAAAGAGTTTGCAGAGCTATGACACAGTGAGCTCAGGGGTTAACTTGTGAATGAGAACCAGCTTCCCGAAAGCTTTGAACAAGGTTACATCTGGTAAGCCAAAAAAATCAAGGATACAATCTTGAGACAAGATCAATCATCATCTTTTAAGTGCAATGTTTTAAAATTTTCAGGGAAGAGCTTATGCTCGTCTGAAAACATACTCTGCTATGGGTGTTTTTCCTTATGAGTCTTTTTCTTTACAACAGAAGGATGCAAGGAATTTCAAAATTATGTAGATAATTTAAACAAAGTTGAACTACATTAATTCTTTTCTTCATAAACAACCATGGCCTATTTCTGTGAAGTGTTCTAGTAGACAAATGTATCTACCCATGTATACCCCAACCATGAATTACAAAAAGCCCTAAAGAGGTTCTGTTTTCTTTCAGAAGTACAGGAGATCAACAATAAAGTTGCGACAAGAGTCAGACAGTATTTGCATTCCGTTCACTTTTACCTGTTCTGCTCGAAGGACCAGACACTCTTCTACATTCTTCTTTTCAGGGCCCCATTGCATAGACAGAATGTCAGGATATTACAGAATGTGTGTCTCAAAACCTTGGAAACCCCAGCTACAGTTTGGCCTGCTCTTCCCCACCACTGCAATTTCTTTTCATTTTCTAAGTTTGAGTGACAATGAACCAGCGATTTATCCAGAACATGAGAAATGATTAGAATCTTCAGGTTTAACAGGGCAAATTAAATATCAGCATCATTACAAAGGCAGCATTTTAGTTAAACATGGTGGAATACAGTCTGCTTTATGTCGCAATGTTCAGAATCCGTGGATACAGACATACCCCCACAGAAAGCTGTGAAGCAGTTGGAGCAAGAACCCAAGGCTACACACTTCAATGCTCGATCCACACCTTGCTCAAAATATATTCGCCCCCACCGATATATCTAGTCAGTAATTTAGTTCTTCCTTGGTCTCAGAATTGTTAAAGAAAACTTACAGTTGCTAAGTTCGCCATTCATGACTGATCTCTGAGGAATGTCAGCCAGTTCTTTGCTTATGTTTCCATAAACTATTCCTCTACCTCTTCCCATTTTTTCCTTTTAACTTATTTTTGGTTTTATTTTACAGACGTCCAAATACATTGAGATGAAATTTGTACAGTTAACTCATTCTTTCCATGAGATGAATATTTGTTATAAACCATCCAATTTTTCTTCCGTCTTAATCATCATTGTCTAGGAATTCCAGAAAAAAAAAGAGGCGATTACCCTGAAGATTTGAGAAATTACTATACTTGAGGTTATCAACACAATAGCAGTTATGTTTCTTTTTATTAACCTGGCTGCTTGTTCAAAACTTATTATGCCTGTAGCAGCAAGTGAAAATGGCAGAGTCCATTAACAATGCTAAACTCTTAGCCAGAACAAGCACTGTCTATGGGCTGCTGTGGTAAAATGGAGTGCTATGTACCTTTAAGAGAATGTAGTTAGTTAACTGTGTGACTGTATTGACCAATTGCTACACAGCGCGGGCTTCTTGGGTAACTGTAAGTCTAAAGCTGGAGGTGATTGAAGAGGCACACATGGTGTTAGTGCTCCATTCTTAATTCCAATAAACCACCAGTCTTTGTTCAGTTAATCGGTCTCTCTGCCTGTATTGTTTCAAGCACCAACTAATGTGTTAATATCAAGGATGCAGCTAGCATACGCCAGACAAAGTGAACCTGATAACCAAAAACATAAAACTGGCGATGAGGATAAAAAAGATCACTTGTGGACAATCAAGAAAGCTGCGGTGAGCCAGCTACATTACTTCACCACTACCTTGAAGCTGTTTGAAAGTGCAGTCTCTTTAGTCATCGAGTATGCCGCAGTTTGGGCATCTTGAACCATTTGATCCCATTTCCAATGACTGGTCTCATTACGTCGAACGCCTAATGTTCTTCTTTACCCCTAATGACATCATGGAGGAGGACAAGAAGAGGGTGATTCTTTTGTCCGCATATGGGAGCAAAACATATGGGCTGATCCGCAGCCTCACGTCACACAACACCCCTGATACAAAGGCCTTCGACAAGTTAGTAAACATTGTAGAAAACCACCTGAATCCAAAGCCCTCAGTCACTATGCAGCGTTTTAAATCCAATTCCAGGAATAGGCTTCCAGGAGAGACAATCGCTAACTATGTAGCTGCTTCAAAGGAATTAATGGAATATTGTGAGTTCGGAACTTTAATTAATGACATGTTAAGAGACCATTGATATGTGGTATCGGGGAGGATGCTATTCAAAAGCAATTGCTATCTGAGACCAATCTAGACTTCAGTAAAGCATTAGAATTGGCAACAGCCATGGAGAGCGCTGTTAGAGAGTCGGAGGCAATGAAAGATACACAAAATGGCACCGTCCATCTTGTAAGGCGGGAAGGACCAGTTACAAAAGGCGCGAAAATGTCAGACTCTGCAGAAAGACGGGAAACACCCACTATGTACAGACCATTGAAGGACAACAGTACTACAGTGAAAACCCATGACATTAACGAGAGAAATGCATCCAGGCAGTCTGCAGGCGATCGACAGTTCAGAAATATCGAATGCTTTTTCTGCCACTGCAATGGTCACATGGTGCGGCACTGTAGAGATCGGCTGAGACAGCATTTTAAAAACAAGGGTAGAAATCGCAAAATCTGTCTCGTTGAAAAACCAGAGGAAGCAGAATCTGACATCTAATCATTATACAACCTTAAGGTGGGTAGAACCGAGTCAATCCAGGTAGTCATTAGAATCAATGAACAACCCATCAAGATGAAGGTCGATACTGGGGCACCAATGTCTGTCATAGGAGAACATACGTTCAGATACTTGAATAAAGGAGTCCATCCTTTAAGTGTGGAAGAATCAGACACTAAATTAAAAACATATACGGGTGAAGAAATAAGAGTGAAAGGGATATGTCAAGTCTTGGTGCAGTATGGGGACTAGTCTGCAAATTTACCCCTTATTGTAGTAGCTGGGGCAGGCCCCTGTTTAATTGTTCACAACTGGCTCAAAAAGATTACATTGAAATGTGCCGAGATTTTTCAAATCAGAACGAGAAACTTACAGGTACGTTATAAAGGTGCACTTCCATCTTCAGTGATGAGCTAGGAAGGATTTGTGGGCAAAAAGCCAAAACCCACGTAGACCCTAACACAACCCCCAGATTTATCAGAACCAGACCAGTTCCTTAGGCTCTATGGGACAAGGTTGAGGCTGAGATAAACAGGCTGGAAAAGTTGGGTATCTTACAACCGGTGTAATCTTCCGAGTGGGCGGCACCCATAGCACCCATACTGAAGCCAGACCAAAGTGTTCACTTATGCGGTGACTATAAGTTAACTGTAAACAGAGTGGCCAAACTTGATAGACACCCGATACCGAAGATTGATGAACTATATTTGAATTTGGCAGGGAGAGCCACATATTCAGAACTCGACATGAGCCACACCTACCAGCAGGTAGAGTTGGAAGAAGGCTTCAGGGAATTTGTGACTGTCAATACATATCAAAGATTGTTTCAATATATTCGACTACCCTTAGGGGTCTCATCGGCGTGTGCTATTTTGCAGTGCACCATGGAAAATCTGCTTCAGGGACTGCCCCATGTCATTGTTTATCTAGATGATGTCTTAGTCACTGGACAAACTGACAAAGAACACTTAGCTGATTTGCAGGAGGTGCTGAAACGCTTCTCACAAGTGGGGATATGTTTGAATTGAGAGAAATGTATTTTCCAAGCCAGAGGTAGTTTATTTGGGCCATAAGGTCAAAGTGCAGGGCCTGCATGCCGTGGAAGAAAAGGTCAAGGCCATTCGCGAGGCACCTGCAGCGAGAAACACTACAGAACTAAAGGCCTTCTTAGGCATGATAAACTGCTATGGGTGATTTCTCCCAAATCTATCAACCGTTCTGGCTCTGTTATACATATTGCTTAAGAAAAACCATAAAATGGATTTGACAAGTTCTGCACCAAGATGCGTTTCTGAAGGTAAAGCAATTGTTAAGATCATCAGCCCTGCTGGTCCACTTTGACCCAAAGAAAGAATTGATTTTAACTTCCGACATGTCACCTTATGGAGTAGGGGCTGCACTTTCACATTAGAAGGCAGATGGCTCTGAACGACCCATCGGTTATACATCTCGCACACTCAGTGCTGCAGAGCGACAATATTCTCAAATTAAGAAGGAGGGCTTGTCTGTCGTGTTTGGTGTTCGGAAACTTCATCAATATCTCCATGGTCGCCATTTACACATTATATCTGAACACTGGCCTCTGCTGGGATTATTTGGAGAGGATAAGACGATACCCGCCATTGCATCTGCTCACATCCAGAGCTGGGCACTGATATTGGCTGCTAACGAGTACAGTTTTATTCATCAATCGGGACGCACTGAGCCACCTCCCCCTGCCAGATAACACCATGAAGGTTCCAGTTCACCAGGAACTTGTCTTATTACTAGATTTTTTGGATTCCTCCCCTGTCCAGGCCAAACAAATCCGTGAGTGGACAAGCTGAGATCCACTTTTATCTCACGTCTGGGAGCAGCTCTTGAATGGATGGTCAGGAGAGCTAAAGTCTGATGACATGAAGCCCTATTTTTTATTTTATTCATTCACGGGATGTGGGTGTCGCTGGCTGGGCCAGCATTTATTGCCCATCCCTAGTTGCCCTTGAGAAGGTGGTGGTGAGCTGCCTTCTTGAACCGCTGCAGTCCATGTGGTGTGGGTACACCCACAGTGCTGTTAGTGAGGGAGTTCCAGGATTTTGACCCAGTGACAGTGAAGGAACAGCGATATATTTCCAAGTCAGGATGGTGAGTGACTTGGAGGGGAACTTCCAGGTGGTGGTGTTCCCATCTATCTGTTGCCCTTGTCCTTCTAGGTGGTAATGGGTGTGGGTTTGGAAGGTGCTCTCTAAGGAGCCTTGGTGAATTCCTGCAGTACATCTTGTAGATGGTACACACTGCTGCTACTATGCATCAGTGTTGGAAGGAGTGAATGTTTGTAGATGTGGTGCCAATCAAGCGGGCTGCTTTGTCTTGGACGGTGTCCAGCTTCTTCAGTGTTGTTGGGGCTGCACTCATCCAGGTAAGTGTGGAGTATTTCATCACACTCCTGACATGTGCCTTGTAGATGGTGGACAGGCTTTGGGGAGTCAGGAGGTGAGTTACTCATCGCACGATTCCTAGCCTCTGACCTGCTCTTATAGCCACAGTATTCATATAGCTGGTCCAGTTTCTGGTCAATGATAACCCCCAGGATATTGTTAGTGGGGAATTCAGCAATGGTAATGCCAGTGAATGTCAAGGGACTATGGTTAGGTTCTCTCTTGTTGGACATGGTCATTGCCTGGCACTTGTGTGGCACGAATGTTACTTACCATTTGTCAGCCCGAGCCTGGGTATTGTCCAGGCCTTGCTGCATTTAGACATGGACTGCTTCAGTACCTGAGGAGTCATGAATGGTGCTGAACATTGTGCAATCATCAGTGAACATCCCCACTTCTGACCTTATGATGGAAGGAAGGTCATTGATGAAGCAGCTAAAGGTGGCTGAGCCGAGGACACTATCCTGAGGAACTCCTGCAGTGATGTCCTGGAGCTGAGATGATTGACCTCCAACAACCACAACCATCTTCCTTTGTGCTAGGTATGATTCCATCCAGGAGAGAGTTTCCCCCCTGATTCCCATTGACTCCAGCTTTGCTAGGGCTCCTTGATGCCAAACTCGGTCAGATTCTGCCTTGATAACAAGGCCAGTGTCTCTCACCTCATCTCTAGGTTCAGCTTCTTTGTCCATGTTTGTCCAGGTTTGAACAAAGGCTGTAACATTTATTTAAATAGTTCCTTTAAGATAATAAAACGTCACAGGAAAATTATAAAACAAAATATAACACTGAGACACAAAGATTTGATCAAAGTGGTGAGTTGTAAAGAGTGTCTTATTGGAGGAAAATGAGGTAGAGTGGCACAGAACTGCAGGGAGGGGATTCCAGAGCTTGAGGCCTAGGCAACTGAAGGCACAACCACCAATGATGGAACAATTAAAATTGGGGGTGCTCAAGAGACCAGAATTAGATGATTGCATATATCTCAGAGAGTTATGGGGCTGGAGGAGATTATAGAGATAGGGAGGGGAATGGCCTTGAAGGGATTTGAAAACAAGGATGAGAATTTCAAAAGCAAGACATTGGTTGACCAGAAGCTGGCTCCACCATGGTAAAGGACATTGCACAGAATTTGAAGTGTGTAAGTGGTGGCCAAATCCATGAGAACACTTGTGAACCCAGTGATGCAGTGTCTGGTGGCTACTGTCTCAGCTTTCACTGCAACAGAAGTCACCGAACATTTCAGTCTTCAGTGGAAGTTCAGCTGGAGGTAATGAGGTTCATTCTTTTGCTATGCAGGCTCAGACTGCTGCCATCATGGGGGTGGATCTCAGTGCACAAAGGGGTATGCAGCCTTCTACAGCAGTCCCCAGCAGCCTGTCCTCCAACTGATGAACAAGATTGCTGTGGCGTCACCTAGGGGAAGTGGCAGTGGCTGAGCATGAACTTGCTGTCCTCCCTCAGGATGGCAGCCTTTAAGCACTCTTCCAGTGCTCTTGCTGTTGTCTTGTCAGCCAGCCATCCCAGACTGCTACTGCCCATGCTGAGGTGGTGCAGCCTGAAGCCAGGCCGTCAAGGCCCAGAGCTGCTCGAGGGCATCCTGCAAGTCTGTATTCTTGCCAAGTGAAAGTTATCATTCTTTCACTATTAATGCTGCAACCACTGGGTTAGCACTGCATGTAGGAGCGTTAGGTCAGGTAAAGGCACCCAGTGGACAGGGACTGTTCAATTGCTTAAGTATTATTGGATATGTTGTTGGATAAATTTGTAATTGGCGTATTTGAGTTGGTAGCTTTTTTTTGCAGGAAAAGAAGTGGCAATGTTAACAAAGGATGAGATCAGTGACTCAGTGAGAAATGATTTTGGTTCAGAGGGTCAAAATGTAGAATTAGTTTTGGTGGAGTTAAGAAATCGCAAAGGAAATAAGTCAGTGGTGGGTGCAGATGATAGGCCACCTGACAGTAGTTGTACTGTAAGGCAGAGTATAAATCAAGAAATATTGGAGGGAACCAGAAATCAGGAAACTACAGGCCAGCTAGTCTAATATCTGTCATTGGAAAAATGCTAAAATCCATTATTCAGAAGGTAGTAGCAGGACATTTAGAAAAATATGATAAAACCAGACAGATTCAACGTGGTTTTGTGAAAGGGAAATCATATTTGCCAAATTTATTAGAGTTCTTTGAAGATGTAACAAGCAGGGTGAATGAAGGAAAACCAGTAGGTATAGTGTATATGGCATTCGCTTATGTGCCACATAAAATCTTACTGCACAAGATAAGAGCTCATGGCATTGGGGGTGATATATCAGTATGGATAGAGGATTGGCTAACAGGAGGCAGAGTTGGGATAAATGGACCATGTTCAGGTTGTCAAACTCTAGCTAGTAGAGTGCCTCAGGGATCAGTGCTGGGGTCTCAACTATTTAGGATCTATATTAATGACTTGTAGGAGGGGGCAGACTGTATTCCAGCCAAATTTACTGATGACACAAAGATAGATCAGAAAGCAAGTTCTGAGGAGAATACAAAGAGTCTTCAAGGGGATATAGATAGATAAAGTGAATGGGCAAAAATTTAGCAAATGGAATATGATGTGGGAAAAAGTGAGGTTGTCCACTTTGACATGAAGAATTAAAAAGCAGAATATTATTTAAATGTATAGCGACTGCAGAATGCTGCAGTACAGAGGGATCTGAGTGTCCTTGTACACAAAGCATGAAAATATGGGAATGCAGATACAGCACGTAATTAGGAAGGCAAATGGAATGTTGGCATTTATTGAAGGGGAATAGAGTACGAAAGTAGGGAAGTCTTGCTACAGCTGTACAGGTCATTGGTGAGATGCTCCTGGAGTACTGGTATGGTCTTCTTACTTAAGGAGGGTTATTCTTGCATTGGAAGCAGTTAAGAGAAGGTTCACTAAACTGAGTCCTTGGATGAAGGGATAAAGGTGTTGTCTTATGAGGAAAGGTTGGGTCTACACTCATTGGAGTTCAGAAGAATGAGAGGTGATCTTATTAAAACAGACAGGGGGCTTGACAGGGTAGAAGCTGAGGGGATGTTTCTTCTCATGGGGGAATCTAGAACTAGCAGGCACAGTTTAAAGATTGGGGGTCTCCTATTTAAGACGGAAACAAAGAGGAATTTCTACCACTATCTTGAAGACACTATCCGATGAATACAATAGCCATCCCTCAAGTGGTCAGGTAGTGGAACTTCTGCTTGAGAATACTGATGGTCTGCTTCACTATGTTCCTGGAGGCAGCATGGCACTTGCATATTGATTACTCTTAGGTGGTTGTGTGGCAGTGGGGAGTTATGAGCCGTGAGTATAGGGCATATTCCTTGTCTCTGAGCAGCCAGCCTCTGGTTCTCCACTGTGACCCAAAGACAGTCGGAATAGCTGACTGCCTTAGAATGGCTGCCAGGTTAGTAAACGTTCAGTGACATGATGGTTCAGAGGTTGTCGTGCACCAACTGTTTGTTAATGGAGTGGAACTCTTTCCGATTTCTGTATCTCCCCATGTTTACATGTGGAGCGGGTGGAGCTACCTATGTGCAGTTACTTCCTGCACCGTTGGGAATCTCATTACCTTGGCAAAGCCATGTGTCCACTCATCCTGCTTCTCTACTGTACAAGTGAAAATAATGAACTCTCCTCTCCTTGCATATAGGGCCTCTGTCACCTCTGAGATGCTGTAGTGCAGGGCAAAGTGGGATATCTTTTCTCCTGCCTGGAAGGATCTGATAATCTAAAGGTTAAGAGTGACAGTGAATTTGAGGGCCACTGGCTGTGCCAAGGTGGGACAGTTTTGCAATCATCCCCTTGATAAATCTCATGCTGAGGTGTAGTTAGAGAATAGTTCCTGAAAACCTTTGATGGTCACTGCAGTGTTCAATTGTTTGGTAGTTAATTATGTATGTCTGGTACCTGTTCTCTGTTTTCTGTGTGTGATCAGTTGAGCCTGGGTGTGGTTACAGAGAAAGAGAAACTAAAGTGAGGCAAGCAGCTGGGAGCATGAGAGCAGACATTTTAAAGCATTGAATGAAACTCCAGGCATATAACTTGGAATGTATCATCTCTACATATCTCTGAGGCATAAAACAGTTTGGACCTTTTCTAAAGAGTCTTCCTCCTTCCTTTTTGCAAGTCCTCTCTCAGCAGCCTCAACTCCATTTCCCTGTTGTGTTACAGATGCAGGAGAACTGAAACTACATGCCCATAACTGCTGCAGTCATTCTGCAGACAGGTCACAAAGCTCCTCTGCCTTCCCTGTCATGATGCAGCAACACCCCTTCCAAATCCATCAAGTTACCAGAACAGGGCATCCATAAGTTTTGACAGAGCAACAGAAATGCAAGAACAACTCACCTGCAAGTTGGAGACTGGTCCTTTAATTACCATTACCGGGGAAGGTTCTTTATGCAAGCTGGGGCTAGTTAGCATGGGACAGTTACTGGACCTGCGCTATCCAAGTCTGCAGAACTGCATCAAATCAGCATAAGAGGCTTGACTTCACAGTTTGCCAACAGTCAGATCATCTGACATACACTACACACCCAGACTAATGCCCGTCTGAACATCAAGGGTTGTGTGGGCTATGCCAGAATGAAGGGTTCTCAAGATTCCCCCTTTTTTATATCATCAACAAGGATATGACTTTTGGACTTTTAAACTGCTGAGTTAAGTGTAAAACCTTGCAGAAAGGAGGCTGGGCCCATGAAGGCCTGGGGCTGCACATACCCGGGCTTATTGAGTGTAGTGTGGATTGTTTTGCCTGAAACCAGACAACGAGAGGAGACAGAATACGCGTTCTTCCCTTTAATACAATCAACCCAGAGAAAGACTTCACCTCACACGAAACTGAAGCCTATCAAAATCTTGCATAAATAATCGCTACTAACTACTAAGGCAGGAAGGCACAATCAATTCAATTATGCGAACCCATCAATACTCCACACACACAATGGCTTTCAGTTCAAAACTATTTACTAGGCAGGAAGACAATGATAAACATCATGCGAGCCCATTAAAAACAACGAGACAACAATCACCAGGGGAAGCCCACCAAAGTCAAACAAAGAACTAACCTTGATTTGGATTCCGATAAGAAATTCAAAAGACAGTATAACTGGGCAGTCAGTTACGAAGGAGAGAGAGGGAGAAACCAGCTAGCAGAAGGGTAAGCAGTTTTGAAAGCTGACACAGGGCAGTGAGAATTTTTGGAGCGATTGAAACAGAGTTTAAGCAAGAAGATCTGGAGGTTTGCAGGCCCGCAGGCAACATCACGGCTAGGGGCGCGGTGTGACAGGCTCAACCAAAGACAACAAGGCCGCAACCGCAGCCCTCCACGAAGATCGAATACCCACAACCGCGCCCTCCACCCAACTGAAGAACCTTCGCAGATTCCACAGACCAGGACCACGTGGGGACGGAAGGCCCCAGATGACACAAAGAGCGTACCCCAAAACTGCAACCGGCTTACCTGGCTGGATTTCAAACTGTCAAAGAACCCTGGGTTGGTGAGCATGATCCCTGATCTCTCCTAGTTCAATTTAGTTAGGTTTTGAGGGTGGGACAAGGGTAAGGGGATTAGTAGTGTGATTTTCCCCCGTTATGCCGTGTGTTCCCCATTCTTAACTAAGTGTACTTTGTAAGTCTGTATAATCTCAGTGTAATCCTAATGTTATAAGTTCATTTGTGACTTCAATAAACTCAGTTTTTCTTGCACCAAAACCAGTTGTCTGCTGCACTTAGTCACAACCCCCAAATAAGTCCAAGGTCTAGAACCCAGGGAGTGGGAGCAATTCGAACCACTCAGAAGTCAGAGGTGAAACTGACACACACCACACTCCCTACAAGAAGTGCCCAAAATTCTGCGTGTGCTATTTGGAGGGCTTCAAGCGCTGGTTCCAGAGGCACTATAGAGTCAAATTTTGCATATCTATTTTTTTTAATTGTGAGATGAATCACAATTAATTTTTTAAATCAATTGACAGCCCTGGTATATAGCTATATGCATTGCCTGCCTGCAGTGATTCATTGCAACACATGGATCAGGCTTCTCTTAATGTGTTTGGCTATGATTATTTTTTGCATGGTTTAGCCAATGTTGAGATGTGAAAATGATGCAGGCAGTTTTGCATTTGTACTGGTAGCAATCCGGAATTACTTCGTTCTTGGTGGTAAAAAATGTATTCATTTTGAATCTCTTGGTACCTCATAACCAAATGGTGGTTAGGTACGCTTCATCAGCTGGCCTTGAAAAAACTAGCATTTGATCCTCAAGGAAAACAGTATATTTTTGATTTTGGTTTCTCTCGGTTTAGAAGGAGTTCCCGATGTTAGACTGCAAATGTACTTCAAGTCAGAGACCGCACTGAGTGGTGGTTGACTGTCTCACAGCAGAGTAAAGTGGAGCTGGATCATAACTTTGCATTTTGAAGCACTCTGCATGTGGAGACTGTCAAGAGGAGGGGCATGACCTTGCTTGCGAATAGCATTGCCTCTGTGTGATGTGTATATAGACAGCAAGCTCATCAACTGAAACTAAAGAATGAGTAAGTAAAGCTGAAGAGAATCATGATATTTGCTTCTGAAAGAATGTTGAAAAAAATGAAACTGACCCTTTGGACCCCCGGGAGATATAAAAAAATAACCAAAACCTGCAAGAAGGAACTGAGGGCCACCAAAAATGCCCATATATAGAGGCACAAAACATATTTGGGCCTGAGGCATAGCTTCAAGCCCAGGCTCCAGAAATGAGCAAGATAAGCTCAAGGTCTCTGAGGTTCACAAGAGACAGAGGGGAGTTCATGGATAACTATATCTTTTGTTTCTGGGATACGTTGAAATATAGCTGTGCTTGTTATAAATTTAACTCTGAGGACATTGTAAGGTGAGTGGAAAACTAACAGATCTCCTCAACAGACCTGGCTTCAAGTATGTGTTTGGTTGCTTATGTGGCAGTTGCTAATGATTCACTGTTGCTTTCTAGAGAAAACAATTGTTTTAATAGCTGAGGCTTTTCAAAATGTTTGCACTTGAATCTTGCTGTATGGATGTGAGTCATGTACTAAGCTGTAAATTATACACTGTAACCTCTCCAGTCCAGAAATCTATTGTTCAGAAATACCAGGAGCTGGATTTTAAGTTGAGGGTGGGCTCCCTGCACCCCAGTGTAAATTTCAGGGGTGAACTCACGGCTGCTTAGCCAGCTCACTCTGCTTTAATTTTCTGGGCAATGGCCCTTTATTCAGGGCTAATTGAAGGTTGGCAGCTCGGCACACCAGCAGTGTCAAACTGATGTGGTGGCCACTGCTGGTACTGCATGTGGGCCAAGGTGGTGGCATTCAGCAATGGACCTGGACATTCAGGTAAGTCCAAGGTCTTACTGAGGCCAGGCTGACAGGCCCCAGTGAGGAAGTGGCGATGGGAGGTGGTGGGGGTGGGGGGTGGGGGTGGTGGAGATGGTGGTTTGTGTGCATGTTAGACAGGGCAGGTGGTGAGGGTAGGCATGGGGAGGCAAAACAGTAGGAGGGGAGACCTCCAATTTAACACAGAGATGGAGGGACTCCCCACCTTTTACTGGCCAGCAGTCTGAAGGTTAAACCTACCGGACTACACATTGGGCATAGGCCTCTCGCGCCAGTTATATTGGAGCAGCATTAATTGCCCACTTAAGGTCTTCAATTGGACCATGGGTGGGTGACCCACCCAACACCTCCCCGGCTGCCTGGAAAATCATGATGGGGGTGGGGAATGGGTGGACCGGCAGCGGGTATGCCACTGATGGCACAGCACCCTCATTTCTGGGACCACCTGCCTGTTTTCCTGCCTGCGGGTGGCTTGTAAAATTCAGCCCCCTGTGTCCAGCAATGTTTTGAGCAGACCCAAGCAAATCACGGCAACATTTTAGTACAGTACTTTGGGAGCAGAAACATGGAAGATACAGTAATTAGATAAATTTTATTATCCCATTTTTATTACTGCTTTATAATGTTTAACAGTTTTATATCCGAGGTAAATACTTACATCTACAGTATTTTAGGGTTCACACACTATTGGTTAGGTATTCTGATGTCATGATATAATCTAGAAAATTCAAAATCCAGAAATAATTCCATTGTAAGCATTACAGCCTGGAGAAGTTAGAGTATATACTATTCAACCAGTGTAAGGAATAAATACAGATAATAGCTCAGAATGTGTTTTGCAGAAGAATGTTTGCTTGTTCACCCAGAATTTATTTTAGTTCAATATTAACAGAAGTAGACTTCCCATCCCATATCCTTGCTTATGTCACAAGAGTGGTATTCTTGAAGCCAAAAAGTCTTTGACAGTATAGGAACAATAGGACCATCCAGTGTTCCCTCTCATTTTTCTTCAAGTGCGCAGCCTGCTTGTTGCACTACACAAAACAACCCAAATTGCCGTGTGACCATGCATGCGCATGTGTTAAAGGAAACATTAATTGTGTGCAGCCTGCTTGTTTCACAGCGTGGCACGGTCTGGATTGCTGTGTGGACGTATGCTCAGTAGAAGCATTCTCACCTCTGAGAAGGTTGTCAGACCCACTCCAGAGACTTGGGATATAAAGATCTCCAGGCTAACACGTCAATCAATGATAAGTCACCTGGTCCAGATGGGATGCATCCAAGGATGTTGAGGAAAATAAGGGTAGTAACTGTGGAGGTCCTGGCCGTAATCTTTCTATCCCCCTTAAAATAGGGGGCATTGGAGAACTACAGGTCAGTCAGTTGAACTTTGGTGGTGGGAAACTCTTAGAAATGATAATTCAGGACAAAATCAACAGTCATTTGGACTTGTGGATTAATTTTGGAAACCAAGCATGAATTTGTTAAAGGCAAATTGCATTGAACTAACCAGACTGAGTTTCCTGATGAGGTAACAAAGAGGTGTGAAATGGTGTAAATGGGCTTCCAAAAGACGTTTGATAAAGTGCCACATAATAGGTTTGCCAGCAAAGTTGAAACCTATGGAATAAAAGGGACAGAGTGAGTGACAGAGTGTATCATTGAATGGTTGTGTTTCAGACTCGAGGAAGATATACAGGCTGCTTCCACAGGGATCGGGACTAGGGTCACTGCTTTTCTTGATATATATTAATTAGGCCTGGATTTCCCGGCCCCGTCATGGTGAGACCTGCTGCTGGAGATTCGGCAGCCCAGCCAGAAGTCCATTGACTTTCGGGAGCGGACGATCCTGGTGATGGACGGGGCCGGAAAATCCCGCCCTTAGACTTGGGTGTCCAGGGCACAGTTTCAAAGCTTTCAGATGGCACAAAATTTGGAAGAATTGTGAACTGTGAAGACGATGGTAATAGAATTTAAGAGGACATGGACAGGCTGGTGGAATGGGTAGACAAGTGATAGATGAAATTTAATGCAGGGAAGTGTGAAGCGATACATTTCAGTAGGAAGAATGAGGAGAGGTAATATAAATTACAAGGTATAATTCTAAAGGTGGTGCAGGAACAAAGAGACCTGAGGGTATATGTGCTCAAACTGTTGAAAGTGGCAGGGCAGATTGAGAAAATGTTTAAAAAGGCAGTAGGAATCCCAAACTTTCTAAACAGACATGTGATGAACCTTTATAAAACACTGGTTCAAGAGAAAATGTTCCCATTGACAGGAGGGTTGAGAACAAGAGGATACAGATTTGATACAGATTGGCAAAAGAACCAAGAGTGACTTGAGGAAAAGCTTTTTCATGCAGTGAGCAGTTACAATCTGGAATGTACTGCCTAGAGGGTGGTAGAGGCAAATTCAATTGTAGGTTTCAAACGGGAACTGGATAAGCACCTGAGGGGAAAAGAATTGCTGGGCTATGAGGGAAAGGTAGGGGGCTAGGACCAGCTAAATTGCTCGTGCAAGAGAGTCAGCACAGACTCGATGGACTGATTAGCCTTCTTCTGCGCTTTAAACATGATTGGCATGAGTATCAGAGCTTTTGATTCATGAGAGTGATGGTTCTGCTCCATCAAGACCCTGAGAGCAGGGTACGTCTTTATGGCCAGAATTTGAAGCTGGTTGTGTGGGTGTGCGCCCAGCCCGACAGCGTGTGAAATTGAGTGAGAAGATGCCAGGCGTGTGTCCCGACGTCATCGCGCACTGGCGTGATATTTCACTCGGTGGGTGCGAATGTCAATCGGAAGCACCCCCGCCAACAATTAAGTGGGAAATTAAGCTCATTAAGGAAGCAATCCTTACTCCTAAAATCAATTTTATGTGGCCTGTCCACTTTTATATAGTTAGAGTGGGCAAATCGGCCGGCAGCCCTTACATTTTGGCTGAAAGCTTGATCCAGGGCAGGATGAAATGTCCAGAGTGCAATAAAATAAAGAAAGATAGTGGGGGACTGATGGTTTTTGAGTTCTGCTGTCAGGTACTTGAATGTGCTGCATAGATACAGTTTGGTGCATTTTTTCTTGCCATTTAATCTGTCCAGGTCTGCAGCTCCCTGAGGCAGCTCCACAGCAGTCCTCTGCCTTCAGGGAGCTCGCGAGAAGCGCCCACCCACACCCTCACTTTTGTCGGCACCCGCCCTCTTCCCACACCACAACCCCCACCCCCGCCGGCAGCGCTGAGGTTTTCTCAGCCAGCGTGAAATTGCGCTTGGGGGCTGATTGCAGGTGGAAGCACATTTTACGACCGCTTCCGGGCCTGTCGATCGCGTGTGCCTGACGAACGTAAGATTCAGGCCTATATAGTGCCCTTCAGCCCTTCTTCTTGTGTGATTCATTCGTGTAATCAGCTAGGGTTGTGACGATTAGCTGGCTTGTACACATGATTGGTGGCATAAAGGCAGCCTTTAATTGAGTTTCAAAGGTACCCATTCATCCTCCTCTTGGTTCTGAAATATCTGCAATAAAGTGTAATGCTCTGAGAAATATCCATGTAGGCAGCAACAACTTACATTTATGTAGCACTAGTAATGGTTTATAATGTCCTGAGGCACTTCACAGGAGCACATAAGACAAAAATTAACACCAAATCAAAGATGGAGACATTAGGGCAAATGACTAAAAGCTTGGTCAATAAGTTGGATTTTAAAGAGCACCTTAAAGGAAGAGAGGTGGCTTTATCTGGGAGTCAGAGAGGCTACGGATCTGCGAGGAACAAGCCCAGAGCGGGAGAATATAACACAGGACCGAGGCTCGAGGCCTACACTTACCTAGGAGTAAAAGAGGCAGAAGACATGTGAGGAAGCAGCCCGGAGCAGGAGAATATAAATTGGGGCCGAGGCTGAAGGCCGACACTTACCTGGGAGTCGGAGAGGTGGCAGACCTGTGAGGAACCAGCCCAGAGCAGGAGAATATAACCTGAGACTGAGGCTTGAGGCCTACACTTACCTAGGAATTTGGGGGGGGGGGGGGGGGGGAGACAGTGCACATGCGAGGAAGCAGCCAGAGCGGGAGAATATAACTCAGAATCAAGGCTCAAGGCTTACACCTACCTAGGAGTCAAAAAGGCAGTGGACATGCGAGGAAGCAGCCCAGGGTGGGAAGATATAAATCAAGACTGAGGCTCAAGGCCTACACTTGCCTGTGAGTTGAAGACAGAGTGGACGTGCAAGGAAGCAGCCCAGAGGGAGAAGATATAAATCGAGACTGAAGCTTAAGGCCTACACTTGCCTGGGAGTCAGAGAGGTAACCAATCAGCTGCTCGAAACTGGCCCACGCTGAGTTTGTAAGAAGAGTGGAAAAACAAATAGAGCAGGATTTTCCCTTCATCAAGTGGGCACGGCGAGCGGGCCTGGGAACGGCTGCCGCCCACGAGCAGGCTCTGACCGCGATTTCACGCTGGCTGGCTAATTAATGAAATGTGCGCTGCGGGCCTCAGCAGTGCCAGGGTGGGGGTGGGAGGAGCGCGAGCGCTGAAGTCTGCGCATGCGCAAGGGAACGTGCACTGAAAGTTCCCTGAGGGAGAGGGAAAATAAGGGAAACATCCCCACGTGTGACTCGGTCACATGGATAGGGACACATTAAAAATTATGTCTCAAAATTTTTTTTTCATTACTGTTGGAAACCTCATCCCACCCATGGATGAGGTTTCCTCAAAAATGCAAAGACCACCTGGCCTATTCGGTTGGATGGGCAGAGAAAAATGTGATTAAATTAATTGACTAATGGCCTTAATAGGCCTCTTAATTGTTGGCGGGCACACTGCTGACTTTCATGAGCGCCCACCGACCGAAATACTGTGCGAGTGCGTGATGACGTCGGGATGCTCGCCCATCGTCATCACGCGCTATTTTACTCCCGACTGGGTTGGGCACGCGCCCACCCCACGGGTGGGACAAAAAATCCTGCCCACAATGTCATCACAACAAGGAAGCAATTTGATTGTTTAGAGAAGAAGCTATCTGTTTGTTGAGTATCAGGCAAGTGATTAATGACTATTCTATTCTTAAGGTTTAAAATAGCACAGGAACTGGTGGTAATGTTAATAAAGTACATAAAAAGGAAAATAAATAATTTAATTAAATAATAAGTAGATAATTAAAATGCATTAAGGATGGCAGGATGGGTGATGTGTCAAGGCTGCAGCATTTGGGAGCTCCTAGATTCTATTGTGATCCAGAGCAAACACATCTGCAGAAAGTGTTTGAGGCTCGAAGAACTTCGGCTCAGAGTCATTGAGCTGGAGGGCAAGCTGCAGAGACCGCGACACATCAGGGAGGGGGAATATTACCTGGACACTTTGTACCAGGAGGGAGTCACACCCCTTAGGATAGGGTCATCTGATTTGGTCAGTGGTCAGAGAAAGGAGGGTGTGATTGCGAGTTAGGAAGGTAAGGGGACCCAGAGGGCAAGAGTGCAGGAGCCTGAGCCTCTGCAATTGTCCAACAGGTTTGAGGTTTTTTCAGCTTGTTTGGATGCGAATGGGGTCTGCAGGATGAAGTAACTGGCCATGGCACTGTGGTACAGGAAGCCATTCAAGTACTGGGAGAAAAAAGGAATATTGTGGTAGTAGGGTCAGCTCTGAACTGAACTGAGGTGGATTGATGCAGCTCTTTGCAACTGAGAGCGGGAGTCCAGACGGCTGTGTTGCCTGCCTGGTGCCAAGGTTCAGGACATCTGCTCAGGACTGGAGAGGAACTTACAGTGAGAATGGAGGCAATCCAGTCATCGTGGTCCACATAGGTACCAACGACATAGGCAAGATGAGGAAGGAGGTTCTGCATAGTCCGTATGAGGAGCTAGGCACCAAATTAAGAAGCAGAACCTCAAAAGTAATAAACTCTGGACGTGAGCCACGTGCAAATTAGCATAGGGCAAATAAGATTAGAGAAATGAACTCGTGGCTCAAAGACTGGGATGGGAGAAGTGGGTTCCCGTTCGTGGGGCACTGGCACCAGTACTGAGGAAAGTGGGGGCTGTACCATGACATGTACCTGAACAGTGCTGGGGCTAATGTTCTAGCAAGCCGCATAATTCAGGATGTAGAGAGAGTTTTAAACTAAATAGTGGGGGCAAGTGATCAAATTTGGGAAGATATGGTAGATCAAAGTGCAGAAACAATGCAAAAGAGAAAGGTATTAATATGGGAAATGATACCAGGAAGGGATAGAGTACAAACCTAAGAGTAAAACAGCAGATATGGCTAGGTGTAGCAGAATCACAGAATCTTAGAATCACACAGTGCAGAAGAGGCCCTTCGGCCCATTGAGTCTACACTGACATGTGAGAAACACCTGACCTACCTACCTAATCCCATTTACCAGCACTTGGCCCATAGCCTTGAATGTTATGACATGCCAAGTGCTCATCCAGGCACTTTTTAAAGGATGTGAGGCAACTTGCACCACCCTCCCAGGCAGCGCATTCCAGACCGTCACCACACTCTGGGTAAAAAGGTTTTTCCTCACATCCCCCCTAGACCTCCTGCCCCTCACCTTGAACTTGTGTCCCCTTGTGACTGACCCTTCAACTAAGGGGGATAGCTGCTCCCTATCCACCATGTCCATGCCCCTCATAATCTCGTACACCTCGATCAGATCACCCCACAGTCTTCTCTGCTCCAATGAAAACAACCCAAGTCTATCCAACTTCTCTTCATAACTTAAATGTTTCATCCCAGGAAACATCCTGGTGAATCTCCTCTGCACCTCCTCCAGTACAATCACATCCTTTCTATAATGTGGCGACCAGAACTGCACATAGTACTCCAGATGTGGCCTCACCAAGGTTCTATACAACTCCAACATGGCCTCCCTACTTTTGTAATCTATGCCTCGATTGATAAAGGCAAGTGTCCTATATGCCTTTTTCACCTCCCCACTAACATGACCCTCCACCTTCAGAGATCTATGGGAACACACGCCAAGGTCCATTTGTTCCTCAGAACTTCCTAGTGTCATGCCATTCATTGAATACTCCCTTGTCAAATTACTCCTTCCAAAGTGTATCACCTCACACTTTTCAGGATTAAATTCCATCTGCCACTTATCTGCCCATTTGACCATCCTGTCTATACCTTCCTGTAACCCAAGACACTCAACCTCACTGTTAACCACCTGGCCAATCCGTGTCACCGGCAAGCTTACTAATCCTACCCCCAACATAGTCATCTATGTCGTTTGTATAAATGACGAATAATAGGGGACCCAGCACAGATCCCTGTGGTACGCCATTGGACACTGGCTTCCAATCACTAAAGCAGTCTTCTGTCATCACCCTCTGTCTCCTACAACGAAGCCAATTTTGAATCCGCCTTACCAAATTACCCTGTATCCCATGTGCATTTGTCTTCTTTATAAGTCTCCCATGTGGGACCTTGTCAGAGGCTTTGCTGAAATCCATGTAAACTACATCAACTGCACTACCCTCATCTACACACCTGGTCACCTCCTCAAAAAATTCAATCAAATTTGTTAGGCATGACGTCCCTCTGACAAAGCCATGCTGACTATCCCTGATCAAACCTTGGCTCTCCAAGTGGATATAGATTCTCTCCAGAATTTTCTCCAATAGTTTCCCTACCACTGACGTGAGACTCACAGGCCTGTAGTTCCCTGGCTTATCTATACAACTCTTCTTAAATAGCAGAACCACATTAGCTGTGTTCTCCAGTCCTCTGGCACCTCCCCCGTGGCCAGAGAGGAATTAAAAATTTGGGTCAGAGCCCCTGCGATCTCCTCCCTTGCTTCCCTCAGCAATCTGGGACACTAATCATCTGGACCTGGAGATTTGTCCACTTTTAAGCCTGCCAACACTTCCGATACCTTGTCATAAAAATAACAAAAGAACAAAACTAAAGGCTCTTTATCTGAATGCATGTAGCATTCGAAACAAAACAGATGAACAGATAGCACAAATAGAGGTAAATAAGTATGATCTAATAGCCACTATACAGACATGGCTCCAGGATGACTTGGATTGGGACTTGAATATTGAAGGGTACATGATATTTAGGAAGGACAGGAATCTAGGAAAAGGAGGAGGGGTGGCTTTGTTATTAGCCCATTAGGGAAGGATGAACCTAAGTTCAGAAAACCAGGATACAGAACTGGTTTGGGTAGAGATGATAAATGATAAAGGCAAAAAAGTCACTTGTGGGACTGGGGTACAGGTCCCCTAACTGTAACCACATGGTAGGACAGAGTATAAAGGAAGAGAGCTGGGAGCTTGTCAGAAAGGTACGACGGCAATCATGAGGGATTTTAATCTACACTTAGACTAGAAAAGTCAGATGGGCAAAGGTAGCCTAGATGAGGAGCTCATAGAGTGTTTTCAGGATAGTTTCTTAAAACAACATGTTCTAGAGCCAACCAGAGAGCAGGCTATACTAGACTTGGTATTGTGCAATGAGATAGGATTAATTGATGACCTCATAGTGAAGGTGCCGCTTGGTGCTTGGTAGCAGCGATCATAATATGATTGAATTTTGTATTCGGTTTGAGGGAAAGAAGAATGGGTCCAAGACTAGTACTTTAAACTCAAATAAGGGCAATATCAGTGCATGAATGCAAAGCTAGCTAAAGTGAACTGGAAAATTAGGTTAAGGGATAGGTTAATAGCAATGTGGCTGCAGACATTTAAGGAGATATTTCAGAATACACAGAATAGATACATTCCAACAAGAAAGAAAAATTCCAAGGGGAGGACCTACCATCCGTGGTTAAAGAAAAAAGTTAAAGATAGTATCAAACTTAAAAAGCAAATAATGGTGCAAAGATTGGCAGCAGGTCAGAAGATTGGGCAGAATATAAAAAACAGCAAAGAATGACTATAAGATAGATAAGGAGGGAAAAATTAAAGTACGAGAGAAAGCTAGCTAGGAATATGAAGACAGATATTAAGTTTCTATAGATATTTTTTTAAAAAGAGTTAACAAAGTGAGCATTGGTCCAATTGAAAGTGAAACTGGGGGATTAATTGTGAAAAATAAGGGTGTGGCAGATGAACTGAACAGGTATTTTGCATCGGTCTTTACTATAAAGGATACAAGTAAAGTCCCAGAAATAGCTGTAAATCAGGAAATGGAAGAAAGGGAGGAACTCAAGGGGCAGAACTTGCCCTTGTCAGGTGGGCTCGGCGGGGGCGGGTGGGGCCATCGGGAAGCCAACCGCCGCTCGCGATCGAGGTCGGAAGGCAATTTCATGCTGGCAGGCCAATTAAGGCCCGCCCGGTGTGAAACGCGAGTGGCAGCGCTCAGCACTGCCTGTGCGGGCAGGAGGGAGTGCGAGCTTCGCGCATGTGTACAAGTGTGCAAGTGCACACTTCATAATCTCTCTGAGGCACAGAGCTGCCTCAGGGAGATGAAACATTTTCAAAAATAAATAATGTAATAAAACATGCCTCCTGATGTGACTCTGTCACATGAGCAAGGGACATGGCATTAATTACATATTAAATTTTTTATTTTATTTTTACTTGCTTTAGGAAACCTCGTCCCGTCCATGGATGAGGTTTCCTAAAAAGTGCAAAGGCCGCTTGGCCTTTTCACCTGCACATCAACCGTAAAGTTGGACAGGCAGCAAAAAATGTCAGTCATTTCAGTCATTTGTCTTTTTAATGGCCTTAACAGGCCTTTTAATTGTCGGCGGGCGCGCTGCCGATTCTGCACGCAACCGCCCCCTCCCCCCCCCCCCCCCCCCCACCCCAACCCCCGACTGAAATCTCGCCCTATGTCAACGCGCATCATTTAATGCTTGAGCGGGACTGGCATGCACATGCCTGATGAACTAAAAATGTTGCCCAAGAAAATTACAATCACCAGGGAGATGTTACTGAGCAAATTGTGGCAACTGCAGGCTGACAAGTCCCCTGGTCCTGATGGACTTCATCCTAGAGTGTTAAGGGAAGTGGCTAGTGAGATTGTTGATGCGTTGGTTCTAGTTTTCCAAAATTCCCTAGATTCGGGGAAGGTCACATTATATTGGAAAATAACAATTGTGACTCCTTTATCCAAAAAGGGAGGGAGACAGAAAGCAGGAAACTATAGGCCAGTTAGCTTAACATCTGTCATAGGGAAAATGTTAGAAGTTATTATTAAAGACGTCATAGCAGGGCACTTGGAAAAATTTAAGGTAGTCAGGCAGAGTCAACATGGTCTTGTGAATGGGAAATCATGTTTAACCAACTTATTGGAGTTCTTTTTGAAGAAGTAACATGTGCTGTGGATAAAAGGAACTGGTGTATGTAGTATTCTTAGATTTCCCGAGGCATTTGATAAGGTGCCATGTCAAAGGTTATTGCAGAAAATAAAATCTCATGGTGTAGGCGGTAACATATCGGCATGGATAGAAGATTGGCTAGCTAACAGGAAATAAAGAGTAGGCATAAATAGGTCATTTTCTGGTTGGCAAGATGTAACGAGTGGTGTGCCACAGGGATCAGTACTGGGGCCTCAACTTTTTACAGTTTATATAAATGACTTGAATGAAAGGACCACAGGTATGGTTGCTAAATCTGCATAAGACACAAAGATAGGTATGAAAGTAAGTTTTAAAGAGGACATAAGGAGATTACAAAGGGAAAAAGGCAGATTAAGTAAATTGGGAAAGATCTGGTAAATGAAGTATAATATGGGAAAATGTGAAATTGTCCAATTTGGCAGGAAGAATAAAAAAGCATATTATCTAAATGGTGAGAGATTGCAGAACTCTGAGATGTAGAAGGATCTGGGTGATATAGTGCATGAATCACAAAAGAGTAGTATGCAGGTACAGCAAGTAATTAGGAAAGCTAATAGAATGTTACCATTTATTGTGAGGGGAATTGAATATAAAAGTTTGGAGGTTATGCTTCATTTATACAGGGAATTGCTGAGACCACATCTGGAGTATTGTGTACATTATTGGTCTCCTTATTTCAGGAAGGATGTAAATGCATTGGAAGTAGTTTAAAGAAGGTTTTCTAAACTAATGCCTGGAATGGAAGGGTTGTCTTATGAGGAAAGGTTGGACAATCTAGGCTTGTATCTGCAGGAGCTTAGAAGAGTAAGAGGTAACTTGATTGAAACATAAAAGATCCTGAGGGGTCTTGGCAGGGTGGTTGTGGAGAGGATGTTTCCTCTTATGGGAGAATCTGCAATTAGGGGTCACTGTTTAAAAATAAAGGGTCACCCATTTACGACAGAGATAAGGAGATTTTTTTTTTCAGAGGGTCATGAGTCTTTGGAGCTTTCTTCCTTAAAAGGTGGTGGAAGCAGAGCCTTTGAATATTTTTAAGGCAGAGGTAGATAGATTCTTGATAAGTAAAGGGGTGATAGGTTACTGGGGGTAGGAGGGCATGTGGAGTTGAAGTTAAAATCAGGTCAGCCATGATCTTATTGACTAGCGGAGAAGGCGCAACGGGCCAATTGGCCTACTTCTCTTAATTCATATGTTCGTATGCCGTTGGGAAAGCAAAGGAATTGGGTGATGCACAAGATACCAGAGTTGTAGCAGCATTCTTGGAGGATCGTAAGCCTGGAAGAGTTTTCAGAAATAGGAAGGGTTTTGAACATGAAATTGAGAATTTCAAATTGGGGGCATTGATGGACCTGGACCTGTGTAGACTGGTGAGTACAGCGGTGAAGGGGGAATGGGAGTTGGAGCAACCTAGGATAGGAGTAATAGAGTTCTGGATAAGATTAAGTTAATGAAGGGTAGAAGATGAGATGCCAGCCAGCAGAACATTGGAATAGTCAAGTCTGGTGGTGACAAAATCAAGGGTGAGATTTTCAGCAGCAGATGGCTGAGACAGGGCCGAGGCAGATGATGTTATGGAGGTGGGAGTAACTGATCTTTGTCATTGGAGAACTAGAAGATCAAAAGCGCAACTCATGATGAAAATATGATGCTGACATTCTGAACAGTCTGATTCAGCCCCAGAAAATGAAGGGTTGGAATTGGTGGCGACAGAATGAAGTTTGTGCAGAGGCTGAAGACACTGAATTCACTTTTCCCACTATTAAACTGGAGGAAATTTTAGCTCATCCAGGATTAGATGTCGGACAAGCTGTCTGAGAACACAGAGGCAGCGGAGGTGCTAAGAGAGTTGATGATGAGGTAGAGCTGGGTGTTGTCAGCATGTATAAGTGGAATCAAATGTGTTTTCAGTACATGCGGCAACATGTAGATGAACAACAGAAGAGGATGAAGGATAGATCCTTTGAGTACTCCGGTGGTTATGGTATCATGGCAGGAAGAGAAACCATTTTAAGAGGTTCTCGGCTATGACTGCATAGGTGAGAATGGAGCCAGGCGTGTGCAGTCCCACTCAGGTCTGGGGGATGTATTGGATGTTCTGGTCAATCATGTCAAAGGCTACAGGCAGTTTAAGAAGGATGAAGAGAGATAGTGTTCCGTAATCACAGTCACACCACTTGTGACTGAATTTGAGTTCAGTGGATAAAAACAGGAACATAATTGGAGAGGTTCGTACAAAGATTGCATGCAAGAAGGGCATGGATTTGGGTAGTGATAATACTTTCAAGGATTTTGCAAAAGGAAAGGGGATTGGAGATGGGGCAGTAATTTGCAATGTGAGTTTTGAAGAGGGGCTGATGACCACAGATTTGAAAATGGAAAGGACAGTACCCAAGAGGAGGAGGCCCCCCCACCACATGACCAAACGTGCCTGGGAGGAGGTGGCGGAGGTGGTGAGCTCCTGTGACGTGGTGCGGTGCACCTGGGTCCAGTGTCGCAATGCTTCAACGACCTGTTGCACTTTAAGAAGGGTGTGTACCATGTTGGCATTGGTTACTTAACCCAGAAGGTAGGCTTTCCCCCCTGGTGCCCCCGCCCTGCACCAAGCCTGAGTGTAGTGACTGCATTGAATCATTGACAGCATGTGTCCTTCACTGGGTGGGCCAGCAGATATTGCCCATGCCGAGGTCACCCTGAGAGGGTGGTGAGGAGATGGGTTCTGCACCCACAGCATGTGGCACACTAAGACCCACATGACTGTTTTGGGGGCAACCTGGAGGAGCTGCACCTCGGCGCAGTGCTGGAACTCCAGGACATATCAAAGTCAGGGTGATGATATGCTGGGAGGGGAAATTCAAGGTGGCGTTGGCACCAATCGATCTGCTGTCCTCTGTGCTCCACATGCTTGTGCTTCCTTGCTATGTGGTACCGTGTGGTACCGAATGTGATGTAGGCAGCATTTGGCCAAGGGGATGGGAGAGGTTGGGACAGGCCTAGCATCTTTGTGTGAGTGTTCAGCAGCAGCGGGGTGAGGAGGCACTGGAGCTCTGCAATGTCCCACTCTGGCTGGGGTGGGCCGTCCGTGAAGAGAGTCCAGGTATAAGTAGCACTAATCAATGCTCTTTTCTTCTTTTCAGGAGAAGGATGCACATAATGCAGCCGAGCGGGTGGGGACTGGCAGAGGGCCAGAACAGTTAATGATTCTCAGCCGCTTCAAGCAGGAGGCTCTAGATTTGGAAAGGTGCCATGCGCCCAGGTCCACCGGTGTCGGTGAGGCTGGGGTGCCACAGGCAGGTATGTTAGCCCATCACTGAGGTCCCCATTGTTCTCCCAACAGCCATGACACTGCTGAATGTTCAGTGATTGAAGTTTGCAATGGGGCTTGACCATTGCTTGTGGAAGGATGAGCGCATAATGATCCAGGGGACAGGGATGCACATTGACATTGTCTCCACGTTAACTGATCCAATGTCCTTGTTCTTCCTTTCAGCATCAGCGGAGCAGGGCCAGGAGGAGGAGCAGCAGAGGCCCCCTCTCACACCTGAGGGTCCTGAAGCCTCACCAGCATCACACCATCTCTGCGAGGCAGGCACCAGTGCAGATAGTAGTACCTCGATGAGTATTGGAACATCGGCTAGTGTCCCGGGGAACAGCGGTGAGGGCACTTCACAGCCGCTGGAGGAGCTGGCAGGGACAGAGAGTGTCCATGGCGCCAGCAGTCGGAGGACTGCAGGGGACCAGGCACATGCTCAGTCGGTGACTGATGATGTGCCTCTGGATTCGTCCGCGTTGCAGCAGGCGTAGGAAATGCGGCCGGGTGTGCAGGAGCATCTGGTGGAGTTACATGAGGCTATGCTTGGCTTGGTGCCCGTGGTGGAGGAGTCTACGCGGATTATCGCCGAGGCAATGAGCCTCATGTCCGAGCGCTGTGGAGAGACTGGCGACTTTCGTGGAGAGGCTCCTCCAGGAGACCAAGAAGGGCTTCCTGGGGATGCGCTCTGACCAGCAAGCCCTCACATCGGCATTGACCTCAGCTGGTCAGTGCCAGTGTGGGAGATAGTCTGGGCATCAACTTTCCCAGCTCGGTGCCCATCCACCCATGGTGAGCAGGGAAGCAAACTCGCGTCGGCGCAGCAGCCTGTCGCCTCTGTGGGCTCCTCTCAGGGCGCTCCGGATGAGGGCAGCAGCTCCACTACCCCTCTGCCAGTGACTGTTGCATCCAGTGAGGCTGAGATGACTGGGGAGGTGCCAGCTGTGGAACTGGCAGCTCCCTCCCAGGCGGGGCCAGCACAGGCTCCACGGGCCAGAGGACACCCGCCAAGGTCATCGAGGCCAACAGGACAGCAGAGTGAGCAGGCTGTCTCAGATGCCACTCCTAGCGATGGGGCAGCACCATGAAGTAGCACCCGCAAACATAAACATAAGGCACCTTAGGCACACCACGGGTTTATCACTTGTGCCTTTGTGTTGGCCCACTATAAGATCTTTATGAGTTGGTGTGATTTTTAACACCTTTTTCATTTTGTTCCATTAAGTTTCTTTGGTTGCAATTTTAAATTCAGACATGTCACCATGGCTGAGGGTGCCTCTTTTCTTCTGCAGGTGGATGGTTTCCAATAATGTAATGAGTGCTTTGTGAGACATTCAGCTTTATTAACAAGGACCTTAGTTAATGTTCCTAACCAGGCAGATTTTGCATTTAGGTATTGAGTATGGAGCCTACAGCCCAGGCTTGTCCTGGAGGTCCATCTATGGCATGCTGGCTGAAGGTTCATTGGATTAAAGGCTCCCGGGTGTTCCTGCCTCCCTGGAGTATGCCCAGGTCAGCGTCTACCCCCTTCAGCATTTCCCTGTGCGTGCTCATCCTGGGACTCACTGCTGGACTTATCGTGTGCAGCCGCAGCCACTGTGTCGACTTCTTCATCGTCCACTGCGTCCCCCCTTCCCAACACAAGATAGTGGAGAGCACAGCATGCAACCACTATCAGCGACACACGATCTGGGAGGTATCGGAGTGCACCCCCTGAGCAGTCCAGGCATTGGAAGCGCATCTTGAGAAGACCAATGGCTCTCTCCATCACAGCCCTTGTGGAGGCATAGCACCTATTGTACCGCTGCTCAGCTTCTGTTCTTGGATGGCGGAGAGGCGTCATGAGCCACCTTCTGAGGGGATAGCCCTTGTCACCCAGCAGTCATCCATCCAGCTGGGCTGGAGCACTGAAGAGCTCCGGCACCTGGGAGTGTCTGAGGATGTAGGCGTCGTGGGAGCTGCCTGGGTACCTTACACAGGCTTGTAGAATTAGCATCCTGTGATCACACACTATCTGCACATTCATGGAATGGAAGCCCTTCCTGTTGATGAAGGCACCGGGCTCACCTGCTGGTGCCTTGATGGCCACATGTGTACAGTCTATTGCACCCTGGACGCGGGGGAAGCCGGCAATGGCCGCAAAGCCTCTGGCTCACTGTGTCTGGCTGGCCTGGTCCCAACAGAAGTGGATGAAGGTCAATGCACGCCTGAACAGAGCGTCTGTGACCTGCTTGACACAAGTGTGGACAGCTGATTGGGAAACACCGCAAAGGTCACACACCGACCCCTGGAAGGAGCCAGAGGCATAGATGTTGAAGGCAGCTGTGACCTTTAGAGCCACTGGCATGGGGTGTCCACCCACACAGTTATGGGAGATCTCAGGGCCGATCATCTGACAGATATAGTTGACTGTCTCCTTTGAGAGACGGAGCCTCCTTTGACACTGCACCCCCGACATATTGAGGTAGCTGCTTCGCCGCCTGCATACCCTGGCAGCAGGATGGTGGTGTCTTCTGCGGCCCCTTCCCTTTGGACAACCTCTTGGCCCTGCACCCCTTGTGCCTGCGGCCGGCCTCCCTGGAGGCTGAATGTGCACTCCTGGCCTCCTCCCCCTTCTAGCCCTCCTTTCCCCCTCAGAGTAGCTGCCTCCAGTGGAGAGTTCAGCTCCCATTCCCAGGCTAAGGGAAGGCTTCCTGAAACATGCAGGCCCAAAAAAGATTCCTCACTGCAGAGTGCTGACCTGAAGGTTGTGAGTCCAGATCAAGCAGCTGGTATGTGTTTTGAAGTATTGCAGATCACACAGACAAGTATCAGTAACTTTGAAAAAATCAATATTTGACAGAGCACACTCGCGATCCCACTGAGCCCTCTTGTCCCGCCCGTGGATGAGGTTTATACAAATGTGTCCCACCCACCTGCCGTTGCGCCCGTCAGTCGACCCGAAGATCGCATGGGCGCCAAAAAATCACGGTCGATTGGCGCCTCAAAGAACTTAAGTGGCCCGTTAATTAATAGCGGGTGCGTATCGGAGAGTATCGCGCACCCGCTCAACGAAATATCGTGATGGCGCGCGGTGACATCGGGACGCTCGCCCGCGGGTGCTCAAAGTCCGCCGGCTCCAATGGCGACCCGGCAGCCAATTCAAATGCAGCTGCGGCAGCCCTCAGAAGGCTGCCACCGAAAGACGTTGAACCCGTGATGGACAGTGTTGCGAGTGGACACGGCAGGCAGGAGGGCAGTTCGGCGGGGGCATTCGGCTCCACGTTTCTCTGATGAGTGCCTCGCTACCCTCCTGGAGGAGGTGGCAGCATGGAGAGAAACCTTGTCCCCAGGGACGGCAGCAGGAGGCCCCACCCCACCTCACCAAAAAGGCCTGGGAGGAGGTGACATCCAGGGTCAGCAGCTGCAATGTAGTGAGGCGCACATGGGTGCAGTGCTGGAAGCGATTCAATGATCTCCTGCGATCGAGAAGGGTGAGTACCATGTTGGCATGGGTCACTTAGCACAGCACCTAAGAGCTGCCCATCCCCCCCCTTGGACATCAGAGTCTTAGACTGTGAGTGGCAAATGACAATGAGGCAGCATCTGGGCAGGAGGGTGAGCCCTGGCTGCTTCGACTGAGTGTCTTGCGGCTCCAGGGTCACGAATGGGCTGATCCCTGTGAGGTGTTCCCCAGGTGGGGTTTGGCAGGCTGCAATGGCAATGCAGGTACAGTGTGGACTAATCAATGCACCTATGCCCTTTCAGGAGAAAACATCCCAAAACAATGCAGAGAGATTGCAGACTGGCAGATTACTGCCCCACCTACCATCCTCACTCGATATGAGCAGGAAAACCTGGAGCTGGAGAGGCACCATGCGCCTAGGTCAAGCGGCTGCGGTGAGGTTGGGGTGCCAGAGGGAGGTAAGAGTGCAGTGCACTGAGGTCAGAATGTCTGTAATAGCAACCATTCCACTGTTGTCTCTATTATTGATGTGAGCCTCGAACATGAAATCCCCATTGATAATGGAAAAACGAGGGCACCCTGATGCATATCTCTGTCTCATCTGGGTGCCAGGCATGCACAGTAACAGTGTAATGACTTCAACCAATGACATGTCCTTGTTCTTCCTTTCAGGCTCACCAGCTGCCCATCGGGGTGAGGAGCCTGAAGGCCCACCACTGACTCCTGAGGACAGCACCAATCACAATGCACCTGCGTCACACCCTCTCTGCCAGGCAGGCACCAGTGCAGATGCCAGCACCTTGGTGGGCATTAGATCGCTGGCTACTATTTTGGTGTACATTGGTGAGGGCACTTAACACTCGCTTGAGGTGCAGGCGGAGGCAGAGAGTGCCCAGGGCGCCGGCAGTCAGAGGAATGCTGGGGACCAGGAACATGCTCAGTTGGTGGCTGATGATGTGTCTCTGGAGTCGTCCCTGAGGCAGCAGATGCTGGAAGTCCAGCGGGGTGTAAGGGAGGATCTTACAGAGATACATGAGGGAATGCCATGGTATCCGTTGTGGAGGAGTCCTTGTGGAGTATGAGCAATGCAATGACCCTCATGGCCGAGCACACTGCCTCCTCCATGGAGAGAGTCGCAACACTCATGGAGAGGCTCCTCCAAGAGCTGAGTCAGGGGTTCCAGGGGTTGCACTCGGACCTGCAAGCCCTCACACCGGCAATGACCTCAGGTGGTCAGTGTCAGTGTGGGAGATGGATTGGGCACCCAGTATCCCAGCTAGGTGCCCGTCCATCAATGGTGAGCAGGGAGGTCCGGAATGACCTCACATTGGTGCACGAGTTGCCTGTTGTCTCTGTAGGCTCCTCTCAGGGCGCTCCGGATGAGGGCAGCAGCTCCTCCGCCCCTCTACCAGTGCGGTAACTGGGGAGATGCCAGCCATGGCACTGGCCGCTCCCTCCCAGGCGGGGTCAGCACAGGCTCCACTGGCCAGAGGATGCCTGTCAAAGTGATCGAGTCCAACGGGACAGCAGAGTGAGCAGGCTGTCTCCAATGCCGATGCCAGCGAGAGGGGAGCACCTAGATGTAGCACCCGTCAACGCAAACTTAAGCACCTGAATCACAACATCGCCAGATCATGGGTGAAATTTGTTTCCCCCATTTTTACATTCATTGTTTATTGGTGTGATGGATAACATCTGCCAATGTTAATCTGTAGAATGTATGCCAGGCACTGTTTCATTAACTGTGTTTTTGTACAACAAGCCTCTCAGTTCTGCAGGTGCAGGGTAAGCCAAAATGTTATGAGTGACTTGTTTCTCATTAAACTTTATTGCAGTGGCACATATAGCATGTTGTTGACCAAGCAAATGTTCTTGTCAGGGATCGCGTATGGAGCCTGCAGCCCTGGCATGTGTTGGTGGTTCTTATTTGGTAGGCTAGCTGAAGGACCGTTGGATCAAAGCCTCCCGGATATCCCTGCCTCCCTGGAGGTTGCCCAGGCTTGCATCTATGCCCTCAGCGCTCCCCTGAGTGTGCTTGTCCTCACTACTGGACTCATTGCCTGTTGCTAGAGCAGCTGTGTCAAGATCTTCTTCCTCCACTGCATCCTCCAGTTCCTGTGCCAGATTGTGGGGAGCGCAGCATGCAACCACTTTCAGTGACACACAATCTGGGGGGTATTGGAGTGCTCCCCCTGAACGGTCCAGGCATCGGAAGCGCATCTTGAGAAGACCTATGGTTCTCTCTACCACCACCCTTGTGGAGGTGTGGCTCCTATTGTACCACTGCTCTGCCTCTGTTCTTGGATGGCAGAGAGGTGTCATGAGCCATCTTTTAAGAGGCTAGCCATTGTCACCCAGCAGCCATCCATCCAGCCGAGCCAGAGCACTGAAGAGCCTCAGCACCTGGGAGTGTCTGAGGATGTAAGCGTCATGGGAGCTGCCTGGGTACCTTGCACAGACTTGCAGAATCTGCATCCTGTGGTCACACACTATCTACACGTTCATGGAGTGGAAGCCCTTCCTGTTGACGAAGGCACCGGGCTCACCTGCTGGCGCCTTGATGTCCACATGTGTGCAGTCGATTGCACCCTGGACACGGGGGAACCCAGCAATCGTAGCAAACCCTCTGGCTCACTCTGTCTGGCTGACCTCATCCGTGTGGTAGTGAATGAAAGTCAATGCACGTCTGAACAGAGGGTCTGTCACCAGCTTGACACAACTGTGGACAGCTGATTGGGAGACTCCACAAAGATCGCCCACTGACCCCTGGAAAGAGCTGGAGGCATAGAGGTTGAGGGCCACTGTGGCCAGTGGCATGGGGTGTCCACCCACACAGTCAGAGCTGATCTCACGGGCTGATCATCTGACAGAAGGAGGTCACTGTCTGCCTTGAGAGGCGGAGCCTCCTTCGGCACTGCACCTCAGACATATTGAGATAGCTGCATCGCCGCCTGTAAGCCCTGGCAGCGGGATAGTGGCATCATCTGTGGCCCCTTCCGCCTTGGACTTCCTGTTGGGTCTGCGCCCCTTGTGCCTGCGCCTCTCCTCCCACAGGTCGCTCCCCTGGAAACTGCATTGGCACACATGACCTGCTCCCACTTCTTGCCCTCTCTTCCTCCTCAGAGGAGGTGCCTCCAGCGGAGACCACAATCCCAATTCCCATGGTAAGGGAAGGCTGTCTGCTACCTGGAAGACCCCAAGTGGTATGAACCCTCCGGGGGCCTGGAAAACAACACTGAGCCCTGAACTGAAGTCTCTTATTTCTGTCAAAGCAGCTCTGAAGTAAAATGAAGATGCCTTGTTCACACAAGCGAGCAGCAGCAAGTTATATTCTGAACTACAAACTACTTGCACTGACCCCTCTTACCCCACCTGTGGATGAGGTTTTTGAAAATGTGGCCTGCCCGCCTGCCCATGCGATGGCCTGAAAATCGCACGGGCTACGTAAACTCCAAGACAACTGGTGTCTCGAGGGCCTTAACTGGCCACTTAATTAATGGCTGGCACACCTCCGTCTTCATCGTGTGCACGCCTAGCGAAATATCGCGAGAGTACACGTTGACGTCGGCACACTCGGCCGATGTCAACACGCTTTATTTCTCACTCGGACTTGTCGGGCGTGTGCCTGCACACCGACCTAAAAATTCTGCCACAAGAGATGGGTTGGGTGCCGGTCTGTGGACACATATCTGCTTTCCAGCTTTGGGAAGGTCTGATTATGGGTTCAGTTCCCTACTTAACCTTTCTAAAAGCCTTCATAAATTTTTCACACTATGTTGACACTCTCCTTTAATGTTTCTTCAAATCTCACGTTCAATTTTCTGCTCCCATCACTGTTGTTGTTCCTGGGCCACCTAAATCTACATTTGGATTTCTTAATTATGCAAATAACTTGGCTCATGAAATGTGAATGATCTTAGCACCTCACCATTCTTTAAGTTAAGCACCGGTTCTTAACATTTAAATTCTTATCATTGTGTGTCAGTATTAGTCCTCTTGCCTTTAAATTAGAAAGTTGTGGGGTCAAGACCTGCTCCAGGACTTAACCATAAAATCCAGAATGATACATTGGAGAGTGCACTAGTGGAGTGCTGTATTGCTGGGGTGCTGCCATTTGGAAAATATGCTAAATGAAGGTTCTATTCAGATGCAACTAAAGGTATGATCCCTACCAGCACTTTTTAACACGAAAGAGCCTCTGATGTGACCAAGATGGGTATCCAGAACTGAAATACTGATCTAGCCTGTGTTTAGCACAAGGTGCCAGCTTGGTAAAGAAGTTGAAGCATATGCTTAGAATGGCTGGCCAGAGGATCATTAAAGGGCTGAATGCCATTTTGGTGGAAAATGCTGAGCCTAATGCTCCTTCCTAACAGCAACCAGCTGTTTGGGATGGAATTAGTCATTCCTGAGGATTTTGAGCACTACTGAAAGTGTAATGATACAGCAGGTGGTGTTTATCAGGCTGACCAGATCCACTAGGGAAACATGGCCACGCTATCATGATTTTGCAATTTGTATTTATTACGAGAAGGCTTGTGCACTGAAGTCAGAAGTAATGAGTCCACTACCACGTTTAAAAGTTTTAAATATTAAATTAAAACATTTATTAACAAAAGAAGAACAAACTTAAACACACACAAGATTACAGTTACACAGTTAAAACTGTCCCCAAGTTTTCTAGTTACCAGACTCCCATCTACACACCCCCTTTACGGCAACAGTCCAAATAGATTCCAAATTTATAAAGTCATCCAGCAATTTTACCACAAGCACCCACTGGCCAATGGACTTCCAAAGGCTTTTAACACAACTTTGGTTACTGGAACAGCAAACTTCTGCAGGGTGGCTAGAGGCTTTTTCCCAAGCCTGTTTCACACAGTCACCTTCCAAGGTTTCAAATGGTCACACCTCACCAGCCATCTTCCATCCTTCTTTAAATATATTTTGATTTGTAAATCCCATTGTTTCCACTTGTCTTTTAGAAGTCACTTTTCCCAGAATGCAAAAATGTTTCATGTTCTCATTATGTCCAGCGCTTTTGGGAAAAATCAACATAATAATCTTGCCTTATTTATCTTGCCAGTTGCAAACATTTTCCATGTCCCTTTGAAAATCAACACTTCTCCACTTATCTAAAAATGCAAGTTCCATTCACACCGTGTCTGCTGAGACTTCATCCTAGCTTTACTCAATTCCATTTCAAATGCCTGTTTTACACCTCACTTCATTGATAATTTAAACCTTGCAGTCTAACCATCTCTAGTTTAATTAAGTTAGCCACACACACACACACACACACACACACACACACATACAAACACACACATACAAACACACACCTACTTTAAAATATCCCACAATAATAATAATAGGAAAAATATGATAGCTCCTTGACAAGAGGCATACTTACATTTTACTGTATACTTTCTCTAGACATTTGAGGCGGACATTTGAAGCACAAGGGGTGACTTTACAGGACATTTTGTCAAGAATTTAACAACATTTATTCCTGAAATGTTTTGAAGGCTTAATCTAAAATGAGTGAGTGCTGTTCTACTCCACCTTCTTGGACACTTTATAGGAGTCACTGGGAGAAAGGAAGTTCTTGGTCATGGGCATCTTGCTAAGGATCCCCCTTGGTCTTCAGGAGAAATGAAAGGAGGACATGAGACCAGACAGAGCAGCATTCATAACCCTCTGGGTTGGACAATTACAAAGATTCACACCCTTTGAGTGAAAAAAAATTCTCCTTATCTCAGCACTAAATGATCAGCCCCTCCTGAGACTGTGCTCTGACAGGGTTGTGGATGCTCCATTATTGTGTGTATTTAATACTGAGATAGACAGACTTTTAGCCTCTCAGAGAATCAAGGAATATGGGGAGCGGGTGGGAAAGTAGAGTTGAAGCCAAAGATCAGCCGTGATCATTTGAATGGCAGAGCAGCTCAGTGGGCCCTATGGTCTGCTACTATTTCTTATGTTCTTATGTCCTTAGAGCTGGACGCAGTGTTCTAGCTCTGACCTAACTAGTATTTTACACATTTCTGGCATAACCTCACAGTTCTTTATAGTCTATGCCTCAGCTAATAAAGGAAAATATCCCATAAGCCTCCTTTTCCTCTCTCCTATAGCAACTTGTGTTCTAGATTCCCCAGCCAGCAGAAACAGCCTCTCAGTGTCTATTTTGTCAAGTCTCATCAAAAACTTGTATATTTCAATGATGTCACCTCTTATTCTTTGAAACCCCAGAGACCCAACTGAGCAATTCAGCAGCTTACCCATGACAACCTCTCATTCCAGAGTCCAATCTAGTGAACCTCCGTTGTACCATCTCCAATACAAGCAAATCATTCATCATTCCTTAACTATAGAAACAAAACTGCACACAATATTCCAGGTGTGGTCTCACCAAAGCCCTGTACAACTGTAGCAAGATATCTTTATTCTTGTATTCCAATCACCTTGCAATAACAAGAACATCAGCATTTACAAGTTTCATGCATTTAAAAAAATATTGGCTGGAATTTTCCAGCCCCTCAAACCAGTGGGATCTTCTGGTCCTGCCGATGAGAATGGAGATTTCAATGGCTCGCCAGCCCCACTGTGGGGAAATGTGCTGCGAAGGTGCTGGAAAATTCTGGCCATTGTGTTTTTCTATTCTTGCCATCAAAGTGCACGACCTCTTGCTTGCCCACATTATACTCCATCTGCCATCTTGTCGTCCACTCATTTAAGCCGTCTATATTTCTTTGCAGCCTCCTTATGTCCACCCAGCTTACATCATCAGCAAACTCAGATACATTACACTCTGCCTCTTCGCCAAAGTCATTAATTAATATACATTGTAAATAGCTTGAGGCCCCAGCACTGATCCTTGTGGCACTTCACTATTTGCAGCTGTCCAACTTGAAAATGCCCCATTTATCTCTCCTCTTTGTTTCCTGTCTGTGACCCAATCCTCTATCCATGCTAATATTTTACCCCCAACTCATGAGCCCTTATCCTGTGTATTAACTTTTTGTGTGCCACCTTACTGAATGCCTTTTGAATACTACATCTACTGGTTGCCTTTCATCTACCCAACCAGTTATATCATTGAAAAACTAATAAATTTTTCAGACATGTTTTACCTTTTGTAAAACCTGTTGATTTTGTCTCATCATACTGTGATTTTCCAAATGCATTGTTAAGACTTCCTTAATAATAAATCCCTGCATTTTCACAATGACCTGCGTCAGGCAAACTGACCTATCATTCTCTGTTTTCTCTCTCCCTCCTTTCTTGAATAGTTCTGTTACATTTACTAACTTCCAACCCCCTGAAACCCTTCTAGAATCTAGGGAATTTTGGAAAATCATAACCAATGCATTCACTATCTCTGCAGCTATTTTGTTTAGAACCCTAAGATGTAGGCCATCATGTCCTGGGGTTGTATTTTGGCCCCCTAGTACTTTCTGCTTTCTTCTTTTAATCACCTTCATTTCCTCACTCTTATTAGCTTCTATGTTACCCTCTAGTCCTGGTAAATAACTTGTGAAAACAGACACAAAATTGTTCAGTGTCTCTGCTATTTCTTCATTCCCCATGATAATTCTCTTATCTCTGCCACTAAGGGATCAACATTTACTTTAGCTACTCTCTTCCTTTTAACATATTTATAGAAGCTCTTAGTTTCTGTTTTTATATTCCTGGCTTTACTCTGATATTCTATTTTTTCCCATGATTATCAACTTCATGGTGGCCCTTTGCTGATTTATAAAATATTCACAAACTTAGCAATAGTAATAGGGGATTCTATAGTCAGGGGAACAGATAGGCGCTACTGTGGTCATCAACGTGACTCCAGGATTGTGTGTTGCCTCCCTCGTGCCAGAGGCTGGGATGTCACTGAATGGCTGCAGGGCATCCTGAAGGGGAAGGGTGATAAGGCAGAGGTCATGTTGGTACCAATGACATAGGTAGAAAGAGGGATGAGATCTTGCATCAAGAATTCAGGGAGTTAGGCAGTAGACTAAAAAGCAAGATCTCTCAGGTTGTAATCTCTGGATTACTCCCAGTGCCACGTGCTAGCGAGCTCAGAAATAGGAGAATAGTGCAGATGAATACATGGCTTAAGAGTTGGTGCAGGAGGGAGGGTTTTAGATTCCTGGATCACTGGGACCATTTCTGGGGAAGGTGGGACCTGTACAAGCGGGACAAACGTCCTTGTGGGTGGGTTTGCTAGTGCTTTTGGGAGGAGCTTAAACTAATTCAGTAGGGGGAGGGGACACAGAATGTTAGCAGAAAAGGGACACATCATAATACAGCAAAACAATCAAGTCAGAGGGAGCTGCATTAAGTTTCAAGGGAGTAATGCAAGGCTGGATGGCCTCTACTTTAATGCCAGGAGTATTACAGATAAAAAGAAATGGGTTAAGTGTGAGGGTTGAAACGTGGAATTGTGATATAGTAGCCATCACTGAGATGTGGTTGAGGGAGGGGCAGGATTGGCAGCTCAACATTCCAGGATATAGAATCTTCAGATGAGACAGGGGAGGGGGTAAAAGAGGAGGAGGCATTGCATTATTAGTTAAGGAGTCAGTTACTGCAGTAAGGAGAGATGATATCTTGGAGGGGGCATTGAATGAAGCTTTGTGGGTAGAGCTTAGGAATAAAAAAGGAGCAGCCACATTGTTAGGTGTTTATTATAGACCCCAAGATAGTCAGCGGGAAATTGAGGAGCAAATATGTGCACAATTTGTGGAGGTGTGTAAAAACAATAACAATAGGGTAACTATATTAGGTGATTTCAACTTTCCCAACATTAATTGGGATAGACATTGTGTTAAGGGCTTGGATGGAGTGAATTTCTTGAAATGTGTACTTTTTAGGTCAATATGTAGAGGGTCCAACAAGGGACGGCGCAGTGCTGGACCTAATTCTGGGGAATGATGCCGGACAGATGGCTGAGGTGGTGGTGGGGGAACATTTTAGTGATAGCGACCACAACATGGTACAGTTTAAGTTTGTTATGGACAAAGAAATAGACAAGTTGCAAAAAAATGTTTTGGATTGGGAGAGAGCGGATTTTAGTAAATTAAGGCAGGATCTGGCCAAGGTAGACTGGGAACAACAACTTGTGGGGAAATCTACAGAGGAGCAGTGGGGGGCATTCAAAAAGGAAATGGGGAGGGTACAGGCTCAACATGTTCCCGCTAGGGTGATAGGAAGGAGTAACAAGCCTAGAGAACCATGGATGACCAGAGATATTCAGGTTACGATGAAAAGGAAAAGAGAGGCTTTTAGCAGGTACAAGGGAAGCAAATCAGCGGAGGCATTAGTGGAGTACAGAAAGTACAGGGTGGAGCTTAACAAAGCAATTAGGAGAGCAAAGAGGGGATATGAGAAAGCTCTAGCTGGTAAAAGTAGGGAAAATCCCAAGATATTCTCTAAGTACATCAATGGGAAGAGGATAACCAGGGAAAGAGTAGGGCCCATTAGGGACCAAGGGGGCAATCTATGGGTGGAGCCAGAGGACATTGCTAGAGTGTTGAATGAATACTTCACATCCGTCTTCACCCAAGAGAATGAGGATGAATGTATCGAACTCGGGGAGAGAGACGGCGAGGTTCTTAAGCAAATTGATATAGGGAGTGACAAGTTATCGGAAGTATTGGCAGGCTTAAAAGTGGACAGATCTCCAGCTCCAGATGATTTGTGTCCCAGACTGCTGAGGGAGGCAAGGGAGGAGATCACAGGGACTCTGACCTAAATTTTTAATTCCTCTCTGGCCACTGGGGAGGTGCCAGAGACCTGGAGAACACAGCTAATGTGGTTCCACTATTTAAGAAGGTTGTAGAGATAAGCCAGGGAACTACAGGCCAGTGAGTCTCACGTCAGTGGTAGGGAAATTATTGGAGAAAATTCTGAAGGAGAGAATCTATCTCCACTTGGAGAGGCAAGGTTTGATCAGGGATAGTCAGCATGGCTTTGTCAGAGGGAGGTCATGCCTAACAAATTTGATTTAATTTTTTGAGGAGGTGACCAGGTGTGTAGATGAGGGTAGTGCAGTTGATGTAGTTTATATGGATTTCAGCAAAGCCTTTGACAAGGTCCCACATGGGAGACTTAAAAAGAAGGCAAATGCACATGGGATACAGGGTAATTTGATAAGGTGGATTCAAAATTGACTTAGTTGCAGTAAACAGAGGGTGATGACAGAAGGCTGCTTTAGTGATTGGAAGCCAGTGTCAAGTGGCGTACCACAGGGACCTGTGCTGGGTCCCCTATTATTTATCATTTATATAAACAACATTGATGACTATGTGGGGGGTAGGATTAGTAAGTTTGCGGATGACACAAAGATTGGCCGGGTGCTTAACAATGAGATTGAGTATCTTGGATTACAGGAAGATATAGACGGGATGGTCAAATGGGCAGATAAGTGGCAGATGGAATATAATCCTGAAAAGTGTGAGGTGATACATTTTGGAAGGAGTAATTTGACAATGGTGTATTCAATGAACGGCATGACACTAGGAAGTTCTGAGGAACAAAGGGACCTTGGCGTGTGTGTCCATAGATCTCTGAAGGCGGAGAGGCATGTTAGTGGGGTGGTGAAAAAGGCATACAGCACACTTGCCTTTATCAATCGAGGCATAGATCACAAAAGTAGGGCGGTCATGTTGGAGTTTTATAGAACCTTGGTGAGGCCACAGTTAGAGTACTGTGTACAGTTCTGTTCGCCACATTATAGGAAGGATGTGATTGCACTGGACGGGGTGCAGAATAGATTCACCAGGATGTTGCCTGGTATGAAACATTTAAGTTATGAAGAGAGGTTGGATAGACTTGAGTTTTTGTTGGAGAAGAGAAGACTGAGGGGCGACCTGATCGAGGTGTACAAGATTATGAGGGGCATGGACAGGGTGGATAGGGAGCAGCTGTTCCCCTTAGTTGAAGGGTCAGTCACGAGGGGACATAAGTTCAAGGTGAGGGGCAGGAGGTTTAGGGGGGATGTGAGAAACAACTTTTTTACCCAGAGGGTGGTGACGGTCTGGAATGCACTGCCTGGGAAGGTGGTGGAGGCGAGTTGCCTCACATCCTTTAAAAAGTACCTGGATGAGCACTTGGCATATCATAACAGTCAAAGCTACGGGCCAAGTGCTGGTAAATGGGATTAGGTAGGTAGGTCAGGTGTTTCTCACGTGTCGGTGCAGACTCGATGGGCTGAAGCGCCTCTTCTGCACTGTGATTCTGTGATTCTGTGATTAGCCTTACTACTATTCTATGCAATATCGAAAGCCTATTTTATTTTGATCTAATACTATCCTTAACTTCCTTAGTAAACCATGGATGGATTTTTCTCTCTGTTTATCAATGGAATGTAATTTTGCTGAACATTTTGAATTGTTTCTTTAAATGTTTCCCACTGTTTTTTTTACCACCACTCCTTTTAGTCCATTTAACCAGTCAACCTTAGCCAGCTTTCCACTGATATCTATGTAATTGGCTTTGTTTAAGTTTAATATCCTTGTTTGTGATTAGAGTATGCTGCTTTCAAACTTAAATTGGAATTCAATTGTCTTGTATTATGATCACTATTTCCCAGCAGATTGTTTACTAATGACATTACTAATTAACTCTTCCTCATTGCACAATACTCAATCTAAGCTAACTTATTCCATCGTTGGTTCCACAACATATTGTTCGAGGAAACTGTCATAAAGGCATTCTACAAACCCACCTTCTATACCACCTTTCACAATTTGTTAGATCCAGTCTATATGAAGATTAAAACCCACAACAATCAGTGCACTGCCTTTCTTATCAGCTGCAATAATATCCAATTCACTGTAACTACTGTTAGAGGGCCTATAAATTACTCCCACCAGAGATTTCTAACACTTGTTATCCCTAATCTCCACCCTTACAGGTTCTACTTTCTGATCTTCTGAACCATGATCCTTTCTCATTTAAGTCCTTATACCATCTTTTGTTATCATAAGACCATAAGACATAGGAGCAGAAATTAGGCCATTCGGCCCATCCAGTCTGCTCTGCCATTCAATCATGGCTGATAGGTTTCTCAACCCCATTCTCCCTCCTTCTCCCCATAATCTTTGATCCCCTTACCAATCAAGAATCTATCTATCTCAGTCTTAAATACACTCAATGACCTGGCCTCCACAGCCTTTTGTGGCAATGAATTCCATAGATTCACCACGCTCTGGCTAAAGAGGTTTCTCCTCATCTCTGTTCTAAAAGGTCTTCCCTTTACTCTGAGGCTGTGCCCTCGGGTCCTAGTCTCTCCTACTAATGGAAACATCTTCCCCACGTCCACTCTATCCAGGCCTTTCAGTATTCTGTAAGTTTTAATCAGATCCCCCCTCATCCTTCTAAACTCCATCGAGTATAGACCCAGAGTCCTCAAACGTTCCTCATATGTTAAGCCTTTCATTCCTGGGATCGTTATCGTGAACCTCCTCTGGATCCTCTCCAGGGCCAGCACATCCTTCCTGAGATACAGGGCCCAAAATTGCTCACAATATTCTAAATGTGGTCTGACCAGAGCCTTATAAAGCCTCAGCAGCACATCCCTGCTTTTATATTCTAGTCCTCTCGAAATAAATGCCAACATTGCATTTGCCTTCCTAACTACCGACTCAACCTGCAAGTTAACCTTAAGAGAATCCTGGACTAGGACTCCCAAGTCCCTTTGCACTCCAGATTTCTGAATTCTCTCCCCATTTAGAAAATAGTCTATGCCTCTATTCTTCCTACCAAAGTGCATGACCTCACAATTCCCCACGTTGTATTCCATCTGCCACTTCTTTGCCCATTATAAGGGCTCTGTCTCCTCATTTTCCATTCGGTCTTTCTTTTTGAAATGTTGTGTACGCTGCAATATTTATTTCCTAAAGTTGGCCACCTTGTAAACATGGGCATAATTTAATACCACCTCTCTCCCCCTCCAGGAGCAGGCTGGGAGGTTGGGAGGGGCCATATAATGTAAGAAGGTTCAGGGTGGCGAGCCCACCACCTTCCGACTCCTCACAATTAAGTCCAGGGTGGAAAGGATCGAGAATAGCATTAAGTGGCCACTTATTCTACCAGAACCGGGGTGGGGAGCGAGAGCGAGGAAAGGGAGAGTGTGTACGCTGGGGTAGTGGACTAATCCCCTGCAGGAAACCCCTCCCCAACCCTTTAAACCATTTCTCCTCCCTTTCTCACTCGGGCCTGTCTGACCGGCCCCGATGAGCCTGCCACACTTACCTGTGTTCGGGGGCTCCATTCTCTGTTCCTCCTCCTGGGGCCTACTGCAGTACCAGGAGTGGACACCATCCTTGGTGGTGCTGCTGATTCTGAAGAGCTGCCATCCTCTCATTGGCTGGCACCTTTCAGAGGCGGGAGATTCACCCTGCAGGACCCAGGAACCTGGCCAAAGACCAGGGAGGTACCTGATTGGCTCTTTCTTATGCCGGCGTGCCCTGGAATGGAGGTGGCGGGGTTGTCACTGTCTCTCCAGACAGTACACTGGCTGTCATCACCATTCAATCACCTGAATGTCTCTGCAATAGATCTGAACCATTTATCTCTATTTATGCCACTAGTTTCTCTATGGCCAGGATTTTCCACCCGCCAGGGGAATAATTGAAGAGCGGGTGCACGGGGGTGCACCTCCGATCGGTGCCCCCAATCGGGGGCGTGCCGCCATTTTACATGGGCGGGGCAATTAAGGCCCACCCAGTGTGACATCCGCACGGAAGCGCTATGCACTCCTTGTATGGGTGGCGAATCCCTAAACCCGAGAGTGCGCTCACATGAAAGAGTGCACTCATCTCTCTGAGGCTAAGTGCTGCCTCAGGGAGATCGGCTCTACTGTCAAAAATATTAAAAATAGAAAAAAAAATTTCCCTGACATGTCCCCTCATGTGACACTGTCACATGAGTTGGGACATGTCCATAACTTTTAAAAACACTTAATTAAATTTTTAAAAACCGACATGAAACCTCATCCCGCCCGTGGATGAGGTTTGATGCTTTTTCTAATGCCCGCCATAGCTCCTGGCCTGCCCGCCAACCTTAAGGTTGGACGGGCAGGTCCATTAATTACTTCAATGACTCTGTCAATGGCCTCAATTGGCCATTGACAGGTCGGCGGGCGCACAGTTGATTTTGCTGAGCCCCCGCCTTCCTGAAAATTTAAATGGGGCGTGGTGATGTCGGGAGTTCTGCCTGATGTCACCACATGTCATTTTACGCATCGGTGAATGGGCCCCGCCCCGCTCGCTGACGGTAAAATCCTGCCCATAAAGGTGCTACACCCCTTAACAGAACAGTCAATAACCAGGGGCATAAATTTAAAGTAATTTGTAGAACGATTAGAGAGAAGTCGAGGAGTTTTTTTTTCCTTCAGAGGGTGGTGGGGGTCTGGAACTCATTGCCTGCAAGGGTTGTAGAGGCAGAAACCCTCTTCATATTTAAAGAGTACTTGGATATGAACCTGAACTGTCGTAATATACAAGGACATGGACCAACAACTGGAAAGCGGGATTAGGCTGCAGAGCTTTTTTTTTCTAATGGTACGGACAGAATGGGCTGAATGGCCTCCTCCTGTGTTGTAAATTTCTATAACTGGCTGACAATTGCATGTTGAAACCAGACTTTCAAAGAGGCATTTATTCACACAGCACCCACTCAGCAGCTGTTTTCACTCTTCCGTTCCCATGGCAGAAGATGCTGTGACCAACAGTAATAGTGTAGTGTCTAAGGGAGGGTCCTCTGCTCATTTCTCCATGCCTTGTGATCTTGCACTTTCCTCTTCAGTTGATCATAGGAGCCTCCCCTTTTCAATTTCTATGAGCAGGAAAAAGAATACATGAGGTGGTTTCCTACTGCCTTCTTCCCGTGTGCTTAAATGAAACACACGTCCTCTTCCCAAAGGAGCCTCCGCCTCGAGTTTTTCATTCTTCCTCAAGTTTCTAGCTCCTCCACTGTCGGCCATTGTTGTAGGGTTATTTGGTGCCTCACTAAGAGGCCTGGAGGCTTGTGTGGTTGAACATAAACTGTTTATTGTTAACACACAACTATATACATATCTGCAAAGTAAAGCCCTAACTAGGTGTTCTCTTCATGCTGACGTCCCTCAGACTCCTTCTACACACAGTCTACTATCATATCACCTCCCTGCATCACAACGTGGGCGGTACTGTTTTCCATACCCACATTAACCCTTGCTATGCTGTACACACTTATACTAGACCTCCCCCAAAGACTTTACCCAACATATTTACAATACAATCTTTCTTTACTTGCTACCCCTTACCCCCGGCTCTCCCCCCACCCTCAGCCAAGTCTCTGGCTTTATAAATTCGGACAGTCTGGATGCTTGATTATTCTTCCAGATCTCGGTTGTGTCACATTTGGAGGAGTGGTGAGTTCAGTTACTTTGGGAAAACCCTGTTGGTTCGGAGTTGAAATCACAGTATTTTGTGTATCTAACACTTGGTTGCCTCCATCCGATTCTCTTTTGGTGCTTCTTCGAGTTGAATTCCTCTTTATCGACAGCCCATTTGCTTTGTTCAGACACCCTGGGTTTGTCCCTTTCCTTCTGAAGGGAATGTTCGCTCTGTTCCTTGATGGAGTGGAGTCGGGCTTTCTTTTTCTGTGAGGTCCACCATGATCTTCCTGGAATTTGAAGATGTATCTCTCTCATGTTTGAACGTTCCTCATCCATGAGCTCAACCTTCCGTTTGGCTTCCATTGCCACACTGTGTTTATTTCTGGACCCTTGTGTCTTGCTGAGGTGTGCTTTGATGAGTTGGTAGTCGCTGCTCTCCTGCCCCGGCACCAACTTGCTGCTGTGTGTTTCAGGTGAAAACTGCATGCTTCATTGCCATGGCTTTCTCTGGTTGTGTCACAGCAACTGTTGGACTCAGAGATTGGAGCTCATCGTGTACCTGTACACCTCCCGCTCAGAGCATGTTGGTGCTCATCTCAAGGTTCAGCTGGTCCAACCAAAGAAGACCTTTTGCCGCCATCTGCAAAGAAGTTGGACTAACTGGCTCTACAAAGAGCGAAGACAATTCAGAGCTGAAGTCCCAGCCAAGGATATCTGTACTTGTGTACCTCGCAGGAACTTGCTGTTCCATGTAGTTGACATCAAAGGTTGTTTTGACCTCTTCTGCCATTTTGAGGAGGTCAAGGGCAACACAGGCATCCCTACTCGAAAGAGAAAAGGATTGTTTTCAGATGATGTACAGAATCTTGAATATTCACTTGTTGCCCGACCAGAGAGTTTCTAGGATCATGCCCAGGACTGGAAGTCGGAATCTTCCAGGATCATTGAGTGGTGTGTTGTCCATAGACAGAGGTTTTTCAGCCATGGCTCCTTATCACACAGGGCCATAACACTGGCTCCCATGCCTAATTTGAAATTGGTGAGGTGGCCTTTGAAAGAGATGTCAGCATTCCAAAAGGGGAATCCAGGATCCTTGATCTCGCCCAAGAAGCACCACTGGACTTCTTCCTGGTGTGGTACAGCAATTTCGTGGACTGTTTTGGGATCATCCTCACGTCTTGAGGTCCTAGACTTACATAGCTTTCCAAAGTGTCCCAGTGGTTTGCAGCTGAAGTACTGTGGAGAGATTGCTGCACATTGCTCTTGCCCGCAAGGTCCTTTGGCTCCACAACATTGATGTGATTTCCCTCCATCTTGTGGTCTATTTGCATATTGCCTTCCTTGGCCTGGAGTCTCCCTGCCCTTTTGTTACTTTATGCGCTGGACAGTTGGGGTTGCTCTATACCATGGTTTAACCTCGCCATGTAACATGGACCAGTGTAGTGGACGGATTGGAGACTGCCTGACTCTTTGAATGGCTTTTTCTAGCGTCAGATCTTCTTTTGCCTGTTCCGCATCTTCAGCCACTCTGACTACTGTTCGCTCTCTTATAGGCTCTGACTTTAGGTCGCCATAGTTGCAGCCTTCAGCCAATCTGTATAACTCATTTATGAAAGAGTTAACAAGTTCACCAGGCTGTTGGGCTCACTTTTTGAATTTTTCTCGCTGTAAAATTTTATTACTTCTTAAATTAATGTAAGTATTGAAGGATTTCAGAACATCTTCAAACTTATCTGAAGATTCATTTATTCATTGCCACGCAACAATGTCACCCGTTATTGGACCTGCTCAGTACAGCAGGTTTCAATTGATCAGCCCTGTCTTCTTACACCCTGAAGCTATCCTGTATCTTAAAAATCTATTTTGCCAAAGCCCCCAATTCTATGCCTGGTCTGGCCCTTGTATCAGCCCAAGTTGATCTGGTAGGGTTGATTTATTATTCATGACTGCTTTTCAGCACAGGGTAGTACAGCTTTAAATGTTGTCTGTTTTAAAGTTGGTGTTACAATAATCTTTTTTTCTCTCTTCTTCCTGTGCTTGTCAGGCTTTGGAGGGCTCCTGCTGCAAGCGTAGGCCGGATTTCATAGGGATAGATTTTTTTCAGTAAATCTTTAAATCGAAGGTTTAGGTCCTTAGAACATTTTCTATGTATTTTGGGCCAATTAAAAGGCATTTCCCAGCTCTGGCTGAGGTTTTGAACTTCTGCCACGTGTTTTACTGTCGACCCAGACCTGGGCTGGCCATGGTGATTAAAGAAATGGATTGCTCTGCCTAATCAGTGCCCTGAATATTGTTAAAGGCTAGTTCAGCCTTTGGACTGAATTTTGTTTTATTTTTTGCTCACCCTTGCAATCTGGCTAGGTCCTTTGACTCTGCAATTGATGAAGGTTCACCATGGATCTCCACGTGCTCCTTTAGCTGCACAGTGGATTTTTCTTCCGCCTTTCCACCCTCCACATCTGTAATGGAGCTTGTTTATAGGCCATCTCAAGCTGTGTCTTCAGTTCAGGTACACTCCAGTTGGGCCAGGACACTGTTCCTTTAGCTTTTCAGATTCTGAGGTCCTTAGCCAGCTTCTGTGGGGTTCTGGGTTAATTCAATAGCTGCCACTATGTTGTAAGGTTGTGTGTCTCACTAAGAGGTCTGGAGGCATGTGTGGTTGAAGATAAACTGCTATTGTTAACAAACAACTATATACATATCCCCAAGCACCCTAATGAAGTGCTAACTTCATGCTGAGTTCTCTCAGACTCCCTCTGCACACAGTCTACCATCATGTAACTCTCTACATCACAATGTGGATGGTACAGTTCTCCAGTCCCACATTAACCCTTGCCATGCCATGCACCTTTACACAACAGCCATGTCTCATAATCCTGAGCATGGGGCCCTTACCTGAGCCTAGGCAACTCACCAAAGGTCATGGACGAGCACCCTCTGAAGCCTTAAATGACTCTGCTAACCTGCCCTGGCCAACATTTATTCCTTAACCAGCATCTTTTAAAATAGATTATTTATTTATGTATCTCATTGCTTTGTGGGATTACAATTTTAACATGTTCAATTGGTTACAAGTGCTTTCATATGCCCTGAGGTCAGGAAAAGCAATATATAAATGCAAGTTCTTTTTTCTGACATACACCATGAGACAAAAATCAGGCCCATTGTGTTAATAGATCACTATAATGTGATTAATGCACAGAGTTAGTTAGCATATGTATATTGGTCAGCTGCAAACTAAGACAAATCTTTATCAAATGTAGGAGGTAAATGAGTCCGACCAAAAGGGGGACCTACTAATTAGATTGTGCAGATCAATATTACAAGATGGATTTTCTCCTATGTTGTGGATATCACATATGCATATTACATAGTATAACATAACTAACATGGAATCACTATCAGTAATGTTTGCAACATTTATCTGATAATCATTAAATATAAGTGCTGTGTTGAAGTGAACTGAAGGTAAAGCTGCCATCAAAGATTTCCCAGAGCATCATACATCACTCTATTAAAAATACTTGAATAGTTCAGACTGACAGATGCAACCCTTGCAGTTAAATTGAAAAGCTGCTTTTTATATTATCACTGGACAAATATTTACACCCTTGCTGTAAAGAAGCTTTGCAGTGACCGATTGTCGAACACGCTTCAAAATGTATATTGGTTTTATTTTAATTTGACTTTTAGGCCAGAATTTTCCAGCCCCTCACGCCTTCAGGATCTTCCAGATCCGCCGATGTGAACGGAGATTTCAGCGGCTGGCCCTGCTGCGGGGTTCCCTGCCATGGGGGGGCTGGAAAATTCCAGCCTTTGTGTTGAAGATTTTATAAACGACAATCTAGAGATAATTACAACAACAGATTCTCTATCCTTCCCCTCCTTCCTACCCACACAATCATGCCAGGTCGCTGTTTGAGATTCACAGAGCGGGATTTTCCCATCTCTCCCCCGGCGGGTTTTGAGGTGGATGGGAGCGGACAATCCTGCAGGAGCTAAAAAATTGGAAACCTGCCTGTGTAAAAACAGTTTGGGATTCTCCTGATGGCAAGTTAACAGTGGGTCAGTTACCTTGCTGACTAGTGTCTTGACCGCCATCAGTATTCATTAACATCTCATGAATGCTCATTAAAACAGCCGCTCGCCGGAATCTCCTCACATCTTCCAAACTTGCGTCACGCCAGGAGGAAATTTCATCAGCCTCAAATCCGTTTGAAAATAAGTGGCATGCAAAAGTCGGAACTTACCTTTGGGGCCTACAGCTACCAGACTCTGGAGGAACACACTCATCGCATGGTGGGTGGAGCCTCATCCACATGGCTCCTCTGCAAATCAGCTCTCAGAAGGTGGGAGGTCTCCACGCTTCAGCTTTGACTTCGCTGAGGCTTCAGACTTTCAGTGACTTTGCTGAGGCTTCAAAGCATCTCCCAGGGACTTTGGCATGGGCTCGAGCATTCTTCCCGGGACTTCAGCAGGGGCTCGAGCATTCTTCCCGGGACTTCAGCAGGGGCTCGAGCATTCTTCCCGGGACTTCAGCAGGGGCTCGAGCATTCTTCCAGGGCCTTTGGCGCGGGCTCGAGCATTCTTCCAGGGGCTTTTATATGGGCTCAAGCATTCTTCCTGGGACTTCAGCAGGGGCTTGAGCATTCTTCCTGGGACTTTGGCGCGGGCTCAAGCATTCTTCCAGGGACTTTGGTGCAGGCTCAAGCATTCTTCCAGGGACTTTGGCGCGGGCTCAAGCATTCTTCCAGGGACTTTGGTGCAGGCTCAAGCATTCTTCCAGGGACTTTGGCGCAGGCTCAAGCATTCTTCCAGGGACTTTGGCGCGGGCTCAAGCATTCTTCCAGGGACTTTGGTGCAGGCTCAAGCATTCTTCCAGGGACTTTGGTGCGGGCTCAAGCATTCTTCCAGGGACTTTGGTGCAGGCTCAAGCATTCTTCCAGGGACTTTGGTGCAGGCTCAAGCATTCTTCCAGGGACTTTGGTGCAGGCTCAGGCATTCTTCCAGGGACTTTGGTGCAGGCTCAGGCATTCTTCCAGGCACTTTGGTGCGGGCTCAGGCATTCTTCCAGGGACTTTGGCGCGGGCTCAGGCATTCTTCCAGGGACTTTGGCGCGGGCTCAGGCATTCTTCCAGGGACTTTGGCGCGGGCTCAGGCATTCTTCCAGGGACTTCGGCACAGGCTCGAACATACTTCCAGAGATTTTGGCATGGGGGATTGGAGCCTTGAGCTGTGGGATGGAAGGCAGCAGGAAGCACGGATGGACAGTGAAAGAAGGGGAGGGAGAATGTCTTGGTCTGGGATGAGGGTTGGTGGATGTCCAGGTGAACGATGCTCACAGGGATGTGTCGGTGGAGTCAATTTCTAACTCCTGGAGTGTGAACACAGGGTGCGAGTGATAGGAGGGGATGGTTAAGGTAATAGGGGGCAGAGGGAGCCAAGGTTGAGGGTTCGATGCTGTCAGCTGAAGGGGTGGCAAGGATTGTTAGTTGGAACACAGAAATAGACACGGGCACCAGGGGTGGGAATGTGGAGGTCGGGGAGGTCAATATGAACAGAGGTGGAATGATCTGGAAGGAAGGAATGTGTACATTCAGCTGGACATCCTGGAAAGAGAAGGGTCCTGGTTGGAGGATGATGGTGGAAAGGTCAAGGATAATGCCGGGGGTGTCAATGGTGATGGGGGAAAGAACATGGGTGACTCAGGAGAGGAATTTTGTTCCCAAATTGAAAGTGAGTGGAGCCTCATATTGGATGGGCACTGCGCTGCGTGGGAGTTGGGTCGGTGTGTGGGCAGGGATGCAGGTTGTAATGAGCTTGGGTGTACCAGACAGGTTTCTTACTTGAAACAGATAACTTTATTACAGAGCTCTTATAGAAGCTACATGCTTGAACCAGGTCCATGACAAGTAAGGTCCGCCCCCGGGATGACCCACACTTAGGGCTCATTCATCAGAACAATCACATGACTCCTAAAGGCAGTAGGAAAGGTTATACCTTCAATCACTACATTTCAGCTCAGGAATTCCTCCTGTTTTTATCTGAAATATTTTATTTATCAGTAATATTTGGAGTGAAGAAATTCCATCAGTATCAGTTGAGCTTAATTTTTTGTAACCAATCATGGCCCAGAAGACTAGGTCCTTCACATGTCACTATGATCACTGGAAGCTGGGCTGTCTGTTGCCTATAGGACACAGGTATTGTGGCGATGCCCTTTACCTGTACTGACTCTCCAGTGTATGTCTTCAGTTGAGCCATGGTTTGTTCCAGATTCAGTGGCTGGGTAACTTCATAACTTCATTTAGGGATTTACATGTGTGTTCTCCCACCACGGTGGTTGAGGCTCCCGTGTCTACCTCCATGACTAGAGGCTTCCCATTCACTTGAAGGGTGATGGTGATTGGTTCAATTTTTACTGCTTTGACATTTGATAGGGAATAGATATCAGTATCGGCAGCTTCTGGTTCTCTTATATTATTCACTTTAATTATCTTGGTCTCCTGTCTTAAGGGCTGTCGTGATTTCGCTCTAAATTGCTTTATTAGGTGCCCTTTTTTTGTGGCAGTAATGGCATTCTGCCTCCTTAAATTCACAGGTTTCTGGTACATGGTTACCCCCACATCTGTAACAGATTAATTTCTGAGTCGTTGCTGAAATGCTTCCACTAGACCTTCTCATTTTTCGAGCAGTAGAGACTGTCTCCCGTGTTGCTGCTGTCTCTCTGGTTTTCGTGCCGCACCCAGCAGTGGGTTCCCGCCCCAACTGAAGAACGGTGCCATGTTGCACACTCTGTCAAGCCTGCAAGTCCCTCACAGTCCTTTCCATGGCTAACGCTATTTCCATGGCGCACTTCAAATCAATGTTAACTTCTGCAAGTAAACGGTGCTGAATGGCATCGTCGTGAACGCCACAAACCAACCTGTCCCACAACATGTCATTGAGTGTCTCTGAAGTCACAATGCTCAGTCAACTGCTTCAACTTCACTACATAAATTATAATAGACTCTGCTGGGGCCCTTAATCTGGAGTTAAACTTAAACCTCTGCATTATTACTGATGGCTTTGGCTCCAAATGCGTCTTCACAAGGTCTGCCAATTCATTAAAGCAGTTAGAATTGGGTATGTTTGGGGCTGTCACACTGCAGATGAGATTATGTGTCTTGTTACTACAGACACATAAAATAATTGCTTTCTTCTTCTCCTCCGCTGTTATTTCTTTTGCCATGAAATAAAAACCAAGGCGTTCTACATACTGGCCCCAGTTTTCCGTGGACATGTCATAAGGATCGATTCTGCTGAAGAGTGGCATGACTGGTGAGTATACTTTTCTTTCTTTCCTTAAGAACTGATATACTCACGTTCACAAGGCGAGGTGCAGCGTCGGAGCTATTTTACCCTCGTTGCCAAATGTAATTAACTTGATATATTGGTCAGGTTTCTTACCTGAAACAGATAACTTTATTACAGAGCTCTTTTAGAGCTTGAACCAGGTCCACGACTAGAAATCTCCGCCTCCGGGATTACCCGCACTTAGGGCTCATTCGTCAGAACAATCACGTGACCCTAAAGGCAGTAGGAAAGGTTATACCTTCAATCACTACACAGGTGATCTCAACTGGACAACAGAAAGGGAACCACAGCAGGCATTATTGAGTACTCTGGTGACCAGTGAGATGAGGTTGATGGGTGAAGGCTTTGCATGCGCGGGAGAGTGCTCGGACGAGGCTCTGAAAGGCACTGCCACAGAACCTTCTCCCTGCAGGTTTAGTTGTGTGGCTGGCAGCATGCAGGAAAACTGCTTGGGAGTTGGGGGTGGGGTGGGGGGCGGTGGGGGGTGCCTTGCAAAGCTCTTAGAAGGATGCTGAAAGGAAACAGTGGATAATATGCATTGAAGGTGAATATATTTGGAGACATTCAATTAGTGACAATTATTGTCTTCACCCGTGCAATGAGCTGTGATCAAATGTTTTGATTTTTCTAGGCCTTCCACTCCTTCTAGGTGCTGCCCTGACATCCGCAGCAGGGGTGGAGGCAGCCAGCAGTTGTTTGCCCCCTTGCCTTTGATGACTTTGGCGGTCATCGTCTTTGAGGGCTTCAAACACCACTGGGTGATATTCCCCCATCTCTTGCTGACTGTCCACTATGAGTAGGAAGGCCGAATCCAGAGGCTCATCAACTGACTTGGACTAAGTAGGTGGCTATTCTCCAGCAGCCTTCCGAGTGCCAGAGACCTGGGCTGTCCCTGCCTCCGACTGCTGTGGGCACGTGTCAGTGAGGTGTTCCCCAGAAAGTGAGATTGAGCCTCACCTAAAGATGTGCCATACCGAGGTGTGTGTGTCTATGCGCTGTTGGGGGGTGCGGGTGAGCGCTGTGACTGTTCTTCCCCATCTTCCTCCTCAGAAGTGGTCTGGGGGCTGGAGGCTGTAGTGGCATCCTTTGTGGGCCTCGATTTGCAGCTAGTGAATGGGGCTTTAGTAGGTGAGCACGAGGAATATAAGACTGCATGCCAGTCACAATGATTGTCCAGATATGATGAACTCATGGAGGAGTGATCCATACCGGGTTGCTGAGACAATCCAATCTCGCTTTCCCCACAGGAACGATCCCTGTCCTTCCCAGTGAACTGGGCTGCAGCTTCCTCGAACTCTGTGAGATCAATGATGTCAGCCAGGCCCCCCTCCTGCTGTCTGGGACTTTCCACGTTTGTGGGCAAGCTTGGCCTGGATGAAGACACAAGAAAGGCATGTGATGAGAAGGGATGGAGCATAGATTAGCAAAGATTCATGGCCCCTGTGTGCTGTGAGTCCTCACCAGCGGGTCTGAGGATGATGAATGTACAAAGATAGATTGGGTTGTGGTGATGTAAGAGGTTCTTTTAGTCTATCGGTGCTGATACCCCCGCTAATGGTTGTGTGAGATCCCTGAAGAGAGTAGCCATTTGAGCACATGATGCTGTGATGAGAGTTTGATGTCAGAGGGAGAAGAAGGATGGAGCCGATGAGATCATTCATCCTCTTCCTGCACTGGTTCTCATTCTGGGCGTGGCTGGCAGCCGCGCTGGCCTCCTTGGCGATGACCTTCCAGGTCTGAGAGGTGAGGCAGATGTGCTTCTTGGAACTGTCCCTGGGATGGAACACATCCCTATGTGCCAGCACTCCTCTGATCAAGGCCTGGAGGGCATCGTGCCAGAAGCGGGGTGCAGCTTTCTTGTTGTGTGTCAAAGACATGTATAACAGTCTCCTGGAGACAGGTGGGTTGCAGAGAGTGAGATGTGTGTTTGGCTGGCTTTTAAATATGGCGCCTGGACCTTCGATCCCACCAGCTGACAGCAAGGCAGACGAATCAGCTCCCAACCCGCCAGGTCATTCGGCCCAATACTCACTTGTGCACAATTAATGTGCCCCCAAGCGCGGAACTAGGCACGAGGTCCTGTCATTCCAAGCAGCAGGTTAGGCCTTGCTGAACCTGCTCACCACTACATTTAGCCCCATAAATGGAAAATTCCGCCCACAGTTTATTTTCCGAGTGAGAATACACTAAATGATTTTGAAATGTTTTCACCCAATTTCTTCTTCGTGATTTGTTTTTGAAAACTAACTTGAACTCAAGAATATACAATTTATAAATGCGTTTGAAAATGCATTCCACTGACAAATATATTTGTTAGATTCTCACTACAGTGTTTTAAACATAACCAATGTCTGCTTCACTTTCTAACAATGTGGGTGTGTTGTTCAGTAAACTGGTATCAATCAAATACAAGGCTGAACGTTAGAGGGCCAATCTGAGGCTCTGGTTTCAGGGAAGAGGCAGGAAAAGGAGAGTTGCCAAGAGTTATCCCATTTAAAGCTTTACCAGCAGAAGGAACATTGCAGAGTTTCAGCTGGGCCTGGTGCTGAAAAGGAACAGGAACACATTGACTTGATGTTAGTGTATTGATACTCTACCACTGATCCGCACAGACTCTCATGTCTGATATTTAGACATGGGGAACCTGGTGCGTATGGGAACTTTGCTGCTTTTTGCCATAACACTGGCACAATTAAGACTGGTAAAAAATCAGGAGATTGAGACAGAAGTCGGTAAGTTAAAAGCTTCACAGCTACGTTTGCAGTTCCTTTCCTTACAGCTGTCTTTTTGATCACAGTGTGTTCTCTGATGTGTGTTGCACAATGCCAGGAAACGATGTTTTATTTAGAAAGTTAGCAGCTGTGCACTGTTTTGCCAAAGAACTAGTTAACTGAAAGCTTCACACTATTGAAAATTGATATGGTTAGAATGCATATTATCCCATGTAAAAAAAGTTAAGTGGCAGTAAAACAGATCGGAATTAACAAAACAGCTTCAAGCGTAATAGTTATATTCCTGTTAAATTCATGACAAGCCTCACCCTGGCAAAATAAAATTGAAATCATAAGGAAATGACAATTGTGGAACAGCAGCATTTGGTATTTGGTTAAAATCCAAGAACTTGCTTCAACAAAAGTTTGTCAAATCTTTACGCTCGTGAGCATCTGATGTTCACCACCCCAAGGTGGAGCACTCAGCAATTCAATAGTCATTTTTTTTTCTGTCTCTGATAATGTAAAGACAGCCTCTGAGTGGGGCTGAATAAGCCACATTGTATAAACGATCATGTGCATTAGCTTTTGCGTTATGTTACATTGACAGCATCTGATCCAGTCCAGACCCTACCTTAGATCTTGCCAATTCCAGTGCTATGTCACCTATTACTGAATGGTGAAGAAAGTCTGGCATTTAAGCACCTCACTCTGTACATGCTAGCTATTTTCCCCTTACAGGGATCTGTTAAGAGAGTTTAATTGAACTGCATGGTTATGTATTGGTGAACTAACTTGATTTATTTTGGTATTCATTGATATTCTGACTTTGGAATTTATATTTGATATATGAACTTAGTGCGAACTCTTCTAAATAGCACTTGAAGTGATTTTAATGTTTTTGGTGCCAGTGTTACAATTGTCATTGCTGGAGAATTGAATATGCCAAATTCATTTGTGTGGTGTATGAGGTATCAACAGCAAGAAGAAACAGACAAACTGGTCCTCAGAAACACGTTCAGATGCAACTTGTAACAATGTAGTTTGCCGGTCAGGTTCACTTTTTCATTTACAGCTATATAATGTTAATAACACAGCAAATCATATTGTATGCATCTTAAGAATAGTGAGGCCCTAAAGCAACCCTGAGTCTGAAAATGTGTTTCATTGTTTGATAATATTCTTCAAAGGGTTTACGACTGGAATGTAGCGTTTGCCATATCCTTAATGTGGATCATCATACCACAGCTTGAAAAGCTGATTAAATGCATAACATGTGCATTTATGAAGTTTTTTCTGTGAGGAAACTGCCATCACTTTGTCCACTGTGCACTGGTGCTGTTAAAAGTAACACATGCACTTTTTAATGCTCAAGTGCTTTCGAACAGGACAAGAAAGTCTTAAATTACTTAAAAACCATCTGCACGTTGGTATGCCACTGGGGGAAAAGCTTATTCAATGATCCAAATCTGTTTTCTATTCTTTTCCACCAATCAAAGCCCCTTAAATGAATTGCCTGATTAATTTATTCCACTGTGATATATAGCCATGGGGAAATAGATTACAGATCACGTCATTGTACAGCAGACTTGCCAAATAAAATCCACATCAAACATAATGTTCCTCTTATGCTTTTGCTCGGTTTTAAAGGAAGCATTAATGAGAAAAGATTAAAAAGTCATAAGTCACAGACCTGGTAGGAAATAGAATTCAACGACCGAAATGCTGTGGGCAAGAGTGAACTGACAAGAGATCCGGACTTTAGTTTAAAAGTCATTGCTTTCTTAGTTACACCAAACAAATTTTCTTTTATAAACGGACAGCTGTAGAATGAGGAATATGTTTCATTTATAAATGAGTTTTTAAAAATGTTAGCTTTCAATCTCCATTGTCTTACTTTTTCAAGCTTGACAATTGGTATTCTTACAGTTTTAAATGTTATTAACCAGCAATGTAAGCTATTGAAGTAATAACATGTGTGTCATGTTGGATGCAAGTTTTCAAAATCTGTTTCCTCACACATCTGGCCACTGCATCTCTCATCGTTTGGTTTTCGTAGAGCAGAGTTTGCAACCTTGATCTGTTAAAGTGGTGGCCGAGTACATCTCGGGCAAACTGAACAGCCTCTGACCCTCGGCAGAATCACTCTTATTTCTGACTCCAAATCCTGAAGCAATGGCCGAAACGCATTGTGCAGACAGTTTGTCTGGTTTACAGCACAATGCGGGAGAAAGCGCATTCTTTTGGTGATTGTCTTCTTGTTTGAATCGTCTCAGTTGTTTTTAATGGGATGAAATCATAAAGAAACTAAAATTAGAAACCTATAATTCATGCATTGATTATAGATTGCTGAATAACAGTTTTAGGGGGATTAATTTAATGTTAGCTATTGCCGGGGTGTGCTTTGAATGTGCGCCTTGCGAGATCGGAGCACAGTTGCATAATTGCAGAAGTTTATGGAGCTGTGTGTAGCCCCCTCGTGGTCAGCTTCAATGCACAACTTGAGGAAAATGTACCCCTCGGCACTGTCTCCAAAGTGATCCTGATCTGGAACCACTTCAAAAGCAAGTACTACTACTTAGGGCACGAATACAGCTCAGGTATTTTACACAAGCTTATATATTCTGCCTAGTTAAGGTGATTATTATATTTCTCCCTAAAACTGAAATGAATTTACACCAAGAGGAAGCGAGATGTCCAATTATATCATTTATTGCAGCTCGATCTTAGGATTTACTTGTCACTTGTTTTACAGAGAATGAGGACATTCAAGTGCCCATTTAGTGTCACTACTCTGATAAGAAGTTGACATTTTAATTAAACCGAACAGTTGACGACTGAAAAGAATAAAAATGTGTCTTTTCCTACAGAGGGGAGCTGGGAGCTACCTGAGCTCTCTATTTCATAAACAAAATAATATTTAATAAAACCAGGGAATGTAGATGTTTTGGCAATCTTTTGCCACTTAGTACTGAATATAAATTTTAAAAATGAAATGCTTTAATGGTAAATGAAAACAGGAGGGACTTTGTTTAGATATAAGCTTGGGAGGGCTACATTATGCATTTGCGTGGGAATAATACAACACAGTGAAGAGATGCATTGCCACGACACTGGGTGTTTTCAGTACAATTGAACCCTGATCAATGCAGAGCTAATTTTCTGGAAAATGTTATGCTTGGATCAGGATTCTGCTTGATGATGACTTTTCCCTAATGGAAGAAATTGGACCGTTATGATTGGACTTGGCATTGTTTTATCCAGATGCCATCAGAGGTAGGTTGACTCACTTCTGAGGAGAGGAAGATAATAGTTTAAATGTGCAATTTAATGACAGCACAAAAAATGACACTAACTGGGGAATAGAACTCAGCTAAATATTCTTGTTTTGGCAGCTATTATCTGTCCCATTGCTGGCTCATTTTCCTCCCCCAGTGCCTGAGGGAAAGTAGCCAGAAGAAGTAAGCCTTAGGCCTTGTGCCCAGTCTCTGCCTCCACAGATTGGAGAAGCTCAGAGGGTGGGCAGCAAGGTCATGGAGAATGTAAAAAAGGAAAGTACTCCTTTTTCTTAAGGTCCTCACTAGAGACTTAGGGCTGGATGCATTTCATGTGATTGTCATTAATGCAGCTGCAGCCCTTGCAGGAGTGATTGGATATCTTTTGGTTTCTAAGCACAAGGGTCTTCCAGGGCAGGCCTGCACACACCAGGAATGATCCGTCAGGTGAACCCAGGCAGGGTGGAGATGGTGAGGAGAGGGATGCGGGGGTGTGGGGGGTGGTGGTGGTGGAGTGGTGTGTTGGGAGAGCAGTAGAGTGGGGAAGAAAGATGAAAATCTGCTTTTTGGTATCTTGCTCACTAGTCTGAATAAGCATCCTCAGAAAAGGGATCAAGAAAGTAAAATTATTTTTTAATGCTTTGCTTGGGCCTCTCCTGCCCAGGACGTCCTGAGGTCACCTGGGATGTCCGCCCTTTCCTTATGTTGCAGGGGCTGTTCTTGGTTGTGAATCATGCTGCATTTGCCATACTCTTGCCTGCTGGCTTGGCGGTATGGATGGTCTGGTTTGGCCTGCAGGCCTGGTCTATGTAAATGAGGCCTGAGGGTTAAAATGGTTTGGGCCTTTTTAATTTCCAGATTTATTTATTTAGATTGAATTCAACTTCTCAAACTGCCTTGTGCGATTTGAATTCATTTTCTGCTGGTCGACTAGTATTCTCCAAGTGCAGTAACTTAGTCACTACCCTACCATACCCATAAACATACAAACATGCAAACTAGGAATCGAAGCAGAACATTCGGCCTCTCCACCATTCAATAAGATCATGGCTGATCTGACTGTGGCCTCAACTCAACTTCCAGCCAACCCCCCATAATCTTAGGCTCTTGGCTAACAAAGGAATCAGTCTACCTCTGCCTTAAAAATATTCAATGGCCTTGCCTCCACCACTTTCTGGGGAAGAGAATTCCAAGTATTCATGACTCTCTGAGAGAGAAAAAAAATCTCCCTCTTAAATGGGAGACCCCTTATTTTTAAACTGTGTCCCCTAGCTCTAGATTCTCCCACAAGGGGAAACATCCTTTCAGCATCCACCCCGTCAACTCCCATGGTAAACATAATAATTGAATGTTTGTTCCATATTCCAGGTTACAATATATGACCCATTTCAATGTTATTTAAAACACCTCTTTAGTCTCCTTTCTTGAATATATTGGAGAGATTCACAAAGCAGCTAAGATGTTGAGATATTTATACGATCTCCAAATGTTTAAGGAAAATACTGCAGACGCTGGATATCTGAAATAAAACAGAAAATGTCGGTAATATTCAGCAGGTCTGGCAGATTCTGTGAAGAGGGAAACAGATTTTAGCTTTCAGTTTCAGGACTTTTTTTATCAGAACTCTCCAAATATGCAGGGAGTTAGCAGAATGATGTTTTACCTATAGGACCTAAGTTTGAGTCCTGGTCACACTGATGTGATGAAGTCATCCTTCTCTGCTGTCTATACGACCTCTAATTAATTTGGGGCAGTCAATCCAGTTCTTTATGTTTGTGTTGATAGCACAAAAATGCTTAGACTTGTCATAAATTGGTAATATTGCTCAGCAGGTATAAAAATAACAGGAATTGGAAAAAATCACAGCTTGGCAGAAAAGAATGGTCCCCTGATGCTGTGGCAAAGCTACCTCAGAATGTCAGCTACTGTCTATGCCAGTTGTGAGTGACATACATGTTTGTATAACATTCTTCCGTGGGCGATAATAGAGTCATTAGTGCATTTTAAATAGATTAATGCCTCTGTTGGAATAATGACAAGGAACTGCTAAATGATTGCCTTACATGTATGCCTGCTATATTAGCAACTGCATTGTAGTTTACCGTTGGGGGGGAGGGGAGGGGGAGTATCTCTATCTTTGTGTTGCCTACTTGAGAATCTAATGCCACAAGGATACCAAATTATTACCATTTCCATTCATTGGGACAGGGATTTCCAAACCTTTGGAGCTAGGCACTGGATATAGTTTTTAACATCAGTTGCAGACTGCAAATAATGACGCAATAATCTGAGTCCCTGCACAATACACGGGAAAACATCACGCAAGGTCTCACACCCTCCTCTTCCCTCAAAATGGGATTGTTTTGCTCTCCTCTCACCATCTCTCCTTCTTCCAACAATTTTATTTCTGGATATCCCTCCTCTTCCATGTCTTCACATTTGTGTTCACAGGGGAAAGGGTTAAAGGAGGGATTAAATTCTTGATTATTCGGGAATCTTTCCAGGATTACAGTGATCTGAACTGGTGAGAAGGAAGCAGAAGAGAGTGAGAGAGGGGGGCAGAGACAGAGGCCAGAAAATCGGGGACGAGCCAGCCTCTGCCAGCCCTGGAAGACAAGGCTGAACTTTATGTGGCTCAGGCAATTTGTTGCTTGAAGTCATGGCTTCCACTCCCCTGAGGCAGGATGCCCAGCCTCCAGCAAGAGCTTCCAGCCAGCCAAGGGCTGACAGCTCTTCAACCCCAGCAACCCCACTGCTGGGACCAGAAGCAGCGACAGAGGCCCAGAATAAAGGTAAGTGGGGTTGGTTGGCAAGGGCCAGTTGGGCTCTCACATTTGCTACTCTTTCTCCTCTGTTTGTGTCTGTCTTCTTGTAACTCTGGCTGGAATTTTATGCCCCTCCCACCACCAGAAACAGGCTGGCAGGTGGGGTGGGAAGTCAAATTGGGTAGGATGGCAGGGGGTGCCATGGGCATCACTTGCCCACCTCTGCTGATACTTTACCAGCAGCAGGGTATGTGATGGGTAGCCCACCTGCCTGAACCAAATAAGGCCCTTAAGTGACCATTTAAAGGCCATGTAAGGGAAGAGATGGTAGCATAAGGGTAAAGTTAATGGATTAGAGATCCAGGCTAATGCTCGGGAGGCATGGGCTCCTGGCGTCTGGCAGAATTTAAATTCAATCTATAAAAAAACCTGGGATATAAAGCTAATAAGGGTGGCCATGAAATTATTATTGATCATTGTAAAAACCCATCCGATTCATTAGCGCCCTTTTGGGAAAGAAATCTGCTATTCTTTTTCAGTCTGGCCTACACGTGCTTCCAGACCTACACCAATGTGGTTGACTCTTAACTGCCCTATGAAATGGCCCATCAAGCCAAGGGCAGTTAGTGATGGGTGACAAATATTGGCCTTGCCAAAGATGCCCACATCCCATGAAAGAATAAAAAAAGTAAGGGGTTCTTCCCTCTGCCACTAGTATTTTTCTAGAGTTGGTGGGGGAGGGTGGTTCTCACGCTACATGGCAAGGCCACCAGGTATATCCAGGCAGCTTGTCATCAGGCTGGTGTTGTTAGTGGGGGTGGGTGGTGGGCAGGGGAGATCCCCCAGTTCGTGCACCCTAAGCCCCACGGGGGGCCCGCCCGGCAGCAAGGGCAGCTCCTGATTGAAGAATCAAGAAGAACCCTCGTGATTCCTGCTCACCCTTGCTGGGGACAGCCGGACTGGCCCCTGCCAACCCATTTACCTTCATTCTGGGCCTCTTGCTGCTTGTGGTCCTAGCAGTGTCCAGCCCGGTGATGTTGCTGGGGTTGGAAAGCTGTCAGCCTCGGCTGACTGGATATCCTGCCACAGCGGATGGAAACCATGACTTTAGGCAATGAATTGCCTGAGCCACATAAAATTCAGTTGTGTCTTCCAGAGGCTAGTTCGCCCCTGATTTTTTAACTGGTGGGCAGGCCACTGCCCCCATGTTAAGTTTTTAAAAATTCATTTATGGGATGTGGGTGTTGCTGGCTGGGCCAGCATTTATTGCCCAACCCTAATTGCTCTTGAGAAGGTGGCGGTGAGCTGCCTTCTTGAACTGCTGTAATCCCTGTGATGTAGGTACACCCACAGTGCTGTTAGGAAGGGAGTCCCAGGATTTTGACCCAGTGACAGTGAAGGAACGGTGATATATTTCCAAGTCAGGATGGTGTGTGGTTTGGAGAGAAACTTCCAGATTGAGGTGTTCCTGTACCTCTGCTGCCTTTGTCCTTCTAGATGGTAGTGATCATGGGTTTGGAAGGTGCTGCCTAAGGAGCCTTGGTGAATTCCTGCGGTGCATCTTGTAGATGGTACACACCACTGCCACTGTGTGTCGGTGGTGGAGGGAGTGAATGTTTGTGGATGGGGTGCCAATCAAGCGGGCTGCTTTGTACTGGGTGGTGTCAAGCTTCTTGAGTGTTGTGGAGACCATTCCTTCACACTACTGACTTGTGCCTTGTAGACGTTGGACAGGCTTTGGGGAGTCAGGAGGTGAGTTACTCACCACAGGATTCCTAGTCTCTGACCTGCTCTTGTAGCCACGGTATTTGTATGGCTAGTCCAGTTCAGTTTCTGGTCAATGGTAACCTCCAGGATGTTGATAGTGGGGGATTGGGGTAATGCCATTGAATGTTAAGGGGTGATGGTTAGATTCTCTCTTGTTAGAGATGGTCATTGCCTGACACTTGTGCGGCGTGAATGTTACTTGTCACTTGTCAGCCCAAGCCTGGATATTGTCCAGGTCTTGCTGCATTTGGACATGGACTACTTCAATATCTGAGGAGTTGTGAATGGTGCTGAACATTGTGCAATCATCAGCGAACATCCCCACTTCTGACCTTACGATGGAAGGAAGGTCATTGATGAAACAGCTGAACATGGTTGGGCTGAGGACACTACCTTGAGGAACTCCTAAAGTGATGTCCTGGAGCTGAGATGACTGACCTTCAACAATCACAGCTACCTCCCTTTGTGTTAGGTATGACTCCAACCAGCAGAGAGTTTTCCCCCGATTCCCATTGACTCCAGTTTTGCTAGGGCTCCTTGATGCCGCACTTGGTCAAATGTGGCCTTGATGTCAAGGGCAGTCACTTTCACCTCACCTTTGGAGTTCAGCTCTTTTATCCATGTTTGAACCAAGGATGTAATGAAGTCAGAAGCTGAGTGACCCTGGCAGAACCCAAACTGAGTGTCAGTGAGCAGGTTGTTGCTAAGCAAATGTTGCCTAACAGCATTATTGATGACCCCTTCCATCACTTTATGATGATCGAGAGTAGACTGATGGGGCGGTAATTGGCCAGGTTGGATTTGTCCTGCTTTTTGTGTACAGGACATACCTGGGAAATTTCCCACATTGCCAAGTAGATGCCAAATGTTGTAGCTGTATTGGAATAGCTTGATTATGGATGTGGCAAGTTCTGGAGCACAAGTCTTCAGTACTATTGCTGGAATATTGCCAGGGCCTATAGCCTTTGAAATATCCATGCCTTCAGACGTTTCTTGATATCAACTTGGCTGAAGACTGGTATCTGGGATGCTGTGGACCACCAGAGGAGGCCATGGCTGAAGACAGGACTTTGTCTCCACAAGAACAGTGCGGTGGCCACTCCTACCGATACTGTCATGGGCAGTTGCATCTGAGGCAGGCAGGCTGGTGAGGATGAGGTCAAGTATGTTTTTCCCTTTTGTTGGTTCCCTCACCACTTTCCGCAGACTCAGCCTAGCAGCTATGTCCTATAGGACTCAGCCAGCTCAGTCAGTAGTGTAGCTACTGAGCTACTGTTGGTGATTGACATTGAGGTCCACCCAGAGAACATTCTGCACCCTTTCCACCCTTAGTGCTTCCTCCAAGTGGTGTTCAACATGGAGGAGCACTGAGTCATCAGCTGAGGGAGGGCGGTATGTGGTAATCAGCAGGAGGTTTCCTTGCCCATGTTTGACCTCATGCCATGAGCCTTCATGGGGCGTGGAGTCGATGTTGAGGATTCCCAGGGCAACTCCCTCCCGACTGTGCTGCCACCTCTGCTGGGCCTGTCTTGCTGGTCGGAAAGGGCATACCTAGGGATGGTGTTGGTGGAGTCTGGGACATTATCTGTAAGGTATGATTCCGTGAGGATGACTATGTCAGGCTGTTGCTTGACTAGCCTGTGAGACAGTGCTCCCAATTTTGGCACAAGTCCCCAGATGTTAGGACTGGAGGACTTTGCAGGGTCGACAGGACTGCGATTGCCATTGTCGTTTCTAGTACCTAGGTCGATGCCGGGTGGTCCGTCTGGTTTCACTCCTTTTTATTGACTTTTTCGCAGTTTGATACAACTGAGTGGCTTGCTCAGCCATTTCAGAGGCAACCACATTGCTGTGGATCTGGAGTCATGTGTAGGCCAGACCAGGTAAGGACAACAGATTCCCTTCCCTAAAGGGCATTAGAGAACCAGATGAGTTTTTACGTCAATCAACGATGATTTCATAGTCATCATTAGACTTTTAATTCCAGATTTTTAAAAATTGAATTCAAATTCCACCAGCTGCTGTGGTGGGATTCAAACCTGGGTCCCCAGATCATAAACTTGGGCCCCTGGATTACCAGTCCCGCCTCCCCTAAATAATCCTGGCCTCTATCTCTGTCCCCCTCACTCTCTTTTGCTTTCTTCTCCCCAGTTCAGATCACTGTAATCCTGGAAAGACTGCTTAACATTCAAGAATTTAATCCCTCCTTTAATCCTTTCCTCTGTGAACACAAGCAGAGAGAGACATCTGGCTGAAGCATTTAAAACAACCCGAGAAACTCGAGAATATACTTCAGCTCGTTAACTTTGTCAGGCTTGCAGAACTGGTAAAAGATATTTCCCGATTGGGCAGCTTCAACCAGTGAGGGAGTAGCTTTTCCAAAATCTGGGAATTTTAAACAGCACAAAGGTGCTTGGCTTTTGCACAAGGAAAGAGTAGCCTGGAGTTTTATGGGGGAAATCATAGAAACTCCAGGGCTGTACTTAGTCTGTGAGCTGCCTCTTGGACTTCGCTGCCTTTGGATTTATACCCCTGAACTTTGATGTACATATTTCACAGCAAAGTAAATATGTGAAGTCTCCAATATGCTTCACTGGTGTCATTGCTAAGATTGCAGGCAGAATCGTCCCAGATTTGCACTAAGTGTGGTAGCAGGCAGGAAAAAGGATGTTTTACCCGCCGGCTACAATGGCAGCTTTTCATGCGGTATCATTCCATTCCAGCCTTATTACTTATGCAGCCATAGGAAACACTGGTGAGCGGCCTTCGGTTTGCCCGCCACACCGTTACCTTGCCGCTTACTCATGCAGGGCGCCATATTTAAACTGCAGCTGCGCGCACACTTCTCAATGCTTGCAGCCCAGGAGGGCACCAGTGAAGACATGGCCCCAAAAGTCAAGGACAGTGCAGCCCCCCGATTCAGTGACGCATCACTCGGATGCCTTCTGAACGCCATGGAGGGCCTCCGTAATGCCCTCTACCCCCGCTCTAGCTGCAGGAGGCCCATCAGTCTCACCGCTCCAGCTTGGGAGGCAGTGGCAGAGATGGTCAGTGCCAATAATGCACACAAGAGTTCGGCCATCCAGTATGAATGATCTCGTCTGTGCTGCCAGGGTAAGGCAACCATCTCATCACTCTAAACTCACACACTCACACGGTCATCACACATTCACTGGCATCTCACTCACTGCCAGCTCAAGTGACATCACCACTCACCCTCTTACACAAACTCACACATCACCATCTGGCTTCATCTCCTCTGGAGACTGCCTATTCAGACCTCACCATCTTAAGGCCACTTGCACAAGTCAAAATGTGCCCCTGCACACACCCTGGAATAACACCCTTCCCCAGTCCAGCCCTCGTCCTGCAGTCTCTTCCCTTGCCTGACGCCACTTCTCCCCCTTCCCCAAGCAAGACCTAGCCCTGCAGCTGTTGAAAAGCCTTCAATTTCAGCCCTCACCCAGCCCAATTTCCCCCCCCACCGCACCACCTCCACCAAGGCTTCTGACCTCCTCATGATTGTTCCCCCTCCTCTCACTGGATTCACACCCATGTGCAGACTACCCCCCTCCGCCCCCTTGCTCAGAGCTTGGGCCTACTTGGTCCAGCGGCTTCTTCTGCAGTGTTCCTGACCTAACTGGATGCCAAGCTTGTCAATCAGGCTCACCGCTGGATGGGGAACCTGTCAGTGACGTCACATTCATGCCGTGGAGTTAAAACTGCGCAGCCTACAGGGAAACATCAAATTCTGGCTTTCCTGCATGTTACCAGTCATGGTAGGTCTGAAAGTTAAAACCCACCCTTATGTAAATGGAGAACTTAATTTGCCAAACAGAACTTTATTTTAGAATTTTACTGGGATGTTGCACAACATTAGGTTTGATTTCACTTAAGTCCTGTCCAGGTGAACATTCCACTGATAATTGCAAGCACGTTTGAGCAGAATGGAAGGTTGGCTGGAAAGAGAGAGCAAGAGAGAATGAATAACCAGCCAGCCCTGTGCTTAAGCAGTAGTGAAACAGCCAGTGGTGCTGTTGTTGCAAACAAGTCAGTGACTTCTCTACATACATTCCAGGGGGCAAACGAATGCTGGTATCAATACATCACTAAAGCGAATGATGTGCAGGCGAGTTGCTGGGCCTGCTTAAGGGAGATATAAAGCTTGGAATGAGAAACAACAATTCAACCCATTGCGTTCATTCTTTGCACAGGCCATTTAACATTCATTATTTATTGGACCCTTCCCAATCCACTTAATTGAGAAAAGGACAGATTCAGCAAGTTTCTTTCTGCTCTCCCTTCACTCTCCCTCCACCTATTACCTACACGATGCATGTTTCAATCCACCCATGACTCCCCCATTCCACTGAGCCAATCTAGAGGGCTGGAATTTGGAGAGAAGGGAGGATTTGCTGGTTTTATGGGCTTCTTGTTTATCTTAAATTTTGCTGGATGTGAGGTAGGATATTAGATATGTGTGCTCCATGGTGCAGCCATGAAAATGATAAGCTTAAGTCAGGGTGTTATTATCCATCCTAAATTCCATTATTTCCACACAAGGATCCATTGAGCTAACTGCAGCAGTAAAACAAAGCAGCAGCTGAGGAAGATTGATGCTGGAATCTTAATGATGAATTGCTGTGTTCCATTGTGCCGTTACAGACCTCATTACTTTAGATTGGACTTTTGCCATTTTTTGTTGCTCTTTATTTTGGAGGCTTCCAGCTTCATTTGAGTCTGCCTTGTGATGCTTTGTTTTGTTGTTTGACAATTTTTTTCTGAGGCTCTGTTGGAGCAGAATGAGGAATAGCAGGAAAGGTAGAAGGTCAGCCTCTAAGGCTATACCACAAGAGATTCAATCCCTCTCAAAGATACTGAACCACCAGGTAATAGAAGAACATAAGCAAGGCCTGGTCATTAGATTTGACAGAGGAACAAGGTGATATGACCAATAATTTTCATTAGATCGCTGGGTTTCCACAAGTGCTTGGAGCTATAGATTGCAATATTGCATGTATGAACCCCTAGAGAAAATGTGAACCAAAAAGTGCTTTCACTCCCTCAATACATAAATATTTATGCATATTAATTCTCAGTGTGCAGGGAGAGGCCATGATTCATTTACCATCCAATCAGCTTTCCATCCCCCAAAAAAACCGTACTGAAATGGCTCTTATTAAAGTCACAAATGACACCCTATGTGACTGTGACAAAGGTATACTATCCCTTGTTGTCTTTGATTTGTCTGCAGCCTTTCGATTGGTTGACCACGCCATCCTCCTCCAAAGCCTCTCCATAGTTGTCCAGCTCGGTGGGACTGCACTTGCCTGGTTCCATTCTTATCCATTCATTAGTATCACTTGTAATGGCTTCTCTTGCTTCTCTTGCACCATTACCTCTGGTGTCCCCCAAGGGTCTATGCTTGGCCTCCTCCTATTTCTTACCTGTCCCTCACCGACACCTTCAAAAATCTGAAGGCACAACGCCAGTTTTCACATGTACGCCAATGACACCCAGCTCAACCCCTCCATTGTCTCCAAATTATCAAACTGTTTATCTGACATCCAGTTCTGGATGAGCAGAAATTTCCACCAATTAAATATTGGGAAGACTGAGCAATGGTTTTCAATACTTGCTCTAAACTTTATTCCCCAGCTACTGACTCCACCCCTCTCTCTAGCAACAGTCTGAGACTAACCCAATCTGTTCACAACCTTAGTGCCCTATGTTATTCTGAAATGAGCCTCCGACCACATATTTGTGCCATCACTGAAACCACCTATTTCCACCTCCATAACATTGCCTGCCACAACTCATCCAATCATGCCTTTTCTACCTTAAGAACTTGACAGTTCCAACACATTTCTGGCTAGTCTCCCACATTCTGCCCTCCTAAACCCAAGGCTATCCAAAACTCTGCTGCCCATGCCTTAACTTGCACCAAGCCCTGTTCCCCTATCACCCCTTAACTTCCTGACTTACATTGGCTCTCAGCCTAACAACATCTTGATTTTAAAATTATCATCCTTGTTTTCAAATCCCTCTATGACCTTTCTCCTGTCTATCTCTGTAATCTTCACAGGCCACACAGCCCTCTGAAATAACTACTGTGAAGCACCTTAACGTTTTATCACATTAAAGGTGCTATATAAATATAAGTTGTTGTTATCCTTTCGGGGTCCAGCTTTTTTTTGCAGCTCTTCCAGAATCAAGGGCAAGACACTGACTGGCTTCTTGGAGTTATTCAGCCTAAGACTATCGAGAAATTCCAGCCATGAATTGGAGGAACACTACAATAAGGCTCTCAGCCCCACTTCTATTCCAATTAGACTGGCCTGTCGCATGCTGAAGAGAAGATCCAGGTGCTTACACAGGTCTGGATAGCTCCATCCAATATGTCTCCAGTGTTATCTTATGAATTAGGAATCTTCAATACTCCCCATAGTATTTACATTCCAGTACCATAGTCTTGAAATACACTAAGCATTGATGACTCTCTTAGACATCCTTGTTCTGTGTGACATAGGCAGAGATTCCTACACTGCTATTGGCTCCAAGCTGTTCTGCATTGTTGAGAAGCCCTCTATAATGTTGCCACAGATGAGGAGATCTGACTGCTGACAGCCCTGCGTTCATCAGCACATCTTTGGACCCCTGAAATCATCATGTGGATGTTCTTCAACTGAGACTTGACACTTCCCTTTGAAACATAATCCTCCAGCTCCACCATCTCTTCTTCCTGGTTTGTGTGTTGTGCAGTACCTAGTGCACAAAGTCAATCTATAAGTTGATACCCTCCTTCCCCGCATCCCAGTGACTATCTGAGTTGCTGAATGAGATGGGGAATGATGCATGGGTAAATATTCCCTGCTAGATGCCTTTGACTGTCCTGCCATTGAGTCACTTGCTCTCTTTCACTCTCACTGCATCTTCTTTGCTGCTTCCTATGCTGGGGACTGAAAAATTAGACAGCAAAATGCAATGATCTTCCTGCTTGCCATTATTTCTTCACTGTCCTGCTCATGTAAGGATTTCCTCAATATATGAGTGCCAGAAAACCTTGTTTCAGAATCTTTCATTAGTTCTTGTTCTACACAAATCTGTGCAGGACATTCCACATTCCCTTCCCTTTCATGTGGGGCCCCAGTATCTCAATTGCCCAATTGCCTACCGCCACCCCAACCCCCCCACCCTCCCCCCATCCCCACCACCTGCTGGGTTAATAGACAATTGTTAGCTGTTTGCCCTCTTGATCCTCATTATTGCTCCCTATCTACCACAGGATCTCGGACTATAACTTTGAACTCTCTCCTATTGGGCGGAATCTCCCAGTGCCACCAGTAGTGGGAAGCTTGGCGATCAGGGGAACTTAATTTGGCATGAGGCCAAAAATCGGTTTCCCGACAGTGGGATGAACTTTAGGAATTAAGTTCTTCGGACCTTAAAGGCAGGTTAAAGTTGGGTAAAGCTTCCCAACAAACAATGTCGGGATGCTCTTCTGCGTGCATTAGCAAGTTGTGCATGCTCATTAAATCGCCGGAAATAAGCTTCCCAACCAAATTAAGTTCCCCGCCAGTGAGAAAGTAGAACGTTCACTTTCAAAACTCCACATAAGTGGCGTGCAACTGTCAAAGTCGACATCTTCCATGATTAGCGGTGAGCTTCCTGCTGCATTGTCCTTTTTGGGGAGCGTCTGTAATGTCAGCCTATGCTCCAGACCGGTCTATTGTTACCAGGTCAGATCTATCCTAGTATAATAGCAAAATGCTCTGGATGCTGGAAATCAACAAAAACGGAAAATATTGGAAACGCTTAGCAGGTCAGGCAGCATCTAGAACTTTTCCAGTTCTGATGAAAGGTCATCAACCTGAAACATGAACTGTTTCTCTCTCTGGAGAAGCTGCCAGACTTGCTGAGTATTTCTACCAGATCTATCTTAACCATGCTTTGTAAAAAATGCCTTCGCAACTTGAGTTTCCCTATGTCCATTTGTATCAGGGCGTTTTGGCTGCTGCTCCAGATCCAAGCCCATCATTTATATTTCTTTTCCTTTTATGTCCCTCTTTCTCTTATTCCTTTCTGGAATTCTCCACTTAAACCTCTCTGCCTCTCTACCTGTCTTTCCTCCTTTAAGGTGTCCCTTAAAATCTACCCTTTTGACCAAGTCGGTCCTCATAGCTCTTAGGTCACTCAGTTTCAAACGTTGCTTCGTAATGCTCCTATGATGTGTCTTTAATGTAATAAAACATTAAAGGCACTATATAAATGCAAATTGGTGTTGTTCCCGTAATTATTTGCATTTTTTTCTGATTGATAACAGTAGTTATTGCTTGCACTCACAGACTGGTTTATTTATCAAATCAAGTAGAATTTGTGTCAATGTGCTTAGAGTTCCATCGAGGAAATGCTTTCTTAAAGGGCAGCCATGTATTGCAGGGTACACCAATGCTAAGATATAATTGTGAAGGATCAGGACATAATAACATAAGAAGTCAGATTAGGCTACTTGCCCCTTGTGCCTGCTCCACCATTCAACAAGATGATTGCTGACCTTCCATATTAACTCCACCTTTCTGCCTGATCCCAATATCCCTTACTTCCCTTGGTGCTCAAAAAACTATTCATATCCATGACTGAGCATTTAGAGTAGACAATGCCAAAGATTTACAACCATATAAGTGAAGAAATTTCTCCTCATTTCAGTCCTAAATGGCTGACGATTTATCCTGAGACTATGAACCCTAGTTCTAGGCTCTGCAGTCAGGGAAACAGCTTCTCAGCATATACCCAGCCCCGCCTTTTAAGAGATCACTTCTTATTCTCCTTACCTCCAGAGAGTATATGCTCATTCTACTCGACCTCTCCTTGTAAGTCAACTCTCTCATCGCATGAATCAATCTGGTGAACACTCATGCACCCACTCTAAGACAAGTATACCCTTCCTTAGGTAAGGAGACTGAAACTGTGCACAGTTCATTTTGTTTACAGACTTATACCTTTAAGTTTGCAATGCAGCCTAAGGGTTAGTATCAGCCTGTAAAGTGTAAGATATAGGTGAACAGTAGCTTGTTGCTAACATGCTTATCTTTGAGGTCACTAAATTTCTTCCTGCATTGAAGGGGACAAGAAGTTGCCACTCACAGCCTGCGCCTCATTCCATATGATCCTGGCTGCTGTGTTAGGACTCCTCCCACCCATTCCCACTATACCATCCTTCCAATGCCTAATTTCAGTCAGAAGAATAATTACCTCATGGTAACTCCCCAATTCCTTTTGTAGACATGCCTTTAATATTCAGCTTCGTGGCTCAGCTTATGTTCTTATGTAGCTTTAACAGCAGCCCAACGTTAAATTCTATTCTCCCTCTGTGTATTTTCAAGATCTTTCTGGCATTCTCAACAATTGCTGGCAGTTCATACATCTTTTACCTTCCCCCATAACATTATAATGAGCCGAACACGCAATTTTGGTGGGGTCAGTCCTGATGCAATTGAGAGGGCGGAAATCTTGTCCACTGCGTTTCTGGCATCTAAACCCATAGGGCTGAATTTTCTCTTTGGTGTATGGGGGGTGGGCCCTGCACGTCCGCGTTTAAAATGACCCGCGGTGACATCGGGCGAGCGTCCCAACATCACCTCGCGCCATTGCAATAAATTCGCTGGCGGGCGCACGATGATATCTGATGCGCAACCGCCATTAATTAACGGGCCACTTAAGGCCCTTGAGGCACCAATCGACACTGCTTTTTTGGCGCCCGTGCGATCTTCGGGTCGGTACACGGGCACAATTGGCAGGCGGGTAAGAGACTTTTTAATGAACCTCATCCACAGGCGGGATAAGAGGGCTCACTGGGGTCACAAGTGTGCACAGTCAAACATTTATTTTTGAAAGTTATTGAAACTTGCCTGTGTGATCTGCAATACTTCAAAACGCATTCCAGCTGCTTTTTCTGGACTCTTAACCTTTAGATCAGCACTCTGCAGTGAGTAATCTTTTCTGGGCCTGCAGGTTTCAGGAAGCCTTCCCTTAGCCTGGGAATGGGAGCTGAACTGTCCACTGGAGGCAGCTCCTCTGAGGAGGAAGGGAGGGCTAGAAGGAGGAGGAGGCCAGGAGTGCACAGTCAGCCTCCAGGGGAGCTACCTTTGGAAGCACAGGCACAGGCACAAGGGCCACAGGGTCATGAGGCAGTCCAAGGCAGAAGGGGCCGCAGAAGACGCCACTATCCTGCTGCCAGGATGTGCAGGCGGCAAAGCAGCTACCTCAATATGTCTGAGGTGCAGTGCCGAAGGAGGCTCTGTCTCTCAAGGGAGACAGTCAACTATATCTGTCAGATGATTGTGCCTGAGATCTCCCCTAACTGTGTGGGTGGACACCCCATGCTGGTGGCTCTGAAGGTCACAGCTGCCCTCAACGTCTATGCCTCTGGCTCCTTCCAGGGGCCAGTGGGTGATCATTGCGGTGTCTCCCAATCAGCTGTCCACACTTGTGTCAAGCACTTTACAGACGCTCTGTTCAGGCGTGCATTGACTGTCATCCACTTCCGTTGGGACCAGGCAAGCCAGACACAGCAAGCCAGAGGCTTCGCAGCCATTGCTGGCTTCCCCTGTGTCCAGGGTGCAATAGACTGCACACATGTGGCCATCAAGGCGCCAGCAGGTGAACCCGGTGCCTTTGTCAACAGGAAGGGCTTCCACTCCATGAACGTACAGATAGTGTGTGATCACAGGATGCTGATTCTACAAGTCTGTGCAAGGTACCCAGGCAGCTCCCACGATGCCTACATCCTCAGACACTCCCAGGTGCCGGGGCTCTTCAGTGCTTCAGCCCGGCTGGATGAATGGCTGCTGGGTGACAAGGGCTATCCCCTCAGAAGGTGGCTCATGACGCCTTTCTGCCATCCAAGAACAGAAGCTGAGCAGCGCTACAATAGGAGCCACGTCTCCACAAGGGCTGTGGTGGAGAGAGCCATCGGTCTTCTCAAGATGCGCTTCCGATGCCTGGATCGCACTCCAGTGCCCCCCAGATCGTGTCTCGGTGATAGTGGTAGCATGCTGCACTCACCACAATCCTGCGCTGGAAAGGGGGGATGCAGTGGACGATGAAGACATTGACGTAGTGGCTCCGGCTGCACTCGATGAGTCCAGCAGTGAGTACGAGGACGAGTACGCACAGGGAAATGCTGAGGGGATAGACGCTGACCCGGGCATACTCCAGGGAGGCAGGGACACCTGGGAGGCTTTAATCCAATGAACCTTCAGCTAACACAACACAGATGGATCACTAGTACAAGCCTAGGATGGCACCTCGATACTCGACACCTAATCTGCCAGGTTAGGAACAGTCACTAAGGGCCTTGTTAATAAAGCTGAATGTCCAACCAAGCACTCATTACAGTTTTGGAAACCATCCACATGCAGAAGAAAAGAGGCAGCCTCAGCCATGGTGACATATCTGAATTTATTCTGTCAAGCAAACCAACTTATTCCAAAAAAGAGAGAATGGTGTTCCCAAGCAAAACAAATCATAAGGACCTCATCTCTGGCCAACACAAAATCACCAGTGATAAACCCGTGGTGTGCCTAAGGTGTCAAATGTTTACGTTTCCGGGTGCTACGTCTTGGTGCTGCCCCATTGCTCGGAGTGACATCTGAGACAGCCTGCTGACTCTGCTGTCCTGTTGGCCTCGATGACCTTGGCAGTTGTCCTCTGGCCCGTGGAACCAGTGCTGGTTCCACCTGGGAGGGAGCTGCCAGTTCCACAGCTGGCATCTCCCCAGTCATCGCAGCCTCACTGGATGCTACGGTCCCTGGGAGTGGAGTGGAGGAGCTGCTGCCCTCATCCAGAGCGCCCTGAGAGGTGCCCATAGAGACAACAGGCAGCTGCTGCGCCCACATGAGGTTGCTTCGGACCTCCCTGCTCACTGTGGATGGATGGGCACCGAACTGCGAAAGTTGATGCCCAAATCATCTCCCACACTGGCACTGACCAGCTGAGGTCGATGCCGATGTGAGGGCTTGCTGGTCAGAGCGCATCCCCAGGAAGCCCTGACAGGTCTCCTGGAGGAGGCTCTCCATGAGAGTCACCACTCTCTCCATGGAGGATGCATGGCGCTCGGGCATGTGGCTCATTGCTTTGGTGATCATCTGTGTAGACTCCTCCACCACGGAGACCAAGCCAAGCAGAGCCTCATGTATTTCCCCCAGATGCTTCTGCACAGCCGGCTGCATTTCCTGCACATGCTTCGTCGCGGACGACTCCAGAGGCACTGGGGGTGGCAGCAGGGGGTAAGCTGACCTGCTGGGTTACATGACCAATGCTGACATGGCAGTCACCCTGCCGGAGTGCAACAAGTCGTTGAAGCGCTTGCGACACTGGATCCACGTTGCGGGAGCTCACCACCTCCGCCACCTCACCCCAGGCACGTTTGGTCATGTGGGGGGGCCTCCTCCTCCCATCCTGGGGGACCAGCATCTCCCGCTGTGCTGCCACCTCCTCGAGGGGATGACAAACAAGGGGCACACTGGCCCCCTGCCCTGCCCTCCAGCCTCGCCTGCTCCATTGACCTACCCTCCAGACTGACTGCTCACCAGAAGCCCTCTGGTGAGCCCTTCCACTTACCATTGTGAGCAGCCTTGCAAAGGCTGCCAGCGCTTCTGATAAACAGGCTGCTGGGTCGCCATTGGGCCCGGCGGACAATGCACTCCTGCCACCGCCCGCCCACTCCCGCTAAACCCGGGAGTCAGCCATTACGCCGGGCGAGCCTTAAATGGTCTTCCCGCGTAAAATGGCGGCGCGGACCTGATCGCGGGCGGCAATCGAGTCCGCACCCGCCCGCGCCAAGCAGAAAATTCAGCCCCAAGATTTAGGCCTGTATTTTGGTATTTGATCCATAAGATTGATTGACTTGAACTTATTTTTACGGTAATACTGCGGTTTTGCATCACAAAGAGGAAGTACAACATTTAAATCAAATTTATTTAAAAGTTTCTCATTTCATTCTCTATAAATTTAAGTATGCTAATGCACTTTATATTCAGGAAATAGGAAGACAGACTTCATAACAAAGAGAGAGAGAAGATATGAGGTCCAAAAACAATTGCAGATTTATTCAATTACTGACAAACAGAATATTCTTTGACGCGTTCTGAATTCTGTGCTTAGGTGTTGTTTTCGAGCTTGTAATTTTAAATTTTTTTAAATTCTGTTGCTCTTCATACAGTGCTAGCTGGGGAGGATGACATAATTTTGTGCAGCTTGAGTTATGTTATAAAACTTTCCAGTGAAGTTTGGTTCTGAGACAAAACATTTATTGTGTTTATAGGATCCAAAATTCTCTGGAAAGTTTTATAATACATCTGCAGAACATAAATTGGCCACAATGTGTTCCCAGAATGCATTTCATGTAGGTTCTATAGGCCTTAATATTAGCTCTGAGGCTGAGAGGAAATGGGTAACTGTTTTGAGGTCCGGAAACCCTCAATGCTGCCTAATTTAAGAGTAGGATCTGATTAATTGTTTTTGTCTCCATTTCCTGGCCACAGTCAGCCAGACTGAGACTGGGTAGTGTGATCAGAAAGGATTGCTGGTGGAGGAGTTTGGAGGTTTTGGGGGTGGAGGGTGGAGAGGATGGAAATCAGGGAGGCTTGAGGAGGAGGGGAGAGATTAGAAGAGCTAGGGGGAGATCAGAGGCCACAACTGGGCAGTGAATGAGTGAGTGAGGGCGGAAGTGATCTAAAAAAGCAGGTGAGTGATGGAAGGTAGGACATCATGGCTCAGGGGTGGGGTGTCCACTCACAGGTCAGGGTGGGTGCAGTGGAGTGGGGGTGAGGAAGGTAAGTGGATCCAGCAGCTAAACAGAAAGACATTTATCAGCTTTATCCAGCAGTCCTTGCCTTCCTTTATCTGCTGAATTTCCCAAGGTCCAGGCAACCCAGACAGTGAGATTTAAACTTAAAATGGAGAATAACCCTGAAGTACGCAGCCTCATTATAATAATTTAAATGACCAGCCTGCCTCTTGGTCCCTACTAGCCAGAACTGGGTGGGTTCAATGCAGCGTAGGGTCTGGTTTGAGAATTTAAATATTTTTATATCCCACCCCACCCATTATTGGAACTTAAAATCACCCCAGTAGTAACTACCAGCTATGCTTCCCTCAGTAAAACACTGTTTATAAAACTTGACAAACATTGCATTTGTCACCAAAATGTTTGTTAGATATCATTATTTCTAATGAAATGAGTAATGCAATTGGAATGTGATTTAATCGTGACACAGTGGCTTTGTTAGTCGCTGATTGCTATTTTATGTGCACAAGCACATAAATATATCACATTTTATATATTGTTGCTATCGCAGATGTAGTTTAGCTTATTATTAGGATAGAAATTAAAGCATTTTTTTATTCAAGGACCCATTCTACAATGCTATACAGTGCTGTTTTGACTCCTGCACCAGCTGAGGAGTAGGATAACAATGTGCATGTTTTGATGATAGACAGATATTTAAAAGCTAAAAGCTTATTAAAATTTTATTTTCTCTATCTTAGTATTCAGAAAGAACTGCACTCTTAATCACTTCATTGTATCAGTTTCCTTTCTCTTGCTTGAATAACTTTTACTTGTTCACTGTTTGAAGACTAAAGCCTGGATCTTCGTAATGATGGAGAGCCTCTCTGTCATTGCAAAATGGCCGAAATCTGGAAGTCCTGCCCCTGAACATGGCACCTATCAATTTTGTAGGTGCGGGAGTAGGGCTGGGTTGGGATTTGTGTATGCGCATTTCATGAAGGCAGCTGCCCATATAAAGCAGCCACTGCCTCCATTCATTTATGATTTTCATTAGCCAGGAGTGGGAAACACAACTTGTGCCAGTTAGACATGGGAGGAGCAGGAGTCCTTCGGAAAGGAGTCCTTTGGAGAGCGGGGATATCCTTTTGGAGAGGTCGGGTACTCCTTTGCATATAGTCGCAGGACACATTTGGGGAGGTCACGGGCCCTTTGGGGGAGGTCAGCTGCCCTTTGGGAGAGGTAAGGCACCCTTTGGAATTGTTGAAGTGGACATGAGTATGCATAGAAAGTATATAAACTCATTGGAATTGTCAAGAGAGCTGTCCAGAGGAGCTGTCAAAACTGTCAAAAACAATTGGCAAATGCAACTGTCAAGAGGAACTGTCAAAAATGTCAAAAGTAACTGTCAAAAACAAATATCAAGCTATCAAGGCATTTAAAACTCCTGCCCTTTAAATCTTTGAAAAAAAAACTGTGGCCAAGATTTGACTGCCCCTCCCGCCTGGTGGGATATTACAGTCCTGGTGAACTGAATGGAGATTTAAATGGCTCACCACATCCACCAGCGGTGGGGAGGGGCGGTGGGGGGGCGGGGGGGGGCAGGTGGTAGGGACATAAAATCCTGGCCTGTGTCTACTGTTAAAAAAAAATCATTGCTTGCTATTTTATTCTGTTTGTTGACATAGTCCTGAGGGTTATTCTTACTGGATTTGTGCTACATGACTGATTTCATGATCCTCCATTATCAGAGCAGGTTGCTTGCCATTTCACAGTTTGATTGACAGCTGCAAGTAGTTATAGACTCTTTGAAGTGGGACTGTGAATTCCAATGCTTATTTTTATTTGGATTAAGCACTTGAATGAAATGTTTGTTCTTATTAAGGGATTATGTGGTTGAAGGAAAGTAAATGTAGTGAATGAATTTTTATGAATGAGAGTTTTTAAAAAATAAAGCCTAAAATAGACACTTTGAAATGTATTTTATTTCATCTCATCATGGCTCCTGAGGTCTACCTATGGTGGATACTGGGTGAGTTGGCATGGTAGGTGTAAGGACAAAGGGTGGTGGGTTAGGGGGCATGTGTTGGCATGAGTTGGCACTAAGTTGTCATGGGGTTGTAAAGGGTCAGTGGTGGGTGGAGGACATAGGTTGGCAAAGAGGGTATGAGGAGTTATGGGATGGGCGGAGGGCATAGACTGGCATGTAGAGAATGAAGGGTTATGGGGGCAGTTGGAGGTCATAGGCTGGCATGTAGTGTATGAGGGGTTGGGGTGGGTAGAGGGTCATGGCTTGGCATGGAGGTATGGAGGTTATGGGATGGGTGGAGGGTATAGATTGGCATGGAGGGTATGAGGGGTTAGGAAGGCAGGTAAAGGGACATAGGTTGGCATGGAGAGTATGGGAGTTATGGGAATGGGTAGAGGGGCATGGATTGGCATGGGGAATATGAAGGGTTATAGGGGTGGGTAGAGGACATGAGTTGGCATAGGTAGGCATTGTGGGGGCATGGGGAGAGTGCCAGGTTGAGGGAATGTGAGGGGCGAGGCTGGAAGGCTGTCTTTTCTGTTAATGCCTTTTTCAAAATCTTTGACTAAGTGCTGGTGCACCGAGGCAGGCCTTCCACCCAGCCTGCCTCCACATCCAGCGGCCTCTGCTCTTATTCCAGGGTCGCCTAGCCTGACTCCACATCCAGCGGCCTCTGCTCTTATTCCAGGGTCGCCTAGCCTGACTCCACATCCAGCGGCCTCTGCTCTTATTCCAGGGTTGCCTAGCCTGCCTCCACATCCAATGGCCTTTGCTCTTATTCCAGGGTCGCCCAGCCTGCCTCCACATCCAATGGCCTTTGCTCTTATTCCAGGGTCGCCTAGCCTGCCTCCACATCCAATGGCCTTTGCTCTTATTCCAGGGTCGCCTAGCCTGCCTCCACATCCAGCAGCCTCTGCTCTTATTCCAGGGTTGCCCAGCCTGCCTCCACATCCAATGGCCTTTGCTCTTATTCCAGGGTCGCCTAGCCTGCTTCCACATCCAGCAGCCTCTGCTCTTATTCCAGGGTTGCCCAGCCTGCCTCCACATCCAATGGCCTCTGCTCTTATTCCAGGGTCGCCCACCCTGCCTGCACATCCAGCAGCCTCTCCTCTTATTCCAGGGTCACCTAGCCTGACTCCCAGAGAACCCCTCCGTTCCAGAATGAAAAGAATCCCAACTTCCCGGGCACCTTCTCCCGGGCCGGGTTTGTGGAGCCGGGAAATGCCCTGGCTCTGTGCTCATGACCCAGAGCAACTATTTAGACCTAAGGGTACAATTCCAGACATTTTATCGTAGCAATGTCATCATCAAAATGCAGAGTGCATAGCCCACCAGATGTTTGGTTAATAGTTGTTTTCAGTGGCATAGGGTATGAATCCTATTCATCATAAAATATTTGCCATCATCACAATGGTGCAAATTTGAAGTCCCGCCAGGTCCAACGTGATTCAGAAATGCCTGATTACATTGTGGGCAGTTGAATTGTCATGGACAGTGAGTAGGTTTGGGGATGGTATGGTGATTTACAGGAGGTCTGCTGTGCACTCTTAATAACAGCAAGTTCATAAGGAAAAGTAAAAGGAATCCGGAAAGTATTGCTTAAAAAAGAGACATATAGAAACTTTTCACCCTGCACTCATCAGGACCCTTCACAAGAATACTGATATAAAGGGAAAACAACAATTTATACTGCATGTGAAGAGAGTGCTGATTGGTTGGCAAGTGGACTCTGATTGGTAGAGGCGTTGCCACGGAGAAAGCACCAGTGATGGTGACTGACGAAAATCCCCAACGTGTCTCTTTTTTCAACAGTACTCAAGCTTTGTACTACCAAATGACTGTTTGAATCAGGAAAGGTTAATCATATTGTTATAATCAATATTATAAGAACTGCTTGTTCAAAATAACTTTCTGAAGAATAAAACTAGTATATGATCTCAGAAGTTGAAGTTAACATACTGATTTTGAAAACAGAGTAAGGCTGCATGGTTTTTGTGATCAGATCAACTAATGAGTTATGAATAATTAATTATAGCAGACATCTAATTTACATTTGTTCATATTCATCAACCTGTACACCCTACATCTTTCTCTATCAGACGTAAGCTGTATAGGATCATGAACATGATTAATTTTGTCTCACATTGATACTGTTATGGCAAAAATTTAGAAAATATTTCAGGGCCAGAAATTTATATTCGGCACGCGGGCGTGTGCCCGACACGCACGAGCGTCATATGACGTGCTTACATACAGACGTCATTGTGCACTTGCGTGAAATTTCATTCGGCGGGCGCGCGCTGGAGTCGGTTGTGCGCCCGCCAATAATTGAAAGGCCCATTAAGACCATTAATGAGCTAATTAACTTGAAATTTACGCTGCAGGTCCAACCTAATGGCTGGTGGGGGGTGGTGGGGGGGGTGCAAGCAAAAAGCCCAAGCCGCCTTTACATTTTTTAGGAAACTACATCCTTGAGCAGGATGATGTTTCCCAAAGCTAATACAAATTAAATAAAACCTTTATTTTGAAATTAAAAACATGCCCCGTCTCATGTGACACGGTCACTTTACGCACATGAGTGAACTGCGCACAAGGCCCAGCTCTTCCTCCTCCCCCCAGCCTGCACAGGTAGTGCTCAGCGCTGCCCCTCGCGGTCCATGCAGGGTGGGCCTTAATTGGCCCCCCTCACGTGAAATCGCGGAGCGGAGCCGATCGCAGGCGGCAGCCGGCTTCCCAACTGCCCCCACCAAGCCCGCACAACGAGGGAAAAATTCTGGCCCAGAAATTATATACATGGCCTTTTAAGAACAGCACACATAAGCTATGGTTAAAGAATATTAGATAAGGGCCACCATGTCATGGAGAAATGGACTGCTCACAGTGCTGCTCTGGGCTCCAAGATTGGCAGTTTAGTTTCAACTGTTTAGCAAAGTAAATGCTGATGATAAATACTGCAGATGCTGGAAATCCGAAATAAAAATAGAAAATCCTGGGGGCAGAATTTTCCCGTTGTCGTGCGGTGGGTGAACCCCACACGTCCGCATTTAAAATGATGCACCGTGATGTCGGGCGAGCGTCCCGACATCACGACGCGCCATCGTGATGTTTCACTGGGCGGGCCCGCGATGATGTCCAACGCACGTCCGCCATTAATTAACGGGCTACTTAAGGCCCTTGAGTGTTCAGTCGATGCCGATTTTTCGGCACCCATGCAATCTTTGGATCGGTGCACGGGCGCAACAGACAGGTGGGTAGGACCTCATTCATGGGCGGGATAAGAGGGTTCACTGGGGTCGTGAATGTGCGCAGTCAAGCATTTATTTTTGAAAGCTTTTTATACTTGCCTGGGTGATCTGCAGCACTTCAAAACACATACCAGCTGCTTTTTCTGGACTCTTAACCTTCAGGTCAGCACTCTGCAGTGAGGAATCTTTTCTGGGCCTGCATGTTTCAGGAAGCCTTCCCTTAGCCTGGGAATGAGAGCTGAATTCTCCACTGGAGGCACCTCCTCTGAGGAGGAAGGGAGGGCTAAAAGGGGGAGGAGGACAGGAGTCCATGTTCAGCCTCCAGGGGAGCCATCTTTGGGAGGACAGGCGTAGGCACAAGGGGCGCAGGGCCAACAGGAAGTCCAAGGTGAAAGGTGCCACAGAAGACGTCACCATCCTGCTGCCAGGGTATACAGGCGGCGAAGCAGCTACCTCCATATGTCTAAGGTGCAGTGCCGAAGGAGGCTCCGTCTCTCAAGGGAGACAGTCAACTATGTCTGTCAGATGATTGGGCCTGAGATCTCCGCTAACTGTGTGGGTGGACACCCCATGCCAGCGTCTCTGAAGGTAACAGCTGCCCTCAACTTCTATGCCCCTGACTCCTTCCAGGGCTCGGTGGGTGACCTTTGCGATGTCTAACAATCAGCTGTCCACACATGTCCAGCAGGTCACAGACGCTCTGTTCAGGCGTGCATTGACCTACATCTACTTCTGTTGGGACCAGGCAAGCCAGACACAACGAGCCAAAGGCTTTGCGGCCATTGCTAGCTTCCCCTGCGTCCAGGGCGCAATAGACTGCACACATGTGGCCATCAAGGCACCAGCGGGTGAGCCCGGTGCCTTCATCAACAGGAAGGGCTTCCACTCCATGAACATGCAGATAGTGTGTGATCACAGGATGCTGATTCTGCAAGTCTGTGCAAGGTACCCAGGCAGCTACCACGACGCCTACATCCTCAGACACTCCCAGGTGCCGGGGCTCTTCAGTGCTCCAGCCTGACTGGATGGATGACAAGCGCTGTTCCTTCAGAAGGTGGCTCATGACGCCTCTCTGCCATCCAAGAACAGAAGCAGAGCAGCGGTACAGTAGGTGCCACGCCTCCACAAGGGATGTGAAGGAGAGAACCATTGGTCTTCTCAAGATGCGTTTCTGATGCACTCAGGGAGTGCACTCCAACAGCCCCCAGATCATGTGTTGCTGATAGTGATTGCATGCTGCACCCTCCACAATTTCCCACGTAAAATGGTGGTGCAGACCCGATTGTGAGCGACGATCGGTTCCACACCCGCTTGTGCCCTCTCCCACTCCGCCTCCCCCACCAACTGGAAAATTCAGGCCTGGAAAAACTCAGCAGGCCTGACAGCATCTGTGGAGAGAGAAATAGAGTTAACATTTTGAGTTCCATACAGACTGAAAACGTTAACTCTGTTTCTCTCTCCACAGCTGCTGTCAGACCTGCTGAGTTTTTCCAGCATTTTCTGTTTTTAAATGCTGATGATATTTGTCTAACCATTCTGCTGTCTGTTGACTATGAATGGGTGGAATATAGTCCTTCACTAATTCGCAACTGAAATACTTGCAGACTGTGTACATGTTGATGAGAAATCAATGACAGACAAGTATTTATTAAATAGCATCACTATGCATCCAACAAAATGCTTGTACAATGTGTTCCATGGGATAGAGTTGAAAAACTGAAAGCCATGGCATTAAACGCCAAGAATTGTAATTAACAAAAAGAATAGCCTCCACGTCTGAGATTTTATTGCAGTTGTGGGACTCAGTGTACGAAAATGAAGTGTCAGCCTGACTGCCAAAAGTTATTAACATTAATATTAAAAATACATATTCCTCCTCTTCTTTAGTTGGTCTGCCTCTTTCTTTTGTTGAAATTTCTTGTGCTATTCTTTTTTTCCCTGGAAAAGAGCCCAAATGGAATACCTGCTCCCAAAATTTAGCCAATTTGACAGTGGTTACTAGTGCATGAAAGTGGGCCAGAATAACTTGGGCAATGATTTTCTCTTTCCTTTCTGTGAAGAAGTAATGACGCTTTGTGGGACAGAAATCAAAACTTCTGTCTTTATGATTTTCAAATACCCTGATCCCTTTAACTTGTTACAAAATGGAAGACACTCCATCTGCAGATAAGCATATAATTGATAAAGAGTCTATTGTGAACTGTGATTTTGGCGTTAGCTTTACTGCCATGGGTAACGATTGTTACTTTGATGTCTCATTTAGTCAAAGTCGATCATCCTCAAAAAGCTCTGCTTCTCCATCAAAGAAAGGACACTCTTGTGCTCTTCATTCTATATTTGTCTACCCTGTGTTTGGTTCAGAATGTGATCTTTATGTGCAATTAGCTTACAAAATAATATCAACAGAGATTGTTACCAAGAATTTACTGAGAATAGCTTCAAGAATTTTGTGCCCTTGCAGAATTTTGATGATGTACCATACTGGTATATTTTAGCTTCATTTTGCTGAATATATTTGTAATTATATCTGAATAAGTAGTTCACCTTGGTCTGGCATGTTTCTCCAGTAACTGGAGAATGCAGTGAACATCCCATATTCCTTGGTAAGGGATTTACTACCTTTCCAGGTCAATTGGTTAACCTGGACTGTACTAATTAAGGCATGCCCAGCAGAGATTGGGTTGCACATCATTAGAGACTTGAGGTCCAGTTTTAACCCTGTCTGGCAGGCTTTGTTACACTTACAAAAGCAAAATACTGTGGATGCTGAAAATCTAATAAAAACAGGAAATGTCGGAAATACTCAGCAGGTCAGTCCACATCTATGGAGACAGAAACAGGGATAACGTTTCAGGTCTGTGACATTTCATCAGAACATCTTTTCAGCCATTCCTCTGAATGGCCTTCCCTTCCCCTCGCCTGACCGTGATAACCAGTCAGATCCTCCCCCTTTATCAACCACTTACTTTATGCAGGAAACAATTCTCTCTGGTTCCCTGTGGCAGTCTGCTGCCCCCTGAAGTCCTGCATACTGGCAGGTTTCAGGAGGGAGTCTGAGTTGGATATTTTAAATGAGGCCTGATTGTTAAAATGGCCTCATATGCCAGCACTATTATGAATGCTACACCATCCCCGATCCTGCGCGCTGCGCTCTCACCCAGAGTTAAAATTGGACCTTTGGTCTGATTAGGGAAATGGCTGTTGACCCATGAACAAAACAAATTAATTCAGTAAAATTTCCAATTCAACATTCTCCTGATAATCTGGATGAGAGCAAGGTTTTGCTGCATGAAAATTGCAGTTGAAAACCGGTCTTCTGGAGAATTGGTGTATTAGCCTATGATTCAACTGTGTTATTAACATCTACTGAGATCAGATAAGTGGAACTAATGTGTGTGAATACACAGTTAGAAATCTAGATAGCAAAATGGCACAAAGTAAGATTGTGTTTTCTAAGCCACAGAAGACTGAATATATGTGAACAGCAAAAAATGTTGTTCTTTGATTAAAACTTTGTTAAATGTGTGGTTACATTTTCCAGACAAAAGATCTAACAGTCCTACCTAATATCAGGAAAGTGTCCTAATATTGAAACAGTGACACTAGCCTAGTAAAAATAGGCTTTGGACAAATAAAAATGTCTATGTGCCATAACCTCTCATTAAATTTCATTTTATTGAAAACCATTCATCATTAGTTTCTATATTGGGTGATTCAAGCCTTAAAACAACATGATATCCTAACCTTTAGCCAATGCATTACATTGATTTTATTTTGATATGAATTTATTCTAAAGTTTATTGACTTTTCAATCTGATCTCCTTGGTTTCTTCTATTTGTAGCCATTACACTCTGTTGTTAATCTGCTTCATGTTTAAATTACCAAAGAATCATAGCTTAAATCTGTACCCATTTAACACTAGTAATACATTAGTTGTTTATTAAGATAAGTTGCCATTTAATATTAAACCAATTAGAAAACTGGCTGAATTATCTACTTTTCTTTTGTTCTCCTCAGAAATCATGGCATTTGACCCTTGAATCTGTTCATGGATAAAAGCTCCAGCTATTTGGAGGGATTTTGTTGTAAAAGTAATGATGAGGCTAACAGGGCACACTAATATTTATGTGTAAATTGGACAGAAACCTCTGGGCATGAATTTTTCAGTCGGCATGCGGGGTGGGCCCGACACGCCAGTGCGTAAAATGACATGCGATGTTGTCAGGCGTGCGTCCCGATGTCATCACGCAGTCTCGCGATGTTTCGTTCGGCGGGCCCGCTGGAGTTGGCTGCGCACCCGCCGACTTTAAATGGCCTATTAAGGCCATTAAGGAAGTAATTAATGTAATTGTTAATGCTGCCCGTCCAACCTTAAGGTTGGCAGGCAAGTGAAAAGGCTAAGCAGACTTCACGTTTTTTTGGAAACCTCATCCACGAGCCGGATGAGGTTTCCTGACGATTTTATTAATTAAATTTTTAAAAATTTCCGAAACATCAAAACATGACCCATCTCATCTGTGACAGAGTCACATGAGGGGACATGGTTAATTAAAGTTTTCATGCATTTATTTAATAATTTCAGAAGTGCTTCAATCTCCCTGAGGCAGCTCCGTGCCTCAGGGAGATTGAAGCGCTCCTTCGCACATGTGTGCAAAAGTGCACTGCCTCTGACTCTCCCTCCTCCCCCTGCCTGCACAGGTAACGCTCAGCGCTACAGCTCGCGTATTACGCTGGGCAGGCCTTAATTGGCCCGTCCACGTAAAATGGCGGTGCGCAGCCGATCGCGGGCAGCGGTTGGCTCTGTAACCGCCCCCACCCGCTCCCACCGAGCCCACCCGCTGACTGAAAAATTCTGTCTGCATACGCACAGTAAAATCCCGAAATCCCGAAGTTGCTGTCTGAGTTATGCTGTTCCTTGAAAAGCAGCGCGAAAATGGCACTTTGCCATCTGACTTCCCATCGAATAGCATGAAGTTACTGCATTTAACTCAGAGGGCAGAATTTTTCCCTTGGCGTGTGGGATCGGCGGGGCAGGCGGGGCAGTCAGGAAGCTGACCACCACCCGCGATCTGCAGCGCTCCGTGATTTTACGTGGGTGGGCCAATTAAGGCCCGCATAGCGTGGTACGTGAGTGGCAGCGCTGAGCCCTGCCTGTGTGGGCGGGGGGGAGGAGGGCGAGCAAGCCTGGCGCGCAATTTGCCCATGCATGCAAAAGAGTGCTGAATAATCTCCATGAGGCATGGAGCTGCCTCAGGGACATGAAGAATATATTGAAAAAATTATTAAACAGCCCAAAAAATTAATGAAACATGCCCCTTCATGTGACTCCGTCACATGAGTAGGGACATGTTTTTAATTAAAAATTAGTTTTTATTTCATTTGTATTTGATTTTGGAAACCTCATCCCGCTCTTGGATGAGGTTTCTAAAAAAATGTAAAATTCAGTACAATTGATAATTTAATGTCCTTTTAATTGTTGGCAGGAGTGCTGCCAGCTCCAGAGTGTGCCAGCCGACTGAACTATCGTGCGACTGCACGTTGATGTCAGCATGCTCAGCCAATGTCATCGCACATCATTCCATGCTCAGTCAGGTCGGGTGCGTGCCCACCCACTGAGCTATAAATCCTGCCCATAGATACAGGCTAAACTTACCCAAAAGTGGGGCTTGTCAATTTTTATCCAAGTATACCCTGGTAATGGTGTGCTAAGTATTAATTATTCCCAAACAATCTCTCTGTTACTGAACATAAACTTTTACAAACATGGAGTCTCATTCCTTCAGTATTTAATTATTGCTAGAGATTACATTATATTCAATTTTTTTCTAACGTTTTCTTTCTGTTTCTTTTATCTCTCTGCCTTAGTCCACTCTTTCATTCCCTGGGCTGGATTTTCCCATCCTGAATTGGGGCAGAATGGAGATGGGATGGCAATAAAAATGGCATAAGCAGCTTGAATGCTGGTCTGCCACTTCCATTCCCAATTCTGATAACTTCCCTGAGGATGGGGAGATCGTGGGGGCAGGAAGGAAGGTGAAGTTGTTCGTCTCATTAACTGGGAATGTGGTCTTTAGGGAGCTTGTTAAAAGCTTGTCCTCTTACTTTCCGAGATTTCCCTGGGGTTGGGTGGCCATCATGAGCTCTCTGAAGCTGCCTGACTGCAGTCTAGTGGGAACGGGGGGAGTAATGCTGAAGCAGATTTATTTGATGCAAATAAGTAAAAGTTTTGACAAAAAAAGTCAAAATGGAGAACAGCAATGAAATTTCAATAACCAACTTTTTCATACCCTATCCTTGGTCCCAGTTCTCCATTTGCCATGGCCACCTTCTCATTTTTTAAGTACACACACAGAAGGCAGCCAGAGCAATGGTTGCCAATTCAAGCCAGAACATGGCCCACTTCCCTAGTGTCCCACCTCCATTTCCCACCCACCCCACCAACACCCCAGTCACTAATTGTCTAGATGACCTGTCTCTCGGGTCAGTAAAGAGTCGGAAAATTGAGCTTCATGATGGCCTGGCATCGGGGGCGGATTCACAATCCACCTCACGCTTCCCGCCTGCAATGGGAAAATCTGGCCCCCTCTCTTTATTTTGCTATCCTCACAGGTTCCTGGTGCCTTATAGAAGGTGCTGTACTTTATGAAAGGTTGGCTAACAATAAGTTGCTGTGCAAAATCCCTCAGGAATACTATGGGCAAGTACAAGTTTGATGAGTGGCTAGTGTTAGTTGTTCACTGCTGAGACCAAAACCCGACCCATTATTTCTGAGCCCATTTTAAATCTCTTAATTGATCGAACTGCATTTGTGGCCAGTTAAAACAATTTTAATAACTAGTTGCAGTTGTTTGAAGAACAGGCGTTGTACCATAGAACATCGCCAATGAGTCCAAAGCAATATGGAGACCGAGTTCTGAGAGCGCAGTACTCATATTTGTTTGTCTATGGTGTAATCTCCCAGTTCAATGCTGCTCTCAATTTACTTAAATAAATTATACCTTTTCCAAGCTGTTGTATTTTCTTTTGAGTCTGTAGAGGAAACAAAGGCAATTGGCAATCTTGACTTCTCTGATGTGGTTTTATGTTAGCAACAGCTGCAGACAGCTTCTCAAACATTCTTAAATCGCTTCCTGTTCAACAGAGAAAGGTTATGTAGGCTGGATTCTGTGTTCAGGTGATGTCATCCTCAGCACACTGCAGCCAAGTTTCAGGGATATTCCCATTAGTGCGAGTTACTGCCAGAGTTCAAACAGATCCATTCCACCTGAAGGTACTGCTCCAAAGCCATGTCAGTAACGGATTGTACACTGACTATCATGGTCTCATAAAATGATAGTTTGTTGAACTGACAGATATCCAAGATTGTTGACGTAATATTGAAAGATAGAAATCAAAGGAGTATGTTGTAAAATTAGCATAATGAATCTGAAGCCTGGTGAATTGAAACTCATCTCCAGGGAAACTTCAACATATCATTTTTTTAATGCATTTTAAATGCATACATCTAGAGGGTATTTATGGGAACAAATTTAGTCAGCAAATGCAAAGGCCTACAATTTCCAGATGTTGAGACACTGTCAGTGTTTAGTTGCAAAGTGTATCCAGTTACATTTTGGGAAAGGGGGGAGAAAATTCTCTGTGTATCCGTGAGCCAAGTAATAGAAATGGACAGGGAGAGTAGAGACATATGGAAGATAGAAGCAAGCCAAAAATTCTGAGTCAGAAATTGCTAACAGATTAGCATTTGAGTTTTATATTGGAACACATGTTTTACTGTACCGTTTTGTATAAACTAGACAGAAAGCTGATTTTTAACTGTAGTTATGCATGATGAATGTCTTGGCTGTGATGGCTGGATGGTTGATTATCTTCACAGCATTCATGGGTGGAATTCTCCCATGGGTGTCAGACCCCAATGTCAGGATAATGGACTCCCAAGCCTGCACTCATTGGCAGAACAACCGATGGTGCAATCTTCTGGGAGCCAGCCTCCTAATTGGCTGCTTCCGCACTTGTCATGGACAGTGGGCCCCCCAAGCTGAAGGACCAATAAAGGGCTGCAGCTCTGGAGTTTTCGCAGTGCAGTGGGAGAGGCGGGTGTTGCTGAGGCAGGTCGGAAACTCCTCGCTGGCCTGCACAGAACACAGTAAACAACTGAGGCCTGAGGCCAATAGGGCTCCGCTGCAGGATTGCTCTTGACTGCTATAGGGGCCTTTCCTCTGCGCAGCCCCATCATTGGGGCATGGAGCCTCCAGCTCCGATGGCCCACAGGCTTGTGCATCGCCAGGGGCTGCCTCCAATGAGCTGGTGGCCTCTGCACTCAGCAGGGGTCTGCTCTGTTGGTGTGAAAGTACCAGTGATGCCACAAAATTGCCCTTAACTGGGACTTTCATTATCCCAATTGGCTGCCCACCCCTGAAGTGGGGTTGGTGACTCTATTCTTAGGGAGACATTTTGAGCTGGGATGGTCATGGGTGTTGGGAGGTGGTCATGATGGAGGGTTAGTGGGGGAGCTCTGTGTCCAATAATCATCACTACTGGATACCGCTAGTGACATTATAATTTGAGTTAATAATTTTCCTTTGTTTCCTGTTTGCTTCTTATTGTTTGTGGTCCTCTAGGAAACTTTAGTTTGTTTTTTGTTTCTTGTTTAGTGACATTGTGGAAACTTGATGCCCTCTGCCTCAATTAGTTAGAAATGATTTGAGCTTGTGCTGTTGGTGAACTCTTATAGTTCATAGGCGATACATTTTCCAGGTCCATTATTGGGACCAATCTCTCATTCACTCATTTTGGTGGGAAGAATAAAAAGAAGCAAATTATCTAAATAGTGAGAGATTGCAGAGCTCTGAGATGCAGAGGGATCTGGGCATGGTTCGCAAAATGTTAGTATGCAGGTACAGCAAGTAATTAGGAATGCTAATAAAATGTTATTGTTTATTTCAAGGGGAATTAAATACAAAAGTAGGGAGGTTATGCTTCAGGTATATAGAGCATCAGTGACTTTTCCCTTTCTCTCAGCTTCTTATTCTTTCTATCTTGCTCATTCTTTCTGTCCTCACATTCACTCTTCCTGTCTCATTCAGTCTTCCTGTTGCTCCCACCATCAGGGACTGAACATTTTTCTGAAGCTGTGCTTCACACTTGGATATATTGTTAACCCAAACTGAGTCGCTGGTGCTATCTCGGCGCATCTGGGTGATGCTTGCGGACAGACCTTCCTGTCGCTTGCCATTTTAACACTTCACCCTGCTCTTTTGCCCACAGGTTTGTCCTTGGCTTGCTGCATTGTTCCAGTGAAGCTCAACGCAAACTGGAGGAACAGCACCTCATCTTCCGACTAGGCACTTTACAGCCTTCAGGACTGAATATTGAGATCAACAATTTTAGATCTTGAACTCCCTCCTCCATCCCCACCCCCTTTCCGTTTCTTCCCTCTCCTTTTTGTTTTTTCCAATAATTTATATAGATTTTTCTTTTCCCACCTATTTCCATTATTTTTAAATGTATTCCATCCATCATTTATCTATACCTTTTATACCCTTTTAGTCTTATTTCACCCCACCCCCACTAGAGCTATCTGTACCTTGCTTGTCCTGCTATCCACTCTTAATTAGCACATTCTTTTAGATAATATCACGACCTTCAACACCTCTTTGTTCTTTTGTCTGTGACATCTTTTGGTTATCTCCTCCTATCACTGCTTGCTTGTCCCAACAACCACCAACCCCCCTTCTCTCCCCCCCCCCCCCCCCCCAAAACCAGCTTATATTTCACCCCTCTCCTATTTTTACTTAGTCCTGTTGAAGGGTCATGAGGACTCGAAACGTCAACTGTACTCTTCTCCGCCGATGCTGCCAGACCTGCTAAGTTTTTCCAGGTATTTCTGTTTCTGTTTTTGTTTTGGATTTCCAGCATCCACAGTTTTTTGTTTTTATCCGTTCATTGAATACTTCCTTGTCAAAGTACTCCTTCCAAAGTGTATCACCTCAGACTTTTCAGGGTTAAATTCCATCTGCCACTTATCTGTTCATTTGACCATATTGTCTATATCTTCCTGTAGCCCAAGACACTCAACCTCACTGTTAACCACCCGGCCAATCTTTGTGTCATCCGCAAACTTACTAATCCTAACCCCCACATAGTCATCTATGTCGTTTATATAAATGACAAATAATAGGGGACCCAGCACAGATCCCTGTGGTATGCCACTGGACACTGGCTTCCAGTCACTAAAGCATCCTTCTCTCATCACCCTCTGCCTCCTACAACTAAGCCAATTTTGAATCCACCTTATCAAATTACCTTGTATCCCCTGTGCATTTGCTTTCTTTAGACCATAAGACCATAAGACATATGAGCAGAAATTAGGCCATTCAGCCCATTGAGTCTGCTCTGCCATTCAATCATGGCTGATAAGTTTCTCAGCCCCATTCCCTCGCCTTCTCCCTGTAACCTTTGACCCCCTTACCAATCAAGAACCTATCTATCTCGATCTTAAAATATATATTTATAAATATATAAAATTTATAAGTCTCCCATGTAGGACCTTGTCAAAGGCTTTGCTGAAATCCATATAAACTACATCAACTGCACTACCCTCATCTACACACCTGGTCACCTCCTCAAAAAATTCAATCAAATTTGTTAGGCATGACCTCCCTATGACAAAGCCGTGCTGACTATCCCTGATCAAACCTTTCTTCTCCAAGTGGAGATAGATGCTCTCCTTCAGAACTTTCTCCAATAGTTTCCCTACCACTGACATGAGACTCACTGGCCTGTAGTTCCCTGGCTTATCTGTACAACCTTCTTAAATAGTGGAACCACATTAGCTGTTCTCCAGTCCTCTGGCACCTCCCCTGTGGCCAGAGAGGAATTAGAAATTTGGGTCAGAGCCCCTGCGATCTCCTCCCTTGCCTCCCTCAGCAGTCAGGGACACAAATCATCTGGACCTGGAGATTTGTCCATCTTCAATGCCTCCTCTTTTCCATTCGGCTGGTGCTTCAGCTCCTCAGTCTCTTTCTTGTACCTCATGGCTTTCTCCTGGAATATTGAACATTGCTGAGTCTTCTATGCCAGCTGGCTCTTCAGTTCATTCAGAGTGTCATTAAATTCGTATCACTTCCCTTTGTAATTTTCCAGAGGAGCAAACTTTGACTTGTGTGAAGGCCTGTCAACAGGTTTTCCTTTTCTTTGTAAAGCTCAATTGCTTCATCTTGAGATTTCTTGTGATTCAACAGATTCCTCTTGAGTTTCTTCTGCTGTTCTTCCATTCTGCTTTTCAAGAAATCTTCATCTCTTCATACTGCTGAAGGGTTATGTACTCCTTTTGCATTTGATCCTGAAGGACAATCAGCTGTTCTTTCAACTGTTTATTTCCTTGTTGCCCTCTTGCCAAATCACGCTGTGCTTCAGTGCATTGCTTTGTCACTACTGCTGGTTCCAACACAGCTTTTTCTGAAGTAGTATGCAGCATTTTTTTTAACTCATGTTTTTCCATGGGCACACATTGATTGTTCAAAGAGTCTTTCAGGGCAGCAACTTCTTTCAGTAGCTTTTCTGCCTCCTATTGTGCTTGGCTGCAATTCTGGTAGATCCTTCCAACTTAGCTTTGATATGAATGCTTTCCTGTGGAATAGCTTCATTTTCTTTTTGCAGATTTTGTTTCTTCTGGGTTACCTCAGATAGCTTTCCTTCATTCACAGCCAGCTGCTCGCTCTGCAATGCCACCCAATATTGCAGTTTGGGTAATGTGTCAGCATTTTAGAAAAGCTCTACTTGTAAGCCTTTTAGCTGCTTCTCAGCATCCTCTTTCTTCTGTGCTAAGCCCTTCGGCTCGCACACTCCATTACACTGACAGGGTCTGTGGCCATCTTGTGGTTTGCTTAGGTATTGTCTCCCTCAGTCTTCTGTTTCCCTCCCTCTGGGGTCTCCTGTCTCCCTTGCTCTGGAGTCTTCTGCCTCCCTTGTTTTGAGGTCTCCTTGCTCCTTCGGCGCTTTATTGGGAGTGTTCTAACCTTTTAAGGTCTACATTCTCCATAACATGGTTAAAATATTTGTCAAAGTCTTTTAATATCTCACCAAATGCAGATGAGGATTCATCTGTTCCCTGTTTTAGGATTACTTCATCCACAAATACACCAAACAAGAAAATAAAAATGTTTTAACTTGTATTTTTACTGGTTTCTTTCTTAAACCTGATGTACTTTTGTAAACTAAGCATTTTCTTCTCCAAGACTGCCAATTTTGGGCCTGGTTTGGCCAATGCCTTGGTCTGAACTGGCCTGGTAGCATTAATTTACTATCCATTGTTGTTTTTTAATAATACGTGAGTACCTCTTTAATTCTTTTCTCTTCAAAATGGCTCCACAACTATCGTTTTTTTTCCTTCTCACTTTGTTCTTCCCGCACTTGTCAGTTTCAGCAGGCTCCTGCCATTTTTTTCAATTTATTTTCTCTACAGGAAATCTTCAAGACAAGACGTTTTGGCCAACTACCTGCCCCTCCAAACCTGGGAATCAACTGGAAGGAGATTTTTTAAACTTTGCCTGCAGCTTTTAAAAACCTTTTTCTTCCTTCAGCCAGCTTGGCCACCACATGTTATGGTTCTGGCAGTGGGTCCGTTGCTGTAGCTTTATTGCAGCAGTGCTCTGGATGTGCTGATCTCATGGCTGGCTATGCCAAAAGGTAATCTCAGAAGTTTTACTGTATTTTGCTTACCCTTCTAGTGATTTGGCTAGGTCTCTTGATTTCTGTGTTCACTCAGGTTCTCCTTTTCATCTGCACAGTGGATTCTTCTGCTTTTCAGCCTATTTTTCTCAGCCTTCTTTTTGACCAAGCTGGGTCCCTTAACTCTGTGTTTGATCAGGTCTGGCAATGAACCTTCACATGTCCTGGGGGAGTACTTCAGCCTCCACATCTGCAATGGAGCTCTTTTGTTGGCGATCTCCAACTGTGTCTTCAATTTAGGCGTACTTCTCTCAGGTCAGGCTTCAGTTTCTTTCATTCCTCATGTTTTGAGATTCCGCGTTTCTTCTCCAGCTTCTCTGGGATTTCGGGGTCCATCCTTCACTGCCACCATGTTGCAAGATTGTTTGGTGTCTCATAAAGAGGTGTGGCGGCTTGTATGGTTAAACATAAACCATTTATTGGTAACCCATAACTATATACATATCCAGGGTACTGCCATGCATGAGGGCTGTCTCCATGCTGGCCCCTTCCAGACTTGACTACACGCAGTCTACTATCATGCTACTCCCTATGTCACTATGTGGGTGTTTCTGTTCTCCAGTCCCACATTAGCACTTACTTTGCCGAAAATGCTTATACTCCACAGTTCACAGTAGCAACAAGTGTCCACCACTTACACCATCTATACTTACCTTGGGCAGCCACATTCCCTTGGGCAAATGGCACAAGCACTTGCCATTTTCAGTCAATTCCAAAGGTGTCGCTTATAACACATTAAGCGCTGACTAGTTCCGGAAGTGGCTGTGACATGATTGTCGTATTACATAGTATAAATAATTGCCTGGACCACCAGCCTCAAAGATGCTACCCTATTGCCTGCGACATCACTTGAGCCATGCACTGCCTCGGAGGACAGCTGACACTAGACCCTCCTGGAAATTGATGCTGCAGGATATGCCACTAACCCACATGCAGACACCAATTTTCTTTTCTCTGCTGCCTGAAACATACACAGTCAGTGCCTCCCTCCAGCTGCCAGAATGTTGTAATAACCAAACAAAATGCAGTTTCTATGTCCACATCCTCTAGTGGGAAAACTGTATTAACCCTAGTGGGTCCACTTTAATCACTGGAAACTGAATTTTATTGAAAGTTGGATCAAAATCTCCCATTCAATTAAAAATGCTCACCATGCTGGTTAACTCTGATTTATTCACCCTATTGCAAAATTAAAAATTGGACCTTTGCCAAGAGCTGATTTCTTTTACACGTTGGCTGTAAAATTCAATCAGCCAATTTAACAATGGGCGATGTGAGGATCATCTCGTATCATGCCAGGAGACAGCAACAGCTAAATCCAGCTGCTAACAGTCTAGCAGACTATGGCAATAGAATCTTTTGCCCCTGATTCACCTTGAAGATTCAAATACAATCTTTATCATTGCATTTGTGAAAAAATAATAACGCTGCCAAATATTTTAAAGACATGTTTGTCCATTGTAGACCCGCAGGGCAGAATCTTCTGCCTATCAGGTGGGCTGGTCGGGACTGGGCGCGGGCGGGCGCGGCGCTGCCCGCGATCGGCTGTGTGCCACCATTTTACGTGGGCAGGCCAGTTAAGGCCCGCCCAGTGTGACGCGCGTCTGGTAGTGCTCTGTGCAGGCAGGGGGAGGAGGGAGAGTCAGGGCCTGTGCTCTTTCACACAGAAATCTCCCTGAGGTACGGAGCTGCCTCAGGGAGATTAAGTTCAGACTGAAAGTATGAAAAAAGGAAAGATTAAAATTATTCAGATGTGTCCTGTCATGTGACAGTGTCACATGAGCTGGGACATGTTTATGAATTGTGAATTTTAAAAATTTATTTAATAAAACCTTCAGGAAACCTCATCCCGCCCGTGGATGAGGTTTCCTGAAAAACACGAAGGCCGCTTGGGTTCTTCGCCTGCCCACCAACCTTAAGGTTGGACGGGCAACCCTATCAATTACCTAAATTGGTCTATTAATGGCCTTAACAGGCCTTTGACAGTTCATGGACGTGCAGATGCCGAACGAAAGATCGGACTGACGCGCGGTGACATCGGGACACACGCCCAACGTCACCACGTGTCATTTTATGCGTCGGCATGCAGGGCCCGCCCCCACACGCCGACGTGAAAATTCTCCCCATAATGAATTAGCCTATTGTTTATAGACATTTAGACATTTTCATAGATAATGTGTTAAAGGCTTACCATTATGTTTATAGCCAAATTTTAATTCTTAAAGAGAGTACAAACTTAGCATTGTTGTGCAGTCAGCCTGCCCAAACATACAATTAATTATGGAGAAGCCATTTTGAAAACAAACTGTTCTGTACAGTTTGATCTCTGATGTTTATTTGTAATCATGGATCCTTCATTGCCAACCAACCTAATGTGAAAATGTATGCAAAACACAAGCCCTATGCAATTACACAATTTTGCTATATTATTGATTTATAATAAAACTATAGCACTGAATACTTTGATTACAGCTGTATGCTAGGACAACCTTTTCTTTTAGACCTGTTCCTTTTTATATAGCACTGTGAAGTGAGGTGCTTTTGAGCATTAGCATTTTGATAGATATATATAATGGCATTTTTTACACTCTGGTCTAGATCTTCCGTATAGTGCCAACCCATTTGTAATAAATGAATCAAAATAACACCAATCTCCCTGTGTCACAACTTAAACCCATCAGCGGTTGGCTCTGTGAAGTGTTGCTGATTGATTTCAGGTGTTTGAGGTGTTTTCCATTCTGAACACGGCTCCTTGGATGTTTGCCAAACATGGCTCAAAGCTGTGCTGTTTCTGATATTCATTAAAATATCTGACTTCAAATAGTTGCTGTGTGCAGTACTTGTTTTCTCAATAGAAGGCTGGAACATTTAGGCCTTGATTTTCACAGAGCCAGAATGATTCCAGAGCCATTTCAAAATGCCAGGCGGGACCAGATTCCCACCCCTAATCCTGATGCCCCCACTTTTTGCTGGCAGGGGATAAAGGTGTGGATCATGAGCCCACATCCTGCACTCCCGACCAGGCTAGCTCCATTGCGGGGATAGGCATTTTTTGAAGGTGGGCCAGCTTCTTCATGACTCATGGCTCACGGCCCCTCAGGGGTGTTGTGAACCATGAGGGAAGATTTTTCTCTCGTCAGGCGGGCATGTGCTCTACCCGAACGTGTGTAAAATGACGCGCAATGACGTTGAGCGAGCGTCTCAACGTCATCGCGCATTCGTGTGAAATTTCGGTCGGCAGGCACATGTGGGAGTTGGCAGCGTGCCTGCCGACAATTAAGCCACCTATTTGGGCCATTAATCAATTAATTGACTCGAATTTTTCACTGCCCGTCCAACCGTTCAGTTGGCGGGCGGGTGTAAAGCCCAGAGGCCTTTGCATTTTTGGCGAAACATCATCCACTGGCAGGATGAGGTTTCAACCAGTGATTTAAAAAAATATTAAAACCTTTTAACACTCCTATTTAACATGCCCTTGCTCATGTGACAGAGTCAAATGAGGGGACATGCTTTCATTGTTTATAATATCTTTATTTTTTATTTCAAAAATCTTCAGCTCCCTAAGGCAGCTCTGTGCCTCAGGGAGCTTTTACTGCGCACACTTGTGTGCATGCACGAACTTCCACGCTCACCCTCTTCCCCCTGACCCCCGCATCGCTGCAGCATGATTCGCACTGGCTGGCCAATTAATACTTTCCAACTGCTCCCGGGCCCACCCGCCAAGCCTGCCTGGCGACCGGGAAATCGGTCTATATTCAGGAGCCTTTTAAATGGTAAATTGAAAAGGTCTTACCCGTGTTCCCCATGCCACCTATGCCGACTCATGCCCTCACCCACTCCCCATGGCCCCTCATACTGTCCATGACAACTCACTGCCAACTCATGCCCCTACCATGACCATTCACCAAATATGTACTAAATACATATGAAATGAGCCAGTTAATATCAATGGCAAGTGTGAAACTGTTGAAAGAAAACAAAATACCCATTCACCAATCTTCTTTTGAAAATGAAACTGCTGTTCCTACAGCACTATAAAGTGTCAAATAGACAGACCATTAAAGAATCAATAATAGAGGCTTCAGACACTTCAAAACTATCAATCTTGTCCAAAAAATTTAAGATATTGACAAACGAACGACTTATTATAACCACTTAAAGATGTCAATCAAGTAAAGTTAACAATTCACTTCAGTTGTCAAAAAACAACCCCTTGCTGAGCTCATGCTTTTATTGGTCTGGACTCACAGCCAAGCTTTATTGTGCATTGAAGAGTATAAGGGAGCCATGGGGGTTGTTGGGGCACATAGGTTGGCACTTAGTTGGTATGGAGAGTATAAGGGGTCAAGGGGGTGGTGGGGGGAGGGGGGTTGTGAGGGAGTGTGAAGGGTGAGGTCTGGAGGGCTTAAAATCTTCCAGCATAACTGGGACTAAGTTCTAGAGAACTGAGGTGCGCCTTCTAACCAGCTGGCCTCGGCACTAGCCCACCCCCATCACCATCGACGCTCTGATTCCAGGGCCCAACTCCCTCCTAATACCCATGCCCTAGGAGCAAAAATTGTATGTATCGGGGCATTTTTTTTTTACTAAGGTGGGTCTGGCAACTCGAGCTACACACCTTGATAGCCCAAATCTGGCCCTTAGGTTCCATTATGAAAGAAGCCAAATAATTGTTGCGACTTGCTGGTGTTTTTCTCTAACATCTGATTTCTCATTGTTTCAAAATTCACCTTGCTAAATAAAATAAGCATCTTCTTAAATATAGTGGGGTAGAGTACTGGGGCATACTTTGGGCACAACTGATGAATGGGTACAAATTGTGTCCAAAATTGCACCTGTTTGATAAGTGTTTTTCTCTCGAGTTTCTGCTCAAACTCATTTGCATATTGCGAGATGCAAAATCTACCATGAACTGGTGCAAATGGGTGTAATTATTTTTGAAAAAAATGCTGTAATAATTACTGCTTGATGTATGTAAGAGTGGTATTCTGGTGTAGCATTATTAATACATATAAAATGGGTTTTTCCGAAATAAATAAGCAATTTTAATTGACCAATTGTGAGTTAGCTGATTTTAAATGGCTAAAACTGAAAATAACTTTTAATAAATATATCAGGGAACAGTGGCCAGTTTCTTAGTAAACTTAGAACTTTAAAAAAAGCACATTCAGAAACTTTCAAAACATGCCTATTAGTATCCGTGCTCCCAGTTTAATTTTTAGAGCTTCCTCAAAGGCCTGCAAATGAGTGTAATTAGTGGAAACTTGTAATGATCCTGAGTCACAGCCAATATTGAGGGTAGTGCTTGTTTCAAGCACAATGTTTTTAAACTAGCACAAAAGATCATGGAAACTTGAATTACACTGAACATAATTTGTGCTCAAAATTTGTGTTCCTTTGCACTGGTTCCATGTATTTCAGCTGAACTACATCATTAAAAAATGCAATTGAATGTAAACTCCATTTTTCAACTGAATTTAACATTTGTAACTCTTTCGAGTTATCAACAGATCGCATGTAACTCTTTCGAGTACATTAACAGTTCTTGGTTTCCGGGAGTGGGACATGAACCCACAACCTTCTGATTCAAAGGCGAGGGTGCTATGAACTGAGCCACAGCTGATCTTCTTGCAGTATTTATATCACAATGCCGTACTGAACCAGATATAACTGGATATTGTTTGTCACAATGTTTGTTTAACTTGTTTGTGAAAAGTGGGGGCAGCAATAAATTTAGAGTTGTGATTTCCAATGGGTTAGTCTGTGATAGAACATTTTCATTGTACCGTTGTAAACATTTGGTTGGCCTGCCCTTTTAATTCAATTCCCTACATATTTTAATGCCTTGTGATTCAATAATCAGAAACATTTATAAAATCTGACACAAGAGAAACAAAATGCGATTTTTCAATGGTTTTTGTTGGTGAAATTATATGCTGAAAATTAGGGATGTTAGTAATATTTTCCATTTTGTGCGCACTCTGTATTGAGCACTCTCAGGTTAGAGCGAAAAGGCTCAGGTTAGAGCGTTAAAGCTTTAGAGTAATCTTTCCTTCAGCTCAACAATTTTCCTTGATCCCAATCATAGAATGGTCCTGATGGCATATCTGAATTTTTCCATTTTTCTCTAACAAAGGGTTGTGAGAATGGTTCTGTTGAAGAGTCATATGGACTCAAAACGTTAACTGTATTCCTCTCCGCAGACGCTGTCAGACCTGCGGAGTTTTTCCAGGTATTTTTATTTTTGTTTTTGTTTTGTGTGAATGGATTGTACTCGTTCCACAAGGCAATTCGTGCAGCCTCAATTACAGTGTTCAAAAAGGAAGTTGATATTTACTTGGGAGGTAAAAGCATTAAGACACAATGAGAAAGGCCAGGAATTTGGATTAAAAAGATAAAGAGCTGCCTCAGTTTAAAAAAATGTTGGAGCAGGCTCAGTGAGTTGATTTGTCTGGTCCTGTTCCTATGTGCCACATCAATTAATTTTCATTAGTCTTACTTTTATTGATAGCATGCTCTTTTATTCTGACAAATTAACTATAACAGTGAACAAATATGCATGTGTTAACAAGGCTCTCTTTCATGTTGTCAATATTATTTCAATAATGTTGAATATCGCTGTGATATCAACTGCAACAAAACAGCTCTATCCCTAATTTTATGTCACAGTTTACGCGACTAATCCTATTCTGGATTACTAATCATTCCCCGCCCTCTATACCAAACCATCGGTGCCCAGTGCCCCCTATGCAGGTGCTTTTTGGAATTCTGTCTCAAAAAAGTATTTCCCCACCTCCTTCCGTCAAAATGATTTTTTAAAAATCTATCCATTTGATCATACTTTCATGCCGTCTTTAATATTTTTCCATCTTTACACTCTGCTGTAAAGGTCCTTGAGGCATTCCTCTGTGTGCAAGCACAATATAAATACAAGTCGTTGCTGCTTTTTGGGAGTTCAAAACAGTTAGGTAGAAAATAATAAACCCTGGCTAACATTGTAGTGCATTCTGCACAAAATGCCCCAGACAGTAGTATTGACTAGTTAGACACCAACTATTTTACTATTTCGGAAAACGCTAGCACTGGTAAGGCAACAATTTGCTAGAATTGCTACTGACTGGTTTCACAAAATCCTAGCCTTTGCTGGTGATTGGGGGAGGTCTTTCTTCACTGGGGTTATTTGTTTCTGTGATAGTTGCCATGGAATCGAGACATACCAGCAGCAATTATGTTATTATAGCCTGCAGAGTCCTTCGCCTGAAATACTTTTTCTACTGAAACATCTGCACAATAATTTGGGACCTTGGGAATAGGCAGGGACACTAGATGTTTAAAGTCAAATTATGATGTTTCAGGGAGTCTCTGCTGGCCTGAAGTACTGACATGGATACATCTCATCTTTTGTCTATTTTTGAATATTTCTTTGGCACTATTAATTCAGAATAAAATAAATCATTTTGAGTCATATGGAATTCCTCTGGTTGAACAATTTTACTCAAAGAGTAATGAAGTTTCAGCAATATTGCAACTTCTCAATTTTTATCTCTGCACAGCACTAACCTTTGAAGTTAAACTATTAAAGAGAACAAGGAGAAGATCACATATAGTTCCTACATTAAGATACTGTATATGGGGTGGAGTGTTGCCAGACAATATTCCATGAAAGAATTGCCAACTGTACATATAACTTTAATACAATGTACATCTAGGGTCCATTTACATTACAAGTTTAAATTTATGGGTGGTAATATTCACCTTTATCGTGTGCATGGTAATCTGATGTAATGGGTTTCCTGCCTATTTTTGAACCAGCCGTCTCCAGTCCTTTGGTTTCAATGGAAGGAAATTGAGCAATTTCGGTGGATAACCCTGTCTGTCAGATTATTTCCTAAACGATCAAGGTGAAAATGGAGGGATCCTGACACAAACAGGTTGACAGTCAACCTACCAATCCTTCCAACATGCCCATGGCAGGCAGTAAGGGCGGGAGAGATTCCTGATCAGCCATGCTTGATGTGGAGTGGTGCCTGTCAAGCTTTAACCTCTTGTCTTTTTCTAAATTAGAGAGGGATGCCTGTGGTCCCTCACGGCCAATGGCTAATTATGGATGAAAATGATCCCCCATGCAGTGTATGGGGTCAGAATTTCAGCTGAATAAAACACTTCAACTCTGGGTTTAGGAAGTAGTGTAAATATACCATTAATTTCACCAATAGGGGTGGGTGCAAGGGGCACTCAAAAAGACCAAGAAAAATCACTTTTTGTTTTAATGCTCTTTACATAATGTCGAATAAGCTGCTACAAAGTATGTACTTTCACTAATCCTGCAACCTCTCTGCTGACCTGATCAAGGTTCATGTGGTCAGGGAAACATCATGCAATTTTCATACTTTTGAATGGTTGGTGGTACATCTGGAATGTCCAGGTGGTGGTGCGGGATGGGGAGAGCTGGGGAGTAATGGCTTCTCGCATGAAAGAAAATATAATCTGCACCACTTGCGCTGATTGTAGGTCAAACAACAATTAGTAGATCGAATAGCATGCTATGCCTCACAAGGTGTACCTGCTCTGACATACTAGGTTCTTAAGAAAGCTCAGGGCAGAGAAACTCTGATGTTTGAAGTCCCTGCCCCTGGACCACAGCCCTGTTCCCTATTCAACAATGGCCTTGTAAGTGATAGATTGAAGCTTAACCTCAAGACTATCCTGGGATCCTCAACATTGGTCTGGAGTCTGGCATAACTTGTCCTGGCCCAGCTTATGACTGGTCTGGCAGAATCCTGCTGCTGTTGTAATAGGACATCACTGGAATGGCCACAGATTATCAGGGCCTTCATTATAAATATCATTCTCAAAAGAAAAAAACTTTTAACTGTAAGACTGTCATCTTTGTGTTTCAACCTGGCACGTTACAGCAACCTACAACTATTGGTAATGATTTGCTTGTACAATTAGCAGTTATAGTTGGAAGACACCAACTAAGTAGAGTGGAAAGAAATTTGTGGAACTCTGCTTACGTAAACTCCCCAAGATATTTCAGTACTTTACAGTGCATTCAATTCCCTCTTCTCTGGCATGAGTGGTTAGTTGCCCATTCATTGCTCTCACCACTGCATTGCATTGTGTGCACAGTTTCTCCAATCCCTTTTGCTTCTTTTGTCTGCTACTCTATACTTTCCGAGGAAGTATTCCACCATAATTTACATTCCTGAAGATAATTTTAACCTAATTCAGTGGGTGGGAAACCCATAGGATCGGGGACAATGCCAGATTTACATCCTACACAACTCTACACCCTGATGAAAGCAAAATCAGGCAGGGCTTAAAACTAACATTTCAACCATCGGTTTTTTGATAGGCAGGCCAGGTTATAATTGTTCCCCTTGGTCCTACTTAGCTTTTATCCTTAATGAGAAACAAAAGCTTGTCTATTTTATTTGGCTGAAGTTACATAAGGATCAATGCGATTCCCAAAGCCACTTGAAAGGTCCACCATTTCAAAAAGAAAAATGTACCACAGTAAGAATGCGACACTGAGGTATTCAAGTATATTAGAATTTTAAAGTGCGCTTTAGAATGGCACACAACTTACCCACACAATCTAATAAACAATGATTTACTTTTTATTTTAAATTTTCCTCACTTCTGGCAAAATTTTCCTAGTGTAACAGTGGAGTGGGGCGGTAACCCTTCTCCACGACTCAGCCTGTGCATCTGGGAAACAGTCAGCCAGCAGGAAATGAATTGCTTTGTGATTAACACAAGTTGGGTTGCTCTTTGATTTCATTCCCTTCCTCTCCCCCTTCTCAGATTCCCTGGTTCTCTGAGCTGAGATGAGAAAGCGCACCCTGTGTTGTGTTGCAAGGCAAGAACCTGCATTTTATCCCTTAAGTAAAAGCACACTGAGCTGCATTTAGGCCAATAAACCATCAGGAGGGAGCTGTACAGCTGCTCTTAATTCCAAACTGATTTAAATTGGATAGTCATCTGTTTAGGATTTGAAAATCTTCTCAATTTGGATTGATGGACAAAATTTAACCAAGGGACAACTGGACTAATTGAAATGATTGACAACATCTATTGCTGCGGCAGAAACCTGCAACAGACCTTTAGGAGACAGGATATAAAATCTAATATGGATGTAAGTTGATTGTTTAACACACACTGGGGCTGACATTTGTCGGCATCCGGCGTTGGGCCTGAAGGTGGTGTGGAGATTGTAATGTGCACCCTGATAGGGAGGCCAATGGCCAAAATTGGGGCTTGGGCTTTCTTTAAAATAGCAGGCACTGGCAGTTCAGCCAATCAGAGGCAGCTAACTCAGCAAGCGAGCTGCATTTTGGGCTCTCTGCCTCTCCAGCAGCAGTCTTCGGGTAAGAACACAACAACAACAGAACCACCAACAACTTAGGGCCAAGGAGGCTGAAAGCACAACTGACAATGGTGAGAATTCTTAAAATTGGGGATATGCAGGCGGCCAGAAATACCCAAAGAAGAGGATAGTCAATTGTGGAAGGCATTGACAGTCAAGGGTACTTTGGAGAGGAGAGAAGTACCGCTGTTTTTCCTGGCTCCATATAGATTTACTGATTTTTCAAAATCTTCCCAGTGTTGGCTGGTCCCTCTGCTACATCCACACATGGTGAAGGTGAGTGGAGCAGACTTAATGCCTGCTCCATTCCTCTAGACGCTAATTTCCCAGGGGATCCTATAACAGCTGTTGGGTTGCTCTGCTAGGTATCCGTGTAATTTTAAGTCAGACATTTGTCACATGACCTTAGGGCACAGGACATTGGTCCCCAGAATCGCACAATTGCATCTCATGATGCCCGTTTTACCCTCAGAAAACGGGTACAACCAAGTTCAATTTTTATCCCCGTTTCCTATAAAAATGTACATGATAGTTGTTCATACTCCTGAACATAGCTAGTAGGGGGATTGTTTATAGCAGCCTATATTTTTCATTGACTTTAGGAGAGATGAAGATCAGGCTGAATGCAAAGTGAGTTGCTGATTCACTATCACCTATTTTTCTCTACAACCAAAGACCAATTATACCCCCAAGGTCTTCCAATGGATTGTTCTGATTTCGTAGAGCAAGGCAGAACAGATGTGTTAATCTGGTATAATATGTTCTGTGAGTTAAAATTAAAATATAAATGCAATTTATTGGTATGAATGCTGCTGTATGATTTTCTTTGGATTTACCTTCCAAGGCTAGAGATGCCAGTGAGTACCTGAGCCATGACATAGCACCACCATTGCTGACACTTGGGTTTGTGGAGGGTGTCCTGTTTCATCTGTGTGATTCTAATCCAGGCAAGAAGAAAATTAAGCTTTTTCTCCGGTGGAAAATATTTCAGTGTTAATGTAGATGAACTGAAACCTAAACAACTAAGAGAGACTCTCATCAGTTTCTGTTAAGTACCCAGCTGCTAGTCATTTATGCGACAAATTTACTAAATCCATTTTTTTGACATAAGGTTAATCTAATGTACACATTGTCTGTTCCAAGGCTTTTCTTGGTTTCCTAGCTAACATTCTTCCTTAACCAGTGTGATTATGAAACATTTGAGCTAACTCTGATAAAATGCTGTATAAATTCAAGTTGTTAAGAATCTGCCTAGAACTATCTAAAATCTATAACAATTAGCACATTCTTTCAAATGTGTTTTAGTTAATCCATGAGTGGTGATGAAAATCTTCCAGGAAAAGAGTTGTCGTTTGCAGATAAAAGGGTGTCTGCAGTAGTAGATTGCTGCTTTTGTTGAATTTTAACCTGCTTAAATTAATGGCTAGAAGATTACCGGACCTAACATTCTAAAGCTAGCAGCAAGGTGCAACATGCCTGGCGTTCACACATCTAAAGATGTATTAATAATCACTAGGGCATTGTTACAAGTTTTGGGCCTGTCTTGAATATTCTTTTGGATACAACATTGCTACTCAAGCATCTTGCATTCAAAAGTGTGCCTGATATCGAGCTATATGATGCATAACCCAAGGGGTGTAACAATAGGAGCCCTTTGTGATTGTAATTGGAGATTTTTGGGACAGAATTAAGGTTATTTATATGTGTTTTTTGGGCATTACAAGTCCCATAAGAGCTCCAAAGCGGTGACCACAGCATGCATGCAATTTATGGGTGAGTTGCGCCAGGTGACATACTGGTGAGGGCATTAACTTG